>NC_073239.2:113079375-113695000 GCF_029281585.2 Gorilla gorilla gorilla
GAACCCTATGTATACAAGGTTTTTTTCCTACACATACATGCCTATGATAGATAATAATGTATACATTAGGCAACAACAATAACTAATAATAAAATAGAACACTTATAACAAAATGCGAGTACCACTGCTCTTGTACTTTGGGGCCATTATTCAGTAAAATAAGGTCTACTTGAAAACAAGCACCGCCTCACTGCAACAGACAATCTGATAGCTGGAATGGCTGTTAAGTGACTAACAGATGGGTAGAGTATATAGTGTGGAAACTCTGGACAACGGGGTGATTCACTTCCCAGGCAGTACAGAGTGGGATGGCAAAAGATTTCATTACACTACTCAGAAGGGTATGCAATTTAAAACTTAATTGTTTATTTCTGGAATTTTCCATTTAATATTTTTGGACCACTGTTGCCCCAGGTAACTAAAACCAGGGAAAGCAGAACCTCAGATATGGGGGGAACTCCGTAAAGGGAAAGAAGTCTGAACAGGTAGGTTGTGATGGGATTGTAAAGCACTAAGAGGCAGTAGGTTTTCTGAAGACCACCCAAGATTTCAGAGTTGCGTTTTGGAAAGATTAATCACGGGACGGTTACCTTCCCTTATTAGGAACAATTAACATGCCTTAAGAATGTTTTGTTGTTGTATTTCAATCCTGAATCCCTCCAACCAAACATTGCAGACCGCAATAAACATTCGTTGAGTTCCAAGTCATTCCACATCAGAGCAAAAGGGCACTGCAAGGCTGAATTAGCATTGGCCGGGTTGTGCAAACTGCCTCAGGGGAGAAGGCCTGAGTTTTGACCTAGGTCAGGATGAGATGTAGCACATAATTCACAGAAGGGGCTGGGGAAAAAGCTGGAACAACAAGGGAAGATTCTCCCCCGGAGCCTTTGGAGAGAGCATGCCCCTCCCAGCACTTTGATTTGGGGCTTCTGGCCTTCAGAACACTGAGAGAATAAGTTTCTGTTGTTTACAACCACCAACTTTGTAGCAATTTGTTGCGAGAAGCTAACTCAATAGAGAAACAAATTAGAACCACACATATATAAGTCCAATTGATTTTCAACAAAGATGCAGTGTAATTGAATGAGAAAATAATAATCTTTTCAAGCAACATCACTGGAACACCTAGATATCCAAATGAAACAAAACAAACCTCAGCCTCTACCCCCAGAGCATACACAACATTTATGTGAAATAAACCATAGGCCTAAAATCTAAATCTATAAAACTTCCAGAAAATAACAGAAGAAAAAGTTTTTATGACCTTGTAGGCAAAGATTTAAGACACAAAAAGCACTGACCATAAAAGAAAAAAAATGATGAATTAGAATTCATAAAAATTCAAAATTTCTTCAAAAGACACCAATAACAAAGTAGGAAAACAAGAAGAAAATATTCACAGTACGTATATCTGACAGTTTGTGCCCAAAATATATCAAGAACCCTCAAAACTCAGTAATAAGAAGACCAACAATCCAATTTAAAAGGGGAATGGCAAAAGACTACCAAAGAGACTTCACCAAAGAAAATATAAAAATGGCCAAAAAGTCCATGAAAAACTGTTCAGCATAATTAGTCATCAAGGAAATGCAAATTGAAACCACGATGACATATCACTTCACACCTAGAAGAGTGGCTAAAATTAAAAAGTTAATACCCAGGCTAGCAAGGCTATTACTATTCTTGGTGCAAAAATTACTTTTAATGGCAAAAACAACAATTATGTTTGCACGAACCTAATAGAACCACTCATGCCCTAATGGCAAGAGTGTAAAATGGTACAGACGTTTGGAAAACAATTTAGCAGTTCTTACAAAGTTAAATATATACTTACCATATAACCCAGCCTTTATACTTCTAAGTATTTAGTCCCCCACAAAATGAAAACATGCATACACACACACCAAAAAAAAAAAAAAATGCTCATACAAAAATGTTTCTACCAGCTTTATTCATAAAACCCCAAAACTGAAAACAACCCCAAGTCCATCAACAGGTGAATAGATAAACAAATTGTGGTATAGCCCTCCACTGGAAGGCTCAGCAATAAAAAGGAATGAATTACTGATACACACAACATAGATCAATCTCAAAAACACATTACCCTGAGTGAAACAAGCCAATCAGGAAAGGGTATGTGGCTGCATTCCTAAGAAGTTCTAAAACAGACTCAACCCATCTGTAGTGATGGAAATCAGATCAATGGTAGCCTGGGGTTGTTGATGGGAGTGGAATTGACTGGGAAAGTGTGCAAGGGAAATGTTTGGTGCCAGAAATGCTTTTATCTTGATTGAGATGGTGGTTATATGGTAAATTCATTTATCTAAGCTCATCAGTCTGTACACTATAATTTATACACATGTAAATCATACCTCATAACGTCAATTAAAAACACATTTCACCTCTGAGTTTTTTGTTTTTTAAGGACTGTATTAGTCCATTCTTATACTGCTATGAAGAAATACCTGAGACTGGGTAATTTATAAAGAAAAAGAGGTTTTGTTTTATTCTGTTTTGTTTTGTTTTTGAGATGGAGTCTCAGGCTGTTATCCAGGCTGCAGTTCAGTGGTGCAATCTCGGCTTGCTGCAGCCTCCACCTCCCAGGTTCAAGAGACTCTTGTGCCTCAGTCTCCTGAGTAGCTATTACAGGGGTGTGTCACCACGCCTGGCTAATTTTTTGTATTTTTAGTAGAGATGGGGTTTCACCGTGTTGGCCAGGCTGGTCTTGAACTCCTGACCTCAGGTGATCTGCCTGCCTTGGCCTCCCAAAGTGCTAGGATTACAGGCGTGAGCCACCATACCTGGCCAAGAAAAAGAGGTTTAATGGACTTACAGTTCCACATGGCTGGGGAGGCATCACAATCATGGCCGAAGGGGAAGGAGAAACAAAAGCACATCTTACATGGTGGCAGACAAGAGAGCATGCGCAGAGAAACTGCCCTTTATAAAACCATCAGATGTCGTGAGACTTTCTCATTAACCCAAGAACAGCATGGGAAAAACATGCCCCTGTGATTTAATTACTTTCCACCGGGTCCCTCCCACAACACATGGGGATTATGAGAGATACAATTCTAGATGAGATTTTTTAGGTGGGGATAGAGCCAAACCATAGCAAGGACCAAAACTAAAAGGAAATTTTACATAATGAATGTCTCAGATGTCATTTATTATGAATGGAGGTAACAAGGAGTAGACACAGTTTAAAAAGACAGATGAGGCTGGAATATGACTTTGAAGGATTTTGTCAGTCCTACTAAGATATTTGAACCTTATGGTAGAGGCAGTAGGATAACAGGCAAATTTTATGGGTTCTTTTTAAACATTCTATCTACGGTGTCATCATATCTTCATAGGGAAATGCATTTATTTTTCAATATACGCTGTGGACACTGATGCTTACATCTTCCACACAGGAAGTATGCAATTTATGGATATGCAGCTGGGTTAGCAATCCATCCAAACAAGTTCTGTTCATCAGTATGTATGGATTCAGGTGTTTCATGTGTGATACCTAATTTTGTTTACACAACAGCACTGAAAGACAAGCACATTATATTAGTTAGCGTTTCCTGCATAACAAGCTACTCCAAAACTAGTGACTTTAAATAACCACTTATATAGCTTACCATTTGGCAGGTAGACAGTTTGTATTGGGCTCAGCTAGGAGATCCTTCTAGCCTTACCTGGGTTCACCTTTGCCTTTGTACCCAGTGCTGGGTTGACTGGAGGCTGGCTGATTTAGAATGGCCTTCCTTGGAATGGTTCCTTTCAGCTCCAAGTGTCTCTCATCCTCCAGCAAGCCAGGCCAGATTTCTCGCATGGCAACTGGGCAGAGTTCCAAGACAGACATGTGCAATGCGTCTCCTAGAACCTAGACTCAGAACCAGTACCTATCATTCCATTGACCAAAGCAAGTTAAAAAGGAGTGGGAAATGGACATCACTTCTTGATAGGAGGAACTGCAAAGCCCACTGCGAGTGGTGAGCATTTGGGGAGGAGTGGAGGATTGTAACCGTTTTTACAATTAACTACAATTATTATCTCCATTTTATGTAAAGAAAAACCAAGATTCAGAGAAGTTAAGTAACTTTTATAAGGTCACACAGCCAATGAATTACAATGAGCTGCTGGGCTTTGATTCCAGCTCATTTCTACAAGAAAATGTAGATCCTCATTTTAAGGAACTTATGGTATTTTATGCTGCTTAATCCATTCTTCCTTCCCTCAATAATGTTACAGAATCAACAGATCAGGGGATGAAGGAACAGAAAGTTTATGAGCAGTAGATATTTCTGAAATGATTTCAAATGTGACAGATTATTTCCTGAGATATAAACAGAATAGAAATTCACTTCCTTTTGGTGGCATCGGCGGCTGAAAATGTCCCCAGCAGAGATTCCATTTGCCCCCACATTTCCTTATCCTTCATAAGAAGGGAAACATAAGAACGCCAAGCAGGCTCTTGACCCAGAGCTGGCTGAGGATACAGCGCACACATCCATGGTTGCATCTGCAGCGTTTGGGTGCAACCACAGGCAGCTTCAAAGGGAAAAGGAAGGGGAAAAAACCTTCTCTCCGTAGCTAGGCTACCAGTTCCTGTGTAGATTTCTCAAGATTCAGGCAAGAGGATATGTGGAGAACACATATTTAGAAACATCAGGTGGTTGCCAAAACAAGCCAATTTAGAACTGAGCGTGACAAATGCACATCTGAGGTTGAATGTCACCTGGGGAACCCACTGTTTCTGAGATCTCCACAATGGGGTGGGGTGAAGCATAGTGGAGAATGTGCTCACTGAGCACCCGGCCAGCCTAGGTGGGGTGGGCACAGCCCGGTTGCTACAGGACATGGGGCAAGGCATGGCATCCTTGGAAATACACACATATACATTGACATTGACAAAAGGAGGAAGTGACAAGGAAAGAAATGTGGAAACCATTAGAGCTGAAAATTTTGTCTCTAAATGTGCTTATGTGGAAGAACTAGAGAGAGTTGCTTACTGTTGCCTCTGCAAATTTGAATGGGTTGATTAGATCCTTCTTACCAAAGTAAATGGAGTGCCACGGTGATCTCCAAACTTGCCCAACTCTAGGCGGCACTCAGCTGGAACGTTTGTGCACAAAACACCTGGGCCTGTGTCAGGAGATTCTGATTCTGTAATAGGTCAGGATGGGGCCCAGGAGTCTGTGTATCCCAAGAGCTCCAGGCAGCTGTGATTCTCAGGCAAGCATGGATATACCAGCGTGCAGCTGTGCAGAGCTTCACAGCTAAACACACATAGAACATCTCTGGGGGAGGGGAGTGCTCTCTTCTTGGTGGAAGGCAACATACTCAAGGACTGGTCAGTATCTTAGCACAATTCTAGTAGGTGTGATATTCCAAATATGTAGCTACAATAGGGTACAGTCTCCAGCCCCTGGTGTTCCTGTTCTGCCAGGCATCTTCCCTTTGCACAATTACTACACTTTGGGAGAGTCTGGGGCACTCTGGGGCAGCAGGATAAGGCTGGAGGCCTCCACAGACTTAGGGTCTTGGTGATATATCACCTAAAAGGAAGAACTCCAACATTCAGTACAGCTAGATGGGGGCATCCCTCTGAATAGCAGCACTGCCTGAAATACATTCACCAGGCACCATTTAGGAGGTTTTTGAGGTTATAGAAAAAGCCTGGCATTTGGAGTCCCAAATCTGTGTGTTCTCACACAGGCACTAGCATGTACTATGTGATGCCGGCTCTGTGGAAGCTTCAGTTTCCCTGTCCCCAAAGGATGGAGATGATGCGTCTTCGTTCATAAGGTCACGGTGAGTGTCTAATAGACAGTGGAGCCCCAAGCACTTTCATCAGGTCTAAACCAGTGTACAAGTGTTGGTTTCTTTCTTCCCATCATGAAATTTAAAGACATCTCAGGTGCCTCCATGTATACATTGTTTGGGATTTTTGTTTTGTTTTTTTCCAATCTGTGAAATGACTTAAGAGTTCACATACAGATCCATAATCCTTTATCTGAAAGTCCAAAAGCTTCAGATTCCAAAAGACTTCCCATATTTGGTGGGACAATCTGACCTCCCTGAGTTTGTTTCCCAGCTAAACCTAACATGAGGCTTTTCATGGTTTGTGTTTGTCACCTGCTTATGGTTTGCTCCAGAGATACTAGTGTGTTTGGCTTTGGGGTGCTTTCCAAACTCCCCTAGGGGTGTTACATAATGCAAGTTATATGCATACATTATAAGATATGAAAGTCCTGAATTCTGGAATAATCTGGTCCCAGTGGTATCAGAGAAGGGACTGTGGACCTGTCACTCCCCCACTAAAAGTTATGGAACTATTAGCTTTAAAGGGAGTCTTGAGGATCACTGTACGCATGTCAGGAATCTTCTACCGCATCTCTTATAGACATCTTCTAATTGCTGTTTGAAATCTTCCAGAACCAAGGACCTTACTGCCTAAGTCCCAGACACTCATTCCATTGTGGATCACTTCTTCAAAGGACTTCCAGCATCTGCACCAGTGCAAAATAAAAACACGGAGAAAAATGCCATTAAAGGTACTAAAATATAAAGCTGTTCTCCTCTCTCTCTCTCTCTCTCTCCCTCTCTGTCATGGAATTTTTTTTTTACTTGCTATTTAACTTTGTAAGCAAAGAAAAATTAAAATGTTAAATGATTAGCATAAATTCTGTTCATCTTGACATTGTGCATTTCCAGTTTTAAATGCAAATATAGACATTTAACTTACATGCGGAATCACTGATATTATGCAATTTGTATTTTGTAGCTTATATATACATATGTATTTGTCTTACCAGTACAGCTAAGACAGAATACCAAATTAGCTGAACTATTTTAATTCAATTTTGTGTGTGTGTGTGTGTGTGTGTGTGTAGAGACAGGGTCTTGCTATGTTGCCCAGGCTGGTCTCAAACTCCTGGCCTCAAATGTTCCTTCCACCTCGGCCTCCCAAAGTGCTGGAATTAGAGACATGAGCCACCATGCCCAGCCCCTTCATGTCTTGCTATGGGCGCATTCTACCCAAACTCTACCTTCGTCTTCCTGAGGAGTAAAGCAGGACCGAAAGGAAAGGGACCATCTTTCCTTGTCTTTCTATGCCATCATCGTCACCCTATATGGTTGGTCAATACAGGGAAACAACATGAATGAGAACGGATATGACAAGATGCCTTGATTGTTCCTGTTTCTTAGAACACCACTGCCTACTTTGTGCTTTCAAAGCAAGTTCTGATATGAAAAGAAAATGTGACCCCTTGGGGGTGGCAGAGCCCCCTATTCAGTCGTAGCTGTAACACACTTACCTTGTGCTCACTTTGAGTCTTACGGATCACTGACGCATCGTGGGTTCATAAAGCATCTTGAACACTGTGTCAAGGAGCAGCAAGGGACAGAGACACACACGTTGCACTTCCCTCTTCGGGTCACAGTCATGCTCCAGTGTCCCATCAGACTTCACTTACAAAACAGATTCAAAGATAAAAGTGTTAAGAATTTCAAGACAGCAACAGCACAGCCTTAATCCAAGCACTAGGCCTTACTGAGCAAGGGGTCCTGTGGGGCTGCCCAGGCCACTCACCCAGGAAGCTGGGCCTGTGGGGTCTATAGAAGTGGGTTGTTCCTGTCCTTTCTACATTTGGACTACCTAACTTTAGGGCCCCTGAGGGAGCCCGTATCTAAGTCACCTGAGGGTCCTGAGTGGGGGAAGTTCATGTGTGCAGTTGTCAGTGGCTTTTAACATTTGTTAAATGTCAGTGGCTTTCTGTGCTGGCCTTAACAGATGAAAATGTAATGTCTGGAAATATGGCTGCCATTTTACCATGAGAAGATAAGCCTAAGGACTAAAGATAACATGTCAAAAAAGGCAGAGCAGACAGGAGTTGGATCCTCATTATTGAACCACAGGACTAAACAACCCTTTAGCTGCCTTGCCTCAAGAGTTCTTACTATCTGAGATGATAAATGCCTTTAAAGTTTACTCTACTTTTGGTTGGCTCTTCTATTAGTGCAGGCAATAGCATCAAATCCCATAACACAGACACAACCCCACATTTGCAGGAGCTGTGTCAGCCTTGATGTTGCATCCCCTATTCTGGGAGGTGTGTGTTCAGCAACCTGACTTAGACCGCCTTCCTGGTGGAGAGGAAGGTTGAGGTAAGTGCCTAACCCAGGTCTCTAACTTATCTACCTCTTTGGTTCCCAGGGTAGTAACCACCTCGCCCTTCCAGTTGCATTTCAGGCACTTCAACCAACCTAAGATGAGCACGATCTATGTGCCATTTGCCAAGACCGGGAAGGCAAAGAAAACATGGGCCCTGACCTCAAGTTGCTCACAGCCACGCTGGAAAGAAATGTTGACAAAGATTGTTATTAGTGTCTAAGATTCAGTTCTCTGGAAAGGAACTGTAATATGGGGAACCAGATTCAGAATGGTTACTGGGTATTGCTCTCGAGGGATTCACCAGTAGGAAGAGAGGAAGATAGAATTGGGAAGACAGAAGGGACCCACACTGTGGTACAACTGAGACCTCAGACAATCCCATGTGAAACTCTGGAGCTGGGGAGGCCCTTCAGGGTTGCCCCAAATTACGGTAAATGGGCTGGATCTTCATATCCCTAATCAGCCAGTCATCAGCCATGGGCTGCCCCTGGGAGACAGTATAACAGTGGGTGAGACACAGGATGGTTCCCAGTGAAGGACTCAGGGCAGGGCTGGGGGCACCAGGGGGATGTCGGGCCACAGTCCATGTGCGGTTACAATGGACAAAGGAAGGCAGCTCTGACATGAATGATGATCGAGATTTTTATTTGCATTAATGAGTGAGATAAAAGTGATATTCCCAGCAGGGGGATGGGCGTATTGCCTGAAGAGGGAACCTTGATTAGGTTTCGTAATATTCATATCAGTCAGGTTGACCATATAATTTATCCAAACTAGGACACTTTCAAGAAAGAAAGGGAGTATTATTAATAATTACATCAGTACAACGGTTTCTGTGCACAGTTCTCATTTTACAGATGAGGAAACTCAGGCACAGAAAGGTTGAGAAACAACATCATTTGCTAACAAGTAGTAGTGAAGAGGCAGGGCCAGGTTTCACACTGTGGCAGTCTCATTCCAGTGACTAATTCTCAAGACACTGTAGAGGTAGAGTTGGCAGACTTGGCGATGGATTGGCTAAGGGGTGTAAACTGGGAGGGCCAGAAGGGATCCTGGCATTCAGGCTTGAGCAACTGGGAAGACAGTGGGACTCTTGACCTGAGAGGGTGTCAAAGTAGGGGGAGGGGAGGGAGGAAAGGGGGATCTCAGACCTTCAGTGAGTGGCAGTGCAATCACTCTGCTGGCTCCTTTTATTTTTTGAGATAGGGTCTTGCTCTGTCACCCAGGCTGCAGTATAGTGGCACAATCATAGCTCACTGCAGCCTCAAACTCCTGGGCTCAAGGATCCTCCCACCTCAGCCTCCAAAGTAGCTGGACTACAGGCACATGCCACCAAGCCCAGCGCATACTCCAGGCCTGGCTAAATTTTTTATTTTTTGTAGAGACTGGTCTCAGTGTGTTGCTCAGGCTGCCCCACTGGCTTCAGTGTAATAAGTGGAAACTGAAAGATAGCTTTCTCAAATTACTCATGTTTATTGTAGAACTATCCAATATAAAACAATATCTTATCTGAATTTTTCAGTCTTTCTAAACCAAAGCTTCCTAGTGATGCACCCCTCTGCCCCCACACAAACACTTTTTTAGGATGGGGTAGACAGCCACAGTACCTCACCCTCAGGTGAGTATCTCAAGAGCCTATTGCTGGCCCAATAGCTACGGATGCTGTTGCTTCTCACTGTGGACTGCATTTGCTATAAGTGCTCTCTCAGAGCAAGGAGCTTCCAGCCAGAAGCTCACCCTCTCGCACTGGGACGGGAGACACAGCAAGCAGCTCCGTGGTGGCAACAAGGGTGCCTGGGCTATGAAAGCTCAGAGTTCTGCTCCAAGTGGGACATTTCCTTCTGGGATTGGTCCCCTAGTGACATTGCTGCTCATGCCCTTATGATCGGTTACATGCAAACTTGCAAACCCTCAGGGTTGATCTTATATACTGTGAGTGCGCACATTGACTCGGCTACCCCCATCCGTTTGGCTGTGGTATTTCCTGATATGCAAATTGGGCAACCCTTAGAACAAGAGCTGATAAAATGTCATGGCCAGAATTGAGACTTAGATTCCCAAATGATACACTTAAGCATGTTGTAGAAGGGGTGCTGAGAAGAGAAGCAAATTTGGAGAGAAAGACTAAGGATTCAGCCCTGCATATGACTAGTTTGAGGTACCAGTGAGGCATTCAAGGGAAATGTGTGCCCATGAGAGGTTGACTTTGTAGTCTGAGTGTTTAGAGAGATCTTGGTTTTCTATAGAAATTAGGGGATCATAAACTGGTTCATGGTCATTATCTGCTGCATGGAAAGTATTGGCAATCAGAGTGCCTAGAACAGAACTATGAGACCCTATAGCATTTGAGGGCTGGATACAAGAGGGGGAGCTGGCAGAGGAGTCTGAGGAAGAACAGGTAGGGGCAAAGGGGACCCAGGAGAGGTGACTGTCAGAGGATGCCAGGGAGTGGGTTTTAAGGAGGAACAGTCGGTAGTATAAATGCTGTGGAGAGGTGTACAAGATAAAGTCTCCAAAGCACAGGCCACATTTAGAGAGATGCAGGTCACCATGGCAAGGACCAACTTCAGTGACGGGGCTGGGGGGGCAAAAGCCAGAAGATTGGTTGAAGAATGAGCAAGAATGGGTAATACGAGTTACAGAGAGTAGATAATTTGTTCAAGAAGTTGCCTGTTAATGGCTGGTGTGGGGTGACAAAAAAAAAAAAAAAAAAAAGCCCTAATGGGTGGGGCATGATTTCAAGGGAGACATTTGCAAAGATAAGAGAGCTAGGCATGTTTTTTGCTGATGGGAACTAATAAGGAGATAGAATGGGGCAGGCTGAAGACACAGGAGAGGGAGGAAGCATTGAAGAGGCTGAGATCCAGAGAAGGAAGACATTAACGGCAAGAATGAACCATTCCCTGCTCCCTCCATGAACTGTGCCTTTGTGAATGTCTTAAATTCCGCAATCTGAAGAATAGGTCAACTAAAGGGACAATGACAAAACCACTCAGCCTGCATCATCAGTGAGTGCCAACTATGAAACAGACATTCTCAGCGAGAAAACTGAGCACGAAGAAGAGCAGACAGATAGATCGATCCATCCATCTATCTGTCCATCTATCTATCCATCCATCCACCTCCTCAGCCACCCATCAATTCATCCATCCATTGATCCATCCATCTATTCATCTATCCATCTATGCACCCACCCATCCATCTACCCCCTCACCACCAACCCACCCATCCATCCACCCATCCATCTATTTGCATATGAATGAAAATATGGTGAAACTAAGCAGCAGGAAGGACACAGACCTGGAGGGGTTAAAGACTGGAAGGATGAGTGAGGCTAACTAAGGTGTGAGTGCTGCTGGCTTCACTCTCTGTGGTCATTAACTTGCTCTTAAGTCCCTACCTCCATTAGCTGGGCGATCAGCAAGCCAGATCAATGGGACCATGGATCTACTGCTCTAGAGGTTTCCTTAGAGCCAAAGTCCAGCTGTCTAGACTTGTGATCTGCCCTTGGGTCAAATCTGTGAAGAATAGGCTATGTGGGGTGTCCGGAATTCAGTCAAGAGCTCTGATTTCTTGTTGAGTCATTGCTGTGTGATCTTAAGGATACCTGTGCACCTTCCTAGGTTTTTGTTTCCTCATTTGTAAAATGGGAGAAATTTGGGCAGGCAATAGATGATCCCCAAAGCCCTTTTCAGCTCTGAGGTTAAAAACTATTCTAACCCACTTAAAAACTGATCAAAGGACTTAAATAGACATTTCTCCAAAGAAGATGTACAAAAGGCCAACAAGCATATGAAAAGATGTTCAACATGTCAGTCATTAGAGAAATGCAAATCAACACTTCAATGAAATACTACTTCACATGCACTAGGATGGGTATAATCAAAGAAATGGAAAATCGCAAGTGCTGACAAGGATGTGAAGAAACGGGAACCCTTGTATATTGATGGTAGAAATGTAAAATGGTACAGCCAGTGTGGAAAGCAGTTTAGTGACTCCCCAGAAAGCTAAACATAGAATTACCATATGGCCCAGCAATTTTACTTCTAGATATATACCCAAAAGAACTGAAATAAATTCAATTAATAAATACTTGTGCCCAAATAGTCACAGCAACACTATTCACAATAACCAATGGGTGAAAACTGGCCAAATGTCCACTGATGAACGAATAAACAAAATGCAGTACATCCATACAATGGAACAGTATTCAGTCATAAAAAAGAAATGAAGCACCCATATATGCTACAATATGGATGAACCTCAAAAACATTGTGCTAAGTAAAGGAAGTCAGGTCACAAATTATATGGCTCCATTTATTTGTCTTTTGTTTGTTGTTTGCTTGTTTGAGACAGGGTCTCACTATATTGCCCAGGTTGGCCTCAAACTCCTGGGCTCAAACCATCCTCCTGCCTTAGCCTCCTGAATAGCTAGGATTACAGGCATGTGCCATAGTGCACAGTAATTATATGGCTGCATTTATATAAAATATCCAGAATGGTTAAATCCATAGAGACAGAAAGCAGGTTGGTAGCTGAAAGGGGCTGGGGAGAAAAAGGAACAGGGAGTAACTTACTGGACACGGAGTTTTCTTTTCGGGTGATAAAAATGTTTTGGAATTGGATAAGGGTGGTGGTTGCACAATAATGTGAATATACTAAGTTCCACTAAATTGTGGGCTTTAAAATGATTAATTTTATGTTAATGTGAATTTTGCCTTAAAATTTTTTTTTTTTTTGAGACAGAGTCTGGCTCTGTCGCCCAGGCTGGAGTTCAGTTGCGCCTTCTCGGCTCACTGCAACCTCCAACTCCCAGGTTCAAGTGATTCTCCTGCCTCAGCCTCCTGAGTAGCTGGGATTACAGGGACATGGCATCATGCCCAGCTAGTTTTTGTATTTTTAGTAGAGACAGGGTTTCACCATGTTGGCCAGGCTGGTCTTGAACCCCTGACCTCAAGAGATGTGCCTGCCTCAGCCTCCCAAAGTGCTGGGATTACAGGTGTGAGCCACCAAGCCCAGACAATTTTTTTTTTTTAAAGAAAAAGAAGCTATTCTAGAATCTCTTCATGACAAAACAAAACCTATGCAACTCCTTCAAGTCCCTGTTTTGGAAGTAGCCTGGCCACTCCAGGCCACCTCTCCCTCTCTCACATCTGATTAATGGGCTTGGAGTTCACAACACCAGAAATCACATTCCTTCCTTAATAACCAAGTCCAAAGGTCTCTCTGCCTTCCCTTTCCCCATTTCCATCTCAGGATATCTTTAACCTTTTTTGGAAGACGCCCTTCCCTAAGTGAGTGGAACGGAGACACTTCCGGAGCACCTATTTTGGGAATTAGCCCAGAGTGTAGACAAACAACCACCATATAGGGAGACATTCGTGGGCGAAGGCATTCCATGGCCAGAGGTGAGATGTGAGACCACAGAGCTTTGAGGAAATGGACACTTTAAATGTTGGCCAAGGCAGCCGTCCAGGTTTCCTGTGGTCTGAGAAGTGGCGGGGAAGTTGATGTCCCAGCTTGGTGTAGCTGCACGGACATGGATATGGGAATCAGTCACACCCTCGCTTCTTATCAAACAGAGGGGACCCTTGAGCAAATTGGTTCATGACCAGAAGGTGCTATTTTCAGCTTCCTTTTGGAGTACAAACGTTAGGCTGGAAGGCAGGGAAAGTGGTGGAGGAATAAAAAAGAATAAACTGGAAATGGGGGAGATGGGGAGAGGGCTAAGCAGAAATGGTATGGCTAATTCAGTGGGTGACCTTCAACAAGTCCCTTCACTTCAAATTTAAGTCGACCTGGTTGGGTTAAACTAGAGAAAAGGAAGAAAATGTTAAATGCCAGTGCAGATGAGTTTGTGGTTAAACAGAAGCAGTCACGCAGTTCTGTTGATGCTGAAACTGCAGTAGGCCATGTGAAGGGACCTGCTGCAGGTCTTATGAACTGAAGGGGGCCAGGGATCAGCGTAGTCACAGACCGTAACACTCATGAGGAGTAAAAGAGGATTTCAAGACAATATCATGTAGTAAAAGGCATGCAAGTGTGAAAGTCTGGTAGGTCTGGGCTTGAACCACTGGTTTTATCTGTTAAAGATAAAACACTTGCACGCCTTTTACTACCTTACTTGCTCTATCTACAAAATGGGACACACATATATATACATACACACACATATATATACACATACATATATACACACATCACACAAACACACCCACACACTTATTAAGGTTGTGGATATGAGAATAATGCATGTGACCTGACTAGAACATAGTCAATTTAAAATAGAATAGTGTCCGTTATTTTCCTGGCTCAGCCCTTCACCTTCTGTCAAGGTGAATTTGTCCTAGACGCCAGTCAGACCATGATGAGTCACACCCCTGGAGGGGCCACCCCCTTAGGCATATCAGAAATATAGGATGAACAACATTTAGCCACCTTCCCTAGCAACCCTTCTGTACACACCAAGAGCCAAAAAAAAAAAAAAAAAACCCACAGCTTTCCTGTTCACTTTACTTCTGGGAATGTATCCAAAGGAAATTACTGGGGAAGAAATGAAAAAATCACATATATACAGATACTCCCTGACATAGAATTGTTTGACTTAGGATGTTTTGACTTTACGATGGATTTGTCAAGGCATAACCCCATCACAATTAGAGGAGCATCTGTAGCTGTTTCTTAAAAGGTTATTTATCATGCACAACAGAAATGTCTACTAAGAAGCCCAGGAAATATGGCTTGTTGATGCCATGAAATACTGTTAGGTTAGTATAAAAGTAATTGTGGTTTTGCCATTGAAAGTAATGGTGAAAACTGCAATTACTTTTGTGCCAAACTAATATACATTTATAATGATCAATGTGATAACTGTAGAAAGATGAAAGCATGTAAATGTCAAGTTTTTAAAAGTTGGCCACAAAACTACATGTAGACTAGGATATTAACTATCCAGCTTATAGCTAAAGTGTGCAAGGAGCTGTGGAGAAATGTAAACAGTTGATGCACTGGAGGAATAGCATTATGGGTACAATATTTTTGGCATGATAAAACTGTTTAATAATAAATAATAAATATCTTTCTTATCTCTTTTAATGACATGAAGTAGATGATTTCTAAGACTTTATTCCTCCTTAGCACTCTATAGGTAATTTGCTTCTCTTTATTTCAACTTATGCTTCCTCATCTGTAAGATTACCTGGTAGTTTTCTAGCCACAATCCTTAGATTTGTTATCTAGAGCCACATAACAAATGACCCCCAAATTTAGCAGCTTAAAGCAAGCATCTGTTGTCTCATACAGTCTCAAGCATTGGGAATTGAGGGGAGGCTGAGCTCGGTGGTTCTGCTCAGGGTCTCTCACGAGGGTGCTGTCAAGCTGTTGGCTGGGGCTGCAGTCATTTGAAGGCTCAACTGGGGCTGGAGAGTCCATTTTCAAGCTCACCACATACTGGCAGAAGTCCTCAGTTCCTTGTCATGGGGTATCTCCTTAGAGCTGCTCACAGCGTGGCAGCTGGCTTCCCTCAAAGTGAATGGCTCAAGAGAGAGCCCAAGACCAAAGCTGAAGTCTTCTATAACCTAATCTTGGAAGTCACATCCCAGCAGATAGTGAGTTATTGTTACTGCTATGTTGCATCAGCGTCCATTTTGAATATAAGCTGAACTTTCTTTCTTTTTTTCTTGTTTTTTTTTGAGACGGAGTCTTGCTCTGTCACCCAGGCTGGATGGAGTGCAGTAGCTCGATCTTGGCTCACTGCAAGCTCTGCCTCCTGGGTTCACACCATTCGCCTGCCTCAGCCTCCCAAGTAGCTGGGACTACAGGTGCCACTGAAATGTCTTATACCAGAAGTAGGGTTTGGTCACCCTCAACACACTTTCCAGTTCTCTACCCTCCAGTTCCTCAATGTGGTCATTCCAGATACCTGCCTTACCAACCACCTCCTGGTGAACACCTCCCCATGGACAGCTGGATACAACCTACTTGATGCACCCCACTGATTCCCATACCCCACATAGAGAGCACAGATATGCTGCAGTGACTACCCTCTCAATCACAGTATAACTCCATGAAAACTGCCTGTTTCCTCTAAACCCACCAATTAGAACTTCCCAGAAGGAAACCTGCTTGGGTAATGCCCTGGACCCAATAATAGCTAGGGCCCACAGACCCAAGTGGGTGGGTGGGGAGCCTTATAGCTCTCTCTTGCTCCCCACCCACTGTTTGAAAGCATTATTCTGGATGGCTTCCTGCTTCCCATTGGCCCTGCGAGGCATGCTGCCTTCTTCTCTCTGGGATCTGTGAGTAATAAACTGCTTCTGTCATTTCATGTGCTTTGCTATGTCATCTCCTCTAAGTCTCATCCAACTAACACACCCAAACCCAGCTTCTTTCCATCAGGGATCTTCCAGAGAATGGATATCTTGGTAGGAATAAACTGGACAGAGGTCAGACAAGAGCCACAAGGGTGTCTGCCAGTGTAAACAAATTTTCAGGGAGAGGGACACCTGGTCATGGGTCTAGCACTTAGGCATTAGGTTGTCTGCCAGAATAGAGACATATCCCATGGAAGGCACACTATAAATATCCATGGCCAGATCCCTGAAGCCACATCACAGCAGGGGTAGAGTTTACAGCCACTCTCATGAGAGGGACCTCAAGACCTAACAGAGGAAAACACAACACACACTTCTACCATGTGCTATTGGTCGCAGAGAACACTCCTGGAACAATACAGATAGGGGATTACACAGCTGTGAGCACCAGAAGGTGGGGGTCACTGGAGGCCATGTGTGGGCTGCCACATCACACCACAAAGTCATACTTCTATCCTGCATGAATGGCAGCTTATTCCTCTACTCCTCCCATAGACTGGCGGCCTGTTGGACATCACATTATCCACCACACTGTACTAAGTAGGTGCCCAAGAGATCCTTATTGATCAAGTGTATGTTTTTCTGCATGCATTCAAGGCATGTGAGTATTAGAGACAGTGTCTAGAATGTGTCTGCCTCACCAGATGCACCCCATAAAAAGGCAGATACACTGCTGTCCCCGCTTCTTACAAATGAAGACCTTGAAGCTCAATGTACCCAAGGTTATTAGCTGATCCATAGGAGAGCTTAGATTCAAACCCAGGTGGATCTGTTTGACTCTTAAGCCCATGCTTTTCCCACTCTACAGGGCTAGTTTCCAAATAAAACCCTCCCTCTTTCAGGCAGGAATTAGGAACTGTCTGTTAGCTCTCACTGATTCCTACGTGCCCGACTACCACTCTACCTATTGCCCATTATGTGCTGGTAAATGTTTAACAACCAGCTCTCTGGGGAAAAAGAAGTCCTGGTCTGTAGCACTTGCTGATTGCCATGGTGTAAATATTCCCACCATGGCCACTTGCAAACTACCAACCTGATGTCCTTGATCAGAGAGTTGGAAAGAGAGACATGATCTGCCATTGTAAGCCCATATGAGCCACCTCCAGCCCACCACTGCCCACTCTGGAAGTATATGAAACTTCTGGAAAAAGACATAGAACGATCCCCAAACCCATTCTGAACTGTTAACATGTTTTTGCCTCTCTAGTTGTTGCTGCTCTGCCTTGTCCCGTGTTAGCCATCTGGTCCATGATGTGCACACAGAATTTGAAGCCTATCGTCAACCTGTCCCCCACCCCCACCAAGCCTAGTTCAACTCTACAGCTCTGGCCCAGGGCTTGTGTATATGGGGCTTAGAAATACAGACCTATTCCTCAACCCCTCTCATAGTTTGCCCTAGATGAGACCTCCTGTATCCCAGCGACCCCCCACCTGACTCCTTTTATATTGCCAGCTGCCTAAAACTCAGTGGGGGTGGCTAAGGCTCTACCTAGACCACCATCACCAAGCCTTCATTTGTGGGAGGTTGAGGAGGCATACATTATTAGACATCCTAGTATCAGGGCAGTCAAGAGCACACACATCACACACAGATGCACTCCAGAAGAATGTACGAAGCTGACTGTGCTTCACCACTGTCTGAATCATATCATCTGAACCACAAAATTCCCCAACCCCACAGGAACATGGGGTTGGGATTTAGGAGTAGCTCTTTCACCCTATTCAACTCACCTCCCTCTAGCTCCTTAATTTACACAAGCCTCCTCATATCGCTACTGGGGACAACTCCACCAGGCCACCCACTGCAGACATTGAAAGAGCCCCATCTCCCTTCTCTTTACCCTCTATCCTCATTGCCCTAGGTCCTTCCTGTGAACCTCTGGTCACTCTTAGTGCCATCTGGTTTCAGGCTCAAGGAAGAACCCTCAGGACCTGCTGGTGGAACACTGAAAGAAACCCAGACTTTGTGAGAGGTCTGCAGGGGCCTCCTATGAGTGTCACGTGCTCTTTGACTGCAAGAGTCTGTGAGTCCATTTTCTGGGTCATGTTCCTGAATGTCCCATCTTAGCTGTGCAACAGATCTCGACAAGTGGGTGGAGTTGGGGGAAGCCAGCCAGCACCCACCCCGCCACTCACAACCTGGGCAGATTCTTCTGGATCCCAGCAGCTCCCAAGAATGCTTATCTCCTTCTGAGACCCAACAGAAGGATGGTGAAGCTCATCTTGAAGACAGTCCAGTTTCCTACTTGAGGAAAAATCCTGAATCATTTTGTATCTTGAGTTTTCATGTTCCTTTTTTTTCCTGCCACTTTTTCTTTTCCCTCTAAGCTTTATGAAAAGAATTTCTCTTGTAGAAATTCTTATAAGGAAATGAAGAGGTTATTGACTTCAAGATAAAGCTTACTGGAAGCCCTTTGATATTTCATTTAGGAAACCCTTCACTGTCTGACATTCTAGACATCTGAAAACTCTATTGTGGGAAGACTTGTTGGACCTTGGAATAAGTCAGCTTCCCTAAGGATGGTTGCTTCCCCCACAGTCTCTTTTCAGACAACGTCATCCACTCATGCCCTCGTCATCTTGGAGAGGATTGTCATTGTTCTCCTTATCTGCAATTTTATGTAAAACTCTCAGGAGTGGAAGTGAGTGCCCACAGGGTGAGCATCCCAGGACATCCGCAAGCAGAGTTTTGGAAACAACAGTCTAAACAAATTAGAGCATCATCGTCTAGACTTAGGCAGGCTTAGGGAAACTGACCAAGCCTGAGCAGAGGATAGAGGACAGACTAGTGGAGGAAGGCGGATGTCCTGGGGAGGGTGAGACAGACAAGAGGGTGGAAGGGGAATAACCAAGGTGGAAAGTCCACATCCCTAGCCAGAGCCCAGATGGGCTCCTTGCTATTTTAAAATGTGCCTGGGATCTTGTTATAATGATGGTTAGTTGACAGATGTGGAGATGACGGCCTTGCAAGGAGAGTTCAATATTTCTATTTCTATTTCCTAAGAGGAAGGGATCCGCCACACCATGCAGGGCCATGTCAGGAAGCACCAGTGCTGGTCAGGAGGCAGGAGGAGCGAGGGGCAAGCATGACCAGACCCTGAATCATGGCTTTTGTGGAAAGGAATGGTCCAAACATGGTAAATATTCTAAGTAAGCTGAGGACTGAATGGTTGGAATAATTTCAGTGGGCTCTGATCTATGGGTGTGATCCCCAGTTGTCTAGTATCTGGCCCTGAGATGATTTAGGGTACCGGGAATATTGGCTTGGTATGTAAGGGTCTGATAAAAGAGATGGTTGGGTTGTGGGCTCTGGACTGGTTGTTTGTATATCAAAGGTGTGCTGGCAGGCAAGTTGTCTGTTATCTCCAGGAATTAGCTAAACCTGGGAGGGGCAGACTCTCCCAGATCTGCAAGGCCCCAAGACATCAACGCATCATAAAATACAGAAAATAACAAGCAAGATTAATGCACTCATCCTGGCAGAAGCCAGGCTGATCTGAGGCTTCTGGACTCAGGCAGACTGGGGTTCGAATACTGGCTCTCCTCTCATCGGTTGGCGTGACCGCAGGAAGCTACTGAATCTCTGTGAGGATCAGCTTTGTCTGCTGTGTAGTAGTAACACTGCTATCCCACTGCAGTGGGTGAGTCCTAGGCATGGTGTCTGACACACAGCGGGCTCTAGAGAAATGGTAACTGCCACTATGATTCTGGGTGAGGGATATCTCACCTGGAAGGTTTGTATTTATCTCCATAATGTTTCCCTTTGTTAAAATTGACAGTATTGCTTGTCATGGCAAACACCAGAAACAACCTAGATGCTTGTCAACAGAGATTTATTAAGTAAATTATGAAACCATCCGTATGTGGAAGGTTAGGCAGTATAAATAGTTGAGGAAATGCAATCACAAATGCCATATATGCTTTGTTATTGAGTAAAAAGGACAGGTTACAGAATCTAAAATGTCATACCATCCCGTTTAAATGTATACACACACGCTCACATGGAATACTGTCTGGAAGGATAGATAACAAATGATTAGAGGTGATTCTTTGTGAGGAGTGGGAAATGACTGAAGGGCAGAAAACTTTCCCTTTTTTATTTATCATTCTATTCGAATTTTTACAAACAAAATATGTTGTTTACATAAAATCATAAAAAAAATCCCCATTTGGGAGAATAAAAGTCAAGTTGTTTGAAAGAGTGCCGTCTTTCAGCCAGCCCCCATCTGAGTCCTTGGTTGAAGACGGAGATTTGCCAAAGTGGATAGAAACTGCCACATGGTGTCACAGGGGCTTAGGTCTCCACTGGCCACCCAGGCAGGTGGGTCTCACTGGTGGGAGCAGCAGCTGGGGGCAGACTGGGTGCGCTCAGTGTTCAGGGGCTCTGGCCCTCCCTGCCCGGCCAGCCTGAGTCACCTGTGACATTGTGGCATATTTTAATTGTATTTACATGGCAAAAATTCTTTGTAATGATACGTACATTTCCCAGCTCTGCATTCAGGAATGTCCATCAGTAATTGGCCATAGGAGAATTTACACCACAGGAATCAGCAAATACTACAAATAAAAGCTTGATATGTTATTTTTTTGATTGTCTACTATTAAAAATAATGGGTAAGTGTTAATGATGCAGATTCAACTTAAAAGAGTGCTGTGTCTGTACTTGTTATATTGTGAATTGTACAAAAAAGAAAAAGAGAAAATATTCCTCCAATATTCAAAACCCATTTTATAATCCAGCAAAAAAGTAATTTATGCCATTGATAAATGAGTGAAGTTCTGGCACGTGTCTTCCTTGTTTCACTTTCATCTTACTCATTAACAGAAATGAAAATAACTATTGTTCATGGCAGGACTGTATTCCTTTGTCATTCACAAC
Organism: Gorilla gorilla gorilla; assembly: GCF_029281585.2. Lineage (NCBI taxonomy): Eukaryota > Metazoa > Chordata > Mammalia > Primates > Hominidae > Gorilla > Gorilla gorilla. Next base: position 113,100,797 of record NC_073239.2, read on the forward strand.
TGTAGATTGACTATGGCCTGAAAAAAGCTTTCTGTAAGAATCTATTGTTATAAAGCTGGAGGCATCAGGTTATCTGACTTCAAACTATACCACAAGGCTACAGTAAACAAAACAGCAAGGTACTAGTACAAAAACAGACACACGAACCCAGAAAAAAAAGCCACACACCTACAACCATCTGATCTTCAAAAAAGCCAACAAAAGCAAGCAATGGAAAAAGGACTCCCTATTTAATAAATGGTGCTGGGATAACTGGCTAGCCATGTGCAGAAGATTAAATCTGGACCCTTTCCTTATACCATACACAAAAATCAACTCAAAGTGGATTTAAGATTTAAATGTAAAACATAAAACTATATAAACCCTGGAAAATAACTTAGGAAATACCATTCTAGACATAAGCCCTGGCAAATATTTCATGATAAAGATGCCAAAAGCAATTGCAACAAAAACAAAAATTGGAAAATGTGACATAATTAAACTAAAGACCTTTGCACAGCAAAAGGAACTATCAACAGAATAAACAACCAACCTACAGAAAGGGAGAAAATATTTGCAAACTATGCATCCAACAAAGTCTAATATTCAGGATTTATAAGGCACTTAAATAAATTAACAAGTGAAAAACAACCCCATTAAAAAGTGGGCAAAGGACATGAACAGACACTTTTCAAAAGAAGACATATGCATGACCAACAAGCATATGAAAAAATGCTCAATGTTACTGATCATTAGAGAAATTCAATTCAAAACCACAATGAGATACCATCTCCCACCAGTCAGAATGGCTATTATTAAAAAAAGTCAAAAAACAACAGATGCTGGTGAGGTTTCAGAGAAAAAGGAACGCTTTTACACTGCTGGTGGGAATGTAAATTAGTTCAACCCTTGTGGAAAGCAGTGTGGTCACTTTTCAAAAAAACTTAAAACAGAATTATCTTTTGACCCAGCTATCCCATTATTGGGTATATATCCAAAAGAATAGAAATCATTCTGCCATAAAGACCCATGCACATTTATGCTCGTTGCAGCACTTTTCACAATAGCAAACACATGAAATCAACCTAAGTGCCCCTCGACAGTATACTGGATAAAGAAAATGTAGTACACATATACCACAGAATACTATGCAGTCATAAAAAAGAATGACATCATGTACTTTGCAACAACATGGATGGAGCTGGAGGCCATTATCCTAAGCAAACTAAGGCAGGAACAGAAAACCAAATATCGCATGTTCTCACTTACAAGTGGGAGCTAAACATTGAGTTCACAGGGACACAAAGAAGAAGTAACAAACATTAGGGCTTACTTGAGGGTGGAGGTGGGAGGAGGAAGAGGAAAAACTACCTGCCAGGTACTATGTTAATTATCTGGGTGATAAAATAACCTGTACCCCAACCTCCCATGACATGCAATTTACCATATAACAAACCTGTACATGTACCCCTGAACCTAAAATAAAAGTTAAAATAAATAAATAACAACATAAAAGAATCTATTATTATTACAGAATTTACATTAGAGTCCTGCATATTTTTAATTATTTGTCAATTGTGTCCTACACATTCTTTGTATCGCTAGATATATAACAAACTTATATACATGTATAATTATGCATACTTTTTGTGGATTACTGATTATTAAATATTTACCAGCACAGCACTGCTCAGACTCCATTCTTGGTGATAATTGATCAGCCATGGCATTGGTATTTTTTAAATCTATCAGCTGCTACCAGCATGGAGAGGAGCTGAGAATCACTACCCTAGAAGGAGGTAGCAAAGAAGAGGAAACTACTAGCCTCTGGCCAAACATGAGACCCCCCTGCTCCCACAGGTGCAGCTCAGATTCTAAGCACTTTGGGGTTAGAGAGAGGGTGGCAGGTTTTAGGGAGAGTAGCCCCTTATTAAATAAGTCTGGCCTGTGGGTTCTTCTCACTCTAACACAGTGGATCACAAGAACCTCCCCCTGGACTGAGAGGTCCTTAAGGGACAGGGCTATCTTATTTATCCCTGAAGACCTGGCACATGGTGGATGCTTCTTGAATGTTGAGAAAATGAATTAATAAGTTGTATTAAGATATAGTTATTCCAAACATCCAATAATAATGCTTTGGATAAATCAATTATGGTACCAAATTCAAAGGATTACTCTGCAACCATTAAAAATGATATTTAGTGAGATAAGAAAATGCTTATGACATACTGTAATTGCAAACAGAAAACTACAAAATAACATGAATTACGAGCACAGTTTCGTTTTACAAGAAAACACACAAAATTTATTCCTGAGTTTGACAGGGTATAAAATCAACTTCTGGCCTGTGTATGATTCATTTTGGAGAAACAAATGCTTCCTGACTCTTTGGATTTTACTGAAAACTCATTCTCCAAGGGAAGAATTTGTTTAGTTCATGATTATTTTCATAGCCATGGTATGGACTAGAAAGTGGGTGCTGGGATTTGGAGTAATGTTTTGCCACAGAGAATAAAAGAGTCCTCCCTAAAGGCGGCCCCATGCCCTGTGGTACATTTAGATAGGACATCTCACCAATTTAGATGTTTAGATATGACATCCACATGTTGTATCAGAACATACAGAAATATGATTCTGATATTGAGTGGGTTAGGGCTCATCTGTGATTAATCTTTTAAATTTTTGATCTTTTGAATCGTTAAATGTAATCTTTTAGTTTACATAACATTGATTGCCCACAGCTAAAAGGTTGGGAAGCACAGTGACCATCATCCCAGAGTTAGGAAGACTGAAAGGAAAGCTAAACTAGCTCCTTGAAAAGTCATGTAAACTATGTGGAATTCCTCCTGGATGCATCCAGAAACTACTGGCTGGGACTGAGCAAAGATAACAGCTATTTAACATGCTTAGCAACACTCTGGAACTCAAATACACTTTACCAAATAAATCACTCACCATTGTTCGAGGCCTGGGGCTCCCCTGGCATTGCAGGACAAACATGACTGTGTTCCTGTGCCAAGAATGAGAAAGCACAGCCAGCCAGCTCCCTCTGGAGCAGGGCATGAATTGGCGGTGGATGAAATTTGTCTTAGCTCATTCCTCAAGACCTTCCCCGCCCAGTCACTCAGTGTGTGGAAGTGGAGAGTGTTTAACAAACAGGGTAGAATTAACTTCCAAAACAGAGGTAAAAACTCCCAGGCCACCCCCACCCTGCATCCTGTGGTATACAACTACAGGAACTCAACAAGGGCAAAACACCACCAAGAACTCAAAGATGCAAGTAAGAGTTAAGTCTGACCTCACATGTCCCCCAGCATGCAGCAACTCAAGCAAACACATCCACTAAATCTGAAAAAATATATTTAAGAGAATGCTTACCCTTCCCAGTGACCCCAGAAAATGTGAGCCCTTTACAATGTTGAGAAAGAAATGCGCCTTCAGGCCAGTTTTACCGTCTAGGTAATTTCATTTTGCATTTTAAACATTTACTTTGTTGACTTTCTGTCTTAATGATCTGTCTAGTGCTGTCAGTGAAGTATTGAAGTCTCCCACATTATTATGCTGCCATCTATCTCATTTCTTAGGTCCAGTAGTAATTGTTTTATGAATTTGGGAGTTCCAGTGTTTTACATATATATATATATATATACACATACACACACACACACACACACACATATGTATAGCTACAAAATATATATGTATATATGTATAGCTACATATACATATACGTATACGTGTGTGTGTATATATATATGCCTGTGATATTTTCCTGTTGGACTATTCCTTTTATCATTATACAATGTCCTTCTTTGTCTTTTTTCACTGTTGCTGCTTAAAAGTCAGTTTTGTCTGATATAGGAATAGCTACTTCTACTCTCTTTTGGCTTCTATTTGCATGGAATAACTTTGGCCACCCCTTAAGCTTATGTGAGTCCTTATGTGTTGGGTGAGTATCTTGAAGACAGCAGATACTTGGTTGGTGGATTTTTATCCCTTCAGCCATTCCATACCTTTTAAGTGGAGCATTTAGGCCATTTACATTCAATGTTAGTATTGAGATGTGAGGTACTGTTCTAACCATTATGTTAGTTGTTGCCTTAATACCTTGTGGTTATTTCCATTGTGTTATTGTTTTATAGGCCCTGTGAGATTTATGCTTTAAGTAGGTTCTATTTTGGTGTATGTCAAGGTTATGTTTCAAGATTTAGAACTCCTTTTAGCATTTCTTATAGTGCTGGCTTAGTTGTGCAAATTCTCTCAGCATTTGTTTGTCTGAAAAAGACTATCTCTCCTTCATTTATAAAGCTTAGTTTCACTGGATACAAAATCCTTGACACACAATTATTTTGTTTCAGGAGGTTGAAGATGGGACCTCCATCCCTTCCGGCTTATAAGGTTTCTGCTGAGAAGTCTGTTGTTAATCTGATATGTTTTCCTATAGATTATCTGATGCTTTTGTCTCAAAGCTCTTAAGATTCTTTCCTTCATCTTGATTTTAGATAACCTGATGACTATGTGCCTAGGTGATTATCTTTCTGTGATGAATTTTCCATGTGTTCTTTGAGCTTCTTGTATTTGGAGGTCTAAATCTCTAGCAAGGCCAGGGAAGTTTTCCTCAATTATTCCTTCAAGTAAGTTTTCCAAACTTTTAGATTTTGATTCTTCCTCAGGAACGCCAAGTATTCTTAGGTTTGGCCATTGAACATCCCAGATTTCTTAGAGGCTTTGTTCGTTTTTTAAATTCTTTTTTTCTTTGTTTTTTTCTGATTGGGTTAATTTGAAAGCCTTGTCTTCAAGCTGTAAAGTTCTACTTGCTCTAGTCTATTGCTGAAACTTTCCACTGCATTTTGTATTTCTCTAAGGGTGTCTTTCATTTCCACAAGTTGTGATTGTTTTTTTCTTTACATCTATTTCTCTGGAGAATTTTTCATCCATATCTTGTATTTTTTTTTAAGTTCCTTAAGTTGGTTTTCACCTTTCTCTGGTATCTCCTTGAGTAGCTTTAATAATCAACCTTCTGAATTCTTTATCTGGCCATTCAGAGATTTCTTCTTGGTTTGGATCCATTGCTGAAGAGCTGATGTGATCTTTTGGGAATATTATAGAACCCTGTTTCGTCATAGTACTAGAATTACTTTTCTGATTCCTTCTCATTTGGGCGGGCAAGGCTTGCTGTTCAGATTCTCTTGTGTCATGGAGTGATCCCTTGAAGTGGTGCTCTTCCCCTTCCCCTAGGGATGGGGTTTCCTGAGAGCTGGACTGCAGTGATTATTATTGCTCTTCTGGGTCTAGCCACCCAGTGGGGATACCAGGCTCTGAGCTTGTGCTGGAAGATGTCTGCAGAGTCCTATGATGTGATCTGTCTTCAGGTCTTCCAGCCGTGGATACCAGCACCCGCTCTGTGAGAGTCTTTGGTTGTAGATATGTTTAGTGTGCTGACTTTCTTGAATGCCGGTTACGCTAGTGATGAGGTTTCATGTGGACACCCTCAGGACCTCTGGTTAGCCAAGATATTGCAGGCAGCAAAATTAGGTGTTGTATTCTCCTTCCTGGGATCAAGGTTATTCTGTCCTGAGTTGTTGTAATGACCTGAGTTGGTTGGCCTCCAGCCAGGAGGTGCTGCTTTCAGGGGAGCAACAGCTGCTGTAGTAGTAGGAGGCTCTAAGCTCTCTAGGCTTGCCCAAAGATGGCCAGGGTAAGTATTTTGATTTATCAGGCAATGGATAGGGCCATAAAGCTTCCAAGAGTCTCTGTGTTTTGTGTTTGGCTATGAGGACAAGTAGGGAAATACCATCAGGTCCAGGCAGGGTTAGGCAGGTCTAGGCTCACACTCTTCTCGGGGAGGGTTTACCTTGGCCACTGTGGGGAATAGCGGAGTGTCTCTCAGTCCAATGGGGTTAGGTCCAGAGGGGATTATGACTGCCTCTGCCATGTCATGTAGTTTGCCAGGGAAGTGGGGGATAGTTGGTAGCAAGAGGCCTCACCCAGCTCCCACATAGTTGGCAAGACTAGTCTTGCTCTTGCAGTGCCCCACTCAGACCTTGCCCCAGGCCATGAGCTACCCCACTGAGAAAGCAAGCACAGCTCTCAGACCTTGCCCCTCGCCCCTCCCATCTGCCCACTCTGACAGTGGCAGCTCCTGTGCTTCTATGCTCCCTCACTCACTCATATCCAGCTCTTGCTCGTCCCCTGGACTCCACTCAAGAAAATGTGTGCCCAGTCGAAACCACAACCAATTTCAGTTGGGAGTTTCCTTTGTCCCACAACCCCTCCCCAGTTCCACTGGCTGCCTTCCCCAAGGGCCCCTGTGAGATATAAAAGCAATGGCTTCCCAGGGCTCGAGCTGGAGACTGAGAGCGCGTTAAGGCTCTTCCCTTGAAGCTAACTGTACTTTTATATTTCTTGCACCTCCCTAAACCTGTTTCATTTCTAGGTAAGGTTAAATCCTTCTCCTGTGATCTGGATTTTCAGATTCCCAGTGGGGATGTGTGTTCAGAAGTGGATTTTCCCCCTGTCACACTTTGGGAACTCACAGTTTTTCACCTGTTTCATGGAATTTGCATCAGGGTGCCGCTTCTTTCAAAGGATCTGTGGATTCTTTTGGTTTTCCTGGTACATTCCTACAATGGTTCTTGGAGCAAAAGATCATGGTGTGAGTCTCCACACACTGTTCTGTCCATCCATGTGGGAGCTGCATGTTAGCCCTGTCTCCTATCCACCATTTCTATCCTTAAACATCATTAACTGAGTGGTTACTATATGCCAGGTACATAGTACAACACAGATGGTTCAGGTACAAAAATCAGAGGCAATTTCTTTCTTCTAGGAAATTTTAGTTCAGAAAGAGAGATAGGTAAAAATAACCACTGAATTTCAAACAAAGTTAACCAAGTAACCATCATCACTCCATCATCATCACATCTGCTAACATTGATGGAGAGCCTATTACTCTGGTGCTAGAGTACTCTACATGTATCACCTCATTTAATTCCCACAATGACTTATGAGGAAGTTCCCATTATTGATTCCAGTTTACAGATGAGAAAACAGAGACTAAGTAATTGCCCCAACATCTTAAAGCCAACATGCACCAGACCCAGTATAAAACTTGAGTCTGCCTCCAGAGTTTCTTTTTTTTACATTATTATTTCTATTATTTATATTTCTATTATTTCTAATTATTTCTAATTTCTATTATTTCTAATAATTTCTAATTATTTCTATTATTTCTATTATTTTACATTAAAATGGGATATGAGCAGACTCCCATGGGGCAGTGATGGGCAGAGCAATTCCGAGAAAGAAATCAAGGAAGGCTTTATGGAGGAGGAGGCACTGAGGCAGAGCTTTGAATGATGAGTTGAATTCCAAAAGGTGAGGAAGAAGGGTAATGGCATCTTGCACGGTAGAAGCTGCTGGGGGGCTGGAGCCTTGGTTGCCCTGCAAGAGTAACCCAAAAGTTTGACCAGTGCTACAATAAATCAATTTTATTTAACACTCAATGGCTACTTGATTATTGTTCTTCAAAGGAGGCCTCTCCTGCATGTTCTCACTTGTTATGTAACTCCTACAACTCGTCAAAACATAATCTCAAATTCCTCTTTAGTAATTGGAGAGTACCAGCCAGGCACGGTGGCTCACATCTGTAATCCCAGCACTTTGAGAGGTTGAGGCAGGCGGATCACGAGGTCAGGAGTTCGAGACCAGCCTGGCCAACACGGTGAAACCCCATCTCTACTAAAAATACAAAAATTAGCTGGGTGTGGCGGTGCATACCTGTAATCCCAGCTACTCGGAAGGCTGAGGCAGGAGAATCACTTGAACCAGGAAGTCGGAGGTTGCAGTGAGCCGAGATCGCACCACTGCACTCCAGCTTGGTAACAGAGTGAGAAATTGGAGAGTACCATATTGTATGTGATGGCCTCAATGGTGTTACATTGCTTCTCTTTCACTGCCCATTTTTATCTGAAACGTTACCAGACACCAGAGGCTGACACATCAGGAGAGTGCTTTTGCCTCGTGAAAGCTGCCAGATAACAGGCTCAAAATGTGGCACTATCAAAGTGCCAGCAAAGATGCTTGGGGACACTAAGATGTGGCTTGCCTTGCTTGGAGACAGGCTGAGAGAAAACGCCCTGCTCACTGGCCTCCCCCCTTGTCCACTACGTGTGGCTTGGCAAGGGAGCCTTCGTGGACACTTAGATCATGCTGCTTGGTGAAGGTGAAGCCGGGGAAGCAGGCAGGAGTGGATCCTGGAGGGCCTGGAAAGCCGCGCTGTGGAGTTTGGCCTTGCCCTGCAGACGATGGGCAGCCGTTGCCCGTTTTTGAAGAGAAGGGTATTATGATCCAAAGTATGTTTCAGGAAGAGAACTCTGGCTGTAGTCTAAAGAAACTTTAACATCCCTCTCTCCACAACTGATGAAACAACTTGACAACAACATTAACAACTTTGAAACAAAGTTGAGTAAGATGTAGATGAGCTAATGGTATCAATCACTATGCTCAACAGCTGAAGGCTCTATCTTTCAGTGGACTATGTCTGTTTACCTGATGCTGGGTCATAAACTAAGTCTCAGTAAGTTTACAAAGATTTAAATCATGCAGAGTGGAAGTAAATGGAAATAAATTAAAAATCAATGATAAAACTGTATCTAGAAATTCAACAAGTATTTGCACATTAAGCAACAAACTTCTAAATAACCCAGAGGTCAAAGCAGAAATCACAAAGGAAATTGGAAACTATTTAAAGCAGAGAGAAAAATCTGTGCAATAAAGCTAACACAGCGCTTGGAGATAATTTATAGCTTTAAGTACTTACACTGGAAAAGAAGGAAGGTCTAAAGTTAATAGTCTAAGTTTCTACAGTAAGAAATTAGAAACAGAAAAGCAAAGTAAAATCAAAGGAAATAGAAGAAAGAAGGTAATAAAGATAACAGCAGAAATAATAAAATAGAACAGAAATACTACAAAGAAAAATAACAAATCCAAAAGTTTATTCTGTGAAAAGATACAAGAAAAAAATAATAAATACCTAACTAGACTGACCAAAGAAAAAAATAAATACAAACTACCAGTAGCAGAAATAAAAGAAGGGTTTTTCTGCAGACGTAACTAGACAGTGTAACTCTAATATCAAACCTAACAAAGATATTACATAAAAAGAAATTACAGATAAATATGCCATATGAATATAGGCACAAAAATCTTAATAAAATATCAACATACCAAATCCAGTACTGTATCAAAAGTATAATGCATCGTGACTAAGTTGGTTTTATTACAGAAGTACAAAATTGATTTAACCTTTAAAAATCAAATAATATATATTGCCATATTAATAAGATAAAAGAGAAAAACACATGATAATTTTAATAAATACAAAAAAGATACCAAAAAAGCATTTGACAAAATTAAATGCACATTCATAATAAAATTATCAGAAAAGTTTGAGGAAAGGACATTTATTAAAAATACTACAGCCAGACGGGTGAGGTTGCTCATGCCTGTAATCCCAGCACTTTGGGAGGCTGAGGTGGGCAGATCACCTGAGGTCAGGAATTTGAGACCAGCCTGGCCAACATGGTGAAACCCCACCTCTACTAAAAACACAAAAGTTAACTGGGCATGGTGTCGGGTGCCTGTAATCCTAGCTACTGGGGAGGCTGAGGCAGGAGAATCACTTGAATCTGGGAGGCAGAGGTTGCAGTGAGCCGAGATGGCACCACTGCGTTCCAGCCTGGGCAACAAGAGCAAAACTCTGCCTCAAAAAAAAAAAAAAAAAAAAAACACAAAACTACGGCCAAATCGTACTTAATGGTGAAGTAGTTAATATTTTTATCTAAAGACCAGGAGTAAGGCAACATATATGTTATCATCTTTTCTACTGAATCCTGTACTGGAGGTTGTAACCATATAATAGGCATGTAACAATCGAAAGACACAAAGGTAGGAAGGAAATAAATAAAGCATTTTTGCAGATGACATCATTGTTTACATAGAAAATGTTAAGCTACAAAACAACTACTAGAATTATAAAATGAATCTAGCAAGGTCACAAAATACAGGGCAAATATACCTTAAAAAAATCAATCAATTTTTTTTTTTTTCTTGAGATGGAGTTTTGCTCTGTTGCCCAGCCTGGAGTGCAGTGGCATGATCTCGGCTCACTGTAACCTCCCCGTCCTGGGTTCAGGCAATTCTCCCACCTCAGCCCCCAACTAGCTGGGATTACAGGCATGCATTACCATGCCCAGCTAATTTTTGTATTTTTAGTAGAGACGGTGTTTCACCATGTTGTCCAGGCTGGTCTTGAACTCCTGACCTCAGATGATCCACCTGCCTTGGCCTCCCAAAGTGCTGGGATTACAGATATGAGCCACCAGGCCCGGCCTCAAATTTTTATATATTAGCAGCAAACAATTTGAAATTTAAATTTAAAAAGTAATGTTATTTATCACAATATCAAAACCACAAATATTTATAAATAAATGTTTCTTTAAAAAAGTGGGCGAGATCTATACACTGAAGGCTAAAAAGCGTTGCTGTAAACAATGAGAGAAGACTTAGAGACAGAGCTAGACTATTGCTCATGAATGTCAAGACTCAAGTTTTATAGATGTCAGTTTTCTTTTAAGTGATGTATGGATCTAATGCAATCCCAATAAAATCAGTTACAAGCAGACTTTTTTTTTTACAGAAATTTGACCATGTAGTTCTGAAATTGAACTGAAAGACCAAGAACCTAGAGTATCTAAAGCAATCTTAAGAAGAGAGAACAAAGTTGGAGGACTTACACTATCTGACTTCAGACTTCAAGATTTACTCTAAAGCTATATTCATTAAGAGAATGTGATACTGACCCAAGGCTTGACAAACAGATAAATAAAACAGAATAGACAGCCCAGAAATAAATCCACACTTACATGGCTATTTGATTTTTGATAAAGTGCCAATATAATCCAATGGGGAAAGAAAAGTCTTTTCAATGAATTGTGGAACGATTGGATAGTGATATGGAGGACAAAATGAACCTAGACCTCTGCTTCATACCAATAAGCAAAGCTAATTTAAGATAAACGGTAAGCATAAAGGCTAAAATAAAACTCTAAAAGAAAATAGGAAAATATCCTCATGATTTAGGGTAGGCATGAATTTTCTATACAGGACACAGCGACAAGCATAAACTTTTTTTTAATTGAAAAATCAGAATTTATCAAAATCAAAGCCTCTGTGCACCAGAAGACATTGACTAAAAATAAGTAACTGGCCGGGCACAGTGGCTCACTCCTGTAATCCCAGCACTTTGGGAGGCCAAGGTGGGTGGATCACGAGGTCAGGAGTTCGAGACCAGCCTGACCAACAGGGTAAAACCCCATCTCTATTAAAAATACAAAACTTAGCCAGGTGTGGAAGCGGGCACCTGTAATCCCAGCTACTCAGGAGGCTGAGGCAGGAGAACCATTTGAACCTGGGAAGCGGAGGTTGCAGTGAGCCGAGATTGTGCCACTGCACTCCAGCCTAGGTGACAGAGCAAGACTCTGTCTCAAAAAAAAAAAAAAAAAGAAAAAGAAAAAAAGAAAAAAAAAAAAGAATAACCCAGCCAAAGCCTGGAAGAAAATATTTTTACAACATATATCTGATGAAGCACTGGAACCCAGGATATATTTTAAAACTTCTATACCTCAATAACAAAAAGACAACACCACAAAAATTTAGCAAAAGATTTAAACAAAGACATTTCACAAAAGAAGATATACAAATGGCCGATAAGCATATGACAAAGTATTCAACATTATTTGTCATCAGGAAAATGCGAATTAAGACCACAATTACATACCATTCATAGTCCTCAAGGAGCTAAAAGTTGACAAGTCTGACAATACCAAATGTTGGCAAACATGGAACATCCAGGACTCTTGTATACTTAAGCAGTATACATTCACACGCTATAAACTATTACTGTATTCGCACACACAACTTCTTATAAAGTGCAGCATATGCTTACCTTATAATTGGGATTTCTGCTCCTAGGTATTTGCCCAGGAAAAAAAATGAAAGCATATATCACAAAGCTTCTGCATAAGAATGTTTTCAGTAGTTTTACTTAAAATATCCCCAAACTAAGGCCGGGTGCAGTGGCTTATGCCTGTAATCCCACCACTCTGGGAGGCCGAGGCAGGCAGATCACTTGAGACCTGGAGTTTGAGACCAGCCTGGCCAACATGGAGAAACCCTGTCTCTACTAAAAATACAAAAATTAGCCAGGCGTGGTGGCACAGGCCTGTAAACCCAGCTACTTGAGAGGCTGAGGCGAGAGGATCGCTTGGACTTGGGAGGCAGAGTTTGCAGTGAGCCAAGTTTGTGCCACTGCACTCCAGCCTGGGTGACAGAACGAGACCCTGTCTCAAAATAAAATAAAATATAAAATATCCCCAAACTAGAAACAACCCAAATGAACATCAACAGGCAAATAGATAAATAAGTGTAGTATTTTATTACAATGGGATATTGCTCAGCAGTAGAAATCACCAATATACACAACACTGTGGAAAATTCTCGTAGACATATTGAACAAAAGAAGCCACACACAAAAGACCACACAATGCCTGATTCATTTTACATGAAGTTTGAGGACAGGCCAAACTAATCTACGGTAGTATAAATCAGAAAGTGGTTGCCTTTGAGAAGCTGAGTGCGGTGGCTCACGCCTGTAATCCCAGCACTTTGGGAGGTTGAGGTGGGCGGATCACCTGAGGTCAGGAGTTCAAGACCAGCCTGGCTAACATGGCAAAACCCTATCTCTACTAAACAAACAAACAAACAAAAAAATAGCTAAGTGTGGCTGTGGTGGCAACCACCTGTAATCCCAGCTACTTGGAGGCTGAGACAGGAGAATCACTTGAATCCAGGAGGCAGAGGATGCAATAAGCTGAGATCATGCCACTGCACTCCAGCCTGGGTGATGACAAAACTCTGTCAGAAAGAAAGAAAGAGAAAGAGAGAAAGAGAGAGAGAGAGAGAGAGGGAGAAGAAGGAAGGAAGAAAGGAAGGAAGGAGAAAGAAAGACAAAGAAAGAAAGAAAAGAAAGAAAGAAGGAAGGAAGGAAAGAAAGAGGAAGGAAGGAAGAAGGAAAGAAAGAAAGAAAGAAAGAAAGAAAGAAAGAAAGAAAGAAAGAAAAAAGAAAGAAAGAAAGAAAGAAAAACGGTTGCCTTTGAGAGGTGAAGGTTGACTAAAAGCGGCCATGAGGGAAATTTGTGGAAATGAAAGTATGCGTTCTCTTGATTGGAAGTTGGTTTTATATACATACATATTTGTTAAGATCCACCAGATTGTACATTTAGGATCTGTGCATTTTGTGGGATGAAAATTTTACCTCAATTTAAAAAGAATTGCATATATAAATAAATATAAAAATGAGAAAGGAAATTTATACAGAAAATAAAATAATTGAATGGTTAAGCAGAAAAAGTAAAGAAAATAAATATTAGAAAGGCATAGCTTCTCCCAGGCATATGGGCCCATGCTGTAGAGCATGGCTTGGAGGACTGAAAGCGAGCTTGATTTTAGCTTAATTCGTTCCTGGCTAGACACCCTTGGGCAGGGCACCACCTACATGATTCTACAAAGCACTTGTGCCCAGCTCCCTCCTCAAGTGGAAGGACAAGGATGCACAAACTAGTATATGAAAAGCCCAGTTCCTAGGCTGGTTAGAGCACTAGGATGGGAATGTGGAGACCTGGGCTCTTTTTATGGCACTGCCATAAACTCCCTGCATGTCCCCAGGTAGGTATGTTCCATCTCTCAGGCTTGTTTTTGTCATCCCTACATCAGCAACCTTGTGCCTGTGGGAGGTCTGTGGCTGGGGAAAAAAATGGGTGCTGGAGCTTCTAGGTTATTGGCTCTAATTTTGTCCTTGGAGGGAGTGTGGCATTGAGGCCCAAGAACCATCTTTTGGACCAGCATCACAGGTGACCCTAGGGTAGTTACTCTAAGAGTCAGACTTGCAGATTCCCAAGTTGCCCTTCCCAGTTTCAAAATTCTGTGATTTCACCTTCTGCTAAGTGTAAAAGAGCATTTTCTTGAGGAGTCCACATAGATGAGAAGGCAGCCCTGGCAGTGGGCTTAATGTGCATACAGACAGATCCCTGGAGAACAGCTGCCTGTCTGGAGGCAATGATAGCAGAGACATAATGACCTTAGCCTCCGAAAGGCAGCTGCAGAATCCGATCCTTTGCAGGGCTAATCACTTTTGGGACTTATACTTCCTGGATTGCAGTGGGCAGTGGCCCAGGATGCAGGTCAGATAGCTGAGAACTATGTGGCAGGTTCATTAGCTGGAAAACCTCCCCACCCCAACTAATCAATTGTGCAAGGCCTGAAACCTGGGAATGAGGGAAGCCAGCCACCTGCAGCACACCACAACCCCTTTCCTGGGTAGGTAATAGCTGGTTCATGCAGAAATGAGTTGTATTAGCACAAAGAGTGGATCCCATGAAGAAACCAGGAGTTTGATGGAAAAAACTAACTCTATTCCTGTTCACTGTTCATATATACATATATATATACACATATATATTTGTTTTGTTTTGTTTTGTTCCGTTTGAGATGCAGTCTCGCACTGTCGCCTGGGCTGGGGTGCAATGGCGTGACCTTGGCTCACTGCAACCACCGCCTCCCGAGTTCACGCATTTCTCCTGCCTCAGCCTCCCGAACAGCTGGGATTACAGGTGCACACCACCACACTCGGCTAATTTGTCGTATTTTTAGTAGAGACGGGGTTTCACTATGTTGGCCAGACTAGTCTCGAACTCCTGACCTCATGATCTGCCCACCTCAGCCTCCCAAAGTGCTGGGATTACAGGTGTCAGCCACAGCGCCTGGCCATTCACTTAAATATTTACGGCTGCACAAACAATCTTAGTGCTGCCCTAATCGTCCAGTCTCCTACGGGTACATGGAGGCTTTAAAAAACTACATTTTGAAATATGGCATTGTTGAGAAAACTATTTCAAGTCCCACACTGAAGAGTTAAATGAAGCTCGGTTTTGAGATGGGAGCAGCCTGTCCAGCAGGAGGGCCATAGGTGACAGAGACAAAGGCTTGTGGCCCAGTTTGGGGAGAATTGGTTTCTGCTGGGCTTTGACATGGAATTTGACTCAAGAAGAAGGGAGTTGGAGTCTTTCCAAACGTAAAGCACAGCCAAGGATGAGGATGAACAGAGGTAGAAGGGCTCTGGAAGGCATCTGGTAGACCCTGAGGTTGGTAGCCCATCATTTCATCCCAGTGATGAACCTGACCATTAGAACATGGCATTCCCCTGGTGACGATGATCTGTTAAGGGGTGCACACGCCCCCTAAATTGGCCCAGTCAGATTCAAGAAAAACTTGACAAGACTTAGAAGAGAGGTTTCTCCATCTTCTCCTTGTGGGTGTGGATAAGGCCTTTGGGAGGCCAAGGTGGGTGGATCACTTGAGTCCTGGAGTTCAAGACCAGCCTGACCAACATGGCAAAACCCAGTCTCTACTAAAAATACAAAATTAGTCGGGTATGGTGGCACAAGCCTGTAAACCCAACTACTCGGGAGGCTGAGGTGAGAGGATCGCCTGAACCTGGGAGGTGAATAAGGAAGCATATTGACCTTGTGGTCACTGGCTGCCACCCCACAACCACGAGATGGACCAGCCTCAGGGTGACGTCAGTGCTGAGAATGGAAGAGCAAGAGACTGGAAAGGACGTGTTCCCTGATGCCAGCATCAAACCACAGAGTGTCCTGTACCTGAAGGCCCCCCTGGCTCTGCACTGCGAGCTATGTGAGATGCATTTCTTTATTGTTTAGCCCCCCCTTTTTTTGAGACAGAGTCTTGCTCTGTCGCCCACGCTAGAGTGCAGTGGTGCGATCTCAGCTCACTGCAGCCTCTGCCTCCCGGGTTCAAGCGATTCTCCTTCCTCAGCCTCTCGAGTAGCTGGGATTACAGGTGCCTGCCACCATACCAGGCTAATTTTTGTATTTTTAGTAGAGACAGGGGTTTCGCCATCTTGGCCAGGTTGGTCTCGAACTCCTGACCTCATGATCCACCCGCATCAGCCTCCCAAAGTCCTGGGATTACAGGCGTGAGCCACTGCACCCTGTTTAGCCCCTTTTTAATCAGATGTCTTTTCTTTGCTGCAAAAGCCTCCTGGCTGGTACAACATCCTGCAGAAGAAGTTGCACATGGAAATGTGGACAGGAGCCTCACAGAGAATCCTAATGAGTAAGGCAGGCTAGTCTGTAGGAACCTATCACGTTTGTTTCAAACATTTACAAAATGTCAGTTTTGACGGTGTTTTTTCTGCAAAGACACACTTGATTTGTATATTAAGTATTAGGAATATTCTTCCATTCCACCAAGAAAAATGTTCTCACCCATGTTTGATAAAACCTAAAGCTCTCTCAGTGTTCATTTTCTATTTTTGAAAAAAAGTATAGGTAGGAGAAATATCTCACATTTGTCTTTAAGAAAAAAAAAATTCAGCGTAGGTGCAATGGCAAATTGTTAGAGCCACATGGCCTCCGTGTGAAGGAGACAACAGAGAGTGGTGGGGACTGGGGCAAAACGGAGAGCTCATGGCCCATCTAAAGGGCTTCAGCAGCTGGCGACATGTAGGACTGTGGGCCTAGGGTCACCTGTCTCTACTAAAAATACAAAAATTAGCCGGGCATGGTGGCATAGGCCTGTAAACCCGACCACTCGGGATTCTTCAACAGAAGCTATAACATCAAATTTGTATGTGAATTCTCCAGACTTTCCCATTTTAAAAAAAGTAAATCAACCCTGTGTGAGCCAAACATCATAAATCTGAAGTTGTTTATGCTTGACTGAGGCTCGGCATAGCAGCTGTCATGCTGCACGGAACAGGCCCAGCATCTCCAAATATATGGCCAACTAGGTACAACATCACAGTGTCATCACACTGTTATTTATAACACTGGCAATGTGGAAACAACCTTAATTTCTGTAACAGAGATTAAGTAAATTATGGCAAATCCACTTAGTGGAAGATTATGTAACTGTTTAAAGAAGATATTTACAAAGAGTAACTTGAGAGAAGTGCATATGATACAATGTCAACTGGGGAGAAAGAGTCTGAAGAACTGTCTACCAACTTGGTTACAACTCTGACAAAGAATACAAAATAGAGCAATGCCTTAAAAATTAACTCTGAAAGTAAACAAACCAGATAGTAACAGGAACTGTCTCTAGGTGGAGAGAATGTTGCTCAATCTTCATTTCCTTATACTTTTCTTAACTTTGCAAGTTGTCTATAATTTTATAATCATGAAAGAATAAACTTGGTTTTCAGCTTTCTAAAGCGCTAGGGTGATGACTTCCCTGAGCCCTGTCTTCATCCACATCACCCTCAGCAGGCCAAGTTCAGTTGGGTTCAGGTCTGCAAACTTTTCCAAACCAGCGATTTTGTGCCATACTCTGGTCCAGGCATGGAGGGTGCAGCCGAGTTAGAGCCAGTCTCTGTCCTGGAAGAGCCCACGGAACAGTTGCACAAACCAGATAACTTTAAAACCAGGTAGTGAGAAGACAGGCAGCTCAGAATACCACCTGGAGCCCAGAGATTGAATGGCCTGATCTTTAGATGAGAGATGAGGAGACAACATCCAGGCTGAGTTGGGAGGGCTTCTAAGAGCCCTCTAGCTGAATAAAAGTGGCAATGGGGTCCTAGGAGAAGATCCTCATGGTGCAAAGGCACAGAGGCAGGAACCAACCTGGCCCACGCAGGGGACCAACTTACCTGGGGAATAATGAAGGCCAGGCCTCATGTGTGGGCCTCAAATTCCTCAGATCATCTGTCTCGACTGCTGTTGGGGGCGAGTCAGGTTGTATGAGTCTCTCACTAGGGAGTGGGTCAGTTGTCCACTTGAGGCTTGAGTCACCTTTGGGTCACCCAGGTTCAAGGACAGAGGCTCTGCCATTGGTCAGTTCAACTGCATCCTTTCATCTAAGGGGTGGGGTGGCCTAAGCGCGAAGCAAGGTGCCTGTCCTCCCAACACACCTGGATATCCACTGAGATGGGTTACACGGCACTGTTTTGGGGGAGCCTGATTCTGGGGAGACTCTGAGACCATCAGTGTAGTTGCCTCAACCATTGTCCAAGATGGGAAGGAGAGAAGGAAGGAAATAAACATTTTGAGTGCCTGCCAAAATGTAGGAAAGAGAGGAACCAGACTTTCTGGCACTTTGCTAATTGCTTTTATACATACTACCTCGCTTATCCTAGCCCGGTGCGGGAGGTTTAATTGTCTTTGCTTCAAAGCTGGAAAAGCATGCCTCAGAGAGGGCAGGTAGCTTGCCTGAAGCCACACAACTAGTCAGTGGTGGAGCCAGGACTAGAACCAGGCGTCCTGCCTTCCAGGTGTGGGCTCTTCTCACCAGTCCACATTACCTCAATGACAGGGACTGGGTTTATAGACTTATTGAGCTTTCTTCACTCCATAATTGAGTGCGCTTCTGGACTCCTTTGCCAAGCATTTTAGTACCAGAGCTGCTATGAACACCATCTATCTAAGCAACCTGGGCTTTTGAGCCATTTCCACTCTTAATTGCTCCTCCCAGAGAGCACCTGTCTTCTGGGGAGGGAAAGAGTGTGTCAACACAACTGGAGAATGTCACAGCAGAGCTGATGCCAGGCTCATGATTCCTGGGATGCTGTCTCTCAGGCATGGCATAAAGATTCCAGAACTCTCCTTCTCTACTTTCCTATGGGTTAGAGGTAAGCTTCTGATTTGTTAGCAAGGCAACATTTAACCCTTCTAAGAAAAGGCAAATGATGTGGCAGTGAGATGGGGAACAGCCACCCAGGGGAGGCAGCCAGGTATGGCAGGCAAGCCATCCATGGATCACAGATGGCGGCCTTTAAATGATGCTGGACAAATCATGGTCCTCTCTGGGCCTTAAGGACTAGGTCTGAATTGGAGCCAAGGCTTTCGGACTTGGGGAGGGAGGAAGAAGTCATCTGTGGCACTTGTTACAAACTTGCAGCCCCTCGCTCTCTCTAGATTGTCCATTTTAAACACTCTGCCCAGATGAGTCTCAGAAAAGATGATTCATAACAAATCTTAGTCTGTGGTCTGAGCTCCTCTCAGGCTCCTGACCTGCACACAAGTCAGTCTGCTTGACTCCTTTGCTCTTATTTTCCTTAGATGTCTCCAACTAGAAGTGTTCTAATCAGAACCTCCAAGTCTTCCAGGCCACCCTCTACCCCCATCCAGCCTCACCTCCCACAGGCTTCCCCAAGTCTGCCTTGGTTCCTCTCTTTCCTGCATACTCCACATCCAATTCATCAGCAAACCGCACCCTCTTCCTACGCAGTATATCTGCAGTCCACCACTTCCCTCACCTCCCCGGCTACCCACTCTGGTGAAGGTGACCAAGACTACAGCCATAACCACATACTTGGTCTCTCAGGTTCTACTCTTGCCCCCTAAAATCCATCCTTTGCACAGCAGACACAGTGATCCTTTTGGAGGACCTAGCAGATCGTCACACCACTGCTTACATCGCCCCTGCCCCCCAGTGATTTCCCAGTGATGCTGGTACAGGTCCAGGCCCTGGGTGATGTCAGGGTCTGCATTTCTATGAAGTTCTTGGCCTTTTCCTCATGGTCACAAGAAGGCGGCCTCATCCAGGCAGGAAATGGTTGAGATCTGTGGCTTTCCAGTTTCCAATGATCTCATGCCTTGAACCATGCCCAAGGGCACTTTCATGACTTGCATGGGCCCAGTGAGTACCAAGACAACTCCGCTGGCCTCCTGGAGCTGAGCCCCTTCTATGTGTCAGTGGCTCTACCACACACTTGACCTCAGCTCATTGTGGTGGGAAGAATCCTAAAGATGCCCTCAATTCCCATCCGCTAGTTCTTCAAGCAAACACTAACCTAGGTACTGCTGTGAAGGGACCTTGTCAAGTGGGCCTGAAGTGATCAGGTGAGCTCTTTAAAAACAGCACATTTTTAGCTTCTTCACCCCTAAAGAAACAACCAGCAGAGTGAAGAGACCCCCTACAGAATGGGAGAAAATATTTACAAACTATTTATGCAACAAGGGACTGACATCCAGAGTATAAAGGGAACTCAAACAACTCAAAGCCAAAAAAGAAATAATATCATTAAAAAGTGAGCAAAAGATCTGAATAGACATTTCCCAAAAGAAGACAGATAAATGGCCCACAGGTATGTGAAAAAAATGCTCAACATCAGGGAAATGCGAATCAAAACCCCAATGAGATATCATCTCACCCCAGTTAGAATGGCCATTAGCAAAAAGACAAAAAATAACAAATGCTGGTGAGGACACAGAGAGAAGGAAACCTTTATACACTGTTGGTCGGGACGTACATTGGTACAGTCATTATGGAAGACAGTGTGGATGTTTCTCAAAAGTCTAAACACAGAACTATCATACGACCCAGCAATCCCACTACGAGATATTTAAACAAACGAAAGGAAATCAGTATATGAAAAGGATACCTGCACTCACATGCTCATTGCAGCACCATTTGTATCAGCAAAGATATGAGAACAACCTAAGTATCCACCAATGGATGAATGCATCCAGAAAATGTTGTATATATACACAGTGGAATACACAGCCATAAAACAATGAAATCTTGTCATTTGCAGCAACATGGATGGAACTGGAGGTCATTATGTTCAGTAAAATAAGCCAGGCACAGAAAGACAAATATTGCATGTTCTCACTCATGTGTAGAAGCTAAAATGTGGATCTCATGGAGGTGGAGAGTAGACTGACAGTTGCCAGAGGCTGGGAAGGATATTGCGGGGCCAGGGGAGATGGAGAGAGGTTGGTTTAGGGGTGCAAAATACAGTTCAATAGAAGGAACACATTCCAGTGTTCAATAGCACAGTAGAGTCACTTCAGTTAACAACATAGTGTGTATTTCAAAATAACTAGAAGATTTGAAATATTACCCACACAAAGAAATGCTAAAGGCTCAAGGTGACGCATATTCTAAATACACTATTTGATCATCACACGTTATATTCATGCATCCAAATACCATGTGTATCCCATAACTATGTACAAATATTATACGTCAGTTTAAAAAACAGAACAGTTTCTCCAGTTGGAGGCAGAAGTCAGAGTTATCGGAAGCACAGAACGAGGTCTATACATCATTGTTGTCTCTGAGGATGGAGGAGGGAGGGGAACATGCCAAGAAATGCAGTGGCCTCTAAAGGTTGAGAGTGGTCCCCAGCTCACAGCAAGCAAGAAAATGCAGGCCTTGGTCCTACAACTGCAAGGAACTGAGTTCAGCCCACAGCGTGAGTGAGTTTGGAAGCAGATTCTTCTTCCAGAGTCTCCAGATAAGAGCCCAGCCTGGCCAACACCTTGATTTTGGCCTTATTAAAACCTAAGCCGAAGGCTGGGCCTGGTGGCTCATGCCTGTAATCTCAGCACTTTGGGAGGCCGAGGCAGGCAGATCACTTGAGGTCAGGAGTTCCAGACCAGCCTGGCCAACATGGTGAAACCCCACCTCTACTAAAATTACAAAAAAATTAGCCAGGCGCGGTGGCATGCACCTGGATTCCCAGCTACTCAGGAGGCTGAGGCAGGAGAATCACTTGAACCCGGGAGGTGGAGCTTGCAGTGAGCAAAGATCGTGCCACTGCACTCCAGCCTGGACGACAGAGCAAGACTACATCTAAAAAAAAAAACTCTAAGCTGAGAACCCAGCTGGCCTGCCTGGACTTCTGACCTACAGAACTTGAGATGACAAATGGGTTTTCTTTTAAGCTGCTTCTAAATGTGGGGTAATTTCTTATGCAGCAATAATAAACAAATGCACTCCTATAATCTTCCATCCTTAATCCACTAATCCTGCTGGGTAGATATTTTCATCCCCCATCTTACGGGTGAGACTCAGAGAGGTCTAGTCCACCAGGGCTCCCCAGGGGACCCCAGCCTGGAGCCTGACCTCTCTGACTCCCTGCCTCACCTCCCCTGTCTTCGGAGCACTCATGGTGTGCAGGCCCAGGGCTGGGCGCTACAGACTCAGAGATGAACCTGACAAAGTCTTTGTGGCTGAGGAGCTCACAGTTTGGTGGTGGAGAGTTACCAATGAGATGGGAAGAAGACAGGAAGAAATTAACCAGAGAGAATCACAGAACAGAACTCAACCAAAGCCTGCTCTCTAATCCAACAACATTTTCAGACTAGAAAGGGGAGTTGGAAAAAAAAGTCCAAGCCTAGAACCCACTTCTGACCCCTGTGTGTGCTCTCTCTGTTAAGGGGCAATGGTGGACTCTTTCATCCCTTGAAAAACAAGGAACCAGTGAGGACCAGCTGCCATGCTGGCCTCCAGGGCAGCAGAACTCGTCCTCTGGAAAAGCAGAAGACACTGACATGCATGCCAAGGCTGGGAGGGAAAGAGGAGGTGGGGACGGAAGAGCCACCCATCTTCTTCCTCCCCTCTCCCTCCCTACCTTCTCCCCTATCCCCAGAGGCCAGGACAATGGGGGATGAGTGGGGGTGGGGGAGGGGGAGAGGCAATGACAAAAATAAAAGAGTCAGGGGACGGATTGATTGATTGATTTGCCTTCAAGAGCCCAAGGGTAAAATTCCAGTGTGGCAGGAGCCTCATCTCAGGTGTCCCCAAGCTCCCTCCCCAGCTGTAAGCGACTGCCTGTCATAAAGAAGCCAGGGAAGATGAAGCCCAAACCACGGGACTTCGCAAGCACTGCTCTCTGGCCACACGCACTGTTCCTGTAACACCGCATCAAGACACAGGGGAGCTTAAAACCCTGACCACAGGGGTGGCCCAGCCAAATACCTCTGCAGCCTGGATCGCCTGCCTGGGGCAGAGGAATCCTTAAGCATGAATATGGAACAAATGTTCTTATGGCCAAGGATGGAATGTGACAGCACAAGGAAACACTGGGCTGTCACTTCCCTTCCAGGCTGGCACACCTCTCTGTCCAGGAAGCCAGGGAACACGTGGTTCTATGCAACCCAACAGGAGACTGATGTGGGCTCTGTATAGGAATATAGGAACCCGAGAGGTGGAGCTGCCACTTGCAAACATGTCTCTCTACCAAAGGGGAAAGATCGTGTTCTATGGGAGGCCCTTCTGTCCTGCAGAGTACGGGGTGGGTTTGGACAGGTAAATATGGGCTGGGGAAGGGTAGATTGCCCTGAGGACCTGCAGGGAGGGTGGGGAAGGAGGAAGAGAAGGGGAAAGACAGAGTCATGAATTTGTAGAATGGCAGGAAGCCGGGACTCTAGGCTGGCAGGGAGAGACCCAGTGGAAAGTGGCCAGAGGGTTTTATAGGCGGGCACAGCTGGTGGCATTGCTGCAATGCACACGCCCACCACCTTCTCCCCAGACCTTCAAGAGAGTGGGCTACACACTCTCAATGTGCAGGGTTGTCCTATTTCTTTTGTTTGTGGAAAGGGAGAGTCGAGTTCCATGTTGAGCTTGACACAACACGGGTGAGACACGGGGCAGCGAGATAAGCCCTAAATTGGAAGCAGATGCTTGGGGCCACAGGCATCCTTGGGAACTTAAGCCCCCAAGA
Organism: Gorilla gorilla gorilla; assembly: GCF_029281585.2. Classification (NCBI taxonomy): domain Eukaryota; kingdom Metazoa; phylum Chordata; class Mammalia; order Primates; family Hominidae; genus Gorilla; species Gorilla gorilla. The sequence continues at coordinate 113,124,366 of NC_073239.2, forward strand.
CATCCTGGAAAAAGCCAATCGTATGTAGGTTGCAAGAGTCAGGGAAATCTCTGCTGACTGCAGGCCCACGTCATGAAAGTCTCTCTATCACACATGCCCACACACCTGGCCACCCCCAGTGCCAGGTCAGAGTCCCTCTGTGAGTGCCCACTTGCATTGTGCCTATGACTGCCACTGGGCCACCCACTACACCATGTCATCATGGCCAGTTCACTTCCCTGCCTCCCTGTTCAGACTCTGGGATCCTCAAGGCCAGGGACTGTATGTTAATCACCTCAGACACCCCACCACCTCGCTCAAGCCTCAACAAAAATTGGCGTTGGGTAGAAGAGAACTGGATGGACACTTCTGGAGTCTGACATTGTGCCAGGCTCTGAGGGTACAAGTTGACTAAGACCTGCAGCCTGCTCACAGGGTGCTCATGGGCTCAGTGAGATGGGTGTCCTAAGAGGCAGTGAGGTCCTCATCCCTGGAGGTAGGGAGGTGGGCTGGGCCCCAGCTTGGCAGGAAACTGAGAAGGGTGATCAAGCTCCCATGGGTGAGGGTCTAGATGGTTTCAGTGTCCGTCTGGCCCTTGGATTCCCTGACTTCTGAGATCTTGGTCCTGTAAGATACTGGCTCCAAAACATTCAGCTGTCTCTCCACAGTCTTCCAGTTGCTAATGAGTAGTCCATGACCAGAGGGAGGTAAACAAGAGCTGAGTCACCCTGTGGAATCCCCGAGTAGAAGTCACCTCCCTTCTTAATAGCCATTATAAACACATTAGCAGCAGCTCTGTTTATTTGCTGTTTGGAGTTTATGTAGCTGCACGGAATGTAATATGGAGGATGAGCTACAAACATCTGACCACCCCATATTTAGCCATCTTTGTGTCTGGTCTGTATGTCATTCCACATTCAACATCCTTGTGCTGGCCAAGAAGAGGAGGTGGGCGGGCTACTGCCAGCCCCACCAGGGGAGCCCTTATGGGCCTCACCATCAACTAAATGGTGTCCTCATCTCATAGGAAGCTGAAGGACCCTTTGGGCTGAACCCCGGGGAGCCACAGTTTTCAGCACCTGTCTCATGCTGTTTTCTCTGATCTTTGACTGCCATCAATCCCTCAGCAAGGCTGGGTTCCTCTCTCCTGGCACTACAAAAATAAATCCATGGCCGGGCGTGGTGGCTCACGCCTGTAATCCCAGCACTTTGGGAGGCCGAGGTAGGTGGATCACCTGAGGTCAGGAGTTCAAGACCAGCCTGACTAACATGGAGAAACCCCATCTCTACTAAAAATACAAAATTAGCTGGGCGTGGTGGCGCATGCCTGTAATCCCAGCTATTCTGGAGGCTGAGGTGGGAGAATCACTTGAACCAGGAGGCAGAGGTTGCAGTGAGCCAAGTTCGCATCATTGCACTCCAGCCTGGGCAACAAGAATGAAACTCCATCTCAAAAAAAAAAAAAAAAAAAAAAAAAAAAAAAAAAAAAAAATCAGTCAGGCACAGTGGCTCATGCCCATAATACCAGCACTTTGGGAGACCGAGCTAGGTGGATCATGAGGTCAGATCGAGACCATCCTGGTAAAACCCTGTCTCTACTAAAAAATACAAAAAATTAGCCAGGTGTGGTGCATGCACCTGTAGTCCCAGCTACTCAGGAGACTGAGGCAGGAGAATCGCTTGAAACAGGAGGCGGAGGTTGCAGTGAGCCAAGATCATGCCACTGCACTCCAGCCTGGGTGACAGAGCAAGACTCCATCTCAAAAAAAAAAAAAATCCGTAAGTTGCTGGGGACCCACAGCATGTATCAGATGAACTTGCTGTTTCTGGTTTTCTCAAAAATTGAGCTTTAAAATCCCATTTCACAGATCAGGAAGCAGAGACCAAGTAGGGTAAAGGATTTTCCTAGGGCCCCAGTTGGCCACAGGCCATCCCGGCTCTAGGTGGCAGGCTCTTTTCCTGCCACTCTGATCCTTCCAAACCTGTTCCCCTTCCAGGGTTCCGAATTTTAGCTGATAGCATCAACCTCCACATGGTCTTCATCCCCACTGTATGTTGTAGAATTGGCTTGAACTGCATGTGTCAGAAATCCAGCTCCAGTGGCTTAACCAAGGAGGGATCTCTGTGTTATGTGGCAAAATATCTGGAGGTAGGCAGTTTGGAGCTTTGCACCTGTGTGAGAAAGCCACTAAGAACTCAGGTTCCTCATTATATCCTGTTCCACCCTCCTTACCTCAAAACTCTCGTCCTCATGATCACAAGAGAGATGCTCTACCTCCAGACATTGCAACAACTTTCCAAGCAGGAAGAAAGGTTTATGTCACCTGAATTTTTTCCCTTTTATATAGGAAACAGCAGCTTTGCCTGGTAGATTTCTGTTTACGTTGCATTGTCACAACTGGGCTACTTGACCACTTTTAACTGCAAGGCACCTGGGAAGCTGAGCAGTAACCAATCACATTGCTTCCCTGAACAAAGCTGAGTTTCTGCTGGGAAGAAAGAGGAGAATGGATATTGGATCAGCAATCAGCTGCCTGTGCCTGCCACACCCACTTCCTACATTTACCCAGCCTCTGAGTCCCATGCAGTCTAACTACTCAGTTTCTTGAAATCCACTTTTCTTTTTCTTGCCAAGATTACTACCCCAGTGCAGCCCCCTCTAACCCTGCTGTCTGCGAGGCACAGTGGGGTGACTGGCTGCTGCCCACTCCCACCCTGCCACTATCAATCTTTCCAAAGCACAGAGCATGTGGCTTCCCTGTTCTCAAATCCGCAGTTCCTCTCCATTGCTTATTAAAGACATCCAGATTCCTCAAGCTGACACTGACGTCCTTTTACACTCCAGCCCTAACCTAATTCTTCCCTTGCCTCCTAGAACTCCCGATGTCCAGCCACGCCACTATCTCCCAATCTGTGGGCAGTGGGTTCTCTCCCAGGCCTCCTAAACTTGGCTTGTGCCGTCTCCCTGTGCTTGACATGGCTTTCTTTGTGCCTATTCTACTCATTGGAAATTATCCTTTAAGTCTCAGCTCAAATGCCACGTTTCCTGTAACCATTTACTAAGCACCCCAATCAGAATCCACCTCTCCCTCCTCAGCGCTCCCCTTGGATGTACAGTGTGACATGGAGTCCAGCTGGTTGTTGCAGAGTCTCTGATGGCTAAGGCTGCCCAGCACCGATCTTCCTCCAGTAATAGCCTTTTGGGGATCCACCCCTTCCCCATCCTTGGTCCGTGGGGTCCTGAGGTTCTGGTGACACCATATGATACATTAACCTGCTTAAACATCTCCTGACCTAGATATATCTCTAGACTTTTCAGTTACATTAGACTCTATAATTCCTTTTCACTTGAATCCGTTTCTTTTGAATTTTCTTTCAGGTGTGGTCAAAAGTCTTCCCAGAGAGTGCTGAGCATCTCTTCCTGGCCGGGTTGGAAACTCCTTGATGGACAAGGTCTATAGTTCATTGCACTTTGCTCCCCTTGCCTGGTACAGAACACCTTCCTTGGGAAGGAGGAGGGATGGGGGAAATGAACTGAGATACTGATGAGATGAGAGATCCACGCCCCCACCCCTGACACCTGTGCGGCTTCATCCTGGAGCCTTCTGGGTCATCACCTGTTTCCCGATGCCTTAATTCTGCTGAACCGCGTTAGCCATGTGTGTTCTGAGGCCTTTCCCTGACCCCTGGCATTTGTTTAGCAAAGTCACACTCAGTAATGTGTGCAAAATGAAGTCTCTCTGCTGGCATCTCTGGTTCCAAGCCTTGTTCTGTTTAAGCTGGCAGGGCCTGGCTCATAGTAGGCATTTAACACTGTCAGTTGTTTTTATTACCAGGCGTTTAATGCATATTCATTGCATTTATTGTCCAATTATTTGGGTAAGCTGTTGAGTGAAACACCTGCCGCCTATCAGTGCTCAGTAGACACCCATTACTGTAATCACAGTGTGGTGTGAACATGTAACAGTGGCTCACCTTCCTTTTACGATCCCAAGTGATCCATAGAGATCCAGTGAGCCCCCAGCCTCAAGCCACCATCATCTCTCTCCTGAATTGTTGCAAAAAGTTCATGACCATTCTCCACCACCCACCCTTGCCTCCCTGCCGTCGGTTATGAACACAGCAGCCAGCATGATCTGTTGAAAGGTTAAGTCAGATCTGTTGCTCCTCGGCTCAGAACCCTCCAGGGCTTCCTCCCATCCCACGCAGAGTAAAAGGCAACATGAATCACTTGGCTGGCCCCCAGGCCCTCCAGATCTGGCCCAGGACCCCTCACCTCTCTCCAGGCTCACTCTGACCCGGCTCCACCGCCTTTCCTTGGATGCTTAGGATATTCCAGGCTCCCTCCCATCCTACGACCTCCCCACTTGTGCTTGCTTCTGCAAAGCTGCTCCCCCAGAGAACGGCACACCTTGTCCGCTTCCCTATCATTTGAGATCCTCTAAAGTGTCATTTCATCTGAAATAGCATGTCCCCCGACCCCCATGCTCCACATTCCCCCTCGTGCTGTCACGTTTTCCAGCATGCCATGCTCACTGCCTGACATAGGGCTTAGCTACATGCACACTCATTTAGCGTCTGTGTCCAGGGCAAGCACCGTGTCTGTTCACAACTGTAGCTCCAGGCCAACTGTGCACAACACACAGGAAGTGCTTTCATCCTCCAGAAAAGTATCAGCAGAACCCCTCGCCAAAGGGTATAGTTGGTGAAGCCCTTCTGGGGCCATTCTGCACTTCCTGTCTGAGAAGAAAGGATGGATAGAAAAGTGGCAACGTTTATTACGCATCTGTTATGTGTCAGGCAAAGGGTTAGGAGTTTGCCTTCAATGAACACATGGAAGTGGAAAAATAAGTCTTCACCCACTGTCTTTGTCTGTGTGGGCTGCTGTAAAAAAGTACCTTATACTGGATGGCTTATCAACAACAGAAGTTTCTCACCTTTCTGGAGCTTGGGAAGTCCAAGATAAAAGCCCCAGCATGGTCGGTGTCTGGTGAGGGCCCTTCCTGGTTCACAGATGGCAGCTTCTTGCTGAGTCCTCACATGGCAGAAGGGATGAATGAGCTTCCCTTCACCTTTTTAATGAAGGCACTAATCCCATCCATGTGATTCCACCCTCATGACCTAATCGCCTCCCAAAGGCCACACTTCCTCACACCATCATTTTGGGGGTTAGAATTTTGACATATGAATTTGGGGAGGTGGGGGGGCAGAAACATTCAGATCATAGCACCTGCCTATGCTGACCACCGTGAGCCATTATTTAAAGTACCACTTTCTCTCCCCCTCCACTTCATCTGCTTGGGTGCCTCTGCTATGTGGGTGCCTTAGGCCCCCAGCTTCATTGCCTGTTAGACAATCCAATAGTGACTAACTCCACTTTACAGATGACAAAACTGAGGCACAAAGACGTTCAAAACTTGCTCCGTGATTCAATTCAGGCCCATCAAATCCTAGAGCCCCCCGCTAACCATCCAACCCCAGATGGAGCATCTCCTGTGACATCCCAACCTGCTGGTTCCCATTTCACTCCTGACCCTGCTCTTGAGAGAGCCCTCCCAGGGCTGATGCCTGGCCCAGGAAGACTGAAATCTAACTCCAGGTGCTAGATCACATGTACATCTCTCAGGTGGGTCTGCTGGATTTGGGTCCAGCTTTTTTTTTTTTTTTTGAGATGGAGTCTCGCTGTGTCGCCCAGGCTGGAGTGCAGTGGCGTGATCTCAGCTCACTGCAAGCTCCACCTCCCAGGTTCACGCCATTCTCCTGCCTCAGCCTCCCAAGTAGCTGGGACTACAGGTGCCCACCACCACGCCTGGCTAATTTTTTGTATTTTTAGTACAGATGGGGTTTCACCATGTTAGCCAGGATGGTCTTGATCTCCTGACCTCGTGATCTGCCTGCCTTGGCCTCCCAAAGTGCTGGGATCACAGGTGTGAGCCACCACGCCCGGCCTTTGGCCCAGCTCTTAAACCAACCACCCCAGTGTTGTTCACCTCTCAGCAGCAGACACACCAGAGGCATGGATGCATGTTGAATTCTTTGAGATTGTTTGCTGCTGTTCTCAAGAGCAGCATATTCTCTGCACTGGGCCTCCCCACAGATGATCTGGGTTGTTGATGGGTAGAGTCCTAAATGTAAAGGTGGGTTAGCATCTCTCAAGGACTTCAGTGTCCTACAACCCCAGGAGACTGGACTTCACAGAAGGCTTTTCCTCCTGCACCAGGTGGCTGCCTTCTTTTCTCTCTGGTTATGAGGGACATAACCACGGCAAAGTCAAGAGACCTCTGGCAGCCCCTGGGCATTGCCAGCTCCTGTGTCCCTTGCTGTCTTTTCCTGTCCTGTGCCAGCCCCACTGAAGCTGCATGGGGTCTGCCCTGGCACATCTCTCCTGCACAGCCACAGTCTGTGGACACGCCTGGCTACGCTGAAACAGACCTTTCAGTCATGACTTCTTCCACTCATCTCATGGGCTGGTAGCTGCCTCTGAGAACCTGGAGGCCTCAATCTGTCAGGCAAGATACACTTTCTGAGCCTCCACTATTGCAGGCACCTTCTAGGCACTGGGGACACAGCCATATGGATGGACCTCTGCCCCCAAGGAGCTGATGTCCTGGGGCAGAGTGTAAAGATGTAAGATACACATGAGTAAGACAAAGCCAGAAACCAAGGGTGTCTGAGAAGAAGAGCGGGGCTCATGGAGAAAGTGACAGGGCAGCTCTGTAGAGGTGGCGTCTGTCTAAGTCCTGAATGTCAAGAAGGCAGCAGCACCAAGATCTCGGGAAGAGGCATCCAAATGGAAGGAGGAGATGTGTAGAAGCACAGAGGGCTTGCAGGGTGTGGAGCCAGGACAAGGTCTGTGTAGCTGCAGCTCAGAGGGAGACCTGGGGACATGAGGGTGCGAGACAGGCAGGGCAAGGGCGCTGGCCCCATCAAGGGATTGGGATCCCATTGACAGTGTGATGGGACCCACTGGAGGGCATTAGCCGGGGCGTGGCATGATCTGACTTACACCTCAGTGAGACCACCCAGCTCTGTGAGGAGAGGGCAGGTGGGACATGGGTCAGCAGCCGCTGTAGGCCCAGGGGAGCTGGTGGCAGCCTGGGCTCAGGGGAAAGGTAAGGTGCTGAGGGGCAGTCACCTCAGGATCAGCTTTAGAGGTAAAGCCATCAGGAGTAACTGCGGGGTTGGCAGTAGGGTCTCAGGAAGAGAGGAATCAAGGGTAACGTCTGAGTTTTGACTGAGCCACAAGGCGCGTGGTGATGCAATCTCCTGTCTCAGGGAAGATTGGAGAAGCAGCAGCCTTGGCGGTGCGCTGAGAGTCAGTTGTTCTACCTTGTCACATTAGTGGGAGGTGTGTGTTATTCATCTAGGAGGAGAGGCCCAGTGCCGGGTAGACAGAAGGGCCTGGGGCTCGGAGGAGTCCAGGATGCAGAAGGGAATTTTAGAGTCAGCGTATGGCAGGTGGCATTTGAGCGGTGGGGCTGCATGAGCTCCCCTAGAAGTTGTGGACAGAGGGAGGAAGGCTGAGGCTGTCCCCAGGGCGCTGTACCTTCCAGGGGTCTTGTTGGCAAGAAGGAGGATCCAGCAGAGGAGACAGACAGGCAGCGGCTCGTGAGGCAGGAAGCCTGGAGAGGGAAGAGCTTCCAGAAAGACAAGGTTGGTCACATCACATGATATAGGAGGTTGAGTCAAACGAGGACAGAGAAGTGAACACTCGCTGTGGCCACATAAGGCATCAGTTACCAGTAGACCCATCTCATGGGGTATGATGGGGACAAGAACCCAGGTGGAGAGGCTCTAAGAGAGGGTGAGAACATGAGCCAGCAGCCAACGTGACTCTTCGAGGTGCTGTGAAGGAGGCAGAAAAGGAGGTGGTGAACAGAAGAAGATGGACAGTCCAGGGGTGTTCAAAAGGGGCTGTGCGGGCTGCTTGGGGACGTCTGGCAGGAAGGTGTCATTGATGACAGGGGAAAGAGATGGAAATAAGTAGAGAAACAAAGTCCTGGAGAGGGAGAGAGGGAAAGGGATCCTGAGCCACGTGCATAGAAGCAGAGACCCATCTTCCACGTGGAGCATGTGGAGACCAAACATGCTGGCAGGCTGGGAACTGCTGAGCACTTCTCATCTGAGTACATAGACTCTATCAAACATGACAGGAGGCCACTGGCCAAGAGAGAGAGAAGAAAGCACCGTGGAAGATGTAGAGAAAGGAGTGGTGAACTAGGAAAGTGAAAGAGTACGTTTCTAGGGAAGTGTGATGGATGTAGAGAAAGTGTTCATTGCCCTCTAGAGATCTGTGCTCCTAAATTTAAAGTGAGAGCAACTAGCAGCATTGTACGATGTTTCCCAGCCATAATCAGCTTCCAGGTGAGGGCTGAGGAAGAGCAGAGTTGGGGCAGAGATGTTTTGGAAGGTCATGAGGTGGAAAAATAGGAGACGATAGCAAGAGGGATTCTTGGAATCAAGACTGAATGGGGGTTGGGCGCAGTGGCTCACGCCTGCAATCCCAACACTTTGGGAGGCCAAGGCAAGTGGATCACCTGAAGTCAGGAGTTCAAGACCAGCCTGGCCAACATGCTAAAACCCTGTCTCTACTAAAAAAAATACAAAAATTAGCCAGGTATGGTTATACATGCCTGTAATCCCAGCTGCTCTGGAGGCTGAGGCAGGAGAATGGATTGAACCCGGCAGGCAGAGGGTGCAATGAGCCAAAATCGTGCCACTGCACTCCAGCCTGGGCAACAGAGCGAGACTCGATGGGTGGCTAGGCTGGGTGGCAGAGATGATCACTGGCTGTCCCTTGAGATCAGGCAACTGGAAATGCTTGGGATTAGACAGTGGAGTGGCTGCTGCTGGTGCCCTGTCCAAGCCCTTTCCAGACCCCAGGAGGCTGTGCTCTGTGCACTCTGCAGACCTTGGCCAATGCCAGCCTCATGGCTGCCACAAAGTTTGCCCTGGAGATAGAGGGCACTAACTCATTGGTGCGCCAGAGCCCCCCATGGGATGAGGCAGAAGCTGGGCTCCAACCAAGACCACCTGCTTAGCTTTTTCCACCTGCTGCATCCTGCTTCCTTTGCCCCCCTTTTCCTGGGAGTACTCCCCAGTAAATCATCTGAGCAAGAATCCAACCTCAGGCTCTGCTTTAAGATCTATGAATTTTCATGTGCCAAGAACCATGATGGGGGTGGTGGTGGAGAAAGAGCCAGTGAATCCAGTACTAACAATATCGGTGAGCAAGGAGGGTGATGGGGCAGTCAGGAAATGACAGCTGGCAGGAGTCGGGGTCATGAAGAAGGACCATGCCTGTCAAAGGGGCTTTGAAAAGGAAGGAGACAGGTAGGGGACTGGCTGGAGGGCAAGGAAGGTATTGGCCCTACTACTTCCAGATCCTGCAATTATGGAGTGTGATAGAAAGAATTAGCCACTTAAGAAGATTTGGGGGAAAGCAGGACTTTCAACAGACAGCCAAGTTTGAGATAGTATAAGAGGGTGAAATGATCAGAACTCATGATAAACCAAGAGTTTTGGATGGCTCAGAGGAAGGGGTGGATAAGCAAGGAAGGATGGGTGATGGGGTCAGATTAGGAAATATTCAGAGCATCTGTAGGAAGTGGAAGGTCTCAGATGATTCAGAAGGCTAAGTTTCTGCCAGAAGCTGAGGGGAAGGGACATTTAATTCTTGGTGGATTTGGTCCTGGGGCTGAGCGCTCATACTGACAAGTGCCCCAGGGCAACAGACTCAGCAGAAGGATGTTGGCCATCATGGATGGGAAGAGCAACTTTCTCAGGCCATTTATCCAGGTTCCTGAAAAACTAATTTAACTGGTTTGCATACACAAAACCAAGGGTTTAGCGGGGCCTCCCTGCCTCTTGGGGATTTGGAGGAATTTCACCCAAACTCCCAATGTGTGGGCCCTGAGCATCCCAAGGATTCCTCCCCACCCCACCCTCCAACCCTCAAAATGATTTTTCTGGCTGTTTGACAGCTTGAATCTCCAGCGCTGCACTCCTGTATCCCGGAGGGACTGACTGTTTCCTGGCCTCAGCTCTCTGAACGTGAAGCTCAGGCTTTGCTTCAGCTGCCAAATTTTGTGAGTTGAGCAATTTAAGGCACAGAGGAGCAGGAGGAAGAGGGGCAGTGTGCGTGCATTGCTCTCTGCCGAGCTGGGGCTCACCGTTCCTCTCTTTTTCTCACCCCACTGACCTCAGCATGAGTGCATGTGCACGCGCGCACACACACACACACACATGCTCACACACATCAGAGTAGTCAGCATCTCCCGTGGTCTCAAGGAGGATGTTTCTGCCCACATGCAGGCCCTGGGGGCTCAGCTTCCATTCCAAGTGCCTGTCCAGGAATTTATTTCCAAGACATACAATGCTCTTATTGAAAGAAATTTGGAAAGCAGTTTTGTCCCTCTGAGAAAACAATGTGGTGTCGTGGTCAGGGGTACAAACTCCGGGATCACGCCACAGCAAGGAGCTGAACCTTCCTGAGCCTTGATTTCCTAATCTAGACAATGGGGGTGATAATACCACAGTTGACATTTTCCAGCACTTTCCTTGGGCTTGGCACTAGGCCAAGAACTTTATAACCATCATCTTAGTTAATTCCAACATTAGCCTTATGAACTGGGAATTACTCTCACTGATCAAAGGATAAAAATGAAGTTCAATGAGTTTAAATAACTTGCCCACCATCTCCTGGTTTTTAGTTGGCTGAGCTAGGATTCCATGGCGGGTCTTTTTCACTTTGAAGCCTTTGCTCTTAAACTCTCTGCACCATACAGAGTCAGGAGCCCTCGGAGCACCTGCTGGCTCTGCCACTAACTTGACCCCCCTCCCCTTGGGCCTCAGCTGCCCAATCTGTAAAATGTAAAAAAGGTCCCTTCCAGCTCTATCCCAATTGAATTTTTGAAAATGGCAGTCTTGGCCTTGAAAGAGTTAACACAGATGCATGTGAGTCAAAAGTCCCTTCTTACTCTGCTTTGTCCCAAGTTTCCTAAGATAGCTTTGAAGACCAAAAGCGCATAACGGCTTAAGATTGAAGGCAGAGTTTAGGAGGAGGTGAGCGTGCAAACAGCCACTGCAGTTCTTCTGGGAGGCCCGTACATTATCCCTAAATATTGCTTAACTTTTTATAGTGTCCTATTTTATCAGTGATGAGGCTTCCACCATGAAATCACAATGTTAGAAACCGACTCAGAGAGCACTTGGGTTTAACAGAGAAACAGGCAGGGGAGGGGGGTTTCCTGAGGCCCCTCACGTGCCAGGCTTCATCACAAGTTCAGTACACGGAGGGGAAGCTCAGGTCCTGAGAGGGTGGGGCATACCCTGCTCCACCCACACACAAATCGTGGCAGAGCCAGGACCCTGAGCAGATCTTTGAGCCCAGGGCGTTCCTTCCGAGAGCTCCCCTGCCAGTGCCTGTCCTTTCTCATCTGTGTTTTTCCAGAATTTCTTAAACAACACCGGGGGATGAGGGGGCTGCCCAGTGACCAGGGCTCTGGGCCCTACCTGGCTTCAACCTGAGCAACTTTGTTTTTATCAATCTAAGATTTTGTTGGAAAAAGGCTTTGGTTGCTTACAAAATTTTTTAAAGTTTATGTTCCAGCCTGGGTAACATGGCCAGACCTCGTCTCTACAAATAATTAAAAAAAAAAAAATTAGCCAGGCATGGTGGCTCCTGCCTGTAGTCCCAGATACTAAGGAGACTGAGGAAAGAGGTCGAGATTGCAGTGAGGTATGATCGCTCCACTGCACTCCAGCCTGGGTGACAGAGCCAGACCCTGTCCCCCTGACAAAAGCAGTTTGGAAATGCAGCTACACTTTCCACATTCATTTTTTTTCTTGCTCCTAAATTGATTTCAGCAAAAAATGGAAGCTCCCTGATACCAGGAATGCAGAGAAGGGAGACATACAAAGCAGCTCTGCATTTGGGGCAAGGAATTCAATTGCGCTGTAGCGGTGTGAGTGTGTTTGTGTGTGATATGTGTGTGCATGGGTGTGCATGTGCGTGCCCCACACCCACTCACAGCGAGTCAGGGTGACAGGTTTTGCACAGACATCCTGATCCCTGCTAAGAGGTAACCACAGCTGGCACCCATGGCCTTGTTTATGCTCCCAGATGCTGAGTGACACAAGTGATAAATCCAAGCAAGTTGTTTGCCTGCAGAGTTCCTGGCCTGCTCCAAAGTTGCAGCTGGGGGAAACCCACAGGGCTCTAGACCCAGCCGTGCAGGTAGAGCCCTTCCATGTGCTTGAAGATGGCACAGCGGGAACGTCCCAGCAGCCAGGCCATCTGGTGGCTAAGAAATGAAGTTCCAGACGGAGCCCTGGGTTGGACACATTCTGGTCTCAGATCAGACCTTGGTCTCTAGACCCCTGGCATGTCCTGGGCTTCAGTGGCCTTCCCCAGATGTCTTCCAGAGCCCTCACCTTCATGTTCACCCAGCTACAACCATCTCTCACCTCAGTGAGCTTCTGACTCTGTTCCAGCGCACACCTAGGCCAATAGGAAGCCACCCAGACCCCATGGCATGATGTGCGAAGCCCTTCATAGCCTGGGCCCACCAGGAAGGCACTCCATCAATTCACTCCTGACTTTATTCCTGGATTCAGGGATACACAAATGCCTGATCCAGGATCTGTTTCCCCTCTGTGCCATCCAGAGCCTTGCCAGCACTTGGCAGAAAGGAGGTGGGATCAGAGCTGATGGAGAATTGAATAAATAAAAGAACCAATGAAATATGCAAGAGTCCATTGAACACTATAAAGAACTGAAATCATAAACGTAAGAAATTACTACTATTAGGAAGAATGTGATTATCACATGCCCCACTGGGCAACTTTTTTGGCCCTGTGACAGGGCTTTATGGAAATAAATAATTTAGCTTTAAGAAAATCAGTCAACCAATTTTAGAAAGTAATGACACCTGTTTTTTCATTGTAGAAAACTTTGAAAACACGATGAAAAGATTAGTCACATATAGTCCAAACAACCAGATATAGCCCAATGACACTGGGTGTATTTTCTTCCAGGCTGCTAGGCAAGTGTGTGAATGTAAAAAGTAATGTAAGTGGGATGAAATTGCATACTGTTTTATATCCTGTCATTTTCAGGTAATATTTTGTTGTTTATACTTTGCTATGTTTTGACCCCTGAAGTCAGGTTCCAGCATCCCCACTTTCTGGCTCTGTGACCTTGGGCCATTCATTTCACCTTGCTGAGCCGCTATTTCTCATCTCAGAAATAACCACACTCTTACTGGAGCCAATATCAATTTTCTCCTCTTTGTGAACATATTGTTAAACTATATTTCCCAGCCTCCTTTGCAGCTAGATGAGGCCACATGACACTCTTCTGGCCAATGGGATGTAGGAGGAAGTGATGTATGCTGCTTTTGTGCTTGGCTCATAGAATCTCCCACCAATGGTCCTCCAATTTCCCTCCTTACCCTCCAGGGCCCCCATGCTATTGAGTTGCACTAAGGCATTCAGGAAACCCTGAGATGGAAGAGCCACCAGCAGGACCCAGGATGGAACAGATCTGGGTCCCCATGTCAGACCCTGGAGAAGGAGCCAAGTGGCCTATGATGTGAACAAGAAATAAACCCATGCTGCTTAAAGGTATCAGGATGTATTTGTTGCTGCAGCCCAGCTTAATCTGACAGCTACTTACCTCGTAAGGCATGCTGTGCCATTTAAATGAAATATGTGACATCAGTAGCCCATAAAAAGCACTTCAAATCTGAGCCATTACAAATTAAAGAACATTAAAGGATAAATAAGCCATTTAGTAAATTGGATAATACACACCGTAAGGTTTGTGGGACTTCAGGGAAGACAGCAATCACTTTGGACAGCATGAGCAGTAAAAGGCGTGTTGAGGGGAATTTCTAGGATGTGTGTGGCTGTGGATCGGAAGAAGATTTGGAGATGTTTCATTCAACCAGTGTGAGTTTGCCAACCTCCAGGAGGCAGGAAGAGCAGTGAATGGGGGTTGGCGGAGGGGCCCTGTATGATTACAGGAAGGTGAGAAAGCACCCGACTGGAGACTCATGCCCAGCTCCCAGGGCCTGCCCAGCAGAAGCTGATCCCGCCTCACACAGAACCTAGGCTCCTCTCTCCAATCGGCCTCTCTGTCTGTTCAGCTTCAACACAAAGCCTGAGGACCCCCTGACATTCCAACTCCCTCAGCCACGCCCAGTCCTTCATGAAGTCCTGCAATTCCAGCTAGTAAACACCTCTCCAAACAGAATCAGCATCACCACCTCCCTCCTACCATCTTCGAACAGTCACTTTCATCTCTCCCCTGGGCTGCTCCTTCTGTACCTCTCCACACACATGCACGCCAACCACACACATGCACGCCAACCACACACATGCACACCAACCACACACATGCACACCAGCCACACACGTGCACACCAACCACATACATATATGCAGGTCCATCTCCCACAACAGCAGAGCGCCCTGGGAAACGCACATTGGATCATGTACCACACCCCATAAATACACACCATGATGATTAATGTAATGTGTCAAATCAGCTGAGCCACTGTGTCTAGATGTGTCGTCAAACATTATTCTGGATGTTGCTGTGAGGATGTTTTTGGAGATTAACATTTAAAGGGGCAGACTTTGAGTAAAGCAGACTGCCCTCCCCAGTGTACAGGGGCCTTACCCAATCAGTTGAAGGCCCAAATAGGATTAAAAGACTGACCTTGTGCTTAATATTCATCTTTCCCAAAAATCAATGTCCTCCATCAAGGAGCCGACAGAGCCTGCTTTGTTCACATGGAGTCCCCAGTGCCTGCGGTTGGGGCATGTCATAGGCCTGCATACAATTTAAAAGACTAAATAAATGAATATCTATTATAATCCAAATATGTATTTCCAGCTGGACACAACAATGATCGTTCCTTCTCATTTCTGATCACATATTGTTTGGCTGCATGACGAATGCTCACACTCAAAAATGTCTCCATCATTACACAATCCATGATGGGAAACTGACTAAAGCAGGTTGCCCGTGGCAGCAACCCCACCCGGGACATTCAGCCACGTAGCCAAGCGTCCCTGCTGCCCCTCCTAGCCTTTCCCTCCCCAACCCTCACCATCCAGCCGAACATCCTGATCTCGGATGCCAAGGCCCCCAGGTCTCCCCCCAGCTTCCCTCCTTCCTTTCTAATAAGAGGAGACTCCGCTCTGAGGCTAATTCTCTGTGTAGCCTGGGTCATATTCCTTAACCTCTTTGGCTCTGGATCCTCCTCTATAAAGTGAGAGACTGGATCAGAGGGTTGTCGGAGGCCCCCTGGCCCTGACTATGCGATCCACAATCATCTACGTCTTTCTGCACCTTGGCCTGACTGCCCCTTCTCACACTGCCAGGACTTCCGGTGGCTCAGAGCCAAAACCCACTACTCAACCGTTCCAACCCAAGTGATTCTTAAGCCACCACACCATGCCATGCCAGCCTTGCCAGCCTGGAGGTAAAATCAGGATCACAAATATAAAACAGGATTCTTCTCCCTCTTTCCTTAACTGCAATTGTAGAAGTGGACTCAGCTGTCCTCAATGGGTCTCTCCCACACACTCACTCATATATGCACATACACATACACAAACACTCACACATACACATTCACATCACATTTTCTTTGTTTCAGGCAGGGTGTTTTCATTATGAGCAACAGAAACCAATTCTGGCATATCTAAGGAGGAGGGAGAGAGGAAGCAGAGAAGGACCATGAAGAACAGGATGAGAAAGAGGAAAAATTGGAAAGTCTCCCAGAATCACAGGAGCCTGAACAGCGAGGTCTTGGGAAGGACAAGGAGCAGCTGGGTCAGAGATCCAGGAACAGGAACCAGCCAGCGACCTCTTCAGAGCTGGACAAGCAGGATCACCAGCCACCACTGCATCCTTGTTTTTGTTATCAAATTACGTCATACATATAAGAGATTATATTCAGAACATATCAGTATCATTTCAAAAATATACAAATAAACTGGCCTCCATGGATCCAACAACCAGGTCAAGAAATAGAACTTCACCAACATGTCTGAAACCCCCAGGAGCCAGTTTAGCCTGCAAAGCCTTAACTCTTGTCCATCCTCACCTACACGCACTCAAGGGTCAAGCTGCTCTTCCAGGAACTTGATTGGCCCAACTCAGTCATACGCCAACCACTTGATTTTAAGTCTCAATGAAACTTCGTGCACTGGGGAGCCAGAAGGCCACCAAAAGGCAATTGGGGGACTACTATGAGAAATGTGGACCTGAGTACTGGCTGGCACAGCAAGTGTCCCCTGGTAGGTTACCCTTGGAAAACTTGCCCCAAAAGATGCTTCTTTCACCTGTGTTTGAGGATTTGTTTTTGGTTTTGACTTGCTTTTCTTTATACCTCCTCTTTGACTTAGATGTGTGTCCACGGGACTGAGCCAAAACAACGCTTAAATGGCAGACAGCAGGCTGTGCCCACAACCTCTTTTCTCCTATTTTGGCCATTTTTGTCTTGAACTTAGCAAAAATGGATTAGTCCCCTAGAAGGAGTTATTTCCCAAGAAATCCCTGGCTTCTTTATATAAAGACGCCACTGATGGGACTGGCCTATGGCTTGAATCCTAAGGTGTGCCCAGCACCCCCTTCCCAACAAAGAAGGCAGAGATGAGTTGAAGCCAACGTAATGGTTTCTCCTGTTGCTCAGTGTGATCAGGATTACTAGCTGTCCACCAAAACTTATTCCCCTGATTTCTTAGTAACAGGCATGTAGCCAGTGATGGGCTGCCCTGTTAGATAACACTCCCCATGCTATCTTGGATGTGATATGTGCTATTTGCAGGTCTAGAATTTAAGCCTCAGGGCACGCTTCCTTCTCACTCTCTTTTTCCTTTTCCCATAAGCTGGAACCTGGACATGGCAGTGACCCAACTCTAATCACAGAAATGACCAAGGTGACCTGGAGAATAATGGAGTGCCACCACCCTGACAAGCTGAATGGCTTGCTCCAGGACTGTTACGTGAGAGCGAGAGATTGCAAGCCAGTCCTCACGTAAATGAATACACCTACAATCAAAAAGGCCTTTCTCTCAGTACCTAGAGGAGGCATCCCATGATGTGGAACCAGGAAAAGCCTTCTGGTCAACAGATACCAACCCAACTTCTAGCCATTTTGTAGGACGTTGGCCTTTTGGTAAAAGCATTTCACCCCAGCACACTGACCAAGAAAGTGCACATGAATCCTGAATAGAGTAATGCATTTCTCTATGTTCCATTAGCCGAGATAACGGGATCTGAAAGAATGATACACAAGACTGACAGAATTTTGGAAGGGAGGACAATAAAAAAAAAACGCTAAGACTAAATTATAGTCTGACGAAGATTGAGGAGATAGGGCACTGGGGATACCAGAGATTAATTTGTAAGAACTGCCAGGTGCAGTGGCTCATGCCTGTAATCCCAGCACTTCAAGAGGCTGAGGCAGGCAGATGACCTGAGGTCAGGAGTTCGAGACCAGCCTGGCCAACATGGTGAAACCCTGTCTCTACTAAAAATACAAAAATTAGCCAGGCGTGGTGGCAGGCACCTGTAATCCCAGCTACTCGGGAGGCTGAGACAGGAGAATCACTTGAACCCAGGAGGGGGAGGTTGCAGTCAGCCGAGACTGTGCCACAGCACTCCAGCCTGGGCAGCAAGAGTGAAACTCCATCTCAAAAAAGAAAAAAAAAAAAACTTTGTAAGAACCATGAGGGAAAATGAGAAGCCAAAGAAAAGGACACAGAAAAAAACAATGAGAAGCATAGATAAAAAAACAGATGCAAAATCTGCTTGCAAAGTAAACCTTAGATTCAGAGGGAGAACTCTCACCAACAAGGACAGAGGGGAAGGGAGATAGAGACGGAGACAGAAAGGGAAAGAGACAGAGTGAGAGAGTGAGAGAGCAAATAAGGAGGCTGGTGTTAATGATCACATTTATCCACATCAAAGCCTAGGATTTCCATCTGCTCCCTGGTGCCCAAGTTCCATCATCGCCAAGATGGAAACCATCTGGCTGTATGCACGCGGCCCTCCCAATGTTTTTCCCACAACACTGGTGTTTTTCCAGCTCCCCGACCTCGTGGGGAATTTCATGCCTGAGTCAGAGGCACAATGTCAACTGGGCCTCAATCCTCTCCCCCACTGGTCTGTCATTGCCAGTGGAAGCCATTGCCCAGTGTGTTGGCCCCGTGCACATTCACTGAGCCAGTCTCCCTCTGACCCCTCACTCGGCTGGTTTCTTACAGTGCCATCTGCCCAGAGCATAACCAGAGACTCAGGTATTGTCCCAGGTCAGGGGAGGAGGGAATGTGAAGAGCCTGGGTGGGCGCTGAGATAGGGGACCTGCCCGCAAGAGCTGACCCTTCTGTCTCTCAGTTGTGTAACCTGAGGCAAGTCACTGCTCCTCTCTGAGCCTCAGTTTCCCCATATATAAAATGGGACTGGTAATACCTATTTCACAGTTGTGTTTGAGGATTAAATAACTATTATAAGAAGACTTAAGCCAAGTTCTAAGGAACAGGAGAGGCTGAATCATAGCTGATAATCATGTATTATTATTGGCAGGCAGGTGAGGAGGTAA
Organism: Gorilla gorilla gorilla; assembly: GCF_029281585.2. Lineage (NCBI taxonomy): Eukaryota > Metazoa > Chordata > Mammalia > Primates > Hominidae > Gorilla > Gorilla gorilla. The sequence goes on from NC_073239.2 coordinate 113,142,965, forward strand.
AATCTTCCTGGCTGGCTCCATGGTTTTTTAAAACATGCCCCTAGACTATATCTTTGTGTGGGTCCCGGTCCAGGTAAAAGCCTCCCCAGTCAGTGGCCAAGCCCCAGGGCCAGGCATGAACTCCCATGACCTGGAGCCACAGAGAACGAAAAGCCTTGAGCTGTCCTGATGTTGTTGCCCTCATGAGTAATGAGGATGCACTAAATGAGCACAATGTTAAGGAGATGTGGTGGGACCCAGAGTGACCTTGGGGAGGCGGAGGCAGGGAAGGGAGCAACGTCCCTGTAGTGCCAGGATCTGGACATTACACAGGGCACCTAGCTGCCTCTATTTTCAGCCTTTACTAACCTGACTCAAGTATGCCACATTCTCCTCCAAAGATGCAGGAAGGCAGTTCTGGAAGCTTCCTGCTACCCATGGTCATGGATCAATTGCCTAGAACCCAGAATAATAGTTCCTGAGAGATGCATGCAGGCACTGTGCATGCATTAGCTTGTTGAATCCTGGCACAAGCCTAGCAGATAGGTTCTGTTGCAGCTGCGTTGAACAGATGAAAAATCAAGCTAAGTACCTTGAGATTTGCAGCAGAGGCAGAGGCAGAATTTGGACCAGGCAGTCCACCTCCCTGGCTGCTGCCCTGCCTGCCATTCCGGGACCACAGGGGACCTCTCTTCACCATGCTTCAGAGGGCTTGGGTGTCAGCAGCCCGAGTTCTGGAGGTTTGGCTGACATGGACCCCAGAAAGCTTCCAGGACAGAGAGAGCCCATCCAAGTTCAGTCAGCTCCTCCTCAGGGTCACACGGGCTATGCCCTGGGTTAGCAGCCTCTGGGCCGGATGAGATGGACATACAGCACCTCTGAGACTCCACAACATCTGATCTTAGCACCACTGTGTCTGCAAGTGGATTTGAGAATGCCATAAACACCCAAGAGGCTGTTTCTTAACCTCTCAGAAGCTTCATGTGCAATTTAAGGCTTTTATTTCCGAGCTGGGAATGGACTACTTTGTCTGTTGTAAGATAGCTTAGGGCAGCAGTGAGCATAGTGGTGATGCCTGGCAGGCCAGGGGCCACCAAAAGTCCATACTCATTCTAGGAGATAGCCCATTGCATCTATTATGCACCAGACGCTGCTCTAAGAGCTCAGAGTCCACTGGTGAACAAGACAGGCAAGGTCCTTGATGTCTTGGAGTTTACGTTCTAGTGAAGGAGCACCTCCAGTGAGCAAGTAAACCCATGGCCCTCAAAAGCAGGACAGTGATCGGGCTACGAGGAAGACAAACAATGGTAAAGAGATAGAGGTCAAAGCCTCCGTGCATATGTGTGTCTGTGTGCGTAGCATCCATGGGGTGTGTACGTGTGTTTGTGTGATGTGTACGTTGGTGGAGTTTGCATTGGTGTGCCCATTGTGTGTGGTTTATCTGTGTGATGTGTATGTGTGTGTTGTGTGTGGTCTGTGTTGGTGTGTGTGCGCTGGTATGTGTGACGTGTGTTTCTCTGTGTGTGCATATGTTTATGTGTTGTGGGCTACTTCAGATTGGGCGGTCAGGCTGGCTTCTCTGGGAGAAGTGACACTTGAGCCAAAGTGGCCAGGGGACCTGGCTATGGAAGATGAGACAATCAGGGTGATGGTTGGGACTGGCTGCCCCCAGGATTAGGAGACTCCCAGCTGTGGCATGTGGTGCCCCATCAGCCCTCCTCTTATGTGGGGTTGCTCCTGGTGAAGGAACATGAAAGGTGTCCTCCCTTCCAGGGTCCACAGAAGGGCAGAATGCAAACCCAGGCCTGAGCTTCCCAACTCTTCTGAACTGCTGGCAAGATTACAGCTGTGCTGGTGGAGCTTCCCAAACACCCAGAGGAAACCCATGCCCCAGTGGGGCCTTTCTCCAAACAAGTCATTGTTCTTAACTGCCTCTTGCAGGGACCCTGCCCAGCAGGCACAGCCCTCAGGCATCCACTAGCTGTCTAGAGAGCCCGGATTCCCTGGGGGACTTTCCAGGCCTCTGTGGCCTGCCCAAGTTCACCCATCTGCATGGAGCTCATTCATTTCTTCTCACTCTGGAGTGCAAGAGGCCAGACGTTTTTTGCACAGCAAAACTCCAAAACCAAAACCACAAAAGTCCTGTACCTGCTTATCTACACATTCCATTCCATCCATCAGAGTGAAAATCCAAGCAAGGTTTTCATATGCCTGATACTGGCTGACTGGGTAACCATGCACACATAAAATCATTTTTTCACTCATCCACCTTTCTCAAGTGACCACAGGATTGGAGACAGTGATGTATAGAAGATGAGATCGCTGCCTCCAGGAGTCCATGGGAGGGAGAAAAGACATCCATCCAAACAATCACTGAGCACCTGCTCAGCTCCAGGTGCCCAGGGAAGGGGAGTAATCTCTTGGCAGACACAAAGTAAGACAGGGAGGCACAGGCGCAGTGGATACGCATGGCAGGGCAACAAGCCCCTGCAGGCTGAGCTTCCAGAGAAGGTTCTGTGGAGCACGGACAGTTAAGCTGGGGCCTGAATGATAAATGGGTGTTGCCAGATGCAGGGAACAGTGATGAAGCAGGTGGATTACTTGAGGCCAGGAGTTCAAGACCAGCCTGGCCAACATGGTGAAACCCTGTCTCTACTGAAAATACAAAAATTAGCTGGGCATGGTGGCGGGTGCCTGTAATCCCAGCTACTCAGGAGGCTGAGGCAGGAGAATTGCTTGAACCCAGGAAGTGGAGGTTGCAGTGAGCCAAGATCTCACCACTGCACTCCAGCCTGGGTGATAAAGCAAGACTCCATCTTAAAAAAAAAAAAAAAAAGTAATGAGGAGAGTTCCAGGACTAGCAGAGGAAAGATTTAGCCAGTACACACTGGATATTAAATACCAACATACTTCCTTATGTATGAATAGACACCTTCCCACATCCCATCCCAACACTCGGCTCACCCCAACCCCTGCTCCTGGAATCCCCTTTTATGGGGTAAATTGTGTCCCCCAAAAAGGAGTTGATGTTGTAACCCCCAGTAGCTGTGGACATGACCTTATTTGGAAATAGAGTCTTTGCAGACAATCAAGTTAAAAGGAGATCATTGGGGTGGCCCTAATCCAATGTGTTCTTATATAAAAGGGAGTAACTTGGACACGGATGTGCACACACAGGGAGAATGCGATGTGCAGACAGGAGTTCTGCTGCCACAGCTAAGGAGTTACCAGAAGCTACAGAGAGGCCTGGAACAGATTCCCCCTACAGCCTTCGCAGGGTTCCCGGCCCTGCCCACACCTTAATGTCAGACTGCTAGTCTCCAACACTGTGAGACAATCAATTCCTGTCGTTTAAGCCGCTCCATTTATGGTACTTTGTTATGGCAGCCGTGGGTAACTGACACACTCCCTATGATCCAAACGTTAAAGAGGAAACTCCTGGTAGACCAAGAGGTCTCCAAGAGGCTGTTCCATCGTATTGCCATTGGTAAAGATTTTAAACATCACTCCTGGAGAAAGCAAATGTAAAAGTCCTGAGTCCAAGATCTCTCTGAAACTGAAAGAAAGCTCCAGGGGACAGGAGAGAGAGGATGAAAGTGGGAAGAAGAGATAGCAGGAGCCAGGCACCACCGGTGGCTTGGTCCTTACTCTAAGAGCAACAGAAGCACTGTAGAGTTTTAAGTGACAAATGCTGACTTACGCTTTTGGAAGGGCCCTTGGGCTGCCAGGAGGGGAAGGGGCAAATGTGGCCATGAAGACACTTTGTAGGAAGCAGAGCCTTATCCAGGCTGGAGACGTGGGTGGCAGCTCTGTGCTGGGAGTGGGAACAGCTGGGGGAGTCCTCACTTCTGTTTTGTCTGTAAAGTAGCAGGAAAGGTTATTTGTGTGGGATGATGGGGAACTAGAAGGTGTCAGGGTGTGAAGGACAAGCAGATGGGAACCCCAGGGAGGCTCTGGGCAGCCCGTGGGGTGCTGCCAAAGCTGGTGATTCTGAGTCGGCAGTGGTGTTGTGTGTGGTCTGTGTTGGTGTGTGTGCGCTGGTATGTGTGACGTGTGTTTCTGTGTGTGTGCATATGTGTATGTGTTGTGGGCTACTTCAGATTGGGCAGTCAGGCAGGCTTCTCTGGGAGAAGTGACACTTGAGCCAAAGTGGCCAGGGGACCGAGCTGGGGAAGGCCCATCGTCAGTGCCCTAGCGAATGTGGAAGTGCTCGAGGGACAGGGAGGGGCTGACGGCCATCACACCAGTGAGGGGGAAGGCAGACGCAGTGGGAGCAGTCCAGTAACTTATCTGGAAGGCAGGAGGGTTATAGGCAGAAAATTAAATGACAGTATTGGCTAAAAGTGGCAGATTCATCACACGTCAGTGTGCTCCCTCTCCCAAAACCTCTTTAAAAATATTAGTAAAGGTGTTGCGATTTTTCAAAAGATGTTGCTGTACAAGAACACAGCACACAGAAGATGCTGCAGTAGCAGCCGAGAGTCAATAAACTGTTAGTTGACTGAAAGCAAGCCAGGGATCTAGCAGAGTGAAGACGGTGTCCACCCAAGGGCATGAGGAAAGGGTGCCGTCAACAAGCCACTTGACCACAGAATCTAGGGGCTCAGTGTTTTGAAGTAGCAGGTGTCACAAAAGGAGGGCGTTAGATATGAGACTCAAGAAAAAGGAGATTGGATAAAAATTTGTCTGCAAAATGGTTGTGTTCTCAGTCCCCTCCTTCTAGCCTCTGTTACGCTCCCTCTGACCCAAACATTAAAGAGTAGACCGAGAGGTCTGACTCCAGCAATAGCTTCTTCTCCCTTCCCCCACTAAATACCTCCAGCCCCTACACTAGCTTTACTCTCTGGGAAAATTAAATGGGAGAGATTAGAGGTGAGGCATGCGGCTGAACAGCTTAGGGTTCCATGGAAATCTGTATGTGGAGCTCTGGCACCCCAGGCTCCTTCTGGGTCCTGTTCCCACAAGGCCGATGCCAGGCCTATGCTTGTCAGGCAGGGACTGCAGTGCTCTAGAGGGAACACCTGCAGAGCTGACATTGGAAGTGTTGATGAAAAGAGTCAAACTCTGTAAAATATTTGAAGAGATTTATTCTGAGCCAAATATGAGCAAGCATGGCCCATGACACAGCCCTCAGGAGATCCTGAGAACATGTGCCAGGGTGGTCAGGGTGCAGCTTGGTTTTATACATTTTAGGGAGGCATGAGACTTCAATCAAATACAATTAAGAAATACATTGATTTGGTCCAGAAAGGTGGGACAACGCAAAGTGTGTGGTGGGGAGGGGTGTTTCAGGCTATAGGTACATTTAAACATTTTCTGGTTGACAATTGGTTGAGTTTCTCTTTTTTTTTTTTGGCATTCCTCCTTTTTTAATTTTTTAATTTTTATTTTTTATTTTAGTTTAAGTTCTGGGATACATGTGCAGAAGGGGGACGTTTGTTACATAAATATACATGTGCCATAGTAGTTTGCTGCACCTAGCAACCCATCATCTAGGTTTTAAGCCCCATATGCATTAGGTATTTGTCCTAATGCTCTCCCTCCTTTTGCCCCTACCCACAGACAGGCCCTGGTGTGTGTTGTTCCCCCTCCCTCTGCCCATGTGTTCTCATTGTTCAACTCCCACTTATGTGTGAGAACATGCGGTGTTTGGTTTTCTGTTCCTGTGTTAGTTTGCTGAGAATGATGACTTTTGGCTTCATCCATGTCCCTGCAAAGGACATGAATTCATTCCTTTTTAAGGCTGACTAGTATTCCTAGTGTATATGTGCCACATTTTCTTTATCCAGTCTACCACTGATGGGCATTTGGGTTGGTTCCATGTCTTTGCTATTGTAAATAGTGCCGCAATAAACATACGTGTGCATGTGTCTTTATAGTAGAATGATTATTTAATGGGTGCAATATTTTATCCTTGTGAGGTTTTAATAATAATTTAATTTTTTTGATAGTCTTCACTGCTTATTCTTGGTGTCTTTCCTCTTTGCTTGCTTTAGTGGGTTTCTTCAAATGGCCAGTGCTGCTGGCCCCCTGCTTACACTGCATAGTGAGCTGGCCCCAGGGTCTGCACAGCTGGTCTGGCCTCAGTGCCAAGAGTGCTTCATGGAGGAAACATCCAGCAGCAAGCTAGGAATGCCGGTGGGGGCCTTTCTGAGGACTAAGCTCTGATTTTTCAATCTTGCCCAAATTCCTATCTAAGGGGTCTTGGGAGTCATGCCTTACAAACCATAAATTCTCATCAGATGTGTTTTATTTAACCCTATATATCGTGACTTACTTTCCAACCTGACTCTGGCATAATATGAGATAAGGAGGAAAATCAAAATATTTTACCCCAAAACATTTTTCTTTGCCGTATCTTGAAATGGCCCTGCAAAGCTGTCCTTTGTGAGGGAAAATTTGCATCTGAAATGAATCTCTATTAACATAGCTAGATCTTTTTCTTCCAGGCCCTGCCAATCCTGAAGAGATTAACTAAGAGTCTAGCACATTGTAAAGATCTGAATAGGAAAGATTTGTCATCCATTGTCTCTAAGGGCAGCCAATATAAGACTTCAAAAGAACCCTGGTCTCCACAAACTTTTATCTTAACCTGAACATTTCTTTTGTATTGATCCCAGGTCTGTAGACCATTTGACCCAGCAATCCCATTACTGGATATATACCCAAAGGATTATAAATCATTCTACTATGCAAACACCATCCTTGGGGATGTCAATGTTTTGCCAAGCAGGAAGAGCAGCAGGGACAGACATCAGAAGGGCTCTTACTGTCCTCATGGGGTCCAAAGGGCGCAACACAAAGGCAGCGAGGAAAGGGAGGGTGGCTCTAGGCTCAGAGCCTGGTGGGGCTGCCACTGTGGGCAGTGACCATGCAGTGGGGATGGGGCCTGCTGGATGGAATTAAGTCACAGGACCTCACTGGATGAAGCTCGTGAGGAGGGGCTTAGATGGTGGGGAGGGGTAGGAAGCGGTCCTCTTGCCCAAGGACCCATGGCACTGGTATGGGTGAGCAGCTCAGGGGACCAACTCTGGGGCAGGCATTACAGCAAGCAGCGGCCGGAGTGTGAGCAGAAGTTTGCTCATCTGACACCTGGGGCTGGGCAGAGCCCCTCCCGGGGGCAGCTCTGGGCACCCTGTGGAGAGACTGATGCAAGACGGGCAAGTTCAGAGAACGAAAGATTCCTTCCAGCTGAGGGACACCTGAAGGAGGGGACATTGGCGCTGAGACGTTCTAGAAGGTGGGACTTGTAACATGGAAAGATGGGGAAATACACAGCGTGGATCTTGCTAAGTGCAGGGGGCTGTTCAGGCAAAGGCTCAGAGGCAGAGAACACCAGGGACATGTGGCCCAAATATGGGAGGTCTGGAGCGGGGTCGTTGTGAGTGTGTTGGTTCTTGTGGGTCTTTCCTGCCTCTCTGAACACCCTTTCTGGGTGTGGGGGATTCTCCACCTGATGAGGGTGGCAAATGCTCTCCCACCCTTTTCTGCACCTGGGGTGCAGGTGGTAACCAGGATTCCCTCATAGGATGCTCCCCCATGGGACTTTGAACCAGGAGCCAGTGATGGGGAGAGGGGAGCGCACTAGGATCCCGTCCAAGGAGGGTGGCAGAAGCTGCAGCCAGCTCCCAGATGCATCGGGGCAGCGTGAGACTGTCCAGCATGGCCTGGGCTCATCAGCAGCAGCAACTCCAGATCTGTGCCCACAGAGGCAGCGGCAGTGTCTATGCAGGAGCAGCTCTGAGGTGACTTTTGGGCACCATCATTCCTGGCTGCTTGTCCCCTAGAGTTCCCCCGACCCCCACCAGCCAGAGAACTGCTGAGTCCTTCTCGGGTGGAGGAGATGCACAGACCGCCTGGGTTTCTATTGTTTGTCTCGAAGCACTCCGTATTCAGGGGAAGAAGGCGTTTGTGATTCAATCAATAATTATTCACGACACAATTCCCTTTGCCAGGCACCATGCCAACCTCCATAACGACGTAATTCACTTTTGCTTCCATTAAATTGCTAAAAATGTCCCCAAATAAACCCTGGAATCAAAAAAGGGACCTTCGGGAAAGGAAAGGTCACCTTCTCACTTTCTGAATCATCTGGTCTGGGAAGAGAGCCTAGCTCAGTGCCCGGAAGGGCGGCCAATCTAACAGCCTCGACCCACATGGGCTCTGCTGCAGGGGGCCCTGGCTATTCCTGGCAACAGGGGACTCTGGATCCTGCTCCCACCTCTACCCCTTGGGGTTCGTTCCAGGGCCATGTTTAGGAAGGTGGTGTCTATTTACGGGGCAGGAGCGACAGGATGTGTTGCTCAGGGCCACCTTGATGTCTCCAGGCTGGCTCCTCCCTCCGTCCAGCACCCCTCCCCCAGGACTGCCACATCTCCCAAGACTGCCACTCTCATGACTCGCCAGGAGACCAGGGGACCCTTTGCCACCTCCGAAGTGTAGTGGGTAGAGGGCTGGGGGTGTTCATCTTGACAAGGAGAAAGCGGGACCAGCTTCCCAGCTCAGGGAGTCCTAGGCTGGCACATGGGGACAGAGGTGGCCTCCATGGCCATTTGAAGAGCAGATGAGTGAGAATTCTGGGGGATCCATGAAATGGAATAGGAAGGGTGTAGACTGAGGAGTCAGCCAGAAACTGGGTTCACAGCTGGCTGCAGCCTCTCTTTCTCTGGCCAAGGGGTGTTTATCGAGCACCTGGCATGTGTCTGCCTGCGGATCAGTGGATGGCACAGACACAGCCCTTGCCCTCTGCACGTTCATGGTGACACGGGAGAACAGCAAATCAACAAGCTCACCACTCCACAGAGGAGGTATGCTGCATACAGGGAGGGCAGAAGGCACCTCCCTAAGCTGCTGCATAGGGAGGGCAGAAGGCACCGTCTTCGTCAGGATGGCAGGGGAGGCCCCTGAGGAGGAGCCACTGAGCCTGTGCCTTGGGGAGGAGAGGTGCTGGCCATGTGGGGCAAGGGGAGAGCTTTCCTGACATAGCCAGTGGTGCCAGTGGCCTGCGGCAGCACGGGGCAGGTGAGGAGGCCTGCAGAGGGTGGTGATGGGGGCTGGGGATTGCTGAGAGACGGTCGGAGGTGTGGGGCACTGGTGAGAGACGGTCGGAGATGTGGGGTCCTGGGGCTCACACCCGGCAAGGTGAGAGGGTGTTTGGGTTTTATGGTGGGGGCAGTGGAAACCAGAGGATGGCATACCTTCTTAAAAATTTCTCTGGACAGTGGTTGCCAAGGGGTTGGGGGTTTGTAGGACTTTGACCACAAATGGGACACGCAGGCCATGAGGGTGACACACTGCTCCAGGGGGCCAGAGCCATGGTTCTGCACCTGTCAAAACCCACGGAACTAAACACCACAGAAAGTGAACTGTACTGTTGTGCAATGTTTTCTAAGTTCTTTAATTGAAAAGGCCCTTCCAGCAGCTGTATGAAGGTGTGGCCGAAGTGTGGGAGGCAAAGGAGGGGAAGTGAGAAACCGGCCAGAGTCCCGGAGGAGACCCCTGGTCAGAGTGTCTGGGTGAGGTGGGTGATGGCCGTGGGGAGGGGGCTATGAGCTCAGGTCCTCTGGGAGCCTCTGAGGATCCTCAGCTTCCTCATCAGGGACACTGTGCAGCAATTTCCACTCAGGAGCTGTCCATGTGGTCTGGGGATGGTGCCTATAACCTGCCTGGCAGGGCCTGGCTGGAGCAGGTGCTCAGCCCTTAGGAGCTGGATGATTGACCTTTTTCCAGAGGGTGGCTGTGGCTGGCCTCAGGGTGCCTGGAGGTGAGCCATCCACCCAGGGAGCAGGGAGGGGGCCACCTTCAGAAAACAGACCTGAAGGGCAACTGTTCAACAGTGAAGGACACCTGGCTGGAGGCCCTTGGCCTACGGATCAAGTGACGTCACCCCAAGCCGAGGAATGTGACCCAGAATGTTGTGTACTTAGAGGGTTTCTCTCTCCCAGGGAGGTCTGAGCATTTTTGTGGGGCCGAATCAGGATCTGGCTGAAGCACCAGCCTTGGGAGGGGGAAGGTGCAGGGCGGGCAGCTCCCAGGGAAAGGTGTCGGCTCAGGACTGGAGCTCCAGGCTGCAGACCAGGGCACTGGGGTCAGGAGGACTGGATTCCTGCTTCAACATGGCCACACATTACCTGGGCGGCCCTGGGAAGGTCGCTCGCCTCTGCCTGTTTATAAGGTCAGATGAGTAGAACATGGGAACGCCCCTTGGTGCACTATGAAATACTCTCCCAACACAGGGATGGACAGGATGGTGATGCTCACGGTGACATTTGGCACCTCGAGTGGGTAGAAACTCCACTGCCCCTGGGTCAGTGTCCTTCCAGACTCAGTGAGCTGTGTTTGAACCTGAGAGTGGAGATCAAAAGATAAAAGGGATATTGCTGGTAGGAATGTGCAGCAGCCACTGAGTAAACAGTCCGGCCACTCCTCAAAAAGTTAAGCATAGAGTTAACCACGTGACCCAGCAATTCTCTGGGTCTTCCAAAAAGAATGGAAAACAGACTCAGGCAAACACTTGTACGTGATTGTCCCTAGCAGCATTAGCCACATAGTCAAGAGATGGGAATAGCCTGAATGTACATCAGCTAGTGAATGGATAAACAAAACATGGTATATTTAGACAGCCTTAAAGAGGAATAAAGTACCTACACATGGTGCAATATGGATTGTGTTAGTCTGTTTGCATATAAATACCTGGCCGGGCACGGTGGCTCATGCCTGTAATCCTAACACTTTGGGAAGCCGAGGCCGGTGGATTGCCTGAGCTCAGGAGTTCAAGACCAGCCTGGTCAACACAGGGAAACCCTGTCTCTACTAAAATACAAAAAAATTAGCCAGGTGTGATGGCATGTACCTCTAGTCCCAGCTACTCAGGAGGCTGAGGCAGAAAAATTGCTTATACCTGGGAGGCAGAGGTTGCAGTGAGCTGAGATTGCACCACTGCAATCCAAACCGGGAGACAGATCAAGGCTCCGTCTCAAAAAAAAAAAAAAAAGATAGAAAGAAATACCTGATACGGGGTAACTCATAAAGACAAGAGGTTTGCTTGGCTCACAGTTCTGCAGACTGTACAGGAAGCACAGTGCTGGCATCTGCTTCTGGTGAGGGCTCAGGAAGCTTCTGATCGTGGTGGAAGGCAACTGGAAGGTGGCGTGTCATGTGGTAAGACAGGAAGCAAGAGAGAGAGGGAGGAGGTGCCAGGATCTTTTAAACAACCAGCTTTTGAGGGAGCTCATCGTGTAAGAACTCATTACTGTGAGGACAGCACCAAGCCATTCCTGAGGGATCCACCCCCATGACACAGTCATCTCCCCCTCAGCCCACCTCCAACACCAGAGTGACATTTCAACATGAGATTGGAAGGGGACAAATATCCAAACCATATCACGGATGAGCCTCAAAAGCGTTTTGCTAAGTGAAAGAAGTCAGACACAAAAGTTCACATATTGTAAGGTTTCATTTATATGAAATGTCCAGAATAGGCAAATCCATAGAAACAGAAAGTCAGCTGGTGGTGGCCAGGGGCTGGGGGTAGGAGGGGGTTATGGGAGCAACTGCTTAGTGGGCAATGTGGTCCTCTCTGGGGGTGATGAAATGCTTTGGAACTAGATAGAAGGAATAGTTGTACCTTATTGTGAATGTACTAAATGCCACTCAATTATACACTTTAAAATGGGGAATTTTATGTTATGTGAGTTTCACCTTGATTTTTTCAAAAGGGAGGAAAAGGAGTGCTTGTGGCCACTGCCAAGAAGAGAGGAGTAATCCAGTGAGGACTGGGCTTCACGCAGATTCCCACCTGGCCATCCCAGTAGCCCTGTGATGGACCTGTTCATATTAATACTTCCATTCTACTGGTGAGGAGCCTGGGGCTCCTGCCCAGGCTTGTGTGGGTTGTGAGTGGCGGCACTGGGCTTGAAGGCGAGGTCTGTGGCTGTCTTGTGCAGTCCTTGTCGCAGGCCTGCCGCTCTGCTGCTTGCCTCGTAGCAATCGTCTCATCTAATTTTCACAAGCCGTGCAGCAGGTGCTATCTCTGTGTTATAAAGGGCATGGGTGGACAGGGGGGTTACAGCCACCCTGGTGACAAGTGATCAGAGGACAGGAGGTCCCTGGCCCAGGGCCTTGAAGGAAGACAAGTCATGGGTCACTTGGGAAGGCACAGACAGACAGTAAGAGGCTGTGACAAAGCGGCTCAGAGGGAACGCGGGCTTCGGGAGCAGGCACATAGCGCGGGACTGGAGAGGAATGGGACTGGTCTGCAGCGCTGTGAGGAAGGGAGTCCAGGGGAGGAACAGCACACGCCAAGCACAGTGTGAGCCAAGAACAGGGCCCCAGGGGACTGGAGGCCTGGTCAGGTGAAGGAGCTGATTGGTAGACAGGCGGACCAGGTGGACATGGCTAGATCATGGAGGGCTCCTGCCAGGTGCCAACCCCCACTCCTGTGTCTTCTCGGAGGCAAAGGCCCCTTGTGCCACCTCTGGTGGCCAATAGGCTGGAACCTGAACTTGGGATATGGAGGGCAGATAAGGGTGGGGAGGGCAATTCTATGGGCAGGCCGAGCGGGCAGCCTGGGACTCTGGCTCAGCTGTCAGTCCCAGGAGAAGAGGGGTCTGAGGAATTCCAGGAAGCAAGGGGAGGAACCAGCCCCACTGCCCCTGCCTCAGAATCCCCCAGGCGGAAGTCCCAGCACCAGGAAGTGAGTAACTGCCTCTCCAGACCTGCAGACAACAGCCCTGCAGCCAAGGATAGAATTAGGAAGCATGGCCAGGCCGACTGCCAGGCTGAGGGCTACTTCCCGCCAAACCTGGGGACCCACCGTCACCTCCCAGGGCAGCAGAGGGATAGACGGACAGAGGAAGGACTGGCCTCTTCTTCACCTTGCTCCCACCTCAGGTCCCTCTCCATCTCACTTCTGAAGGTTTTTGCACCAGGAATAGCCAGGACTTTGCTTGCTTTAAGCGTTTATTTCTTCCAAACGCATTTCATAAACCCTTCAGAGGACTTTGCGTATTTCCTTAACACTAAGGACCTCTATTTATAAGACACCAGCTTTCCAGGGAAAGAATAATTGCAGATTAAATCTACCCACTTCAATTTCTTAAGTGTCAGAATGGAGAAAAGTCTCTGAGTTGGGGAAGTCCCTGCCAAGCCCTGGGTGAGGAACTGGGCATTCCCTCTCTCCCTTGTTTGCCCAGCAACCCCCAGAGGTGGAGGGTAGGGCTCACTTCTCCAGAGTCTTGTCACTCCAAGTCTCTCTGCTGGAAGCGGTGGTGCCCGGTTCAGAGACACTCAAAGTGAGTCCAAGGCGTTCCATCCAGAGGCCACGCTTTCCATTCAAACCGGGACTTGCTTCAAAGGCAGAAAGAAGGCAGCGGCGTTCTAACAGATACCAAGGCAAGAGACCCGGTCACATCCTTCCTTACTTGTGTTGTTTCCCTACATTGGCCAACCACACCCACCAAAAAGGGGAGGGCAGTGCCCCAGAGTTCCTGCTCCTTTGAGTCCCCCCACTCCTTGTGAGAGGAAGGTAGAGAGTGCTGATGAAACATGCACATACCAAGAAGTGAAAGGAAAACAGATGAGCTTGTTTTCTGCAGTGTTTCTGCAAGCTGTGAAATAGGCACAATTCTGGTGGTTTTAAATAAGAGCTAAATGCACTGGTTTTTGTGCTTATAACTGGCATTGAGTGATATCAAGGTGAATGGTAAATGCATGCTAGTAATTTAACGTTTTAATTTTTCTATACTTAGAACAACATTAAACAGCAAATTTTAAAAACACCGTGACAGGCCAGGAGCAGTGGCTCACTCCTGCAATCCCAGCATTTTGGGAGGCTGAGGGCAGGGAGATCACTTGAGGTCAGGAGTTTGAGACCAGCCTGGCCAACATGGTGAAACCTCATCTCTACCAAAAATACAAAAATTAGCTGGGCATGGTGGCACACACTTGTAATCCCAGCTACTCGGGAGGCTGAGGCAAGAGATTTGCTTGAACCCGGGAGGTGGAGGTTACAGTGAGCCAAGATCACACCACACCACTGCACTCCAGCCTGGGAGAGCAACAGAGTGAGACTTGGTCTCAAAATAACAAAACAACAACAACAACAAAAAAGAACACTTGTCATGACAAGACAAAAGAGAGACCACAGAAGAAAGGAAAAAGCCTTATGGCTTAATACCTTTACCAACACTTCTTTCCTGCTTTTTGAGGAATGGGCCCATTTTTCACTTTGTACGGAGTCCCACAAATTCTGTAGTTGGCCGGGCTGTCATACGTTTTCGTGAATGCTAAGGAAAGGATGGTGGCTGGAGGCGGAGCTGTGCAAGAAGAAACAGAGCAATACAAAAGGGGGAAATTCGGCCGGGCGCGGTGGCTCACGCCTGTAATCCCAGCACTTCGGGAGGCTGAGGAGAGCGGATCACGAGGTCAGGAGATCGAGACCATCCTGGCTACCACGGAGAAACCCCGTCTCTACTAAAAATACAAAAAATTAGCTGGGCGTGGTGGCGGGCACCTGTAGTCCCAGCTACTCGGGAGGCTGAGGCAGGAGAATCGCTTGAACCCGGGAGGCGGAGCTTGCAGTGAGCCGAGATCGTGCCACCGCACTCCAGCCTGGGGGACAGAGCGAGACTCCGTCTCAAAAAAAAATAAAGGGGGGGGTGGGAATTCCGCTTACAACAACAGCATACATAATATGATGCTGTTCATGTAAAGTGGGATATATTGAAGTACAGACATATATAACACTATATAATGAATATATGTAAACACACAGAAACATGGCATCAAATTCTTTTTTTTTTTTTTTTAATTTGAGACACAGTCTCACTCTGTCACCCAGGCTGAAGTGCAGTGGCGCAATCTCAGCTCACTGCAACATCCGCCTCCTGGGTTCAAGTGATTCTTCTGCCTCAGCCTCCCAAGTAGCTGGGATTACAGGCTCCTGCCACCACACCTGGCTAATTTTGTATTTTTTAGTAGAGACGGGGTTTTACCATGTTGGCCAGGCTGGTCTCAAACCCCTGACCTCAAGTGCTCCACCTGCCTTGACTTCCAAAGTGCTGGGACTGCAGGCATGAGCCACCGTGCCCAGCTGGCATCAAATTCTTAATCATCTCCAAGCTGTACACTTTTCAGTTGATTTTCACTTTTTATCATACACATTAAGTTCAGATAATAGAGAAACAATACATCCATATTATGTATATGATCAGCTTTTTTTTTTTTTTTTTTTTTTTTTTTTTTTTTATGACAGAGTCTCACTCTGTTGCCCAGGCGAGAGAGCTTTTTTAAAAAGCTGCATTTTCATTTGGGGAAAGGGAAGACATGCCGATGGAGTCAGACTTGGACTCAGCTCTTGGCTCTGCTGTTTCCACTGTGCAGGATTTAGGCCAAGTTAAGTAACTTCTCTCAGCCTCTGATTCTCCATCTGTAAAATGGGGATACTGACTGATAACCACCTCATCAGGCTGTTGTGAAGGGTCGTGTGCTTACGTAGGGCCTGCTACAGAGATCACTTGGCAGTGAGTCGCCATGCGGGGCTAGGGCTGGGGGGCTCATGCCTGTGCCAGAGGACAGTGCCCCCACAGGCTGTGCAGGAGGCTTCTGGGAAGGGAGGCCAGAGGCAGAGAAGGCAGGCCAGAGATGGCACGCATGGGCATGTGGGCTGGGAGGCACTTTGGGGACGCAGAGGCTCTCTAGAGTTCTTAGGTGTGAGTGTTAGTGCCAATCAGGCAAAACTACAGGCTCTGCATGGGTTTTGCAATGAACCCAAATCAGCACTTATCCTCTGACCCTGCTTTCCAGTTTCCCTGCTGGTCTGTCTGACCTGTGTGTAACTGGTCAGCCTTTTGCAGGGTGGCTGCTGATTCACAGAGGACCAGGGAGTGCCTTTCTGGTCAGCACTGTGGCATTCTGGACAAAAGCACAGCCCGCTCCTGGAGGCCGACGAATAGAATAATGGCCTTCCTGGGAGCACCTGTGCCTTACACACAGACATGTGGAGAGAATGATCTGGAACATTGGGGTGGAGGGTGGACTTTCATAAACAAACATGTACACACATGTCTACAGCCCGCTTTTATGCTGTTCTGTTTGGCCTGGTCTTTCCTTCATCCCAGTAAGGTTGGATCTGGGCACTTTTCCCTATAGACTGCTTGCGCTCCTTGCAGAGGGTGCCTCCTATGTGCCGGGTGATAAATAGCAATAAGTAAGACGGAGTCCTTGCCTCGTGGTGTTCTCAGACCACCAAGAAAAATTCCGGGGTGTGTTAGAAAACAGGCATGCAAGAGGTGCGAACAAGACCAGGGGCTTCAGGAAAGGCCCCCAAGCAGCCTCCCAAGAGAAGAGCAGGCTTGATTCAAGCGAGGGCGAGAAAGGGCATTTCAGGCAGAGATTGCCACATCAAAGGCCCCGGGTCAAGTGCAATCCTGCCCCACTCAGGAGTGCGACGGGGGTCTGTGGGGCTACAGTACAGAGGGCTGGCCATGGCTGGGGAGGCTGCAGTGGCCGGGGAGGAGACAGCAGGAGGAACAGCTTCTTATCGTGCCGTGTGAAAGAGCCCTGCTTAGTGGGGCAGGGTTTTGCCAAAATAACTGGATCCCTCCTGTGGTCCTTGCTGAATGCAGTTGGGCTGACTCGAACCTGGAGGCTTTACAGGGCTGAGCCACCACCTGCAGACCCCAGCCAAGGAGACTGAGTGGTGAGGAGTGTGAAGAGGCTGCCACTGCAGGGACTTTGCAGGGGCGTTGAGACAAACCTTCTCGTAGCAAAAATGCAGTACAAAAGTGTGCTGCTCCAGACATAAACTGGGTGCTACTGAGTCCTCAAGGAACACTTTGAAATCCTCCGCCTGGCTCTGCCCATAGGCAGGGGACTGGCCTCAGGGTAAACTCCTCTGAGGCACGGGGATGTCTGATTCATTAACTTCTGCTTGACAATGCACTGCCTGGCTATGTGGGTATCTGATAAATGAGTGTGTGGGTGGATGGATGGATGGAGGGAGGGAGGCAGTGAGAGAGGGAGGGATGGACTGATGGATGGACAGACAGACGGATGGATGGAAGGACGGACGGACAGATGGATGGATGGATGGACGGATGGATGGATGGATGGATAGATGGATGGACAGAGAGACAGGCGAATGAGTAAATGAATGGTTGGATAGGTGGATAGGCAGGTGGGCGGATGTGTGGGTAGATACCAGTGTAGATGAATGGAAGAGTGTGTAATTGTTTTATAAGATTAAAATATTCTTTTGATGGCAGGACACAACACAGTGACACTCAGATAAATGAAAGGTAGAACTTTTGTTTCTTACAGCTCCAAATGAGAGGCTGTCAGGCTGGGCCACACAGGATGTGCAACTGGGGACAGGGTCCAAGCAAGCTGGAGCTATAGGCGGCAGCTACGTGTGGCACGTAGGGTGGTGTTAACGAGGTTTCCTTGGCTCGCTATGGATTGGCTAACTTGAATAAGTTTGTGAGTTCCAGATGATGGGAGCTGTCCATTATTGTTTGGTACCTGGCTCCAAGGCCATCAGGGCAGGTGGCTAGTGGCCCAGAGTGTGAGAACCTGGTAAGAGAAAGGGCCAGAATGTGAACTTAATCAGCTGCTCATGACCTGGCTGGCCTCCAGCCAGGACCTCAAAACTGGTTTAAAGTAGCCTTTTTAAAAAACTGTATGACAGAGATGGATGGAGATGTGTGCAGATGGACAGATGTCTTTTGGAGATTTCTGCCAATGATATTTACAGAAGCATCAACATTGGATTCAGATCCTTGAGGCTTTTCAACTCATAGATACAGAGCCGTACAATATCTAAGTTGGAAGAGACTTCAGAGGGTCTCTGGACGCTCATGCAGGTCTCAATATGTTGTAGATCTCAGAGCTCTTCAATATTTTAGCGAAAGCTATAGATGAGGCTCCATAGGGGATAAAGCACAGACACACCTTTTCAGAGGGCTTGTGGACTCTGGGCAGCCTGTCCATAGACCTCTGTCCCCAACTGGCAAGTCAGGAAACTCCAGATTAAGGAGCCCCAATGTGGTTGAACAGCCAGGTGCACAGATGAGTCAACCACACAGCCAGGCCAGGGAGGGCCTTCACTCAAGAGCCTACAGCCAGTTCACAGCCAAGCCAGGGCTAGCGCCCAGGCCGTCCATAAACTTATCTGAGACTCTGTTTCCCTGTCTCCATGATGATGGGATCAGGCTTGATTGCTGGTTTGTAGGCTTGTTATGAATCAAGTCACAGGGAAGAGGAGCTGATGGGCTGGCGGGGAGGTCCTCTGGCCCTCCTGTCTCTTCCCCAGATCCACTGGGCCCACTCTTATCTGAAGGAAGGGTTCTCTTCTGAAGGAAGGGTTTTAAGGCTTCAAAAACAAAAAAAAAAAATGTTTTGAAAGTCCCTGCCCTTTCCAGCTCCTACCGTCTCAGCCCTGGGAGTGTAAAGTGCTACAGATAGTAAGTCTTTGAGCAAAACTGAGAAAGCCAATCTGAGCGTTGACATGGGAGAAACCTCCGCCATGCATCTCCGAAGAAATGGCCGCGTGTCTCAGGGGAGCGCAAACACCCGTACCCAGGAAACAGGACAGCTTCTGCCACTGTCGCCCTTGGGAGCCGTACATGGCATACAAAGAAATCCCAGGACTCCTCCTGCCCACCTGACCACCCTCTGTTTACACCTTCCGCGTAAACGCCCACTGTTTACATCCAAAACTCAGACACAAAATAACCACCTCAAGAAGATAAATAATGATAAGAAATAAATGTTACGTGAGGCAAATTTATTCACATGGGGCTTCCCAGGCCACTTTGTGGTCAGCCGAGAGGGACGTTTTTGCCGTCCCACGACTCCAACGGGCAGCCGGGCTATGCAAACATGGAAATCTTCCAAGAGCCTCGCTGGCCCCCAGGGCTCAGAGGGTGGCAGAGCGGAGAGCGAAGGTGGCCGCAGCCTTCCCGGCCCCACAGCCAGCCTGGCTCCAGCTGGGCAGGAGTGCAGAGCTCAGCTGGAGGCGGAGGGGGAAGTGCCCAGGAGGCTGATGACATCACCACCCAGCCCTTGAAAGATGAGCTGTTCCCGCCGCCACTCCAGCTCTGGCTTCTGGGCTCCGAGGAGGGGTGGGGACGGTGGGGACATCAGGCTGCCCCGCAGTACCAGGGAGCGACTGAAGTGCCCATGCCGCTTGCTCCAGAGAAGGTGGGTGCCGGGCAGGGGCTGCTCCAGCCGCCTCACCTTTGCTGGGAGGACAAACTGTCCCAGCACAGAGGGAGGGAGGGCAGGCAGTGGGGAAAAGTTTCCCTGGGGTCGTGGGGAGTTGGGAAAAGTTCCCTTCCTTCCGGAGGGGAGGTCTGACAGGCGATGGGGAGAAGGGTTCCCAGCAGGAGGAATCGCCCTGTTTGTCTGTTGTAGGTTTCTCTTCTCTGAATCAAGGTGACAGACAGGCTTGTGTGTGTCCAGTGTGTGAGGGATTTCGTGATTGGATTTTCACATACTTTGGGTGGACACCTTGGAGTAAGGCAGCGAGGTGTGGTGCAGCAGGGATGGGTGCTGGGTAGAGGCTCCAGAACCTGGCTTTTCACCCACAGCTGTGCCACTCCTTGGCCCTGTGTGACCCTGGACAAGCTACTCAACCTCTCTGAGCCTCAGTTTCTCTGTCTGCAAAGCAGCCTGCTCGCTGGCTCCCTGGGGATGGCAGGGTTAAATCAGAAGCAGGCGGGGGTGGGGGGGGGGTGGGGGGAGGGTTTGTGAATGCTGGCTGATGTGCCTCCAGGAGGCAGGTGGTAGTGACTATCTCAGATGGGCTTAGAGACCCTCTTCCCACGGTCCTGGCTGACCAGGGCAGGGGGATAGGATGGTGCAGGGGTTCCGAGCACCGGCTTTGCATCCAGCCCAGGTTGCAGTTCCAGCTCTGCTCTCACCCTGTGGGTGACGTTTTTGGGCGAGTTATTTTGTCCCGTCTCCTGAGCTATAAAGAAGACCTGGAAGTTCCTCTTTATGCAAAGATAGAGGTAGGCTCTTGCCTGTGAAGCACCACGTGTGTCATAGGCACTAAACAAATGGCAGCCGTGATTCGAGTTGCTGAGAGTAGGTTGTTTCCGCAGCCTGGGTGGAGGTGAACAGCAGGTGTTGCTGTTCCAGGCAGGTCAGAATGTGCCTCACTGAGTCACAGGCCGCCTGTGGCTCCCCAGCCTACAGGAAGTGGGAGCCCTGGCCTGGGTGTGGGGTGATGGGGGCCTCCCTGGCCAACCCCACCCCTAATTCCATTTCTGAGTTGGAGAAGGGCTTAGGTGGCAGGGTAACAGGTAAGCAACCCCAGAGGACATTGCAAAGAGGCCCTGCCCGAGGTTCTCTGGAGAAAAAACTGTGCTGCGTCCTTCGGGCCCTGGCAGCAGCAAGAGACATTCCACAGTTGTGAGCCCCACAAGCTTGGAGGAAGCATTTGCTGTTTCCCCTGCTTGGGGTGAGAGCAGGGGACAGCCAAGAGAAGGCGTCTTTGGATGAAAAAGAGGAAGCATGCGTGCTGTCCCCACAGGCAGGACCCCAGGCCTCATCCCAGCTCTCCCTGCAGCCCTGCACTCCAAGCCTCTCACTGCACTGATGAGGAAACTGAGTCTCAGAGGGGGAACATGACCTCAGCCAGCCCCTCACTCAGTGTCCAGGGAAATGCCTCAATCTCTTTGGGATTCAGTCTCTTTGGGATTCCCTCCCTTGCAAACGGGGAGGTTCCCATGGTTGGGCCTGCACGATGGGTCTGAGGACTTTGAATTTGGTCGTTGCCTGCCGGTGGGACCCAACATGGAAATATTAGGTTGGTGCAAAAGTCATCTCGGTTCTTGCCATTAGAAGTAATGCCAAAAACCGCAATGACTTTTGCACCAACTGAATAGCTGCGCCACGTGGTTTTTGCTAACACAGTGACTGGTTCAGTAACAAGTTTGGTGGCTCCAGAGGTAACATTAGGGCGGCCTCCTCACCTGTGCTGCTTGTGGTCAGGGAGGGGCCCACCTGGGCGCAGCGGGGGGAGCCCTGCAGATTTGCCCAGTGTCATAGCCTGTTTGAGCTGCTATAAGAAATACTTTAGACTGGGTAATTTATCGAAAAACAGACATTTATTGCTCTCAGTGCTGGAGGCTGGGAAGCCCGAGATCAAGGCACTGGCAGATTGGGTGTCTGGTGAGAACCTAATCGTCATAGATGGCACCTTCTATGCGTCCTCGTATGGTGGAAGGGTGAACACGCTCTCCCAGGCCTCTTTTAAAGACCACCAATCCCATTCACAAGGAGGCGGACCTCATGATCTAATCTCCCCCCCAGAAGCCTCACCTTTTAATATCACCAGCTTGGGGATTAAGTCTCAACAGGTGAATTTTGGAGGGACACAGGCATTTGGATCATAGCACCGGGGGACTCTGGTTTTCAGAATGAAAGTAGGGGCCTTGTCTATCCGCTCAAGCTGCCTCCTCTGCACTGAAAACGATGCCTAGCCCAACATGGATGGATCAGTGTTTGCTGAAATGCTGAATGGTTAAATGAATAAATAAATATTGGTCATATAGCAGGCAATAAAAAAGCATACAGAACCTATCACTAAGTGAATGAAGCCACTCTGAAAAGGCATATGCTGTATGATTTCAACTATATGTGACATTCTGGAAAAAGGCAAAACTATGAAGACGGTAAAAAACAAAAAAATCAGTGGTTGCCAGGAATTAGGGGAGGGAGGAGAGAATGGGAGGAGCCCAGAGACTTTTAGGGCATTGAAACTTCTGTATGACACTGTAATGGTAGAGGCATGTCATTATGTGTTTGTGCAAACCCACAGAATGTCCATCACCAAGAGTGAACCCTGATGAAAACTATGGGCTTTGGGTGATGATGATGTGTCAAAGCAGGTTCATCAATTACAACAAATTGACTGCTCTTGTGGGGGATGTCAGTAACGGGGGAGGCTATGTATGTGTAGGCACAGGGGATATATGGTAAGTCTCCGTACTTCCTGCTCAATTTTGCTGTGAATCTAAAACTGCTCTTTAAAAAACAAAAAGGCACACACAGAGCAGATCTGCATGTTGCTTTGAGGATTCAGAAGGCACTTAGGACAATTACAGTACCTGAGGGTCATGAGTCAAACAATCAGAACTGCCAAGACTTGACACCCCAAATGCATCACTTCTGACATCCGTTGGGTCCAGGAATCCCCTGCCTCATGAATATTCATCTTAGTGTGCATGCCTCCAAGAATGGGGAGCTCACTACTTTGCGAGGCAGCCCGTTCCATCTCAGGAGAGTTCTACTGTTTAAAAGCTCTTCCTCCAACTGCCCCCACTGAGCAATGGGTCCACTTTCATTTCCTTGGGGTTTGTACCATTCTAGTCCTATTGCTTCTCTCTGAGCTAAATATCCACAGCTACTAAATCTGCCCCCCCTTGAAAAGTGTTAAATCCTCAATTCCTCCTCTGAGCTCCTCTGGTTTTCCTGGGGACCTAAGGCTCTGCTTCCCCAAAACACCCACTCCAGGGTTGTTTTCTAGAACAAACGTAAGGCATGAAGTATTTCTTTGACTCTTTCATCACAGTGGGTTCTGGAAGATTCTGGAGGCTGGAAACATATGTGCCTCCCCCTTCCCACACACATTCCAAAAAAGTCATCACAGCAGAAAGCAGGGTGGAACAAACAGCTCTCGGTTCGAATTCACTGTCACTTACTGGCCAGGAAAGTTCTCTGAGCCTCAGTTTCTTCTCCTGTACAATGGGGATCATCATTCCCCATTTTTTGAGGACCACTGGGAGGCTTACCTCTGATTGTGCTGATGTAGTGAAAGGAGATGTCAGGCACACTGCAGGAGCTCAGGTACCAGACGGACGGTCTATGGAGGCAGGAGTGAGGGCCTGGGGCAGTCATAGAGGTTGCATTTGCTTTGCAGTAAGGCCATGGCCGCTTAAGGGTGTCCAGAAAAAAGCCTTCTCCGACATGCACATGCTCCTGTGTCCAGGCAATGAGCCTGTGGGCACTGACAGCAAGAGTCCTTCTCACGCTTCTCTTCAGGGCTCAAACTTTAGATTTACTCCGGCCTGTCCCATCCCATTCACTGCCAACACCTCTGAGCCTCTCTGATCTGTGCCACCAGTGAAGGGCAGTGGTGGGGCACAGAGAAGTGGCCCAGCTGAGTGACATCTGGAAATGAGCAGTGCCTGAGGAGATGTCCGTGGGTTGTTGTGACCTGTACAGTGCCAGGCTCCAGCACAGCCCCATCGCTTCTGTGGTTCTTATCATGGTCATGAGGTCGCTTCTCCTCTTCCCTGCGGGTTTCCTAAGTGGTCACACTCCAGTGGCAGGGTGGTCTGCCGGAGAAAAACCAAAATTTGTCGTACTTTAGAATCACCTGGAGACTGGTCACCCACGCAGGTGCGGGGGTCCTACTCTGGGGACTGTGATTTGAAGTCTGGGTACTATTCACTGAAATGACAGACTGCGGCAAGTCTCAATCAATCAAGGTTCATCGAGTTGATAAACTTCAATTGACATTTATCGAGAGTTTGAGGGTGCACCTGGGAAAAACATGAGCCACAGAAAATGTGTGTGGCCTATGCTCTCCGAAGAGTCATGAGACTTAGTGTTGTAAATCAAAGAGAAACTGACTGAAGCAGGTCTCAATTATTTTTGAAGTTTATTTTGCCAAGATTAAGGATGCACCCCGGAAAGAGGGACACGAAATCAAAGGAAACATCTCTGGCCCATGCTTCTTTCAAAGAAGGGTCTTCACTATTTAAAGGGAAAAAAGCAGGCAGTAGGGGAAAGAAGGAAAAATCGGGGGAAGGTGGCCAAAAGAGGCAAGCAGTTGCACCCCTTTGAGCCTTCTCATTAACTTCACTGAATGCACATTTTTCATGTGAAAGAAGCAGGTGGAGGAATCATCAATTCCGCATTCACCTGGTGCTCAGTCAATCTGCATTTTTATATAAGATAAAATAATCATAGGGCTGGGCACGGTAGCTCACACCCGTAATCCCAGCAGTTTGGGAGGCCAAGGTGGGTGGATCACCTGAGGTCAAGAGTTTGAGACCAGCCTGTCCAACATGGTGAAACCCTGTCTCTACTAAAAATACAAAAACTAGCCAGGCATGGTGGTGCATGCCTGTAGTCCTAGCTACTTGGGAAGCTGAGGCAGGAGAATCATTTGAACCCAGGAGGCAGAGGATGCAGGGAGCTGAGATCACACCACTGCACGCCAGCCTGGGTGACAGAGCAAGACTCTATCTCAAAATAATAATAATAATAATCATCATCATCATAGCATATAGGAAGCTGTCAGCTATGCACTCGTCTCAGGTGAGCAGAGGGATGACTTTGGGTTCTATCCTTTGTCCCATACCTGTGAAGCTAAGCTGTTAATTTATATCATGAGGGTGAAATACAACAGAGCTGCTTGAAGGTAAAAGATCCTAGGGCCCACAAGGAATTTCACTGTGAGCAAAATGTGAGGGAAGTAAATAGTTATCCATTTAGACACAAAACGGGAGGCAGGTTGCATGACCCAGCTCCCAGCTGGACTTTTCCCTTTGGCTTAGTGAGTTTGGGGTCCGGGGATTTTAATTTTATTTTTCTTTCACAGTATTTACACATGTCCTTGAAGTGGAGAAAGCATGTAGGAAGAGGAGTTTAGGCAGAAGGAGGCCTGATCTCATCTTGCCTTTGTCTTGCTTTTGTGCTGTACCTGGGGAGATCAGCACCATCAGCGTGACTCTAACAGATTTGAGTGTGAGGAGCTCGGCTTGGATTGCAGACCTCAAGTTACAATTGATGTGTCCTTGTTTTGTGGTAAGATCCACATCTTGAAAGGTTTCACCCAGCAAAGAACAATTTGTGGGGGCAGTCATGGGGAGATATCCGAGGCCTTTTCCTTTCTGTGGGGGTCTGGCTAATGTCTAAGGTTGTGGAGTAACAGCTGTCATTAGGAATAAGGATGACAATGTTGGCTGACTCAGTCTCCAGGCTTAACTTTCCCTTTGGCATAAAGAGTTTGGGGGTCCCAAGATTTCTGTTTTCCTTTACAGTACTCAAGGACTTGCTAATATCTCTGGGGATTTTGGCCACACTTTGAAACAAGCTACCTTAGCAAATGGTCTGTCCTGGACCCAAAAGCCACTCTCCTCAGGCCCTTCCTCCTATTCCCACCAGCCAAAAAACTTGGGGTCCCCAAACCTGTTCTTCACTCTCTGGCACCTGTGCTCATGTGCCTGCTGCCTCAGGAAAGGACAGAAACCCTCCCCGATACAAGTTATTAGCAAACTGCACATCTCCACAAAAATTTAAATGGATAGATTGTTAAATGCACACAGCTCACAGCCAGCTCCCTTCAAGGTAGATTTGGGCCCAAACATTTTGGGAAGCATCAGGCTGTGCCCCGCCACCGCTACCAAACAGGAATCCTCTCGAGGGAAAAGACTGGGCCTTTCCCTTAGCCCCTAGCACCCACTCATGCTTGGCACCTGCTGTGCTCTAAGAGTGCAGGGGTCACTCCCTGACCACAGAGGGAGGCTCTCTGGGGTTCTCCCGGAGCCTCGGAGATTGCACCTTGCGCATGCGCTGCTGCACCTGGGGTACATCACCCCCACTCTGGAGCCCACTGGCCAGTTAGCAAAGTGAGAGGTGAGAGAAGGACCTCTTGGGTCTTCTTTGAACAGAAAGATCCAGAAAGCAATGGCTAGAACACAAGAACAGGGCAGGGGAGGCAGGAAAGGGCCTGCACACCTGCTACAGGTGTGCTCACACGTGGGCCAGGGCCTGCAGATGAGGGATCTGTGCTGATCATTTGTGATAGCCAAAAATAGTGAAAACTTGGGGGGACTCCTCAAATGAACTGTAGCTTGAGCACATTAGGGAGATGGACTCTGTGAAGATGATTCCTCTCTCCACCCACTTCCCTTCTCCCTCCTCCTCCCGCTCCTCCTTTTTCGGAAGCCAGGCACAGGGATTGAATCCCACCCCATTCCTCCCCTGCTGTGTGACCTAGGGCAAGGGATGTGGTCTCTGGGATCCTTTGGTTCCTTCAGCTATAAATAGTAGTAGAATTGCAAACTACCTACGAAAACTGGGAACTCCCTGCGAAGGCCGGTGTGTTACAGGGCAGTCCTACTCTGAAATACTGTGAGGCTATTGAAAAGCAAGGTGGGTCGACAGATTGTTAAATGCAAAGAGGTGAGGACACAGCCGGCGGTGCATTTAGGGTGCTTCTGCAGGCGTCCTTATACATGGATATGTGCACATCTGCTCCTGAAAGCTCAGAAGATGTCTGGAAAGCAACAGGAGACACCAGTGAGCCTGGCTGTCTCTTGAGGCAACAGGCAGGGACAGAACTTGGAGGGAGACCTACCCCTCACTGTATTCTTTTTCGCACTCTGAAATGTTACCATGAGGATGCATATCTCTTTGCAAAAATTTAAATATAAAAAGCAAAACAAACTTGAATAGAAATAAACTACTTGAAAATTTTAGAAAACACTGTTACATCAAAGAGACAGATCATCAAAACTGAAATTATAGATATTTGAGAAACAACTAACTATAAGAACACTGCTTACCAAACTTACGGGATGCAGCCAAAGCCATAGTCAGGGGATGAGTCATGCCTTTAAATTTTTAAATTATTAAACCAAAAAGATTGCAAAAAAACTGTTCAACTCAAAAAACTAGATAATAATGATCCAAAGTAGTAGAAGAAAAGAATTACAAAAACAAAATGACAAGTTAGAAAGATAAAAAGCATTAATGTCAGTAGGCCATCTAAGGATGGCTCTTTGAAGAGCAGACAGGAGAAGGGCAATCCCAAGAAGTGCTATGTGCTATGCAGAGAATTAGAATAAGTTGATGGCAGAGATCAGTGGGTGGCGGCTCGCTTGGGTGGTAAAGAGTAGCCTGCAGCCAAAGTTGGGCACAGCAGTGCAGTCTTCATTGGGGGAATGCCTGGGAAGCAAGATTTGCCTGGGTAGGAGTTTCCATCAGCACCCCCAGAAAGGTCTCCTTTCTACCCTGGCCCCCAGTTCTTTGATGGGTTTTGCTAATGTTCCTGTGTCTCTGAACAGCAGGCGCCTCACCTATAGAAAGGTAGGATAGCAGGAGTTAACGCCCCCTCCCCCATTCCATGGCCCCTGCCTGGGATTCTACCATCTCTCCTTCATATGCTTTATAGGAGTTCGGTCTGAGCCCACAACCCAAACAGGCTCACAGATGTGCTAGCTATTTCGCCACCAGTATTTTTTTAATAGTCAATATTTAGAAATTGGCACCAACTGGCCCGATTGTTCAACAGTCCTGGGTTAGGTTACTAGGCCAATTACTTGCTGAGTAACCCAGGGCAGGTCACTGACCTCTCCGAACCTCTCCTTTCTCACCTGTGTGATAAAGACGACTGCTATGCCACAGCAATAGGACTGTGTATGAAAGTACCCAGACTGTGCATGAAAGTACCCAGACTGTGCCTAGACTCAAGAAGCTGGTTTATTCCTTCCTCCCCTAACCACTTACTGAGAGACTGCTCAGGGCTCCCCTCAGCTCAGAGATCTTTCCCCACAAGGAGCTGAGAGCCTGGTGGGAGAGACAGGCAGAGACCCAAGTGGTTCTAACACAGCTCTCTGAATCTGTAACCCCAAGTCCCATCCCCAGAGGACACTGGGACAGTCACACTGATGGTTTGTCCCTAAGCCTCCAGCATCAGGAGCCATGTGGCAGGATCTCCACTCTTCTTCTTCCTGGGCCTCTGTCTGGACCGACCCAAACACACACACACAGACACACACACACACACATGTGTACACACACAAGCTGCTTCTTTGCTGCCTGCATGTCCCCCCACCAGCTTATGACACACCTACAATGTTTGATGTGTCATTGTGGGCAGGTTTCAAGTTGGAGGACCTAGACCTAGGTAAAGTAGAGGGTCTGCCTAAGTGAGGAAGGGTGCGCAGTGGAGAGAAAGGGTAGGGGAGACTGCCCAGTGCCATTGACATATGCCTGAGCCCCAGGGCACCCTTGGCCCCCCAAAACGATCACAAGTATCCCCCCTGACAAACCTGCCAAGTAGGCATTGTGTCTCCACTTGACAGTTGAGGAAATGGTCCCTAGAGGTGAGACAGAGCTAGCTAGAGACTGGGCTGGCCCTGGAGCCTGGCCTGGGTCTTCCCATCGTATCCTGCCTCCCTACATAAGCAAAGGTCGAGAGGTGGGAACTCCCAAAGATGCTCAGGCAGGGCCAGGGGAGACCAGTGGGGCAGGGAGGGGACAGGAGGGGAAGGAGGAGCTGGGGCTGGAGAGATGGGTAGGAGCATGAGTCCCTTGCCTGGGCCTCCCCATGGTGGGCGGTGATCCAAAAGCCCCAGTCAGAGCCCTCTGCCCTGTGACGGGGGCACCCTGCATGTCCCCTCACTCCCTGCCCTCCAGTCCCCGCCAGTCCTCATGTTTTCCATGAGGATGAGTAGCAGCCGCAGGGACTTTCCTTGCAAGTGGCCTGGGCCGTATCTTCCGGGAGTCTGTTTGGACTGTGGTGTCTGTGGCTGAGGGGGTGGAGGTCAGGGCACCCAGGCCCATCACTTGACAGAACAATCTGTGGATTTGGGGGAAAGAGGAGGCGACTGTCATTCCTGAGAGAGGACGGGAACCAACAGGAAGGATTCCTGAGTGCCAGGGATGACCACACTGGATCCTCACAACAGCCCTCCTGCCGGGGACAATGCTCCTTATCCCACAAGCGGGGACCTGGGCTCTGACAGGAGGCCACAGACTTACAGTCCCGCCCTTAGTGACCAGCAGAGCTGGGATTTGAACACCCCTGGTGAGACTCCCTCGTCCAGACCCCTTTGTTGTACAGCAGGTTTGCCTCACATGCCAGAGTCGGGGTGGCCTCAGGGCACAGCCAGGGGATGTCCCCAAATCCTGAAATGTGGTTTGAGTAGTCCCTCCTCTCTCCAGCCTCCAAGCCCTCACCTATGCAATGATGCCTTGCCCGGCTCGCAGGTTATGAAAAGGGGTGAGACGAGACAGTGTCCCCTAAATACATCTGACAGCACTTTTGAATGGAAAAGAGAAAAAGAAAATACTATAAGCATCCAGATTGACTGGAGGTTGGGGAGTTGGTGGGGGCGGGGACAGGCAATCCATAAAGCAAGAAAAATCAGGCTGGGTTCAGGCTTTTCTGCAGCAGCGAATGCATCAGAGCTGCCAGCGGGGCAGCTGTAGACCTAAGAGAGTTCCTTTAAGCACAGATTGGCTGATTATCTTTTTTACGTAAATAAACCCATAATTCATTCCAAACACTTGGCTTATTTAAATATTTTTATTGCCAAAGGAATATATGTTCTTCACAGAAAACTTGGATACCATGACAAACAGTAAAGAAAACCCAAAAGCAACCTATGATCCCATGCTCAAAGACAACCAGTGCCAGTAAGAATTTGGTATTTTGCCTTCTCAACTTTTGAACTTTGTTGTATATACAATTTGGTTACCCAGCTTTTTGTTCCCCTAACATGTTATCAGAAATATTCTCTCATTTTTGGTGAACTCTTAGAAGCATCCTTTTTTCATGTCTGCTTGACATTTGTTGAATGGATATAAGATCATGTATTTAACCAACTGCCTGGTCCTAAACATTTAGGTTGTTTCCTGTGACCCTTCTTCTGCATGATGAGGAACATCTCTGTGCATAAAGCTTTTCCTGTCCTTTTGATTATTTTCAAAAATGCCAAAAAAAAAAAAAAAAAAAAAAGGGAGGGGGTTGAAGGTTCTGGGTTTTCTTCACTGAATTATCCAAATATTAAATGATCTAGAGACAGGTTTGGGAGCCACTAAACCCTCTCCTCCTGTCTGACCCTATTCAGAGAAGACATTGGAAGCTGCCATCTGCTTTCCTCTCACAGTCTGTAAGTGGCTCATCAAATACCTGCAAACTAGATTATTTTTATGTTGTCTTGGCTACAGGAGTTTCTGCAGGAATCAGAAACAGGAAGAAAAGGCAGGTCCTTGGAGACAGAGGAGCTGGCATCTTATCAGATGCAATTTCTTATTAATAGTCATCCCTAACATTGATTCGGCATCTACTAATAATCAATCCCGTCTTACAGATAAGGAAACTGAGTAGCAATAATCTATCCCATCTTACAGATAAGGAAACTGAGACTCAGAGAGGTTAAGGGCACTGCAGTAAGTGCAGACACAGAGCTATGACTCCCGTTCTCCGTGTCAGCCCCTGCGCAGTGCGAGTGGGAGGTGAGCCACTGTTGCGTGCCCTCTGCCAGACACAGGCCTGCAGGTCAGACTCACAGGGGCCAAGCAGAGCATCTGGGAGGATTTTGTTTCTGGCTCCAAAAATGAAATACCAAGGGAAGTAGGCAAGCTCATGCATGTCAGAATCCTCAATCTCAGCTCAGGAAGTAGGAATTTTCCACCTTTGTTAGCAGCAGAGATGACAAACCCCAGGGCCCTACATATAGCCTGTGCCTTAGTCAGGGTCTGCAAAGGCCTCACTGCCCCGGGCCAGGTTGCAAGACCCCTCCTACCAACTGAGCTAAAAATCACAGTTCCTGGAGGGTGGGCATTTATATAACAGGGAACAGAACTCTTCTGTACCTCCCACCTCCCCGCAAGAAGTAGGCCAGGCATGGTAGCTCATGCCTGTAAATGAAGCATTTTGGGAGACCAAGGTAGGAGGGTCACTTGAGGCCAGGAGTTCGAGACAAGCCTGGGCAAGATCCCATCTTTAAAAAAAGTTTAAAAATTAGTGAGCTGTGGTGGCAGGAGCTGTGGTCCCAGCTGCTTGGGAGGATGAGGTGGCAGGATCGCTTGAACCCGGGGGGTAGAGGCTATGGTGAGTTATAATTGTACCACTGCACTCCAGCCTGGACAACAGAGCAAGACCCTGTTTCAACAAAAGAAAAAGAAGAAAGAAGAGGAAGAAAGAAGGAGGAGAAGAGGAAGAAGAAGAAGGAGGAGGAGGAAGGAGGAGGAGGAAGGAGGAGAAGAAGAAGGAGGAGGAGGAAAGAGGAGAAGAAGAAGGAAGAGGAGGAGGAGATCCTACAGCACTGTTTGGAGGATTATGGGAAAATTAGGCCCACACATCTGACATACAATCGGCACATCCTACAAATGTAAAATGTGTGTCTTGAACCAGAAAGCCCAGGGAGTGAGGGGCTGTGGCATTGAGTGGGGTAGCTATACCTAGCCCTAGGGCTTAAATCTATAGAATTTAAGTAATCCTGGTCCAAATTCACCAGAAACATTGCCTAGACTTTACTTGAATACCTTTAGTGACAGGGAACTAACTACTGCCAAAGGCAACTAACTCAGCTCAGCAAACATTCAGTGATAGCTGCGCTTCCCCAGGACCAGAGATTCAGATAAGCAAACACCCTGTTCTGTGCTCAAGGGACTGATGGTGTGTGACAATCGAGATAGTGTGAAGAAAAAGGACAGCATATGTGTGTCTCTGTGCATGCATGTGCAAACACCGACACTGCAGTATGTATTCAGAGGAAGTCACTACAATGGTGAGGCCCACCTGGCACCAGAATGAACAGATTTAAGAAAGCTGGTCACCGCAGACGGTCACAGCTGGAAGGATTTTACAAAATAATCTATCTTATCATCCTCCTTTGCCCTAGAGATGGGGAAACTGAGGCCCAAAGAGTGAAAGCCACCTGCTCACAGGCATATTGTTGAGTCTAATAATAAAAATAACAATAGCAATAGCAACACTGAGGGCAGCTGTCCCAGATGGACGATGGCTCCATGCCAGCCCCTGGGCTATGCATCTGGTGGCACTAGCTCATTTCACTGCCATAACAACTGGGTCCCCCATCTTGCAGATGAGGAAGCCCAGGTTCAGAGATGTGAAGTGGGGGACTGGGGGTCTATCCCAGACCTTGTTGTCACCTCCTCACTCTCCCAGTAGCGCCAGCCAGAGCACCTGTCTTGGGAGCCCCGAGGCAGGGACAGGCTATGCAACCAGGAAGCCCCCAGGCTCTAAGGAGGCGGCCCTATAACTGCTGGATGACCAAAAATCAGGCAGGGATCCCTAAGTCCCTTCTGAGCCCCAGGCTCCAGGCTCCTCCAACCAGGTCTGCCTTACGCTTTTGACCACAATCAACACGGCTCTTTCTCGGTTCTTTTCATCTCTCTGGTGGTTTTGTATGCAGAGTCACCCAGGTCCCCACTTACGAGCCTGTGAGATGGGATAAATCACTTCCCTTTGCTGAGCCTCAGTTCCTTCATCTGTAAATGGGCATAACAAGTTCCTCCAGGACAATCGTGAGGCTCAGGGAAAGGACTGTCGTGCAAACCCACCATGGCATGAGCTGTCGAGTGCAGTGCCCGCTGCCACTAAGGAATGAGTGCCACTCTGGGATTGTGGAAAGTGCAGAGGGGCAGGGTTGAGATGCTCGTGCATGACTTTGGACAGGTCACCTCCCTCTCAGAGGTTTAGTTTCCTTACTTGTTAAGCTTGGACTAAAAATCTCTAAATGATGAGATTTTTCCAACTTCTTTGGCTCTAGCATGTCTGTGGTCCTCGATGGTTTACAAAGCGCTTTTGCACTTGAGACCCCTAAGTACTAATTCTACCACATCCCCATCCACTTCATAGTGGGATGACCTTAGCCAAACCTCTTCACCTAAACTTCCATAAGCCTCTCACTGGAATTTGAGCCTGTTTTGCTTTTTTAAAGTGAGGGCAATACTACTGGCCCCACCCATCTTACAGGACAAGGGAAGCCCAAGGACATGAGAGCGTTCTGAGCTGCATTCCAGGCCCTGCTCTGCCACTGACTCGCTGAGGCTGGGTTTCCCCATCTGCAAAATAAGGACATAAAAACCCATCTAGAGCTGGGCATGGTGGCTCATGCCTGTAATCCCAGCACTTTGGGAGTCCAAGGCAGGCAGATCACTTGAGGTCAAGAGTTCGAGACCAGCCTGGCCAACATGGTGAAACCCCATCTCTACTAAAAATACAAAATATTAGCCAGGTGTGGTAGCTCATGCCTGTAATCCCAGCTACTAGGAAGGCTGAGGCAGGAGAATTGCTTGAACCCAGGGGACGGAGGTTGCAGTGAGCCAAGATCGCGCCACTGCACTCCAGTCTGGGTGACAGAGCGAGACCCCATTTCAAAAAAAAAAAACAAACAAACCAAAACAAAACAAAAAAAACCCATCTAGAGTGTTGTGGGGATTAAATGAGTTAATATCTGTGAAGTGCTTTGAACAGAGCTGGCACGGCCGGGCACGGTGGCTCACGCCTATAATCACAGCGCTTTGGGAGGCCGAGGCGGGGATCACTTGAGCCTAGGAGTTCAAGACCAGCCTGACCAACATGGCAAGACGCTGTCTCTACTAAAAATACAAAAATTAGCAGGGCGTGGTAGCATGCTCCTGTAATCCCAGCTACTCAGAAGGCTGAGGCAGGAGAATCGCTTGAACCCAGGGGGCAGAAGATGCAGTGAGCCAAGATTGCGCCATTGCACTCCAGCCTGGGTGACAGAGCGAGACTCTGCCTCAAAAAACAAGAACCAAAAACCCCTTAAGAGAAATGGGGCTTTCTCTTATGAGAAAAATAAATATCCCCGGTGTTTCCTCTGACTTGCCCAGGGCTGCACAGCTCACAGGGGAGGGGTGGGGACCAGGACCTGGCACTTGGGCTCCTGCTGCTCTGCCCTATGCCCTTGGGGACTTCTGGACAAGGGTGGGCTTCTCTAGGCTGACAGAGGAGACAGAGGCAATGGTGTGCTGGTAAATGGTTAACAACTGGCTCTCTGGAAAAAAATGCCCTAACTGTAGCAAAAAAAAAAAAAAAAAGAGACTAGAACTGGCACATTGCAGATGATATGGGCATTTGCTGTCAATATCAGCATCAGCATCATTACTTGTCCTTTCAACAAATATTTCCTGAGCCCCTGTCATAGGCCAGGCCCAGTGCTAAGAGGTGGGGACACAGTGGAGGGAAGACAGAAAGTTAAGTGTGCTGTTTCCATAAAGTGTGCTGACAGCCATATAGGAGCACTGGAGCTGGGGTGTCTCTACGGTGCCTGGGAGGGTATCCTAGAGAAGGTGACATCAAGCAGGTTCTGAAGGATGAGTAGGAGTTGGAAGGAGTTGGAAGGGCTCCTGCCCTTTGTGGAGCGGGAGAGGGAGGTGGTCCAGGGAACTTTCTGGCCGACCAGGCCTAGAGCCAATTGTGACATTGGACTTGAAATTGGTCACTGCGAGAGTATTTATACCATAGAAATTTGCAAATGCTACGGTTAGGGCATTTTTTTCCAGAAAGCCCGTTGTTAACCATTTACCAGCACACCACTACCTCTGTCTCCTCTGTCAGCCCAGGGAAGCGCACCCTTGTCCAGAAGTCCCCAAGGGCATAGGGCAGAGCAGCAGGAGCCCAAGTACCAGGTCCCAGTCCCGACCCCTCCCCTGAGAGTTGTGTGGTCCTGGGCAAGTCAGAGGAAACGCCGGGGGTATTTATTTTAAAAAGTGTCTATCAGGAGTCTACACTATGCCAGGGGTCTCAAAGGTGAAAGAGGCATGAGTTTGTCCCTCAAGCAGCTCAGGAGGAGCTGGAGGAGGTTTCCTAGGCACGAGCTTATCCACACCATGACACATAGACCTTGAAGTGTTTTAAATCAATTACAAAAAGCAAAAATACAAGGAAGCTGACAGATCTTTACTTTAGGAGAAGTGGAGGCTTGGGAACAAATGAGATCATCAAGGTCTTTTTGTCTGTTTTCTAAGGAGTTGGGGTCATTGCCTGAGATCCTGCAGATCTGGAGGTACCAACATGAGACTCCGAGGGCCACCTCTTCTGCCCCTCCCTCCCCACCTGCTTTAAGGCCCTCTCTGGAATCCATCCCTTTTCCTCCATCTCCCCAGACCTGGCTGAGGCCTGCATCGTGCCTCTGGTCTGGTGCCTCAGACCCCTCGCTTCCTGCCTCCAGATTTTGCCAACTGCCCACCACCTTTGACCATGTCCAGGCATCCTGGCACAAAAGCCAAGATGAGATCTATACTTGAGAGCGTATATGAGAGGGATGCAACTGAGGCTACCTGGAGTGCATGGACACAGCCATGGCCTCAGGTCATCATCTCCCCCACGAAGCCTCCCACACCTCCTGTCCCCATCTTGGGCACACTTCCCACCACCTGGGAGACCCCTGAGGACAGGCACCATCTGTCCTTCACCACTATATCCCCCTATAAAGAGAGATAATGCAGTGAGGTGCCGGGGTTCAAATCCCAACTCCACCCAGCACTAGCTGTGTGACTCTGGACAAGTCACCTCACTGCTCTATTCCTCCAATTTTTATAAAATTGGGATAGTACCAGTGCCTGCATCTAAAATGGGTGTGGATTACATGAATTATTTCATGGAAAGTGCTTAGAACATTGCTTGGCATTCATAGTAAGCCTCCAAAAACTGAAGCTATTATTATTCCCTGGTTGCTGGCCCAGAGTAAGCACTCATAAATTTGTTGAATGAATGCAGTGTAAACAGGGAAATGCTCTGTAAATGCTGGTGCAAGCTCGTCAGCTTCGTTGTCGTCATCAGCATTGTCCTGATGCTATTCATGGTGGGTGTCCTGTCTGGAGCCCTGCTGGCTGTAGACCACCAATGCGGGCACAGTCCTAGCCCCTCGCTCAAGTAGGGTATGCGAGGACTCAGGAGACGTCGACAGACATTCACAATATTTACACTGGGACCTTGGAACCAGTGTGGTTGAGTAGACACCCGGAGGACAGAGTTCTGAGTTTATTTGGGAGGGGTTGCTGGGGAGAGTCAGCTGTCTGGAAAGGCTTCCTGGAGGAGGAAGATTTTCTAGAGGTGCTTGAGTGGTTGGTGCAAGGGGGCTTGTGGGGAACCAGAGCGTCCTGGTGTTCAGAGCAGCAAGGAAGAGGCTGGGTAAGGACAAAGGACACTGGGACAGACAGAAAGCCTGACTCTAGAAAGAAGGGGCCAAGGTCACTGGAGAGGAGAGAGAGGAAGGATTAAGGACGATTGAGTGGGTCATAGGGGTTGAGGGCTCTGTGTAGGGAAAACAGTTTCCCACTCAATCCTTTCGATGCCACTGTGATTAAATGTGTGGGTTTATTTCCTCAGAAATTGTCTTACAATTCCGTTCAATTCTGACATTATCTGCCCGGAGGCAGCACAGGATAAGAGCTCGGTCCCACAAGACTGCCGCCACTTCAGAACCCATCGCAAGTCTCAAGTGGCCTGCACTGCTGACCAACCAGCTGTAAGGCAGGGTTCCCACAACCCCCTCCACGGGTTCAGTAATTTGCTAGGATGGCTCACAGCATCAGGGAAACATTTACTTACATTACTGACTTATAATAAAAGGCACCACTCAGCCACAGCCAGGTGGAAGAGAGGCACAGACCCACACGTGGGGCAGGGGCCTGGAGCTTCGGTGCTGTCTCTGGGGGCACCACCACCTCAGCACCTCCCTGTGTTCACCAACTCGGAAGCTCTCCCAATCCTGTCTTTTAGGGATTTTGATGGAGGCTTCATCATACAGGCATGATGGATAATAAATTCAATCTCCAGCCCCTCTTCCCTTCCTGGAGGATGTGGGGTGAAAGTTCCAAGCTTCGTATCATGGCCTGGTCATTCTGATGACAGCCCCCATCCTGAGCCGATCCAGCCACCACCAAGAGTCACCTCATTAGAACAAAAGATGCGCCTATCATCTAGAAATGTCAAGGGAGTTAGGAGCTCCGTGTCAGGAACTGGTGTCAAAGACCAAATATGTATTTCCTAATATATCACGATATCACAGGTTGTGAGAAGAATGCAATCAATGGTCAAACTCCAGAGCTGCACACTCTCCAATATGGCAGCGACCAGCCACATGCAGTCACCAAGCACTTGAAAGGTGGCTGCTTCAAACTGGTATGCTAAGTGTAAATACACACTAGATTTTGAAGAGTTAGCAGGAAAAAATAATAATATAAAATAACTCAGTGACTTTTTGTATTGATTACATATTAAAATAATGTTTTGGATATATTTGATTATATCTCATATATAACCAAAATGGATTTCACCTGTGTCTTTTTACTTTTTTTAATGTGGCTACTAGAAAATTTGAAGTTACTTCTGTGGCTAACTTTATAGTTCTATTGGACATCACCGACCGCTCTAGGCTATGGAAAATTCTGTAGAACAAACAACTGGAAGTTGGAAGAAAAGACAGTAAGAAATAGCAAGGAAGGGTGTGCTGTTGGGAGTTGCTTGGAGGTTGGCGGCGCAGGGCTGAAGGCTAGCAAACCGAGCGATCATGTCACACAAACAAATTCACTATTCGGACAAATATGACGATGAGGAGTTTGAGTATCGACATGTCATGCTGCCCAAGGACATAGCCAAACTGGTCCCTAAAACCCATTTGATGTCTGAATCTGAATGGAGGAATCTTGGCATTCAGCAGAGTCAGGGATGGGTCCATTATATGACCCATGAATCAGAACCTCATATCTTGCTGTTCCGGCGCCCACCACCCAAGAAGCCAAAGAAATGAAGCTGGCGAGCTACTTTTCAGACTCAAGCTTTACACAGCTGTCCTTACTTCCTAACATCTTTCTGATAACATTATTATGTTGCCTTCTTGTTTCTCACTTTGATATTTAAAAGATGTTCAATACACTGTTTGAATGTGCTGGTAACTGCTTTGCTTCTTGAGTAGAGCCACCACCACCATAGCCCAGCCAGATGAGTGCTCTGTGGACCCACAGCGTCAGCTGAGTGTGACCCTAGAAGGCACAATGTGCTCTGTATCCAGAACACACTTGGCAGATGGAGGAAGCATCTGAGTTTGAGACCATGGCTGTTACAGGGATCATGTAAACTTGCTGTTTTTGTTTTTTCCTGCCTGGTGTTGTATGTAAGGTGACTTGTGGATTTATGTTTTAGCGTACTGGAAACTTTCCATTTTATTCAAGAAATCTGTTCATGTTAAAATCCTTGATTAATGAGGAAGTTTTTATAATCTAAAAAAAAAAAAAAAAAAGAAATAGCAGGGAAGGCTGTAGGTGAAAAGAAACTTAAGAGACCTATCAAACAACCCAATGTGTAAAGTCATTTGCATTCTGATTCAAGAAAACCAGCTGTGAAGAAAGTAGCATGAAATTCATATGATTGAAAGTTGTAGTACTTCCTGGATAGTTGATGCCATTAAGGAATTATTGTCAGTTTCTTCGAGATGTGATAATGGTTGTCTAGTTATGCTTTCTGAAATAAGAGTCCTTAGCTTTTAGAGAAGAATAGTGAAATATTTACAGATGAAATGACAGACATGCAGGATTTACTTCAAATATTACAGGAGGGGTAGGGTAGGTTTGGGCATAGAGAAAAAGATTGGCTGCGAGTTGGTAATTACTGAAGCTGGGTGAAGTATGTGGAGTTTCATTATGCTAGTCTATCTACTTGTGGGTATATTCCAAATTTTCCATAACAAAAAGTTAAAAAACAAAAAAAAAGAACCATCATCTCCACCTGAGGTTCTGGCCCAGACTGCTTATGTTCAAATCTCAACTCTAGTCTTGCTAGCTGTGCCTCTGTTTGCTCATCTGCAAAGTGGGGATGATAGTATTAGTCCCTACATTGCAGGGGTTTCTCTGTAATGTGCTTAAAAATGTGGAAACAATATAAATGAAATGAAGATATGTTGCAGGCACTTTGCACATTGACACGGTGCTCCCAATGCCTTGTTCCAGGGAGGTTATCCTTATTTACCAAGAGGTTAAGTCACCTGCCCTAGGTCATCCAGTCAGTGGAGGCAAAGCCAAGACATGTCCCGAGTTCATCTGACTTCTGAGTTCAGGCATGACCTGAATGTTCTTGCCTCGGGCTCAGGGCTCAGCATTTCCTGTCTTCTCTGCTTCTCCAGTCTTGAGAGATTCTGGGCCCGTTTCCCTGCAGATCAGCTCTAAGGAACATGCTTCTCTCCTGCTCCTTTCTAGAAAAGGAGTAACATTGGCAGAACCAGGAACTCTGGAATTCTGAAGGTTGACTCCCTCAATTCCAAGGGGCTCCACCTCCTGAGCAGAATTGGATAGAAGACAAAGGTCACGTGGCTAGGGTGAGGCTTTGAGATGGGCGAGGCTGTGAGCAGGACTGACAGGTCAGGGCCAGGACCCAGGATCTTCAGAAGCCAAGGGAGCAAGGCAAGGAGCAGCCTCCTTTGTGCCACACCCAGTGAAGGGCAACTTGCTAAGACAGATTTGTTCCTCCCATCTCCAGAAGAGCCGTTGGATGCCAATGAGTGAGGAGCTGAACCTCTGCAAACTCAGTGTGCTGATCCCATTGCCTCTGCTTGCATGCCTCTCAGGATGGGGAGTTCACTGCATCCCCCTCTTTAAGGACATTATGGTTGTACAAAGGTCTCCAGAATCATCTATTACATCCCCTCATTCTCCCAATGAGGAAATTAAAGCTCAGAGATGCCGAGGCATTTACCCAAGGGCACACCTGGTCCTGGGCCTACGACCCCTAGACAATACTCCTTCCACCTCTTTGCTGTAGAGTCTCAGACTAGGGACCTCGGCTGGCTGAGAAATCAGGGAAGGCTTCTTAGAGGAGGTGAGATTGGAGGTGGCCCTTGTAGGGTGGCACTAAGATGTCACTTGATATCCTAATTTTTTTTTTTTTTGCCCTGCCCACCATGTCTGTGCCTGTGCTGCCGTGTCACACTAAGCAGAGTAAAATGAAGGAAGGAAGGGATGAAAGGGGCAGGAAAGCGACTCCCAGGAGCTGAAAGGGCAATAGTATAGGTCCCTTCAGCACCTAGGGTATGTTGTGGGAAGCCCTTAGACCCCAGATACTACCCTGTGCAGATAGGGATAAAACTCCACCTGTCCCAACTCAGTGCTCTCCCCGGCTCCTCTGGCCTGCTTGCTGGGCAGGGCCCAAACCGGTTCAGGATTCCTTTTTCTCTGTGACCGACCAGCTAGGGTTCTCTGTTTACTGTGTCTCCTCCTCCTTGTTTTGTAGACCCAGCTGGGTGGGAAGAAGGTCACAGCCCAGGTTTGCACGTGGTGGAGGAGCAGGGCCAGTAACTGGTTAGGCAGAGACCCCGCCCACCGCCCTCCGCTCCCACCCTAGCAGGGCCTGTGCCATCCCCAGGACACCGGAGACCACCAGGGGGCTGGAGAGGCTGCGGGAGAAACAGCCTTCCTGGACACACCCAGCTACGGCTCACTTCCCAGCCTGAGCTGTTCCTTAGGAATTGCTTTTCTGGGAAACACACCCTCTTCCAGACCTGCAGCCTTCCTTTCTATGTGGTTTTTGGTTTTGCTCTCTGGTGAGGGTTTCTATTTTTTCCTGGTATACATGAATGGCATGCAGGAAAGTGGAATGAGGACATCATGATCACCACGCAAAGGCCATTGCTCTTAAGGTTTGATGTAAGCTCCCCACTCTCCACCCCCACTACCCCTCTGCCTCAGCCTGGGGTATGAGGTCTTGGTTTTGACAATCAGACAATATTAGCACACTGCTGTGTCTTCCACCTGCAATGGAGCACTGTAGGACGATTTTAAAAAGCAAAGTGGCAGGCTAGGCGCTGTGACTCACGCCTGTAATCCCAGCAGTTTGGGAGGCTGAGGCGGGCAGATTACCTGAGGTCAGGAGTTCGAGACCAGCCTGACCAACATGGAGAAACCCCCGTCTCTACTAAAAATACAATATTAGCTGGGCGTAGTGGTGCATGCCTGTAATCCCAGCTACCTGGGAGGCTGAGGCAGGAGAATTGCTTGAACCTGGGAGGCAGAGGTTGCAGTGAGCCGAGATCGTGCCATTGCACTCCAGCCTGGGCAACAAAAGTGAGACTTGGTCTCAAAAAAAAAAAAAAATTACAAAGTGGCTGAATACCAAGATCCTAGGAACTAGGTTCAGCCAAACTGGCTGTGTGTCCTGGTAGAATGCCTACCCTCTGTCTCTGGGCCTCCATGCCCATCTCTGTAACATGAGGGATTCTGATGAAATAATTTCCAACAGCCCTTCCCACACTAATACTCCAGGATTCTGTAAGGTTAATTTGGCAAGAATTCCAAAGGCGGAAGAAAGATGGAGGGAGGAATATGTCCAGTCTAATAACCCTATGCTCAAGTCAGAGAGCCCCTCGGGCAGTGTCCGAGAGGGCTACAGCCCTGACCCCAGAACCTGAGTCCCTCTAACCTGGGTCAAACCCCTAAAAGCCACTCCAGCAAGAGACAGGCAAAGCCCGGGCTCTTGCTCCAGGCTGGCATTGCCTTGCCGTGTGGCTGTAGACATCGTTTCACCTCTCGAGGCCTCAGTTTTCCCCTCTGCAAAAGACAGGGTGGGGTAGGTTGGGCATTTTCTTCTTCACTACCAGGAGTCTTTCCTCCAATAAAATTGTGATGGAAACCGGATGTCACACAAAGGGAAAGGAAACACTGGCATTTCTGGAGTGTTTGAAGCATGTGAAGTATTGTTTAAGGGCTTTGCAATCGTTAATGTACTTTGTGCTCACATTAACCCCACAAAGTAGGTGCTGTTATTATCCCCATTTGACACATGAAGAAACTGAGGCCCTGAGGAGTTAAGCCACTTGTCCAAGGTAAAGAGTGGGAGCTGGGCTTCTGATAGGGAGTGGGCCTCAGTCATGAAACCACAAGACTCGTGTAGTTCCAACCCCCTGGGGACATCTCCAGGCACTTGACCCATGCTCTTCCAACATTCATGTATGCACGCACACGTGTACACACACGTGCACACACACAAACACACACATGTGTGCACAAACACATGCATGCACACACAAACACATGCATGCACACACAAACACACACACGTATACACACACCAACACAAACACACATGTGTGCACACAAACACACACACAAGTGCACACACATGCGTGCACACTGTGGCTACTCCTCTGTAGCCTGCTGGCCACACTCGGCTCAAGCCCCAAATCAAAGGTGACTGGCAAGATTGCGAGACAGATTTCTGGAGATGGGAAATTCTGCGTCATCAAATTGTCTCAGGGACGGAACACCCATCAGAGCCCTGGGGGAGAGAAGAGACACGGGGCGGCTGCCAATTTTGCTGACCTATGCTGCTGACTTTCCAGCAGCCCCCGACTCCTGTGGCCAGCTGAGCCCAGGTCCAAGCTGCCCCCTGCACAGGGCTTGTTCCCTGGAGGGCTATAAGCCACAGCATCCCCTCCAAGACAGCCAGTCCTGTGAACCTGCTCAATCCCTCACTATTCCTTGGGGCCTGCCCTGGGAGAAGGGAGAGTTCCCTGGACCCCTTCTTGGGACTTGCGGTGACAGGGGTGTGGCTCACTTGCTCAAATCCCTTGTGTGAGGGGAAGCATGCAAGTGAGTGGGTGCTGGGGCCGGGGCAAGCGCTTTTGGGCTCTGGCCCTACAGTACCGTCTAGGGATGTGTTACAATTAATGCTCTTTTAGCAGTTGCCATCCACTGATGGCTAAGTGTTAACCAACTCAGTGGAGAGTGAGGGTGACAGCCTTTTACACCCTGCCCTCTTGGTACCTGGGTCCTTGTCTGGCATCCAGGAAGAATCAGGTCACATGGACTTGAAGGATGGTGAATGCAGAGGTTTTATTGAGTGATGGAGGTGGCTCTTAGTGGGATGGGGAGCTGGAAAGGGGATGGAGTGGGAAGGTAATCTTCCAGATGGCTGAACTCTTCTCCAACTGTCCAGCTGCCTCTTTCACATTCAGACACTTCTTCTCTTCTCTCCTTCTCTGCCATGCTGCTCTGCTCCTTTGCCAGTGGAGTTTGGGGTTTTTATGGGTATAGGATGGGGGGCATGGTGGGCCAGGGTGTTTTTGGCAAAAGCAACACTCAGGTGGGAAAACAGGAATGTGAAGTTCTCATTTAGGGCCGTGGGCCCAGGCTTGTGGGTGGGGCTTTTGCCAGAGAACTGTCCTCCTCTACCCAGTATTTCCCTGCCTCCTGTCCATATCACCTGCACCAAGAACCTCACTGGGTGGGAGCCAATCCACAGCCAGAGAAACGACTTGACACTTGGCCTCAGGCAGACCCAGGCTTGAATCCTGGCCCTGCCTCTGATGAGCAGGGTGACCTGAATTATCTCAGGTTGCCTCGCCGACTCTGCTTTCCCATCTGGAACATGCGAATAGCAACGCATCAGCCACTCAATGCAGTGTTGAGGCTGGAACAGGCGGGGCACACTGTAAGCTCCATTTCCTTTTGCCTCCACTCAGCAATTATGTCTGCTGGGGAGAAGAGGAGAAATAAGGATCACACCCTGCCCTCTATCAGTCAGTCAACAACCATTTATTAAACACCTACTGTGTGTCAGGCACTTGACAGAGAAATGAAATAACAACACAAGCAACTCTTATAGCTGTACCCTATAATAAATGTTATAGAAGCAGGAGGCGGGTAGAGGTGGAAGAGAACCTCCTGCTTGCAGGGGGATATCAGTCAGAGAAACAGAACCAATAGGAGACACAGATTAAGAGGTGTATTGCAAGGAATTGGCTTATGTGATTGTAGGGATGACTAGGCAAGTCAGAAGTCCCTTGGGAATGCCAGAACACTCAGCCTTGGACCAAAGCTCCTGCCCGCAAGCTGAATTTCTTCTTCTTCCAGGAAACCTCAGATCTGCTCTAAGTCCTTTCAACTGATTGAATCAGGCCCATGCAGGGAGTTAAGGACAAGCTTCCTTAGTGAAAGCCAGCTGGCTGTGGACTGTCACCACACAGACAAACTGCTTCACCCCAACACCAAGATTAGCTTGAAATGGAATAACTGGGGCCTGTCATCCAGCCAGGTGGACCCACAGACTCACCACAGCAGAGCACCTAGAGGAGGCCACAGAGGGTTAGTGACAGAGCAGAATCAGGCAGGGCATCCGGGCAGGGGGCAGACCCAGCAAAGGCTCCTAGGGCAGATTGTAGAAGAGGTCCTTGGAGATCAGGGAGTACAGCAACGTGGCTGTGGCACTATTAAATTAAATTAAATTAAATTAAATTAAAAAGGATTGGTGGCTCACGCCTGTAATCCCAGCACTTTGGGAGGCCGAGGGGGGCGGATCATGAGGTCAGGAGATCAAGACCATCCTGGCTAACATGGTGAAACCCTGTCTCTACTAAAAATACAAAAAAAAAAAAAAAAAAAAGAAATTAGCCAGGCATGGTGGCGGGCGCCTGTAGTACCAACTACTCGGGAGGCTGAGGCAGGAGAATGGCGTGAACCCGGGAGGCAGAGCTTGCAGTGAGCTGAGATCATGCCACTGCACTCCAGCCTGGGCTACAGAGCGAGACTCCGTCTCAAAAAAAAATAAAAAATAAAAAATA
Organism: Gorilla gorilla gorilla; assembly: GCF_029281585.2. NCBI lineage: Eukaryota > Metazoa > Chordata > Mammalia > Primates > Hominidae > Gorilla > Gorilla gorilla. The sequence goes on from NC_073239.2 coordinate 113,187,295, forward strand.
AAAAGGATGGGAATAAAGGAATGGCTTAGTAAACAAAAATAAACAAATGCAATGCCCTTTTTGAAGGCGTCATTACTACAACCATGATGGAGCAACACGGATAAATTCCCATGACAGGAGGTTTCATGTAAAGCCACGGTGACAGAACACAGTTGGATGTGGCATACATAAACAGCTGTGTCCAGGGATGGAACTCTGGGAGATTTTCCCATTAGTTTTAAATGCTGTTTCATGTAGTTATTCTTTTATTTTTATTTTTTTGAGACGGAGTCTCGCTCTGTCGCCCAGGCTGGAGTGCAACGGTGCGATCTCGGCTCACTGCAACCTCTGCCTCCTGGGTTCAAGTGATTCTCCCGCCTCAGCCCCCCGAGTAGCTGGGATTATAGGCGCCCGCCACCACACCCAGCTAATTTTTATATTTTTAGTAGAGACGGGGCTTAATATTAGTTTTAAATGCTCTTTGCTGTAGTTGTTTTTTTTTTTTTTTTTTTTTTTTTTGAGATGGAGTCTCGCTCCGTCACCTAGGTTGGAGTGCAACGGTGGGATCTCAGCTCACTGCAAACTCTGCCTCCCGGTTCAAGCGATTCTCCTGCCTCAGCCCCACAAGTAGCTGGGATTATAGGCACCCGCCATCATGCCCAGCTAATTTTTGTATTTTTGTAGAAGTGAGGTTTCACCATGTTGGCCAGGCTTGTCTTGAACTTCTGACCTCAGGTGATCCACCTGCCTTGGCCTCCCAAAGTGCTGGGATTACAGGCATGAGCCACAGCACCCAGCCTAGTTATTTATTTATTTATTTTTTAAAGAGAGAGATGTTATTTTTTTTTAAGGGGAACGAGTGGTATTAGGATGTCAAATGAAATTGCTTATTTATTAAAACTGAAAAACCCAGTTTGGGGAAAGAAACAAAACACACTGAGCAGAATAATCTAACCACAGTGAACAGGAAAAAAAGCCAAGAATAAAATAAGTTCCGGGGTATCTAAGGGTGAGCAAAGCCAGGCCGGCAGGCCTCCTCCTCCCTTGCAGAAAGCAGGATGGATGAGGGGCTTTGCTTCTCCAGGCTCCCTCGTGTCCCCACTGAAAGTGTTTCCAGAACATTCCAGGCCCATAAAGTGTCCAAATGCTGGAAGGACTCACATGTATATGTCTGGGATTGAATCAAATCTTCTGACTCAATTCTGTTTGGGAGTTCTGAGAATAGAGGTCACTTCCCAGAACCCCGTCCTCCCCCTACAGACAGCTTTGGCCTTCTTTTCAGGGAAGAAAAGAAAAGGGACTCTTGGAAACCCTGCTGAGGGCCACGCAGCTCCGGCTGTTGAGACTCATATGGTTTATGAGGCGCCATCACCCCCTTCCGCCACCCCCTGCCTGCTGTGGCCTGAGGCTTACCTTCGTGACTGCCCTAAAAACAGCATCCAGACTCAGTAACCACGTCAATCAGCTTTTAGAGGAAAACATTTATTCTGGGGAGGTGTCAGGGAAAGGATTCAGGAGATCTTGGTTCTTTCTAGCTCTGGCCTTGACATCGACTTGCTGGGTGGTCTGAAGGATTTCACTTATTTACAGAGCGAATATTGTTCAAGAGTTTGGGATGTGCAAAACTCAGCTGCAGGCGTGATGCAGGGTGGGAAGATGAGCAAGGCAGGGTCCTCCTCTCCAAGTACAGCGAATATGGTGGGACAGATGCACATGCACTTTATGCACGCATGCACGCACACCATGTGCTCAGCTGCCACTGAGAGGAGATAGGAGATGCAGAGGGAGAGGGAGAACAGCCGCCCTCTGACTAAGGATGGAGCCCAGCTGTCTCAAGAGCTCTCCTGGATGGACAGACTGGTGGCGTCCCAGCAAAATCCCCCATCTCTCCATCCAGCTGTGTAATGAATGACTGGAAACCTCAGCTGGCCTGTGAGCAGGAGATCTGGCCAGGTGGAAGGGAATCCCTGACACCCCACAGCCCCTGGTGTAGCTAAAGCAGACGGGCCTCCTGGGCTGGTGCAGGAAGAACAGCTTATGTTCTCGAACACATTGACCACGTGCTCCATGCATCTGACACACACGGACTCGTCTACTCCACACAGCACCCTAGGAGATGGGGCTGTTTAAAATACCAATCCCCATTGTATAGTTGAAAAAAATGAGGTGCAATGAGGTTAAATAACGAGCTCTAGAGAGGAGGACTCAATTCACAGTCAGCTTCCAGAGCCCATCGGCCTAACCGCCAGGCTGGCTTCCTGTCCGTAATGCACGTTTCCAGCTAGAGGCTTTCAGGCTGTGTTTCCCACACTTAGCCATTTACATTCACGTTCACAGTTTTTGCCATATCCATGTCACCTGTACAACCATTTCTTTAGTAGTGACTTACTTTTGAACTGCAACTTCATGTCACCAATTTAAATGGAAAATGAGTATCATTTATCATAAAAAAGATGATAACTGTACAAAATAAAAGCAATAGAATGTAAACAATGCTATTAAAGCCTGGGTAGATTCGGGGACCAGCCAAGGCTCTGAACCTGCTCAGTCTGTTGAAAAAGGAGATTACGCACATAGAAAGGTGTTGAAGACGCACGGACACCACGCTGAGACGTTCTTGTTGGCCTAATCAGGAGGAATGACTAGATTATTCAATTCAAGGTTATTTACCAGCCAAACTACTTCCCTTGCTGGGAAATGCTTCCCAGCTCTAACATGCAGTCAGAAAATACAGGACACAAGTTGACATCCGAAGGAAAAATATCTTTTCCTTCTCCACTTCTGAGTTCTTGGTTGGGGGCCCTGAAACAAAAAAACAGATGAACAAGAGAAAAGTGAACAAATTAATTTAATGTAAGTTTAATGTGACATGGGAACCTTCATAAGGAAATGAAGTGATTAAGCCTGAGTGCCTTTTTATTTTTTTGAGACAGAGTCTCACTCTATAGCCCAGGCTGGAGTGCAGTGGTGCGATACGGCTCACTGCAGCCTCGATCGCCCCGGGCTCAGCTGATCCTCCCACCTCAGCCTCCCAGGGAGTTAGGACCAGGACTACAGGTGTGTGCCACCACGCCCACCTAATTTTTTTGTACTTTTTGTAGACACAGTCTCGCTGTGTTAGCCAGGCTGGTCTCCCACTCCTGGGCTCAAGCGATCCGCCTGCCTCAGCCTCCCAAAGTGCTGGGGTCACAGGCATGAACCACTGTGCCCGGCCTGTGTTTCCATTAGATGTGATGAAGAGTGGAGAATCGTGGGGCTGTGGTGGGCCCAGGGGGCACGAGCGAAGTACAGAGAACTGGGGAAACAGCAAGGCCTGTCGGGGCTCCTCTCAGTGTCCCCAGTGCTCGGAGTGGACGGTGCCCCTTTCCTCTGGCTGTGGAATCTGGTGTCCTGCTTCAGGGAACAATCACATAGTCCTTCTGTGCCTGCTGTTTCTTGGATTCTTTCCACTTAAAATATTCAACATGCGAAGCTGCCACATTTTGGGGTAGCGTGCCCTGAACCCCATCATTGGCTACAAGGTCGCGGGCCCCACATGAGGCACACTTGGCCCTTGAGACAGTGACACTGTGTATTTCGTGGAGGCCACTGCTTCAAAGGCCCTAAGGTGTGGATTCCTGGGAAACCAAAACAGGCTGTCTCCAAGGCTCAAGTGGAATTGATTCCTAACAGCGCCAGGCCCACGGTGTCTGTGTGAGTAAATGAAGAAAGTGTTTTTACAGTAAGTCTTCTTGGATAGAATTCTGAGGGAGAGAATGAGTGAATCAGAATGTTGAATGTTCCCTCTAAGGCATCTGTTTAAAAAATCAGGGGAAAAACCCAGGAGCAGAGTCATCGCCTGTCCCCAGCTCTGAGGATCAGTGTCTGTGAGGGGCACGAGTCCACCCTCCTAGCTCTGTAGACAAGGAAACTGTGGTCCAGAGAGATGGAGATCCCACAGACAACGGCCCACCTGGAGCACCCCCTCCCCACCTGACTTTATATTCCCAGGATGCATTCATCAGGGTCTCAGTAAAAAAAAGAGGGCACATTCCAGTTGGGTAATAGGAAGAGGATGTTAATGAAGCGTTTCTTTACAGTGCTGTAGGCAGCATATTGGGGTTCTGCGAAGAGCAGGCAGCACCCTGGGTGCCTCAGGGCTGGTGCGGCAAAGCCTCAGCACCCTCCCTACCTCCTTCCCCCCTCGCGATCAGGCCCCTGATAAAAGCAGCGAACTCTGCTCCAGGCCTGGCCAGCATAAAGGCCCCCAAGAGAGGAGCCAACAACACCCCATCCTCCCACTCACCCTCCCTCAGGCTCCTGCTGGGGCTCCCACTGGCCAAACCCAAAGAGAAGCCGGAAGGCAAAGAGCCCCGTGGTACCCGTCAGGGCTCCCGAGCAGGGGCCACAGAGGAGAAGCCAGGAGGTGACCTGGAGCAGGACACAGCAGCTCCCTGACAGGGATCCTCACCCAGGGCACGCCTCTAGAGCAGATGGAGAAAACAACTCAGTAGACTTCAGACTCCCAAATTCTCCCAGTTCCTTAACCCGCCTGCCCTCTGGACTTCGGGAGAAAGTTGAGAGGGAAAGCCCTCAACTTTGTTTTGAAAATGAGAGCAATGTTTACAGCCACTAGCAAGCAATTAGGATCCAGCTGGGCTGATGTGGCCAGATCTGGGGACACCCAGCCAGGTAGATGCACAACAGACCCATAATGGAGGTCAGCGAGGAAACGCTGGACACGTCCCCCATGACTGAGCTGTGAGGACCTGAGTTATCTGTGCGGCGGTCACTGTCGTGTAGAAATGGAAGCTGTACATGCAGGCTGAGGCTTCTCAGCTGGACAGTTCAGCCCGAGTGAGCCCCAAGAGGACAGGGGAGGCTGGTCTTCATTCTTCCCCTCTGAATCACCAGCACATGATAGACCGTCAATAATTTGTTAAATGCTTTTAAAAATGAATGCTTTAAGCCGGGTGCAGTGGCTCACATCTGTAATCCCAGCACTTTGGGAGGCCGAGGCGGATGGACTGTTTGAGGTCAGGAGTTCGAGACCAACCTGGCCAACACAGCAAAACCTCATCTCTACCAAAAATACAAAAATTAGCCAGGCATGGTGGCAGGCACCTGTGATCCCAGCTACTCAGGAGGCTGAGACAGGAGAATCGCTTGAACCCGGGAGGCAGAGGTTGCAGTGAGCCAAGATTATGCCATTGTACTCCAGCCTGGGCAACAGAGCGAGACTCCGTCTCAAAAAAAAAAAAAAAAAAAATTACGCTTCAAACACATGATCTCTCACCACTGTTGAATTTTCTTTCTATGCGCCCAGGAGGGCCTCTCAGAGAGGAAAGCTCCTAGGTCTTCCTTTCCCTCTGCAAACTCCCTGCCTTGAAGGATCAGAAGGACTGTGCTGCTCGTTGCATCCTTTGCAAGTTCCAAACCCTGATCCCAGCTCTGCTTAGGGGTTCCTGCAAACCTTTTCCGGGTGTTAATTACCTCCCACTTCATTTCCTGTTTACCAACTCAGCTTTTTGTTTTAATGTGTTTGAATTCCCTGAACTGACCATTGTCTGATCTCTACCTCCCAGCTGAATTAGGGGAGCTGGGCTTCTGGAAACCCAGGTGCCGGGTGTTGCAGAGTGGCTGAAAGCTGGGATGTGGCAGATCTGTGGCTACATTCATGCACACACACACCCACATACCCACACATGAACACACACACATATACCTGCACTCACACACTTGCACATGCATAGACCACAGCTTTCCACACCCTTCCTAGACAGGGGTCACTTGGTATCCTGGAGAGAGTGTGAAGTCTGGAATGGAAAGAGAGGGGGTTAAGCCCCACCTCTAGCCATGGGACTGAGACAAGTCACCCCCACCCATCTGCGCCTTGTTTCCTCCTCTGTGAGGCAAGCACAGAGCCCATGCCTCCCTCCCTGGATGGGAGTAATGTGAAACTTGAAGAGGGGTAGAGATAAGGGTCGTCAATGGAAGCCCCTTGGGCAAAAAGGCCCTTTCAACTAAGGGCACAGAGGAGGCCCTGGGCTGAGAACTTGACAGCACCTTGTATTGGTAACCAGCCCAAGGGACTGGAAATACTCAGATGTGTCTGTCTCCCTTATTAGGTTCAAAGTCCCTCAAGACCCTGTCTCCATCACAGTGCTCCAGTCCAGACCCCTGCTCAGAGCTCCAGACCCTGCTGGACCCAACAGCCATCCCCATCCCCACCTGCCTGGAATTCTCCAAAGAACCTCCCCTTTAACAGTTCCAGCCTTTAACAGTTCCAGTCTAAACATATGACCTTTCTCCTCTAAATCAGCCCCCGATCTCTGCCTTTGCAGGAGATGGAAGCCATGACACCTGCCTCGCCCCTGTCCTCACCCCATCCATGTCCAATCAAGCACTAGGCATGTCAGGTTTACCCTCTAAACTCCTCTGGAATCCAGTCTCTCAGTCTCCATCATCCCAGGTCGAAGCTAATGGGCTAACTGGTCCTTGCTTCCACTCTACCCCCACTGCAATCCTGACTTCCTGAGTAGCAGCCAGGGCCTAATCCATATTCACACTAAGCGCCTTCCTGACTGAGATATCCTCCTGCACCCTGTTTAGTTCTGCTCACCCTCAGTGTTATCATCAATAATCCACTCGCCCTCGCAGGCGAGTTTGGGACCCCATGTTCTATGCTGTCACAGGACCTTTTGCTTGATTTCACTGTACTTAGGTCAGTTTGCAGTTATTAAGTGACTGAGCAATGTCTGGCTTCTCCAGTAGACTGTCAGCTCCTAGCCATTGTATCCCTAGCACCGCTGTGTGGGAGCACTTCACAAACGTCCATTGAGTCAGGGACTCAGCAGTCTCCATTTCTCCTCCCTGCTGGAGAATGCGTGTATTTTGCAGTCCCCAGCCCCTGTGCCATCTAACCATCTTTTCTTCTCTGTTCAGCCCAGGTGTGGCCTCACTCACATCCCACTCTGAGTCCAAATGTTCTCTCCCTGGAAGATACCAATGTTTCTGTCTGTTCGTGAGGACTCCGTGCCCACCACGGCCTCTTTCAGGTGAGTCAAAGGGATTCCTCAGTTCACTAGTTAGGGGAGGGGGGCAGACACCCTGGAGAACTCCCTGGAAAGCTCAACTCTCATGCCCCGGACAACAGTTGAAGGAACCAGTGATGTTAAGCCCAAAGACAAAACCTCTCAGGTGTCCAAGTCCCTGTAGGCCTGTTGGGAGCAGAGGGAATGTTCCGTGGAACTAGAGGAAGAGGGGCTCGGGGAGAAGGGCACATTCCTGGTTGTCATATGTGATCTATCCCAGATGAACTTGGAAGTGAAGGGAAGAGAGTTAAACATTAAAGTAAATACCCAGTGGATCAGACAGCAATGTGCCAGATTGCCTTGGAGACAAAATATCTCCAACACATGGCTGACATTTGGTGGAAGATCAGAACACCCTAAAGAGAGAATTTAAGGGGAGGGGGAGGAGGACCTGAGCCAGAGTAGAAGCAGAGGATAGGGAGATCTGTTCTTGGGGACAGCATTTGCAAGAAACAAGGCTGAGGGGTCCACTCCAACCTCTCCACCCTGCTGCAGGTGCTGCCTATGATGAAGATGAGCAGATGGCCATCTCAGCTGGGGCCACAGTGCACTGGACCTATAGTTTCCAATTCCGCACTCACCAGGCATCTTTCTGATGATCCGATGGCTTCTCAGAGCCAGGGATGGGCCAGGATCCATCCCCTTGGCTATTGTCTTGCTGAGAAATTAATAAGCAGCATCTGGTGCTATACTTTGGTCTCTAGTGAGTTAGCTCATGAAAGATGATAGATTCTCCAAGCCAGGGGTATGCAGGAAATGGGTTTTCTGTAGCTACAGAAATGGGGTTGAGGGTTGGACCACGGGGACTACCCAGGGGAAGTCTTACCTTCAGAGGACTCTGGAAAGGAGGCTGCAAGTTTTCATGGGTCAAGAATTCAGAGCCCAGTAGAGACAGCTTATCTCTGTTCCAAGATGTCTGGGGCCTTGGTTGGAAGATTCAAAGGCTAGGAAACCAGGAGCCACCAAAAGCGTAACTGGGGCCAGAGGATCCACTTTCAAGGTGGCAAGTTGGTTCCCCCCATGTGGCTGCTTGAGTATCCTCACATGGCGGCTCACATCCTTCCAAGTAAGCAGTGCAAGAGGCCAAGAAAGATGCTGCAAAGCATGTTATGACCTAGCCTCAGAAATCACACACCATCCCTGCCACCATTAGTAAGAAGTCCAGCCCACATCCAGGAGAAGAGGAAGCAGATTCCTCCTTTTGAAAGGAAGAATATCAAGTAATTTGGGGGGCATATGAAAGCCACCATGCACCACAGGGATCTTTTTAGAGCATACTTCTTATACCATCACTGTAGTTCCTTAAGACTCAGGGGCAAAGCCTCACTTCCTTAGCACCCAGTGAAGACCATGCTTACTCCCTCACTCAACCTCTTGCTACTTCCCACCTCTCCTGTCCAACATCTAGTGTCACTTTCCAGAACATACCAACAGCTTCCCCAGTTCTGTGCCTCCGCTCAGGCTGTTCCCCCTGCCCGGTCTGCTTGTCCTCCTTCTTGTCCCGTCAAAATGCTTCTTATCCTTCAAGACCCAGCTCTAGAGTCACCTCCAACCCCTTACCCACCAGCCCCCTCTCCAAGTCTGTGTCCCACAACCCCCCTGCTCCCTCCAGGGCACCCTCCACCCTCTGGGCCACAGTTGTCAGGAGTCAGGCAGGGCAGGGGCTGGGTGGTGTCTTCTTTGTGTTCTTGCACTCAGGGCAGAGCTGAGCACAGAGCAGACGCTCAAAAAACATTTAAAGGATAAAAGCATTGATTTGTGGGTCCCCCAGTCTGGCTCCAGGATGCCAGCCAGCTGCTCCTAGAAGCAAACGGACTTTTCCTGGGAAATCCCAGAGGTGATGATCAGTATCTCTCCCGTGACTTGTAGTTCAGCTCTTCCTCCATGAGCCTGACTATCAATGGACCTCCCAGAAAGAGCCCTTTTTCCTTCTCTCACCCACAGCACAGGGCACTGGGAAAATGCCCAATGAGTCCTGCCCTCTGGGTTGTGCTTTGGACTTTTCAGTGTGTCTTCGCATCCACTCTTCGACTTGAATGTTGCAACAGCCATGAAAAAAGAAATGCAAAGCGAGTCAGGATGAGAGCAGTACCCTACTCCAAAGAAGGCAAAATAGAAGCTCAGAGAGGTCAAGCAATTTGCCCAAGACCACACAGCTAGGAGTGGAACTCACGGCTGTCCAAGCCCCATGCCTCTGCTGAAGGTAGAGATGAATTACAGCAACAAGTCTAGAAAGGTGCCTGCCCTATGGTCTGTGAGTCTTGCCTAAGAATGAAAGAGGAGCCAGTGGGTTAAAGATGAGGTCACCAACAAACGGTGGTGTTGGAGTTTACCACTGGTTATTTTAATGGGTTTGCAAGAATTGTTAATTACTAATGTTTATTGAGCAGTGCTTGGGGCATTTTGCACATTGTCTCTGATCCCTATCACAACCCTGAGAGGTAGTTTTTTTAACTCCCATTTTACAGGTGAGGTCACTGTGGTTCAAGGACGTTAAGTAACTTCCCCAGCGTCACACGGCTTATAAGTAAGGCAGCCAGGATGTGAACCCAGTAGGACTATCTGGCTGCAAAGTCCCCACCCTCCCTCGCCATCTGTATCCTCCAGTCATCTTCAGTGCTTTGCTGATAGAAGGTACGGAAATACAATGCCACAGACTGTCCAGGAAGACAGAAACTAGGCAGATGGGCTGGCCATGGTCTCCAAGCCAGACTGGAATCTCCGGGTCTGGAATGATATCATTTTTCTCCTTTAATAAATTAACTCACCCGCCACACGGCTTTGAGAGGCTGAAAGGTGACCAACTCCCTTGGGAGGGCCCCGGTTGATAAGGAAGGAATGTGAATCCTCCCATCACGGAAGCTTCAAGGAGGTCAAGGGTCCAACACTTGAGATTGTTAGTGCTGTTGATGGATACTGGCCAAGGAAATATCCCAGTGGAGCCTCGAGATGAAGAACATGAGGCCCCCGTTTAGATCCAAGGATCAGAGGGGGCTCTGTAAGACCCAGGGGAGTCAGGTGCGCCGGAGCGCTGGCTGCAGAAAACAGCCTGAGCTCCACCTCGGCTTCTCCTTGTCCTGGCTGGTTGTCTTTAACCCCTGTCTCCTTCTGCACCAGTTTTTGTCCTTCCCTTGTGACCCTGAGGGGTAACAGCCTCTTTTCCACTTTCTTTCAGCGCCGACATGCTCAATGTCACCTTGCAAGGGCCCACTCTTAACGGGACTTTTGCCCAGAGCAAATGCCCCCAAGTGGAGTGGCTGGGCTGGCTCAACACCATCCAGCCCCCCTTCCTCTGGGTGCTGTTCGTGCTGGCCACACTAGAGAACATCTTTGTCCTCAGCGTCTTCTGCCTGCACAAGAGCAGCTGCACTGTGGCAGAGATCTACCTGGGGAACCTGGCCGCAGCAGACCTGATCCTGGCCTGCGGGCTGCCCTTCTGGGCCATCACCATCTCCAACAACTTCGACTGGCTCTTTGGGGAGACGCTCTGCCGTGTGGTGAATGCCATTATCTCCATGAACCTGTACAGCAGCATCTGTTTCCTGATGCTGGTGAGCATTGACCGCTATCTGGCCCTGGTGAAAACCATGTCCATGGGCCGGATGCGCGGCGTGCGCTGGGCCAAGCTCTACAGCTTGGTGATCTGGGGGTGCACGCTGCTCCTGAGCTCACCCATGCTGGTGTTCCGGACCATGAAGGAGTACAGCGATGAGGGCCACAACGTCACCGCTTGCATCATCAGCTACCCATCCCTCATCTGGGAAGTGTTCACCAACATGCTCCTGAATGTCGTGGGCTTCCTGCTGCCCCTGAGTGTCATCACCTTCTGCACGATGCAGATCATGCAGGTGCTGCGGAACAACGAGATGCAGAAGTTCAAGGAGATCCAGACGGAGAGGAGGGCCACGGTGCTAGTCCTGGTTGTGCTGCTGCTATTCATCATCTGCTGGCTGCCCTTCCAGATCAGCACCTTCCTGGACACGCTGCATCGCCTCGGCATCCTCTCCAGCTGCCAGGACGAGCGCATCATCGATGTAATCACACAGATCGCCTCCTTCATGGCCTACAGCAACAGCTGCCTCAACCCACTGGTGTATGTGATCGTGGGCAAGCGCTTCCGAAAGAAGTCTTGGGAGGTGTACCAGGGAGTGTGCCAGAAAGGGGGCTGCAGGTCAGAACCCATTCAGATGGAGAACTCCATGGGCACACTGCGGACCTCCATCTCCGTGGAACGCCAGATTCACAAACTGCAGGACTGGGCAGGGAGCAGACAGTGAGCAAACGCCAGCAGGGCTGCTGTGAATTTGTGTAAGGATTGAGGGACAGTTGCTTTTCAGCATGGGCCCAGGAATGCCAAGGAGACATCCATGCACGACCTTGGGAAATGAGTTGATGTCTCCAGTAAAACACCGGAGAGTAATTCCTGCCCTGCCCAATTTTGCAGGGAGCATGGCTGTGAGGATGGGGTGAACTCATGCACAGCCAAGGACTCCAAAAACACGACAGCATTACTGTTCTTATTTGCTGCCACACCTGAGCCAGCCTGCTCCTTTCCAGGAGTGGAGGAAGCCTGGGGGCAGGGAGAGGAGTGACTGAGCTTCCCTCCCGTGTGTTCTCCGTCCCTGCCCCAGCAAGACAACTTAGATCTCCAGGAGAACCGCCATCCCGCTTTGGTGCAATGGCTGAGTGCACAAGTGAATTGTTGCCCTGGGTTTCTTTAATCTATTCAGCTAGAACTTTGGAGGACAATTTCTTGCATTAATGAAGGTTAAGCCCTGAGGGGTCCCTGATAACAACCTGGAGACCAGGATTTTATGGCTCCCCTCATTGATGGACAAGGAGGTCTGTGCCAAAGAAGAATCCAATAAGCACATATTGAGCACTTGCTGTATATGCAGTATTGAGCACTGTAGGCAAAAGGGAAGAAAGAAGGAGCCATCTCCATCTTGAAGGAACTCAAAGACTCAAGTGGGAACAACTGGGCACTGCCACCACCAGAAAGCTGTTCAACGAGACGGTTGAGCAGGGTGCTGTGGGTGATATGGACAGCAGAAGGGGGAGACCAATTTTCCAGCTCAACCAATAACTATTGCACAACCACCTGTCCCTGCCTCAGTTCCCTCTTCTGTAACATGAAGTCGTTGTGAGGATTAAAGGCAGTAACAGGTATAAAAGTACTTAGAAAAGCAAAGGGTGCTATGTACATGTGAGGCATTATTATGCAGACATAACTGGGATATGTTTACTATAAGGAAAAGACACTGAGGTTTAGAAATAGCTCCGTGGAGCAGAATCAGTATTGGGAGCCAGTGGCGGTGTGAAGCACCAGTGTCTGGCACACAGTAGGTGCTCATTGGCTCCCTTCCACCTGTCATTCCCACCACCCTGAGGCCCCCACCGCCACACACACATGAGCATTTGGAGAGAAGGCCATGTCTTCAAAGTTTGATTTGTGATGAGGCAGAGGAAGATATTTCTAATCAGTCTTGCCCAGAGGATCACAGTGCTGAGACCCCTCACCACCAGCCGGTACCTGGGAAGGGGGAGAGTGCAGGCCTGCTCAGGGACTGTTCCTGTCTCAGCAACCAAGGGATTGTTCCTGTCAATCAATGGTTTATTGGAAGGTGGCCCAGTATGAGCCCTAGAAGAGTGTGAAAAGGAATGGCAATGGTGTTCACCATTGGCAGTGCCAGGGCAGCACTCATTCACTTGATAAATGAATATTTATTAGCTGGTTGGAGAGCTAGAACCTGGAGAACTAGAACCTGGAGGGCTAGAACCTGGAGAGGCCAGAACCTAGAAGGGCTAGAACCTGGAGGGGCTAGAACCTAGAGAAGCTAAAACCCGAGCTAGAAGCTGGAGGACTAGAACCTGGAGGGCTGGAATCTGGAGAGCTAGAACCTGGAGGGCTAGAACCTGGCAGGCTAGAACCTAGAAGGGCTAGAACCTGGAGGGCTAGAACCTGGAAGGGCTAGAACCTGGAGGGCTGGAATCTGGAGAGCTAGAACCTGGAGGGCTAGAACCTGGAGGGCTGGAATCTGGAGAGCTAGAACCTGGAGGGCTAGAACCTGGAGGGCTAGAACCTGGAGAGCTAGAACCTAGAAGGGCTAGAACCTGGAGGGCTGGAATCTGGAGAGCTAGAACCTGGAGGGCTAGAACCTGGAGGGCTGGAATCTGGAGAGCTAGAACCTGGAGGGCTAGAATCTGGAGAGCTAGAACCTGGAGGGCTAGAACCTGGCAGGCTAGAACCTAGAAGGGCTAGAACCTGGAGGGCTAGAACCTGGAAGGGCTAGAACCTGGAGGGCTGGAATCTGGAGAGCTAGAACCTGGAGGGCTAGAACCTGGAGGGCTAGAACCTGGCAGGCTAGAACCTAGAAGGGCTAGAACCTGGAGAGCCAGAACCTGGAGGGCTAGAACCTGGAAGGGCTAGAACCTGTAGAGCTAGAACATGGAGAGCTAGAACCCGGCAGGCTAGAACCTAGAAGGGCTAGAACCTGGAGAGCCAGAACCTGGAGGGCTAGAACCTGGAAGGGCTAGAACCTGTAGAGCTAGAACATGGAGAGCTAGAACCCGGCAGGCTAGAACCTGGCGAGCTAGAACCTGGAGGGAATGAACCTGGAGGGCTAGAACCTGGAGAATGAGAAAAATTTACATGGCAAAGAGCCCATAAATCCTGACCAATCCAACTCTGAATTTTAAAGCAAAAGCGTCACAAAAAAGATTCCCTCCTTACCCCCAACCCACTCTTTTTCCCACCACCCAGTCTCCTCTGCCTCAATAAGTACCTGGAGAAAGAAAACAGGTGAAAGAAGAAGTAAAAACCATTTAGTATTAGTATTAGAGTGAAGTCAAACTGTGCCACACATGGTGAATGAAAAAAAAAAAAAAGAGGCTGTGTTTTGTCACACAGGGCGATCATTCATCAGCAGAGCACATGATGGTCTGAGACTCTCTTAGGAGCAGAGCTCTGCCGCAATGGCCATGTGGGGATCCACACCTGGTCTGAGGGGCAACTGAGTCTGCGGGAGAAGAGCGGCCCTATGCATGGTGTAGATGCCCTGATAAAGAACATCTGCCCTGTGAAAGACTCAATGAGCTGTTATGTTGTAAACAGGAAGCATTTCACATCCAAACAAGAAAATCATGTAAACATGTGTCTTTTCTGTAGAGCATAATAAATGGATGAGGTTTTTGCACAGCTCTAGCATTTGTTACAACTCCCGAAACCCCCGAGTTTGGTCCCTGGGGTACCGCCTTGCACACTCAGAAGCCTTTGGGAAGGTGTGCTATTCATTTCTGCTCAATCTGTTAACACGCTTCTGGCATGTAGATCAGTGGTCTCCAAGCTTTTGTGATTGTCTATTCCTATAGGAAAAAAAGAATTGATTATGCATACCCAGTATGTATACTTATTAATCTGCATGAAGATGTACATTCTAAAATATAATCAACTAGTAGAAATTTAAGAAAGAAGTTGTAAAAAAAATATTAACAGTGCTTGAATATTTCCTTCCATCTTACATTTCTACAGGGATAACTCATTAGCAAGTTCCCACTACATGAGTGTGAGACCCTCATGAGGCCTAGAATCATAGGCGCAGCAGCGATTCAATCATTTATTCATGCAATATAGACTTACTGAGTGCCTACCACTTGACTTCCCTTCAAATCAGGAGTATCTTCTACAATATCCTGATGAAAAGCCACTTGTTTCATACTCCCAGTGATGGGGAATTCATTATCCATGCCACTTTGGGATCCCTTCATTATTCATGTATTCATTCCTTCATTCATTTATTAAACAAAACTTGCCTAGTCTGTCTCCATAAATGCCCCTCCTCCATCCATGCATCCATCCATCCATGCCAGAAACCTGGGGCTCATCGCTCAACGTACCCTCTCCTTCATCTGTTCCATCTAGTGGGTCAGCACCTCTTTTATTTTTTTCTAACTTTTATTTTGAGTTCAGGGGTACACGTGCAGGTTTGTTACATAGGTAAATTTGGGTCATGGGGGTTTGTTGTACAGATTATTTCATCACCCAAGCATTAAGCCTACTACCCATTGGTTATTTTTCCTGCTCCTCTCCCTCTTCCCAACCCCCACCCTCCACTAGGCCCCAGTGTCTGTTGTTCCCTTCTTTGTGTTCATGTGTTCTCATCATTTAGCTCCCACTTACAAATGAGAACATGTGGTATTTGGTTTTCTGTTCTTGGGTTAGTTCGCTAAGAATAATGGCCTCCGGCTCCATCCATGTTCCTGCAGAGGACATGATCTCATTCTTTTTTATGGCTGCATAGTATTCCATGGTTGTACATGTACCGCATTTTCTTTATCCAGTCTATAATTGATGGGCATTTACATTGATTCCATGCCTCTGCCATTGTGAATAGTGCTGCAATGAGCATTCATGTGCATATGTATTTATGATAGAATGATTTATATTCCTTTGGGTATATACCCAGTAATAGGATTAGCACCTCTTTTAGATTCTACTCACTAAGTGTTTCCTAAATCTGTTTCCTTCTATGTCCAACCATCGTCTGTCATGGGTGCCTCCAATACTAACTACTACCATCTCCCAATTCTTATTCTTCACTCTGCAGCCAACATGGTCTTTTAAGAATGCAAATACATTCATGGGGAGGCTATAAACATAGAGAACTGTGTTCAGGAGCCAAGACTTTAGGATTAGGTAGACCTGGATTCCACTTGTGGTTCAGCCTTGGGCTCTTATTTGCTGTGTAGTCTTGGGTACCTCAGTTATCCTTTCTGAGTCAACATTTCCTTGTCTGCAAAATGGGGATAATAATGGTATCTACCTCATAAAATTGTTAATAGGATTAATGTATGAAAGCATCTAGCACAGTGCCTGGTACATAGTTGGCACTGAACATGTACTAGCTTTGATGATGATGATGATGATGATGATGATGATGATGATGATGATGATGATGGTGTTGGCAGTGAGTGTGATGGGGGCATCCTCCAACGGAAACCCTTCCATAGTGTCCCACCCCTCTTGCGATAAGTTTCTACAGCTGTAACATGGCTTGCAAGACCCTTCATGATCTGGTCCCTGTCTTGTCTCTATGTCTCCCTCTCTCTGCTCCAGGCTCATTCTCTACCCTCCAGCCATTTGGACCCAAGAACATAGACAGATCCCAGAAGATATTTCATTCTGCCTCCAGTGCCCACTCTTCCCACCCAGCCTGCACCCCCTCACTAAGTGCCCTGAACTTGGAGGAAGTTGTCCACAAGTGCCTAAGGGAGCTCACTCATCCAGAGAATTTTGTTCACAAATGCCTGCATTACTCAAGGGAGTCTGCAATCCAGGGGAAACCACATGCCTGGAAACCTGAGCAGGGCTCTTAGCAGGCAAAAAAAAAAAAAAAAAAAAAATGCTGGGAGAGCCTTCCCAGCGAGGCAACAGGAGCAGACCCTCAACTCCTGACCCTCTCTGGCTCCAGCAAGCTGGCGCAATGAGAAGAAGCCTGGGTGGGCTCAGGAGACCAGGCAAGGGTCCTAGCTCCTGAGTCTTCCCTGGCCACAGAGGGGTGAGAATAGGATACAGAGATGCAAACTGGACACCAGATGACCTCATGGGAATTCATGCTAGTGCTGGAGCCTCTTGAGCACAGCCTTCATGACTCAGATGGGGAGTGTCTCCATTTTGTAGACCCCAGCCATGTGCTGCATTATCTCCTTGTTACCCAATTCCTGACCCTTACGTAGCTCTGATCCTTCACCAAGGATGAGGGTGGGGAGCAGGGATGAGCAACAGAGGTCATGATTTGGCAATAGCAATGGCTGAAAGTTTAATCGTTTGTTCATGAGAGTTTTATTCTGGTTTTAGTTTTTTATTTTGTTTTGCTGGCTGAGGCAAAATAGTCCCAGGTCAAAGGGACCCCATCAAAATACTTCACGCTCACAACCACTCTGGGAGTTTGCATGATCACTGGTTCATGGTATGGAAACTGGGGCCCAGAGAGGGAAGTAACTTTCCAAGGCCATGCAGTTCTTAAGGAGGGTGCTCTGGAAATTCTCTGTGTTCTTGGGGTGTTCATGCCTTAACAAACCGAGGATACAAATTCTGTCACAGGAAAAGTCCTCGAAGTGCCTTCTTGCATGAGGAGCTTATGACCCAGGGCTTGGGCTATTTCTGCCACAATAAAAGCTTTGCATCTCATAGGCCTTGTGCATACTTGCTTCCTGCAGATCACCTTCCCAGAGGTGGTGGATGTAATTCACATGCCGTACAGTTTACCCACTTCAGCTTTTACTTAATAACCAATTCATGCAACCATCACTACTGTCTAATTCCAGAACACTTTCATCATCCCCCAAGAAACTGCATATTCATTAACAGTCACATCCCATTCTCCCTTCCTCATGGCTTTGGGCAACCACTAATCTTTCTGTCTCTAGATTTACCTGTTGTGAAAGAAGCCAGGCACATGTTGTAGGATGCTGTCTCTGTAGAGCATATAACACATGCCTTTTGTGTCTAGCTCCTTTTACCTCCTTACACTGAGCTGGAATGTTTAATTGTTGGGGGAGAACTTTGGGGACCAGGCCATGGGTTCCCTACCATGCCACTTGTGTGATCTCAGCAAGCCACTTTACTCATCTTCCCTCCCACCACCTTTGGCCTTAGTTTGCTCATCTGTCAAATGGAGAGATAATAAGTCATGACTCTAACAGGCTTCTGGCATGTAGATCAGTGGTCTCCAAGGACTGCCTTATGTGATGTTGATGCTGTCCTCTATAGTTTACGAAGGCCCCAGCACCAACGGTACAGGGGCTTGGAGGCAGGTTCCTGGTTCACATCTTACCTCTGCCACTTCCCAGCTGTGGGAATTTGAAGAAGGTCAGTGAATTTCTCTGAGTGTCTCTTTTCTCATCTATTAAATGAAGATCCAAGTATTGTGAAGATTCAGTGAGATAAAGATGTTGTGATGAGTTGAAGAGTATCCCTCCACCCCAACTCATGTCCACATAGAACTTCAGAATATGACCTTATTTGGGAATAGGGTCTTTGCAGAAGTAGTTAAATTAAGATGAGGTTGCACAGGTTGAGCATTCCTAATCCAAAAATCTGAAATCACAAATGCCCCCGAATCCACAACTTTTTGAGCACTGACATGATGCTCAAAGGACATGTTATTGGAACATTTTAGATTTTGGATTTCTGGATTAAGGATGGTCAGCTAGTATGTATTCTGCAAATATTCCAAAATCCAAAAACATTCAAAATGCAAAACACAAAAACTTCTGGTCCCAAGCATTTCTGGATAAGGGATCCCCAACCTGTACTGGACTAAGGTGACCCTTAAATCCAATAACTGCTGTCTTTATAAGAAGAGGAGAAAAACACACAGAGACACAGAGAGAGATGGAGGCAGAGACTGGAGCGATGCTTCCACAAGCCAAGAAATGTGAAGGATTGCCCAGAATCACCAGAAGGGAGGAAGAAGCAAGGAGTGGCTTCTCCTTCAGACCCTCCAGGAGGAACCAACACTGTCAGCACCTTGATTTTGGACTTCTGGCCTCCAGAACTGTGAGAGGACAAATGTTCATTGTTTAGGCCACTTAGATTTGGATACTTTGTATGGCACCCTGAGCAAATGGATACAGGTATTTTAGTCTTTTTGAGCACATGCTCACCATCCAGTTGCCCATTAAGGTACCTGCAGGCCCCTTCTCTCAACAATGAGAGGGCACACTGGATGTTTTTCTCGGGTCTTTTTAGGGTTAGAGGTACTTGTTCGTGCAGATTTCCTAAGAAATAATACGAAATGCCATCTTACTGAATTGTAGAGGATTTTTTTCAAATGGAAGATACTGAGGCCTTTCCCATATTGCAGGCCAGCCCAAGCCCCCAGAGCGTGAATCATGGGCCCGGGGTGCTGAGTGTAAATGCCCATCCTTGCGGACCTAGGACCTGGGATCTGCTGATTCTTTCTTCCTTCCCCAGAACCAAAAGGCAGGCCAATTCAAAGAGTCCCAGACCACGATTCAAATAAATAAATAAATTGCCTCAGAGCCCAGCTCCCAGCTTCCAGACAGCCCAGCCACCAACCCCACCCAGGTGGGAGGCTACTTATAGACAACCCTGAAAGATGGTCAAAGATGGGGTTCCGAGACTCTCTGGATGCCTCCCTTCATGCTGAGTCACCCTTTGCGGTCCACTCAGCCGGCGAGCAATGAGTGTCTGTTTCCTCTCCTCAGTTCTGGCCAAGACAGAGCACAGTGTGTGTGGGCCCTCCTCATAATGACACTACCATCGTCTTGTGCAACAGTAAAATGATAAAATCAGGAACAGTTACTGTGGGGTGCCTACCAAAGGCCAGTTGCATCACCACATTATCCCATGCGATTACCAAATTCTACAACATGCTCCACTTTATAGACCGAGGCTCTGGAAGGTGGAATTGAAAATGGTCCAGATTCTCCAATTGCACACAAAAAATGTGTTGCTTTCTACCATAATTTCCCATTAAATTGTCTCTTTCACAAAAAAAAAAAAAAAAGAAGAAGAAGAAGAGGAAGAAGAAAATGGTCCAGATTCACCTTCTCAGCAGTGACGGAGCTAGGGTGTCAACCCTGCTGAGGCAGCTCCACACCGTACACCTGCCTGCCTGGACTTCCAAATCAGACCTTAAGGACCAGGGACGGGACTTGTTTTTGCAGTCAGATTTGCTCACTGTCTCCCTGACCTCCCTAAGTACAGTAGTCCCCCTCTTTATCCATGGTTGCAATTACCTGTGGCCAATACAGGTCTGAAAATATTAAATGGAAAATTCCAGAAAAAAGCAATTAATACGTTTTAAATTATGCACCAGTCTGAGCAGCGTGATGAAACCTCGCCCTGTCCTGCTTCGTTCCACCTGGGACATGAGTTGTCCCTTTGTCCAATGTACCCATGCTATATAAGCTACCCACCACTACTGTGTAGCAAAAAGCATAGTGTTATAAGGTTTGGTACTATCTGCAGTTTCAGGCATCCACTGGGGGTCTTGGAATGTTTTCCCCACGCCTAAGGGGGAACTGCTGTACATAGCCTCATTCCTTTCTGTTTTGAAGACCACTAGATCCTGTTCTGTTTCTTCATAGAACTCACAATCACAATCCTGTACAGGTTTCTCTGTTAGTCTGTCTCTATCCCAAGTCTGTAGCCCCCATGAGGGCTGGGACAGTCAAGAATGACCCCAAGTCTTCAAGAAAAGTTATGGTTATCTTCAGCAATTTCAGTTCCCCTATACTCAGAGTTCTGCAGCTCACAGAAGCAATTTCAGTTTCCCTGGATCCAGAGTTTTGCATCCCCATCATGGGGACCAATATGATTTATATGAAAGATAAATGCTCACAGCATCAACTTTATAATACGGTAATCCAATTCCATCTCTTTAAAACATCATAAAGGAACTACTGGTTTCTAAGGAAAACATCTTATTGCATACCCCCATTCTTTGCTGTACACATGGCTTAATTAGGCATCTAGGCTGATTGAAAAATGATGAAAGAGCTTTTCCATATGGCACTTGCTGCTAGATTAAGAAAGAAGGTCATAATACTGAGAAAAGATGCATCAACATGTACATATTCATCTTATCCTGGGAACATCTATACAGCACGATACTGACATTTCCCACACAGTTATTTGATCCTCACAGCAACTCTCAGAAGCAGGCAGGACCAGAGCATTCCAGGACCACCGGCCCGGCTCTCTTCTGGAAGCCCTGCAGGTGGGCTCCACCTGCCGTGCGCATTTATCTTTAGAATAGATCATGTAGTTAGAGCTATAAAACTCCAAGTACAGGGAAATGGAAATTGCTTCCGTGAGCTGCAAAACTTTATGCACCTGCTCTCTCAAAGCACCCTTACTCTGGGCTGAAACTATCATTCAATTCTCTTCCCTGAACCAAACCAAGAGCTGCACAGGGCCTGCTGGAGGGTAGGGGATATGGGATATTCACGGATAGCGTGAGTAAGTGGGGTGTGGGGCTTGAACCTGGGCTTTCTGACCCCAAGTTCCAAGTGAGCCTTCCACAAAGGCTTATGAACATGTGTGCGTTATAATACAAATGCTGGTCCCCCCACCTGTGATGGTTTTCTCAGCTTGCTTGCCTTCCAAACTCCTATTCAGCCCTGAAAACCTAGTTTAAATAATCCCCTGCCATGAATTCTTCCCCAACTCTGCATAATAGTCAAGGTTCTCTAGAGAAACATAACCAACAGAAAATAGATAAATATAGATAGATTTGTTATAAGGAATTGGTTTATGCAATTATGGAGGCTGAGAAGTCCCATCTGCTGTCTGCAAGCTGAAGACCCAGGAGGACAAGTGATGTAGTTCCAGTGGGATTGTGAAGGCCAGAGACCCAGGATGGCCAGTGAGAAGGTGGGAGAAGACAGATGTCCCAGCTTGAAAACAGCCAGGCAGAGAGAACCAATTCTCCCTTGCTGCTCCTTTTGGTTGTATTCAGGCCTCCGACAGGTTGGATGCCACCCACCATGTCAGGGAAGACAATCTGCCTTACTCAGTCTACCAATTCAAACATTAATCATTCGAATTAACCTACGAAGTTTAAACTCGCTCACAGACACCCCCAGAAACCATGTTTAACCAAATATCTGGGCACCCCATGGCCCAGTCAGCATGACACATAAATTACCTATCCCACTCCACCTCGAGCAGAACTCATTTTTTTCAAACCTCACACTCAGACACAGCCTCAGAGCTTCATTGCCACTCTGCTTTCTACAACATGTTGTCACTGGATGTCAGCTTGGCCTTGTCCTCAGCCATTCCAAGAGCTCCTTAAGTGGGCAGGGAGTGGGCTGTGTTCGTCTATGCACCCCCTGTGCCCACACAGGGCCTGGCCCCCACAAGGGGTTTGGCACATGTTTGTTGACATAAGACAAGCTATTGCTATTATATACTTATTTGTAATACATAGTTATGAATACACTCAGCAAATATTTGAGCACCTGCTACTTATCAGCCCTGTTGTACAAGTTGGGAAGATGAACCTAATCAAAAGAGATAAATCCGTTGCCTGGTGGAGCAGGTGGCAATAGGGCTGTGAAGAGCAGTGGAGCAGGCCAAGAGGAGGAGAGGTTATTTCAGGAAAGATCTCTCTGACAAGGGAGGATCGGTGAGGACCAGAAGGACCTGGGGGAGCAAGCATGGGGCTCTCGATGGGAAGGTGCTCCGTGTAGGGGAACGGACAGTGCAAAGGCCCTGAGGTGGGAGAGGAGGTGGTACATTCAAAACAGAGAGGAAAGGCTGGGCATAGTGGGGAGTGCCTGTAATCCCAGCATTTTGGGAGGCCAAGGTGGGAGGATGGCTTGGGCCCCCAGGAATCTGAGACCAGCCTAGGCGACATAGTGAGACCTTGTGTCAAAAAACAAAAAACACAACTCGAGGAAGCCAGGGCAGCCAGGCACCACGAGACGAGTGCTCTGGGAGGCAGCTGGGTCTGTGCATGTGCCCTGGGAGACAGCTGGGTTTGCGCGTGTGCTCTGGGAGGCAGCTGGGTCTGCGCATGTGCTCTGGGAGACAGCTGGGTCTGCGCATGTGCAGCCTTGCCGCTGTAAGGTCTCTGTTTTCCCGGGCCTGAGACAGCAACAGAGGAGTTCGAGAAGAGACGTGACACGGCCTGGCTTCGGCTTTAGGAGACAGAGAAATGCAGCTGATTTTCCCGGTACAAGCCCCTTCTGAGAGCGTGTGCACTCCTGGGATTCTCGAGGCTCCCTAAGGAGGAAGGTCTGGTGATCCCCTGCTCTGCCCGGGCCAGAAGGCCTTCATCTCCCAAAGCAGGGCCACACAAGGGCGGGGAGGAACCCCTGGCCCAGTGGAGCTTTATCTGCTCAGTGGGCACCTTCCCACCCCAGAGCCAGCACCCAGGACCCTTCACTTCTGGGCTGGCTGCCAGGCCATGGCAGCACCTGGAGCTGCCTGAATGCCCAGGACGTGCTCATGTCCACCCTGTCATCCTGTAGATCTCCAAGTGTTTGTGCTTTGCTAAATGTATATTTGGGATTTTCTGCTTACCTCCCCCCTTACACTTAGACACCGTCTGTTCACCCCATCCATTCCCCGCTTCCTATGTGCTAGACATGCATGCTCTTCTAGGGTGGCATTTGCCTGGCACCAGCTGGGTGCTCCATATGTGTTTTTAGAATAAAGGGGAAAGCACTCAGGCCCCGTGCTTAGAGAAAAGCAGAGGATTACACCAGGACTTGAATGATGGATGAACACTGAACAGTGCGAGGAGGAGGAGGTCATTTTCAGCAAATGCTTACAAGCAGGATGCATTCAGAGCCCATGAGTCACTCGCTCAGCATGGAGGGTGGCTCTGGGTGTTACAGCAAGACTGTTGGGGAGCTCGTGAATTCCAAGGGGTTGGATCGTTGTCCTGTGGCATGACAAAATCCAGGTGTTTCCAGAATATTAATCCAGCAGAAGGATAAACTGGGCATTTCCAGAATATTAATCCAGCAGAAGGATAGACTGAAGGAAAGGAATCAGAAAGCCAGGAGATTGGTTTACAGTCCTTTGTTGCAGACTTGTATGTACGTTGCATGAGTTTCTAAACCCTGTGATGGGAAGAAAGGTGTGACCGCCAACAGCCTTGGTCGGGGGTGAAAGGACACGAGCTGGACCACAGTGAGGGTGCTGTATTTCATCCTGGCAAGAATTCTGCCCAGCTGTGGCTTTCTGTCCTCCGTCTACAATTGGGAGAATACTGGAGACATCAGATGTCGTGTAAGGACTAAGAACGAACCCTGGAGAGGCTCAGCATCTGGGTGCTATTTGTAGAGGTCTGCTGGGTGACATGTACTAGAGTCTTTCATTTTGAAGAACCTGCTGGATATGACTAGAAAAGTAAAGGAGAAAAAAACTCCAGGACTGATGGATGAGAGAACTGAAAAGTGGCCCTTGATGTCACAGTGGGCACTGGGACTGCATGTCCCCAGGGGCCTCAAACTCCAGAGCTCACCTTCCCTTGAATACACATCCATTATGGCCCAAGCCCACGCATACTACAGGGAGTCCAGCCTGCCTGGAGTGCCCCCTCACTAGTATTTAGGACACCCCAGGGAAAGTTGGCCTGTCCTCTATTTCCAGAGGCAGGCCTTTATCCTCTGTGACCACCTCTTCACCCAAGTACCCACGGGACTTCATCAAGCACAGCACACATCAGACTGCAAGGTTTAACCAAACCTTATAGAGGCTGTGGGAATTACAAACAACTAAATTCAGAAAAGGCAAGCATTGGCCGGGCACGGTGGCTCACGCCTGTAATCCCAGCACTTTGGGAGGCCAAGGTGGGTGGATCACCTGAGGTCGGGAGTTTGAGACCAGCCTAACCAACATGGAGAAACCCCGTCTCTACTAAAAATACAAAATTAGCTGGGTGTGGTAGTGTGTGCCTGTAATCCCAGCTACTCGGGAGGCTGAGGCAGGAGAATCACTTGAACCCAGGAGGCGAAGGTTGCAGTGAGCCGAGATCGCCCCATTGCACTCCAGCCTGAGCAATAAGAGCGAAACTCAGTCTCAAAAAAAAAGAAAAAAGGCAAGCGAAGCCTCAGAAGAGGGTCCTCAGTGCCTACCCACTTCTTAGTCCCCTGCTGTCTTCTGCCACACTATAGGGACCTGCTTTTCTTTCACAGATTTGGGGTCCCTTCCCCCTGCCCTCAGCCCCACTCCCTTGGCCCCAGAGACAGTAGGAGACCCTCTGCTCCCCTGAGCTCGGGCCTGTCTCGCATTTCCCATGGAGATGAGCAACAAGGGGAAACATGGGTCTTCTTAAAGAACTTTCCATTCCACCCTCCACCACCTTGGCAAGGCAGCCAGTTGCAACTCCGAAGTCCAGCTCATTCAGGCCAGCTCTCTTCACAGACTGTCTTCCAGCAAGAGGCAAAGCAGAGATGAGACCTGCACGTGCTCTTCGTGGCAGAGCTGGCGTTATACGCACTCCTGGGTGAATAAACAGGGAGACATCTCCTAAGAACAAATGCTTCTCAGAAACAGTATAGTCTAAACTCATATTGAAGGGAGAATAAGCCAGCCACGGGCGGGAGAGACCCCCGCCTACATTACTAAGTAACAGGAAAGGCTAAGATTTGGAGCCTTCCTCCGGTTCAGATCTATCCCGGGAATGATGGAAGATGCTTGCCTGTTGACAATTTTTTTTTTATTAAAAATCCCACCCAGGAGGTCTCTCCTGATAGGAGGGGACCATCCTATCCTCTAAGGCAAATTCCAGGTTCTTCCCTGAAATGTACATCCGCTGCTGAGCCTCAGAATGCTATTTGTTCCACCTGCTTCCACAGTTTTAAGGTCTTCAGCAACAGGAGAAGACAGCAGGAAAACTTGAAGTGCAGTTGGCTCCCGCTGAGATGTCACTAGCAGAAAAAGGGAACAGAAGCAAAAGGCAAGATTCTAAAGACAGAGGTGACACCTTCTGCTCCAAACATTTGGAGGGTCACCTTTCCAGAAGTCAGACTCGAAGTCCTGAATTCTGGCATGAATGAGTTCTCCTACGTGTAGGGGGTGGCCTGGAAAGATCTTAATTTGTAAGATGACAGGTAAGGGGCCTTCAGTTGGAGAATCTTGCCACCTGATTCTCAAAGCCAAAAATATCTTACTGTCTGAAACATGAGGTCTTGAGTAGTTCAACTTGACCCATGCAGACATAATTTGAGAGACGCCAAGGAGGATTAGGAAAAAATATATCTGGTCTTACTCAACTCTGAACATTGCGTGAGTCAAACGTTTTCCTAGCTCTCTGTTTGTGTGATGGGTCCACTCTGATGGATTCTTGGCGATGTATCTTTCATGACCAAAATTCAAAAGAGGCCATTCGAAGTGGCTCCCACAAAAGCTGCTGCAGAGCCCCAGACATTCAGAAGCCAATAGTGAAGGGGCCAAAAGCCATCCCTCAATGTTCACTGACACTTTGCGAGCCTTGGGGCAAGTTGGCGATGTCAAAACATGTTTTTAGGGCGTGTTTGCCAACATACAGGCCTTGGGCAGGATTGCAGGCCTCTGCAGATGGTACCAAAGTAAAGGGGGAGATGGTAGCTGAATAATCTCTCATCATCCCTAAAGTGCAAAGTGAAATGAGAGTGGATTTTTCCTTCCAAATCCACTTGGAGTGAGTCCCGAAAGACTCACTTCTGCGGCAATCCCCACAATGACATCACTGGAGCGGAGGTTATATAATCTAAAGCGACCACATCCCCACAGCACTTCCCAGAAGAGAAAACTCCTCCAAAAGCAGCTCTCACTATCAGAAAACCCAACTACAGTTGTGAACGCCTTCATTTTCTGCCTGAGTAAGTAAATGACCACCTTTTTTTTTTCTTTTATGAGAGTACAATATGAGAGGAAATCTGTGTCTCTTAGAAAAACAAAAAACTTCCTTTTACACCTACCTATTGGCAAAATTTTCCACTTCTGTGAGGGTACTTTTTAAAAATAATTCTAAATCAGTTTAAGAGACTTTTATTTCATGCCTAGTTTGGGTCTTAATTGCTTTTCCAGAACAGGAGGAGGAGGGAAAGGTTTTAGAACTGGTAGGAAGGTTCCAGTAGCTCCTTGTATCAAAGTCAGGTGAAACATGTCAGGGCTGAATGCAGCCACCAGAGTTCGCGTGGACTGACCAGTTACAGCCTGCAAATTCTGAATCATAAAAATTAAATTAGTCTCTCTGGGATGGCTTACAAGATTTCAGAAGACCAATAACTGCTTGGGTTATTCGTGGCTTGAAAGTAGCATCTTACTGTGTGACCGTGCTGATGGTCTTTAACATCTGTGGCTGAATTTCCAATGCCTTTAACATCACCATGCTGTTGAAATTGGAGTTAATTTGAAGAATTAACTAATTTGTTGAAGAAAGTCACACTCTCTCATAGCCTAGGTTAAAATGTGCAGAATTCAGAAAATACCACACAGGAATTACAGAATTGCCATCTCTTGTAGACTTGCCCAGTGCCCCTTCTGAGTTCTTCAAATAGGGTCACATATTACTAACAATATTCAGAGATATTGTTTATTGAGCACCTACTATGTTCCAGGCAAATATCAGAGCTAAAGCTAAAAACTGGCAAAGGAAGATTTCTCCTCTCTGGCCAACTTTATAAACACAGACAGCAGCAGGTGAGGACAATCCCTTTAAAAATAAGCCCCATGTGAGCAGACACATGCTGTGGCTGCAGTGGCCCCAGCCACCTCCCAGTCCTGGGGATGGGGGCGGTGTCCACTGACCTAATCAGATTCGAGCTAGAGTCCCTGCGTAGCTGGTCGTCTCTGGCTTTCTGGGCAGGGTGCAGCCTCACCCCCGTGCTGGTTTCCTAAGCCTGCTGTAATTAATTATCACAAAGTTAGTGGCTTAAAACGATGCAAGTTATTATCTTACAGTTCTGGAGATCAGGAGTTCAAACTCAGTCTCGCTGAGCTAAAGTCAAGATATTGGCTTGGCTTTGTTCTGCATCCCCATGATTCAATTATCTCCCACCAAGTCCCTCACACAACACGAGAGAATTATGGGAGCTACAACTCAAGATGAGATTTGGGTGGGGACACAGCTAAACCATATCAGTGCTCAACACCCTCCCATCTCTTCTCAAACTCTCAATGCCCCAGCCCCTCCACCACAGGTCAGGACCTCGCCTCCTTTCTCCCTGAGAAATCCCAACCAATCGCAGGGGAATTCTACAGATTCCCACCTGCCAGCCTCTGTCACCATAGACCTCAGCTTCCTGGCCATCATCAGAGATAGCTAGGAGAGGGATGGTCAGGCCATGTGTGTGCACACTGCCGGGGCACCCCAATAGTCAAAAATTATTTCCCCCCAAAATTAGTATTTATAGGTAGAAAGAAAGAGGAAAGAAGGAAGGAAGGAAAGAAGGAAGGGAAGGAAGGAAGGAAGGAAGGGAGGAAGGGAAGAAGGGAGGGAGGGAGGATGGGAGGGAGGGAGGATGGGAGGAAGGAGAGAGGGAGGGAAGCAGGATGGGAGGGAGGGAGGAGGATGGGAGGGAGGAAGGGAGGGATGGAGGAAGAAAGGAAGGAAGGAGGGAAGGAGGGTAGGGAGGGAAGGAGAGAAGGAGGGAATGAAGGGAAGGAAGGAAGGAAGGAAGGCAGGGGAAAAAAGTCCAACAAAATGGTTATATTATATTGATGGTGTTATAAAGTAGTTCTAGATAAAAACTATTTTCAAAAAAAGTCTTTAAATATATATACATACACCTATGAATATTAAAGCAAAATAAAACATGTTTATGTTAATTAACTGAACATTTAAAAATAAGATAAGCAAAATAATTGTTCTTGTTGTGTATTCACATGCTACAGTTTCTTGTACCTGACTGATACCATGTCATTGGCATTTTTCACAAGAATGTATTTTCTTCAGTGGGGTCTTGTTATTTTTAATTTTTCCATATAATTGCCTGAAATCTTTTTTCCACAAATTTTACAATTAACAAATTTAAATTAGTACCTTCAATTGACTCTTCTCTTGAACCATAATATATTGAGAAAATGTTCCCTGTGCAGGTTCTGAGTGATAAGCTCTCAGCAAATTCTGCCAGGCAGAGGCTGTTCTCAAGTCCAATTCTTTGCATATGGAATTGCATAAATATTTTAGCCCAGATATTTTCACAGGTGCTGTCTTTGTGCCTTAGTTTGGAGTGTAGTGGTGCGATCTTGGCTCGCCACAACCTCCGCTTCCCAGGTTCAAGCGATTCTCCTGCCTCAGCCTCCCACGTAGCTGGGATTACAGGCGCCTGCCACCATGCCCGGCTAATTTTTGTGTTTTCAGTAGAGATGAAGTTTCACCATGTTGGCCAGGTTGGTCTTGAACTCCTGACCTCAGGTGATCCACCTGCCTCAGCCTTCCAAAGTGCTGGGATTACAGGCATGAGCCACACCGTGCCCAGCCCACACATATTTTTTTTTAACCAGATTAAACCTTTCAAATAAGTTGTACCTACTTATAAGTTTTGAATGTTTTGTCAGATTCAGATACTGCAAAAAAAAAAAAAAATCATTGGCTTTCTCAATTTCATCTCATTTTGTACAGAACATGAATTTATCCAATTAAAAAGATTCTTCCCACAAGCTGAAATGTTCCAGAGCTCATTTTAGAATTTCAAAATTAACTCCTGTACAGCATTTGATTTTGATCATTTTCTGATACATTTTATAATTTTTCTGCATACCAGCTTTGTTTTCAATATTTATAATTCACTAAAAGCTTTGAAAGTTGACGTTTTGGTGCTCTATTCATTGAATAACTTGACTAAATATCTCCAACTGATTTGGAACAAAATTCAACAAAAATTTATAGATCTGTTTTAATACACTGTTTAATAACATTTTAGGATGCTGAGACGCAATGTCCACTAAAATTGATTGATAATGGGAAAATAAAAGAGAAAACACATGTGAAAGTCCAGTTTTTTAAAAAAATTCATGAACAACTTTATCACAAGTTTGTAGTTCGGTAAATCTGTGCATATGTTTTAACATTTTGTAAATTTTGTCACGTACATCTATTTCAATTTATAGAATATTGACATTTATTTATATGCAATAACAAATTGTGTGTGCACCATGACCTGTTCCAATCACATTTCTGTTTCATTAGTGTCTTAATTTAGTAGGAATATTGTTGTTACCATGACGCTGGACTCCACCACAATTTGTGTTTTATCCTCACAAAAATGCAATGACTTTATTTCCAATGTGGAAAATTTAAACAACTTAAATAGCATTCACAAAAAGTCAGTTGTTTCACTTTGCCAGAATGAATGTCCCAAAGCCCTGCTTTGCTTCCATGAGCTGAATGAAAGAATGAATTGTGATTGGAATTAACAGGTTTTTCTGTCTGAAGAGTCTGAGGATACTGGTGTTGAGCTGGCACCATTTTGCTCTCTGTGATGTTCTTCTTATGGAGCCAACACACAGTTAGCCATCACTTCCACTGTTGCACGTGCACAAGAAAAGCCGGAATTAAATGTGAGCTGAGTTAACTTAAAGAACAGTCATTTGATCTAAGGGAAAGGTCATGCCTCTCAGAATGATCTTATATCAGCATCTTTTGCAGCTACATGGATGAGAACCATGTCTTAGGGTGCAATTTTTTTTTTTTTTTTTTTTTTTTTGAGACAGAGTCTCGCTCTGTCACCCAGGCTGGAGTGCACTGGTGCGATCTCAGCTCACTGCAACCTCTGCCTCCTAGGTTCAAGCAATTCTCTGCCTCAGCCTCCCAAGTAGCTGGAATTACAGGCACCTGCCATCACACCCAGCTAGTTTTTGTATTTTTAGTACATACAGGGTTTCACCATCTTGGCCAGGCTGGTCTTGAACTCCTGACCTCATGATCCACCTGCCTCGGCCTCCCAAAGTGCTAGGATTACAGGCTTGAGCCACTACGCCCAGCCTGGTGCAATGTTCTTAAAATTACTAATTTCTAAAGTAGCAGCTCTGTGTCTTAGATTTTCTTGCAATCAGTGAAATTGCTACAGACCCCATAGTGATGCAAATGTCAACAAACGTTCTATGCAAGCTATCTGCTCATCAACAACTTCCTTGAGCAACAGAAGTGCAGTACTTAAATTTCCATTAAATATTTGTTTTTTAGCTCATCACTCCAAAAGGGTTTATTGCAAATTCTTTAAGTATTGCCAAATGATAAAATAAACATAGTTTTGGATTTATGCCCTGCAAAAAATGACCAAACTATTGTAACAAGAGCCTCCAGCCTCCTCCATATTATGCTCTGGGTGGGGACTGCTCAGCTTCCATGTGCCATGGACATTTCACAACCACCAAATCATAATTTCCCATGTCTCCTGTTGATCTGTCAACCAGCAGCTGTGCAACTTCTGCTCTTTTATCTACTCTCTCCCTTGATGATTTCATCCAGCCTTGTAGCTTTAAATGCCATTCCTGTAGTTACAACTCCCAGTTAGGTCTCATCATCCCAGATCTTGTCCCTGAATACCACACTTGTCTATCTAATTGCCTGCTGGATGTCCCCATGTGATGTCCAATTTATATCTCAACCTTAACAATTCCAAAGTTGAACTCCTGTTCTTCCCCACCCCCCACAAGAAAAACTGCTTCATCTTCATTCTGTCACCTTCATTTCAGCTGATGACAACTTCATACTTCCCAGTGTTCAGTCCAAAAACCTTGGCATTGTCCGATTTCTCCTTTCTCCCACCCAGATCCAACTGAAAATCACGGTGTTACTACCTCCAAAACACCTCTAGAGTTTGATCACTTGATCAGTTCTCACCACCTGCCCTGCTACTCTCCCCAGCTGTCACCCGCCAGCATGTTTATTTAGTGTGTGTATTGTTTATCAACTCCTTCCTCCTGCTAGGCTTATACGCACACTGAGAGCAGGGATTTTTGCCTGCTGTATTCACTGCTTTGTCCTAAATACCTAGAACAGTGCCTGGCACATAGTACATTCTCAGTAAATACTTGTTCAGCAAATAAATAACTGGAGGAACCAGTGAATTATACCCCGGTGTGAATAACTCCATGTGAGTGACATGACAGAATGTCAGAGCTAGAAGGGCCTCTTGAGGACATCATGTCTTCCTTAGATGAGGAAAGTCAGGCTCAGAGACATGAACTGACTCTCCCGAGGTTACACAGCCAAATGTGCTCTTCCAAGGTTAATTCTCTGCTACACAATAGCTTTTGTTGGTATCTGTGAGGCTTTGCCAGGTTGAAGGAATCTCAGGTGTCACCCATTAATAACAATCATGATGGTGACAACTAATGTTTGCCACGCGCTTACAATAAGTCAGGAACCCTGCTAAGCGCTGGGTGTATATTAACCTATCCAAGCTGGGGAAGAATGTTTAGGCTCTGAAGATTGTCTGGAGCCGCATAAATCCCGCAGCGTAGGCAGCTGCTCATTCTGCGGATAGTATTCTGTGGATCCCTGAGTTGGCTGTGGCCGGTTTTGCCAGCAGGAGGCCACGAAGCCATGAGCACAGGATGGGATCTACCCCTTGTGGGACCACAGAGGGCTGGGAGATGCAGTCCTCCCTGTGGAAAGAGACAGAGCTTTCTATCCCTCTCCCGGTGAAACTCAGCATGGGAGCATGGGAGGCAGGTCAGCTGCGTGGCTATGAACATGAGCTATGGGGTGCATGCAGACCAAGGTTCATAGTGTACAACTGTACCCACCAGCTGTAGCTCCTCCAGCAAGCGTGGGAGGCCAGTCAGCTGCATGGCTGTGAGCACAGCCTCTGGGGTCCATGCAGGCCAAGGTTCCTAGCGTAGCACTGTAACCACCACCTAGGTCTTCTCCGACAAGCTGGTTAACTTCTCTGAGCCTGGCTTTGTCATTCACCAAGTGGGGACAGGTGCAGCAGAAGCGAGCAGACAGAAGCACAGGATCTCAATCAGGCTCTTGAATCAGACTGCCTGGGTTTGAATCCAGGCCCTATTGACCAGCTGTGTGACCTCAGACAGGTGACTCCGGGTCTCAGCACTCAATTTTCTAATTGGCCAACTGGAGATGACAATGGCCCCTACCTTGAATGGCTGCCAGGAAGATTAAATGAGAAAATACTTAAATGTGAAACACTTAGAATGGCGCCTGGAACACAGAGACCATTAATACCATCTAACAGATGTTAGTTGTTATCCTTATTTATTACTCATGCTTTCCTTTCTCTTTTATCTTTTCTCTCTCTCTCCTTTTTTTTTTTTTTTTTTTTTTTTGTTGTTGTTGTTGAGACAGGGTCTCAGTCTGTTGGCCCAGATTAAAGTGCAGTGGCACAATCATAGCTCTCGCTGCAGCCTCGACCTTCCAGGCTCAAACGATTCTCCCACCTCAGCCTCTCGAGTTGCTGGGACCACAGGTATGCACCACCATGCCCAGCTAATTTTTGTATTTTTTGTAAAGACAGGATTTCACCATGTTGCCCAGGCTGGCCTTGAACTCCTGGGTTCATCTGATCCATCTGCCTTGGCCTCCCAAAGTACTGAGATTACAGGTGTGAACCACCACACCCGGCCAATACTCATGTTTTTCAAGCCTGTAAGAGGAACCTCCTAGCACTGTCCCCACCCCGGCCACCACACTGGTCCCAGCCCCAACAGGTCAGCTTCCTTTGCTGTTCCCAGGCTTCCCTCAGTTCTGTCTCAAGCCATGACCTCTGTCTCCATGTCTGCAGCCCCATGAGGCTGGGGCTGCTCTGTCCTGCATATCTCCAGTGCCTGGCAAGGGGCTGGCAAGAGGTAGAGGCTCATTAAAAGCCTGTTAAAACCCTAATAGTAATAATAATAATGGTACAGTTGTTACTAAGACTAATCACTACCTTCCAAAGTCTTTCCTCTATGCAAGGCACGGAGCTAAGCACCCTGTAGATCCTGACAACAGCCCTCATGTGATCCCACAAGAGAGACATGATTCTCTCCAATGTTTAAAAAGGAAAGTAAGTCAATGGTTCTAAGTAGCTCACACTGAGTGATTGTACCGGGATTTGGACTCAGGCACCATCCCTTAAACCAGAGGTCAGCAAACTTTTCCTCCTCAGGAACAGATGGTAAATATCTTCAGCTTTGCAAGCCAGACAGTCTCCGTTACAAGCGCTCGACTCACCCTTGTAGCATGAACACAGCTGTAGATAATACGTCCATGAATGGGTGTGGCTCTGTGCCAATAAAACTTTATTGTCCAAAAACGGGTGACAGGTTGGTTTGGCTCATAGGCTGTAGTCTGCCACTTCCTGTTTTATTCTACCTTCTGTTCATTTCAGGTCACTGTGCATGGCATCATCCTGGCCCCCTCTAGAGCTCCAATCCTCCAACCAGAGCCAGCTCTTCCCTCAAAATGCTACGGCCTGTGACAATGCTCCAGAAGCCTGGGACCTGCTGCACAGAGTGCTGCCGACATTTATCATCTCCATCTGTTTCTTCGGCCTCCTAGGGAACCTTTTTGTCCTGTTGGTCTTCCTCCTGCCCCGGCGGCAACTGAACGTGGCAGAAATCTACCTGGCCAACCTGGCAGCCTCTGATCTGCTGTTTGTCTTGGGCTTGCCCTTCTGGGCAGAGAATATCTGGAACCAGTTTAACTGGCCTTTCGGAGCCCTCCTCTGCCGTGTCATCAACGGGGTCATCAAGGCCAATTTGTTCATCAGCATCTTCCTGGTGGTGGCCATCAGCCAGGACCGCTACCGCGTGCTGGTGCACCCTATGGCCAGCCGGAGGCAGCAGCGGCGGAGGCAGGCCCGGGTCACCTGCGTGCTCATCTGGGTTGTGGGGGGCCTCTTGAGCATCCCCACATTCCTGCTGCGATCCATCCAAGCCGTCCCAGATCTGAACATCACTGCCTGCATCCTGCTCCTCCCCCATGAGGCCTGGCACTTTGCAAGGATTGTGGAGTTAAATATTCTGGGTTTCCTCCTACCACTGGCTGCGATCGTCTTCTTCAACTACCACATCCTGGCCTCCCTGCGAGGGCGGGAGGAGGTCAGCAGGACAAGGTGCGGGGGCGGCAAGGATAGCAAGACCACAGCGCTGATCCTCACGCTCGTGGTTGCCTTCCTGATCTGCTGGGCCCCTTACCACTTCTTTGCCTTCCTGGAATTCTTATTCCAGGTGCAAGCAGTCCGAGGCTGCTTTTGGGAGGACTTCATTGACCTGGGCCTGCAATTGGCCAACTTCTTTGCCTTCACTAACAGCTCCCTGAATCCAGTAATTTATGTCTTTGTGGGCCGGCTCTTCAGGACCAAGGTCTGGGAACTTTATAAACAATGCACCCCTAAAAGTCTTGCTCCAATATCTTCATCCCATAGGAAAGAAATCTTCCAACTTTTCTGGCAGAATTAAAACAGCATTGAACCAAGAAGCTTGGCTTTCTTATCAATTATTTGTGACATAATAAATGATATTGTGATAGGCTAAATGATTACTCCCGTAGATTGGGGGTACCTAATCCCTGGACTTGATGAATGTTACCAAATTAAGGGTCTTGAGATGGGGAGATGATCCTGAATTATCCAGGTGGGCCCTATATAATCACAAGGGTCCTTACAGGAGGGAGGCAGGAGGCTCAGAGTCAAGAGATGTGACTATGGAAGCAGAGGCCAGAGGAATTCAGGGCGGCCACTACGAGCCAAGGATTGCAGGCACCCTCTAGAGGCTGTAAAGGGCAAGGAAATGGCTTCTCCCCTGGAGCCTCCAGAAGGAATGGGTCCTGCCAACTCCCTGTCTTCAGCCCAGGAAAACAGCTTTAGGATTTCTGGCCTCCAGAACTGTTAGAGGATACATTTGTGTTTTGTTTTGCTTTGTTTGCTTTGCTTTGCTTTTTTGAGATGGGGTCTCGCTCTGTCACCCAGGCTGGAGTGCACTGGCACAATCACGGCTCACTGCAGCCTCAATTTCCCAGACTCAAGGGATCCTCCCACCTCAGCCTCCTGTAGCTGAGACTACAGGTGTGCACCACCATGCCTGGCTAACTTTTCTATTTTTTGTAGAGATGGGGTCTTCCTGCATTGCCTAGGCTGGTCTCAAACTCAAGGGCTCAAGTGATCCTCCACTTTGGTCTCCCATAGTGCTAGGATTATAGGCGTGGCCACTGCGCCTGGCCCCATTTGTATTTTAAGCCGCCGAGTTTCTGGTAATTTGTCATAGCAGTAGCAGGAAACAAATAACAAGTATCGGGTAATGGCCTCTCTTATTACACTTCCATTTGTCTATTCAAAGCTTTCTAGGCTAACTGCCAGGAATACAGGGATGGTATAGCTAGAAGTTCTATATTCAAGGAACTTACATACATCTAAATATTATAATATAAAAAGTGAAATGAGAAATTGCATGAACACACCACGGATCCAGCATCTTGCGCCTTCAGAGAGAAAGGGGATGGGTTCCCTCTCAGGTTAGCAGAGAAGACGCTGTGAAGGGAGTCAGCCGTGAGCCTGGTTTCCACAAAGGGTGCAATCTGGATACGTGGAGACAGGGAGGAAGGGCTGGCGGAGGCGGGAAAGGGTGAGCTGCTCACAAAAGAATGCTTGTGCATGCTCTTATTGAACGTGTAATGCATTGGTGCTGGTCTTGCTATGAGAGACCCAACGGTGAGCCTAACAGTGTGTCTACCCTCCAGGGACTCACAGCAACCAGGACAATAATTAAGAGATTGTCATAGAGCAGGATGCCCGCCACCATCAGGGTGAGGGGTGCCGTGAGAACCAGAGCAGGGCTCCAGTCTGGGTGGCTGGGAGGGATGGTTAGAGAGGGGTTCCTGGAGGAAGAGACACATAAACTGAATCCCAAAAAATGAGAAGCTGGCCAAGCAAAATGGGGGAAAGGAGTGTTCCAGACAGAAGGAACAAAGTAGGCCCAGAGGCAGGTGGGGTTACAGGTTAGGAGGGAGAGGTTGAAGGGCGGCAGAGGAGGAGGCGGGTCATGGAGAGAATTGGGGCTGGAGGAGAATGGACAGGCTGGGTCCACAATGGTCAGCTGGCAAAGACAGTTCACCCAGGAAGGATGGTGGGCTCCAGGCGGCTTTGAGGGCCCCATTGAAGCTGGAAAGCGTGGCTGTGTTGTGTGAATTTACTCTGATAATGCTCGACAGACCCAGGAAAGGATTGCTCTGGAGTAGGGTTTAGCCAGATAGAC
This sequence comes from Gorilla gorilla gorilla, assembly GCF_029281585.2. Lineage (NCBI taxonomy): Eukaryota > Metazoa > Chordata > Mammalia > Primates > Hominidae > Gorilla > Gorilla gorilla. The sequence goes on from NC_073239.2 coordinate 113,224,018, forward strand.
GGCCATATGTCATGGGAGTTGGGGATCCTGGTCAGACTCGGGGGAATGATGGAGAGGGAAGAAACGAGCATAGGGAGAGAAGGAAGTGAAGTGAGATCAGTGTGTTAAAGGACGGGTATAGTGAGAGAACCTGGGTGACAGCAAGAAAGAGAAGAAGAGCCAGGCGTGATCTTCTGTACACTGTGAAGGGAGTCAGCCATAAGCCTGGTTTCCACAAAGGGTGCAATCTGTAATCCTAGCACTTTGGGAGGCTGAGACAGGTGGATGGCTTGAGCCCGGGAGTTTGAGACCAGCCTGGGCAACATAGCAAGACCCCATCTCTACAAAAAATACAAAAATTATCCAGGCGTGGTAGTGCGCACCTGTAGTCCCAGCTACTCGGGAGGCTGAGGCAAGAGGATCATCTGAGCCCAGGAGGTCAAGGCTACATGCAGTGAGCCAAGATTGTGCCACTGCATTCCAGCCTGGCTGACAGAATGAGACCCTGCCTCATTAAAAGAGAGAGAGGAAGGCATAGCCACAGAGCAGGAATGTTTGAATAGAACATTCCAGAGGCAGAGCCACCTCAGGAGATGACAAGGACCAAGGACCAAGTGTATCCCTGGCACCAGGTGGCTGAAGTAGAGGGAAGAAGAAGGAGGTTGGAGACAACATAGAGAAAGGAGAAGTCAGGTGGTGGGTGGGCCCTACCTGGGCCCCCGCAGGCAGGCGGGACACTGTCAGGCCCTGGGGAGGAGACAGTCCGTGGGCCAGGAGGCCATTCCAAGGTCAATTTCCATGGAGTGGGGGAGAGCGTGTAGTGACTGGACTCCAAGACACTTGGGGGAATGGGGAGAATGGCAGTCCCCACGGCTGCACGGGAAGGGCTGGTCCTCACAGAATAGCAGCAAAGACTCATTCATTCCAGGAATGGAAAGAATGCCATGTTCTTGGAGCCTGGAGACAAGGTGTGAGAGGCTGGCAGCGGCTGGGCCACCGGGACCTCATCAGTGATAACCCTGTGATCAGTGCTCCAGCCCCTGCAGGTTTCCTGGAGAGCAGAGTGTCGTCAGAAGGCCTGGAGCTGAGCCAACAGGCAAGATCCAGCCTGCACATGTGTTTAATTTGAACCACATGGTATTTTTTACAACTCCAAGCCCCCAGGCTCTTGAGTTGGTTACCAGTACTGAAACTCCCCATTGGGAGCCAGCTTTCCAGTTTCTTTTGAAAGTTTGGAAGATCCAGCAACACTGATTCAATTTCATTCATTCAGCAGATATTTATTAAGCATCTACTTTGTCAGACACTGTTTTGGGCACTGAGAATATGGCAGTGAACAAAAGAGAGGAACATCCCTGGGCCCCTTGGAGTTGACCTTCTAGGGTCCCCCCAGGGCTCCAATTCTTTGGTGCTGTGTAGCAGAGGCGCCGTGAACAGGGCGCCCTCCCATCAGGTTCACACACATGGCAGCTATGGAAGGTTGAGTTTGCAACCCCTGATCCAGACCATCCCTTCACATACAGTCTAGGAAACAGAGAGCAGTAAGACCTGCCCCAGCACACCCAGTGCGACTCACAGCAGCCACACACAGGAGTAGGCTCAGTCATCTCATTTAATTGCCTGACTCCCTTGTGAGGTCTGTTTCAGGATGTCCACTTTCTAGGTGAGGAAGAGGAGACTAAGGAAGGCAGTGCTTGCTCAGACTGCAGAGGCTGGATTCACCCAACTCATCTGACTCCAACACCAATGTGATTTCCAAGCCCCCAGGCAGGAATTCACTGGGCAAAGGCTCTGTGGCAAAGTGGCAAAAGTAGGCAGGAACAGGCAGGAATAGAGAGTGGGAAAGGGAAAATAATACCTGATTCCTCTTCTATTCCGAGGGAGCTGACCCACATATGCCCTCCTTTCTTCTTTTTCAGCCGGCCTTAAGCAGGTGGCTTATCAAAATCCTTTCGAGGGCTTGCAAAAACCAATCCCACACTCGAGAAGAATGTGCTGGCCAGTGAAATCGGACAACATTGCTCACAGGATGTAATTCAACGGTAGACTGCAGCCACAACCTGAGAACTCAGACACCTGATTTATGAGACGCACATAAGTAACGTTTACCGAAGCCCAGCAAATGGCCCCACAGTGGGAGAGAAACTGGCAAACCCGTACAGTAGAATTCTGTTGCCCTTCTGTGGGGAAGGCCAGTTATTCATTTACAGAGGGAGAAATTTCTGCCTTGACTAAAAGGATCGATGCTGCGGGAAAAGGTAATATATCTGAGTTCCCATGGATCTGGTTGAAAGGTTCGCCTGGCGTGTTCCACATGGGGCCAGGCCCAGGCCATACCTGTGGTGCTAACACCTGGGGTGGAGGGAGGAATTAGCAAATAGTCTTCCAGCATCCCCAGCTCCAGCACCCATGTGGGCTTCCACTCTCTCCCTGAGAAGGGCCAAGTAGAAAGAGAGAACAAGTTTCACTCCAATCCGTTCCCAGCTTCGGGTCTGTCCTGGGCTCCAGAACCGCGTGATCAGGGGCCATATGTGGCCTTCACTGCTCTCTGCAGTGGGAAAGTAAGAAAACTGCCCCCACCCTGCCCCATCATCACCCCAATCCATCATGGGGAGTGGGTGGCGCTAAGGCCCTCCAAATCCCAGCCTCGGGGAAACTCCCTGATGTTGCAATGGCCACAGGCAGGCTCTTGTTCTCCGGAGATGAGTCACAAGTCTGATGAGGAGCAGGTCGGAAGCAGCCCTGGAAAGTGTTCCTCCCCACCCCTGCTCCCACCACAGCTCCGAGGAGCCTGGGCATCCAACCAGGGCTGATCCAAGCCCTTGGCTCCGGCTGAGCTCCGCTCTGGCCTCTGTGCACCTTCAGCTCCTTCCTGCCCTTCTGTTTCCCTGTGCCTAGCCCCTTTCTCCAGACCCCCTTGATTCCTTCTCAGCACCCTCATGCCTCCCCGGACCACCCCCAGCTCAGGCCCCTGCCCAAGAAGGGCCTCACCGCGGGGCTGCAGAGTGCACGGTGCAGCCGGTCAGAGGCCCAGGTCTCTGAGTCGCACATACCACTGTTCCAGTCCTCACTCCACCACCGCATGGGCCTGGCCGACCACCGAAACTCGGCATCCCATCCGTAAAATGGGAATGAGGAGAGCAGTGCCTCACTGTGTCGTTGTGAAAATTAAGTGACCCAAAAGGATGGCCTTATTCCCTTTTTGGAAAGAGGTAAGGGGCAAAGAAAGGGAAGGAAAGGCGAGAAAGGACAAGAGGAAGGTCAAAGATGTATGTGAGACACCAGGACGGCGCCACCCCAGCAAGCACCAACAACCATTTTCTCCTATGAGCAGAAGAGGCTTTAACTATGACTGAAATGAATGCATGTCAAAGCACAGTCTGAATAAAATCCCAAAAATGGTGTCCGTGTCACTCTCCTGGTTGTGATATGGCACGATCCTTGTGTAAGATGTTACTATTAGGGGAAACTGAGTAAAAGGTAACGGGGCTGGGCACAGTGCTCATGCCTATAATCCCAGCACTTTGGGAGGCCAAGACAGGCAGATCACGTGAGCCCAGGAGTTCAAAGACCAGCCCAGGCAACATGGTGAAACCCTGTCTCTAGTAAAAATACAAAAATTAGCCAGGCATGGGGGTGCACACCTGTAGTATCAGGTACTTGGGAGAATGTGGTGGGAAAATCAGTAGAGCCCAGGGTTCAAGGCTGCAGTGAGCCATGATTGTGCCATTGCACTCCAGCCTGGGCAATAAAGTGAGACCCTGTCTCAGAAAAAAAAAAAAAAAAGAATGAGTACAAGACATCTTTCTTATCACTGTATGCAAATCTACTAAAAACCTTAAAAAGAACGCATCATTAAGTTCAACCACTCTGCCTTACAGATGAAGAAACCAAGGTCCAGAGACAAGCAGACTTGTCCAAGGTCACCGAGTAAGCAGGGCTCCTGCTGAAGGGCTCTGTTCAGACCCAAGATGCCCGCTGGGCCCTGGTGACAGGTCTCAGTCTCAGGCTGAGGTCAGAGAAGAGGCCTGAGTGCCAGGGGTCTCATTTGAGTGGCCATGATGATTGCAGAGACTCCCTATGGCCAGGATTGTGTTTAAGGCAGTAAACAGGAAGCCAAGCCTACTTTTCAGGAGCTTCAGGGGACAGAAAACTATCAGGAAGGATCGGTTGGGACCCAGCAAGTATGAGAGGAAGACATTTCAGGGCTTCAGTCAACAAGGGGCTCAGTGTACTGTAGCTGCCAAAATAGCTGCCAGCTCTCAGCTGCATTAAAAGGAGTATAGCCTCTAAAATGAGGGAGGTCATATTCCCTTAATTTAGCACTGGACAGGGTCCATTAGGAGTATTGTGTCCAGCTCTTGACTGATTCCAAAGACAGGGATCAGACTGGTGAGAGGATGCAACAGCACACCCTCCAGACACATGGCGGCAGAGGGCTTACCACAGAAGATAAGACTTATGTGGAGAGAGGAACAAATGCACTTAGTGTTACCCCAAAGGGACCAAAGAGAAAAAAATTCTGAGAAACAATTTCTGTCTTAATTTAAGGATGGGCTCTTTGACAGGCAGAGCTGTCCCATGATAGAACTGATGGCCCTCAGTGACGTGGGTTCCTGGTCTCTGGAGGAGCCCAGCAAAGCTGCAGGATCTCTTGGCAGGAGGCTGCAACAAGAATCCAGGAAGTGTCTACTGCACACTCACCCTTGAGGAGCTCACTGCATGTAAGGGAGGCAGAAAAGAAAAGAGATCATTCCTCAGTGTGAGATGTCTCGTCATGGGGTGACGAAGTCTGCTGCAAGGAGTTCCAGAAGGAAAGGGGGTTCCTTGAGCTGGATCTTAAAGTTAAGTAGGACAATGAGAGTGTTGGCGACCTGCAACCTTTCCCTCACCCAAGTTCTCAGCCAACAAAATCAAGGGCTGGAAGATGTATGCCAATCCCAAGGAGTGACTGTTGTCCTCTGGGCCATGTGAGTCAGTGAAGACTGAACAAGGAAGTGGCATGTTTGGAACTGCATTTCAGAGAGATCACTTTCACTAGAATATGGATGATGGCTTGCACAGTGTATCAGTTATCTATAACAGTTATCTATATCAGTTATCTATAACAAACTACTCCCACACTTAGTGGTTTAAAACAACCACCTCAACTCATAATTCTGTAATTGGCCATTTGGGTTGGGTTTAGCCGGGTGGTTCTTCTACTGGTCTTGGCTGGGCTTACTCATGAATCTGTGATCAACAGCCAGGCAGCTAGTCACTCTGCTTCTGGAGAATGGGCAGGAGGCTGCAGCAAGCACAAGGCCAACATCAGATGGAATTAAAACCCACTGATGGGGCCGAGAGTAGTGGCTCACACCTGTAATCCCAGCACTTTGGGAGGCTAAGGAGGTCACGAGTTCAAAACCAGTCTGGTCAACATGGTAAAACCCCATCTCTACTAAAAATACAAAAATTAGCTGGTCATGGTGGTGCATGCCTGTAGTCCCAGCTACTCGGGAGGCTGAGGCAGGAGAATGGCTTGAACTTGGGAGATGGAGGTTGCAGTGAGCTGAGATTGCACCACTGCCCTCCAGCCTGGGTGACAGAATGAGACTCCATCTTAAAAAAAAAAACAAACAAAAAAAAACCCACTGATGGGTTAGGTGAAATTATGGCAGACTAGGGAGTACTCCAATCCTGACCTCCACAATCTAAGACAGAATCAGAGCAGCTTCTTCATTCATGGCTTTGTGTGTCCAACACTTACTGAGTGACCAATACATGGCATGTAAAAGTAAAATTGTAAAAGTAAAATATAAAATCCCACCTTCAGTGAGTTCACAGGATGTGAAAAAGCTCATCATGCCCATTTTATAGACGGAAAAACTGAGGCCCAGAATGCTTTGCCCCAAGACAGAGCAACTTCGTCAGTGTGAGGTCTGGGATCAAGTGCCAGCTCTTCTACTCTGAGTACTGTAGCCCAACACAGTGCTCCCTAGAAAATGGTTCCTGAGCAGCTTGTCTTCTGAATAGAAGTGCCATTTGGTCAATGTTGATTTGGGGTTGGGAGCTGGTGAAGGGCAGAAAATTCTTCTTCCTCATTCTTCTGTGGGAGACATTACTACTGCTCACTGAGAATTCCAGTTCTCCTCTTCTGAAAAATGGGAGGTTGAAGGTGCTAAACTTCCTCACCCTATAGAGACTAAGAATGGCTTCTTGCTTGCTTTGACCAATGTAAGCAAAATTGTGTGTCACTTCTAGGCAGAAGAAAATTCAAGATCATAGTCCTCCATTCTTTCTCTGCTGTAGAAAAACCTGAAAAGCTATGTTAATATAGTGATATCATTAAGATCTGGGGACTTTATCAGCCTGAACCTCTGAGTGACTAGGAAAAGCAAAGTTTCCTACCAACCTACATCAAACATGTAGGTGAAGAGAAAATAAACATTTGTTGTTTTAAACCACAGAGAGTCAAGGGTTTTGTTACTGCAGCAGAACTCAGCTCATCCTGACTAACTCATCAGGTTTTGATGAAGAGGGATTGCTCCCTAAACCCTTGGCTTCTTCCCCACCCCTGACTCCTCTCCCTGGAAGAGGAGTGACTTCTCTGATTATCCAGTTTCAAAAAAAAAAAAAAAAAAAAAGGAATTGGGCCTGGCCTGTAGAGCTCAGTTCCTTACTCCATTCTCACTCTTTGGGAAGTACCTGACTGCAGATTGGTCTTCTCTTGCCCATAAGGTAAGCATAGAGTTAAAGGCTCTGCCCTAGTGGGGGAAGTCATCAGCATTGCCTGGGCCTGCATGAGTCAGACTGATTCTGGGATTCAGTATCAAAAAGTCTATTTTCTGGCCATGTGCCTGAGTGATACCTTCCAACCTAGCCCTTATCAGTAATAAAGAGGAGAGTGCAGGCCCTGTGCACTGACTCCACCATCTGCCTCTTTAGTGCAGAACTCATGAGGGAAAACAGGAGTGTCTTCACACCCCAGCTCCTATTATCCTGTCCATCTCTTACTATAGAGGATGCAAATTTCAAATATCTGTTATCCCTTGGAGAAAGCTTGTTGGTGAACTACACATCTGATTCATGGGAGATTTTTCACAAAATCCTTAGTAATATCTTGGTGAGTTCTGATGTAAGGTGTATTAGCCTTATAGATATTTTGGACTCGATAGTTCTTTGTCATGGACGTCTGTCCTGTGCCTTATAGGATGTTTACCAGCATCCCAGGCCTCTATGTGTTAGACGCCCAGAGCAGCCTCCCTCTCCTAGTAGTGGCAACCAGCATGTCTCAAGACATTACAAATGTCCCCTACGGGGCAAAATCACCCCCTTCCCCAGCTGAGAACCACATTTTGCTGATCTGATCAAGTTATTCAACAATAGCCTCAAGGAAAGCCTGGTTGTCTGGAGAGACTTCTTGGAGGTGGTAGGACTGAAACTGAATCACAGGTTCAATCACTCGCCGCTGGCAGAGTCCAATTAACAAGAGCAAGGCCTGGTATAAAGAAAGTGGTTTATTTCCAAAGCTTCACTTAGGGGAAGAAGTACAAGCTCCTGCCTTAAGGGTACTGCTCTGCTTCTGGGGCAGAAAGCAGGGGCTGTTAAAGTGGGACTTGGCATGAATGGCACGCAGGGGAGGGAGCGGGCAGGTGGGGGTCTACATGATTCTTCCAAGTTCTGCCTGCAATGGTGCCAGCTCAACCATCTGGCAGAGCAGAACTAGGTTGTAACGTGGCCCGTTGTCTCGAGATACTGTCCAGGTGGGAGAGAGTTTTCTAGCGGGCATACTTGAGGTTGTAAATTGACTAATGTCTCTCGAGGCAGTCTCCTGGTGGGAGAGGGGCTGGGCTCTGGAGCTTCTAAGCAAGTACATGGTTAGATAAGCTTGCCCTGTAATGAGTGTCTAGTGAAGGGAAGGTTATAAATTGCATTTCTAAAGAGCTAAGTAGGAAGTGGGGAACAGGGGGAAAGGGGGAAAAAGAAAAGAAGAAAATAATAATTTAAAAAATCCAGCTCACTCTCTTTCTCTTAGAAAAATTGGTCTTCAGCTCTTGAAGAATTGGACTTTATGAAATGAAGGAGGGAGGCCATGGTGCTGGGAAGGAAAGAGTGAGCAAAGGGAGGCTTGGAGGCAGGCGCTGATGGGATGGCAGGGGAGCAGGAGGATCACACAAACTGCAGCTGGAATGATGACATAGCCAACCATGCACAATCAGTCCGAACCATCTCTGGCATGCATTGCACGTACAAGTATTTGCTAACATCATTAGAGCAGAATCTCTCTGTAAGTGCAATACGTGGCGTCAGCTTCTAACAAGTCGCTATTATTGATTTTGGGGTCTTTCCCTGGTGTTTCACAACACCCCCAGCCAATGCCTTGTGGCTTCTTCCAGTGTGATTTTCCCTTCACTGTCCTACAGCCAACCTTGTGGCAGGCAAAATGTAAGACTGGGAAGCGGTGAGAAAGGAAGAATGGGATTCATCCATCATGAACAAAACGCCAACGTTCTTAGAACAATCAGGATCCAGTGGGACCAGGGGTGACCTTGAGGGAAGTAAATCAAGCATGGAGATGCCATGTCAAATCATGTCTTTATTTAAAATTTTGAGGTTTCGTTCATCATGGATGTTTTTGCATTACTTTTTATTTTTTTAAACTTTGCATTATTGTTTGATGATAGATGTGCTCCCGCCTTAGACTTTGCACCCAGCTGAGAGCCTCACTTGCCTCACCCTAATCCCACCCTGAGTGGGAGGGTGGGGGCTGCATTTCCAGCAGAGGTATCTGGCAGAGAAGCTTCCGCAGGCTTCTATTTCACACTCATCTGTAGACAATCCTCAGAGAAGACCACAGAAGCTCTTTATCTGTATACAAAGCACATTTCTATTCTCTCATGCCCCAAACATGGGCTTTATCAATCTGCCGTGAAAGTGCCACCAGGGGCAATTTTCATGTTGAGAGACGGCCTGGTGTGCTGGCCCCCAGCCCCATGTTTACAGCAAGAAATTAATCATGGAATAACATGTTTTTCTTTTTAATCCACGCAGTGTCCTTGACTAAGAGGAAGCTGTCACCGACAAGCCTCGTGAAAGAGTTAGGATGGTTAGGATGTTTCCAAGTCCTTCCCACCGCGCGTGGGGTCGGAATTTGCACGGGCTCGGGTTCCATGCTTGGTAGGGGGTGATTTCCAAACCAAAGTTCCACAGAGAAGAGGGCGGGCGCCCCCTGCTGGCCTCAGGGGCAGACTGCTCTTTCCCCAGACATGATTCTGCATCCACTTTCTCTCAAAGCAAACCCTTACCTGGGATTCACTACAGATCCGTTCCAAAGCGAAATAGAACACAGAAACAGGACAAGGCCTCTTGAAAGGGGTTGTTTAAAGATCTCTTCAAAAAAAATTTAAAAATAAACCTGTTTTGTGGGCATGTCAATAGATACTTCTATGGGAAGGCAGTTGACAATAGCTACACAAATTTCAAATGGTGTCCCATATTGACACAGTGTTACCCCTTATGGTGATTTATCCATCAGATATACTTATCAGAAATGGAGAAGCAGCAAAGTTAAGTGGCTCAAAGTGAACCTTTAGGGCGGAGATGTGGCTGAAATTCCAGTTCATTGGCACCAAAGCAAATGGAAATAAAGGCTGGGCCACGTTAAGATTGCTTTCCAAATAGAACGCGGTATGGACAATTAAGAAGAAATTAAAACAGAATCTGGTGTCAAGAAAATAGTTATGTCCTGAAAGAGTGGGAGTTGAGGAGGAGTAAAACTTTAAACTGAAATGGAGGCGTGAGGGAAACTGTATTTGGCCTTTGAAGTGTTTATTATTAATGGAAGGAGGATTTCTGTCTACAGCATTAGAACATTGATACTGTATTGAAAATAGCATAGATGTTGGCATTTTTTTCACTCGTCTTTTACTAAATGCTAAACAGTTTATGGAGGGATTGCCTTGAAGTCTCCATCACTGAAAATAACTGGGCCACATCTGGGCTGACAAAATGTTCACGTTAAGAGTTCTGGAAGTCAAGTGAGTACTTTGCACTGAGCAGTTGTGTTTTCCTCTATACTTCAGTGGAATCCAAATTTGAAAGAATGGTTCATCCTCTTCTGGTAGCCTTAGAAATTCTTACTGTAAGGATGCACTAGTGTTCATTTTTCTCAGTTATTCCAAATCTCAAAAAACTTGGCCTCCAACACCTTTTGAAACTGATTTTTAAATACGACCCTTATTGTATCTCTAAGATTAAATTTCCTTGTAAGTAGGCAATCCTAAATATCAGGCTAAAAAGGAGCTGGCTCCCCCACCTACCCCGATGCCACCCCGGATCTGTGTTTAATGCCAGGGAAGCAGAAGTCCAGACACCCAGAAACAAGAGAAGACCAGGTGGTGTCTTCAAAACCAGGAATTCCAACTCTAACACTGCTCTCAGTGGTGTATGTTCCTTTCCTCAGCATTGTGAACTGACACTCAAATCTCTGGGGGAGCAAAGCAAATTGATTTACATTTGTAAGGAACAAATGGCTGGGATGATTAACTGTTTGGTCTCTTGCATATTAGAGTTTGCCATCTTTCTTTTTTTTGTCTTTTCTATGGTGTGGAGAGTTTGATGTCTTCTCACTGGATTCTGAGCTCCCTGGGAGCAAGAACCATATCTTTGCTCTCTAGCGCAGGCATTTGCACACAGTAGGCATTCAAGAAACGGTAACAATATCTAAGTCTTACATCATACTTACCGTGTGCCAGAGAGACACTGTTCAAAGCACTTGAATCCTCCTACCAATTGTATTATTATTTTATAGAGAAGGAAACTGAAGCACAGAGAGGTTAAGTAACTTCCCCAAAGCCACACAGATCAGAAGTAGTGGAGCTTGAGTTCGACCCCAAGTAGCCTAACTCTAACGTCTACACTCTTAGCCACTGTGTCATGGTTCCCAATCTTGTCTACACATTAGTCCCCTGGGGAGCTTCAAAAAATATAGCCTAGGGACTGGGATTTAGCTGGTCTTGGGCATGGCCTGTGCTTTGGCATTTTTGAGAGATCCACTGGTTCTCATGTGCAGACAAGTTCTGAGACCCAGTGCATTACACTGCCCTGCCCCATTCACCAGCAGATGTTTGCTGAATGGGATTTGCTCTGTGTGGAACTGCTTTCAGGGATATAAACAAACAAGCCCAGGCGAAAATACTCCTAACTCTGGCAACAGCAAATTATCTTCCAGTGCAGCAGAATGTAATTCCAATAGAGCATGTAAGCACATGGGTCTGCAGTCAGATATTCCTGCATTCAGAGTCTAAATGGGCTGGTTATGATCTGCAGGTAGCAGTCAGGCCAGGTGCTCACCAACCTCACTTTCCTTCCTTCCTGGGTACACAGGTAGACTCCATTACCCATGTTTCCTGTTGGCTGTGACCATGTGACAGAATTCTGACCAATGTGGGCATAAGTGATGTTTGCTCCTGTCTCCCTGGCTACGTCCTGGCCATAAAAGTGGTCCTCCTGTCTCTCCTGTGCAGAGATCCCAGCTGGGGATTCTGAGGCTCCAGGGGATGCAGAGCCACAAGATGGAAGGAGCCTGGGCTCCTCCATCACTGCTTGAAGGAGAGCTGTCAGATATTCCAGAATGCCAACCGGACTTTCTGTAAATGAGAAATAAACCTCTCTTTTTGTTAAGCTGCTGAGATTTGGGGATCTAGCTGTGTCACTAGTGACTCATGTCCCTTAACAAGTACATGGTGTGGCTTGGGATAGGTTACTTAACCTAAGCCTTAGTTTTGTCATCTGCAAAATACAAATAATGGTACAAATATGAACAATACAAAATAGATTCGCTCTCCTCTCTTCTGCCCTTCTCCACTTTGCCCTCTGCCCAGAACCCTGTGCCTTATGGACTGGGCATGAGCCAGGTTCTACCCATGGGAGGCTCCAGCAGGAGATGGGAGGGCAGGAGAGTGGGGGTGGGGGTCTATCTCTCTGGCTGCTTCCCTCCACCTAGGGTCATAGCTCTGGTCAGGCAGACCTCTCTCAGCTATTAAGTTTTGGGAATTGCTCCCTTAGTCTTTTCAGGACTGTGGCTGTGCCTGGTGTTCAGTCTCTTGAGAGATGGATGAAGAAGGAGGGGCATCCTAATGCCATTCCCATAAGGAGAGCCACAAAAGGTGAGGAATGGCCATTGGTTCACATGACTTTGAGGCCTGGGCAGGCCCAGAGCTGAAAGGGGATTAGAGAAGAGCTACCAAGTCTTCACTTGGCTCAGAGACAGCCACGAGGTGCCTGTGGGCTTCCCTTACCCTGTGCTGCCCACCATGTGCTGAGTATTTCCTTCCTAGCACCTGTCTGTCACACGGAGTGGTCACATCTCTTGCTGGGACCCTGGCTGATACTGAATGTGAATGTTACATTGTCAATACTGATACTGAATGTGAATGTTACATACCCTGGCTGATACTGAATGTGAATGTCCCCCTGCCCTGGTGAATGGGGCAGGGCAGTGTAATGCACTGGGTCTCAGAACTTGTCTGCACATGAGAACCAGGGGATCTCTCAAAAATGCCAAGGCGCAGCCCACACCAAAGACCAGCTAAATCCCAATCCCTGGGGTGTATTTTTAAAGCTCCCCAGGGGACTAATGAGCAGACAAGTTCGGGAACCAAGACACAGTGGCCAAGAGTGTTGTCGAGTGCCAAGAAGAGGAGTCGCCACATAGGAAATATTCAATGATGAACTTTTATTTCATATATATTTATATTTTAAAAAATATTACAAGTATTGCTAAAATCAAGAAAACGTGAGCTTACATTGAAGAAAGGACATCTGTAAGTAGTAATCATTTGATCTTGGGCAAAGAATTTCCCCTCTCCGGGCTTCGATTTCCTCACCTGCAGACAGGACTAGATGACCACTCAGGTTCACTCATTCATTCATTCACTCATTCACCATTTGCTGATCCCTGACTCTGGGCAAGGCACTGTGCTAGGCACCGGGTCCCTAAGTCCCTTGCCCTCCTGAAGGAAGTCAAACAGGGAAACAGACATGGATCTACAGTATGTGGGGAGTGCTGCAAAGTTTAACAAAAAAAAGGAAAGCATGCTATAGTGGGAAATAGAGAGGAAGAGAGGGTGGCCAGGCTGCCTGAAGTGGAGCCTCTGGGCTGAGACGGCCGGAGCAGCCAGAGATCCAGACAGAGCATCCGAGTTGGGGCGGCCATAGCGCGTTCTTGCCCCAGGCTGTGCATGATTTTCCCCAGGAGAGCTCTTAGCCCAGTGATTTTTTAACAGGGGCTTTTTTTCATATTTGGCATATTTGGCCACGTCTGGAGACATCTTTGGTTGTCACAACTGGGGGAGGGGAGTTTGTTACTGGCATCCAGTGGCCAGAGGCCAGCGGGGGGTGGGAGGGTGGCAACATCCCCTGCATCCTACAATGCACAGGCTGGTCTCAAATGTCAACTGCTGAGGTGGAGAAACCCCACTTTAGCCCCATTCTGAGATTTTGCTTTAATCAGTGTTAACTGCGGCCTGCGGTGCAGCATTTATAGAAAGAAATCTTCCAGGTGGTGCTAACCCCTACTCACGGGCATGCAGAACTGAACCGCTAGGGTGGCTAAGCACAGCCAGAAGAGGGGAGAGGGGCTGGAGACGCCGGGAAGAGATCAAGCACATTTTCTTGCTCAAATATTCTAAGAGCCTTTAATCTCAATCTTCTAGCAAAATTCTGTGGTTTCCCAATTAGTGAAGACTTTTTGCTAAGTCAGGTAACTGCTCCAAGCTTTTCTTAAATGAAGTCCTGGGAAGAGCATGAGGTCTGGGAGTTAAACCATGTGATGGTGAGCAAGTTTCTTGACCTCTCTGAACCTGTCTCCTCATCTGGAAAACAGGGACTCTAGTAACTGCCTCTGAGCGGGGGCTGTGAAATTATAAAAAGAAGACAGTAGGATACTTGGCACACAGTAAGCATCTCACAATTGTCCCCATCCCTTTTTTCAACAAGAGCCATGGGTGAAGTGTGACTTGTCATTTTTCCCTAATTGTTCAAAGTGGATGTTATATAGTCACATCTGTCACAACAAAATCTTTTAAAGTAAATTGCCCTTAAAAATAAGTATGTCTGGCCAGGCACGGTGGCTCATGCCTGTAATCCCAGCACTTTGGGAGGCTGAGGTCAAGAGTTCGAGACCAGGCTGAGGTTAACCTGGCCAACACGGTGAAACCTCGTCTCTACTAAAAAAACAAAAAATTAGCGTGGTGTGGTGGCAGGTGCCTGTAATCCCAACTACTCGGGAGGCTGAGGCAAGAGAATCGCCTGAACCCAGGAGGTGGAGGCTGCAGTGAGCTGAGATTGCTCCATTGTACTCCAGCCTGGGCAACAAGAGCAAAGCTCCGTCTCAAAAAATAAATAAATAAAATAAAAATAAGTATGTCTTTTAAATATTCCCTTCATAAGTAAAAATACTCCTCCAAATAGTTATCAGTTTCGTGAGATCAAACTAGGAGGTGTGTTTGCTGCAAGTCCTTATTGCAGGGATAGGATAACTAATAGAGGGACTAAAATCCAAAGCGGGGAGGGAAGAACTGTTAAAACTCCATACAGCTCAGCAATCAGTAGCAGACAGACCCAAGATCTGCTATCAGAAGCATCAGGGGCACTGGAACATCATTTCCCAATAACCAGGTCTGAGGCAGATGTACACCCCACCCCAATAAGTATTTTACACAAGTTTTGGGAACACTTCTTGGTGAAAGACAAGAGTGTTTAAAGCAAAATCCAAAGAGTAAATATTTTAATTTTTTCTTCAAGAGTATTCTTATTTTCATATTATTTAAATAGTCACATTAACAAGGTACATTTCCACAAAAATACTTGTACAGCATCAGTATTCTTATTCACATCCATAATTGCCATAATTAGGAAAAATTAGGAAACTTAGCAAAGACAGTCAATACACATATGTTCTTTTACTTGTGGTGAGAATAAATTCAATGTCTAAAATAAGTCAGGATGGATCAACATAAAAGCTGAACTAGACACCCCTACCAAATTTCTCAATGAAAAAGCAAATAGCCCTGGGTGACCAGCAAGTTATACAAACAATGCAAGACAAATCCAACTAGAAATCGGAAGCTGCCATTTTGTATACACAAAATACAAGTGAAACAGCGAAGTAAACATATTTTTAGAGGGAGGTGCTGCTACCCGGGACATTAGAAATACAACTGAGCCAGCTGAGATGACATTTACAATCTCTTGAAATACAGCAGATGGCACTCTGGTGCTTCCTATGAAGCAACATGCTTGAAATCAAGGGCCCAACAATTGTTGTAGGAAAGCAAAATATACCTCTAACACCTACGTTTACCAAAAAAGCTGACATCTCAAACTCGGAGTTGTTGAGACTCAAATTTCTCATCCCCAAAGAAGCCTATTACGGTAGTGTGTTGGATGCTTTTTGTATCTCTGATATGCAGGCACTATAATAGGGGGAAAATACTTCTGAATAAAAACATTGGCTGACTTGCAACTGTGCATATAATGTCTATTCAAGGGGACAGTGTGCCTAGCATGATCCTGAAATGTTGAGATAAAAGGAAGTTGGCATTAAAGCACTATTTGTCTTATATGAAAAGAGTGACTCTATCTTCCAGTAAACAAGATTTCCTGCAATGAAAAAGAAATTTTTCCTTCATTATCTATAAACTATACAAATAACTTTTCTTTTTAACCTAAGACTCAAAAATTTATATTTGATTTTATTCTATTTGATACCAATTGGTATGTCCAGCTGATGCATTTGCAGATACAAAAGAATATTGCTTTGTGTTTGCACAGTCCCTTCAAGGAACTTAAAGAACTTGATGGAGAAAAGAACTTGACGGACATTCTCTCTGAAGTCTTAAGTAGGTCAAAAGTAATGAAGGAAAACAGAAGGGGAGTGCTCGTTAGAGCCCACCATGCCCCACAGTTCTGAGGATGCGGGTGCGAGGACTCTGAAGCAAAGCAAAGCAGAGGGATCTCTCAGACGCCAAGTCACACAGCTCTTTACACATTGAAAATCTGAGTTAATGTTAAGACAATGATTAGTCAATCCTGAAACCATTTAGTGCAATTGGGGATTCCTCATTTTAAGTCGCTGCTTTAGAATTCGGCTCCCCTGCTGTCTGTGTTCTGGTGGAAGCGGCACACTGCCTTTGGACAAACAGCCTCTGCAGGGGCAGACACAGTTGTCTGGACTCTTTTGGAACTGAACAAAGACACTAAACCTACAGAACATCGTTTTTAAAGGAGATAGTTAAAAAGTAATGCCCTAAAAGCCAGAAATATTTCAATCGGCTTGAAAAGTGACACACAACAGGAGCAGGAAACACCAGTTTTTAGTATTTTGCCATCTTAGGCACACTGCTACTTGGAAAGATTTTTTAAGTGAACTTTGCCTTATAAAAATATTGATAAATATATGTACTTAAGTGAGAATCCAAATCGTACCCAAACTTCATGAAAGTGAAAGTCTATTGCTATGACATCTAGAAGAAACACTGAGTTATCTAAAAGGCAATGTTCAGTGGTGGGCAGAAAGGAAGGGAAAACGGGGGGTTCCAAGTTAGCTCCATTCAAGAGGAAGACACGGCTGTGGCCTCAGCTGCCTCTCTACTCGTCATGTAAGGGGGTCTTAACATGTCAGAACATTGTGGGGTTCTGTAACTTGCTGACAGATCTCGATGGAGCTGCTTATGGGACTCCACGGGGGGAACTGTAAAGACTCAACGTATCACTGGTGGACATGCGCGATCTACTCTAGTCAGAAGCATGACACCAAACCCAACCATGCAGGCACAGTGGCAGTTCAGAAAAGTATTGCTCTGAGAGATCTGAGATCTAAGGTGGCCCCTGGCTGCTCCGCGTGTGATGTCGCCAGAGAGGACTCTCACTGGACAAGGCCCAGTGGTCTGAGGCTCTGTACAAAGCATGACGCCATATGTGATCATTCTCACACGCACACACAGCCTAATCATCCAAAACCCCCCCTTGGGCTTTGTCGTAAAAAACCCTCCATTTACCAGGAGGGATGCTGAGGCTTACAGGGATCAGATGTCCTGGACAAGTCATCCGTTTGGTAAGCTGCAGATGTGGCAAACCACGGATTCTAGCCACGCTCTTTCTACTGTGTCATCACAACACAAAAGTCTGAAAAGACATTTGTAAAAAAGAAAAAGCTTAAGGACATTTAATAATGTAGAAGTGTTCCGATATAGATAAACATCTTTCCAGAATCTCAGCTAAAGAACATCTTGGCTGAACTGACAATGAAACTTTTTGAGACACAACGTTTCTGTTCCCAAAATGATTACATCGACAACAGGTGCAGGAGGGTAGAACAAAGAAAGAACCACGGAGATTACATTACAAAGATATATGTTTAAATGAGATTTGTAAACTTAATTTGTTTGCAACTCCGGGTGCAAAGAAGAGAATAATTACTTTTCTCTATACTGTAGTTAATTGAACTTAAGTACAACTGTGGAAAGTATATTTAAAAGTTAGACAGATTTTACAATTTTAAGTTTGATCAAGTGTTTTCCAGTTTGACTAATCATAACTGGGTTAACACACATAGCAAGTTTCCTTAAGGGCAAATGGAAAATGCTGGCATCTGAGTGAGGTGGTCAGAACGCTCCCCACAGCCAGAGGCGCCTTCCCGGTAACACAGCACGCCTTCCTGTTAGTGTGTCGCCAGGACCAGGCTCTACCCGAATAAGAGATGGTCCCGTGGTGCTTAAACAGGTGGTTACGCTGTTGTCTTTTGAAGTTTTTTGGCAGTAAAATGGAAACTAAAATTAAAAGCTATATAACCCCATTTTTATAAATTCTAAACATTTTGATTTTTGGTTTACATTGCTTTCCTGCTTAGAAAATTTAGAGAACAAAATTGATTTAACTACATTTTCCAAGCCCCAAATTGAAATGCAGCTCTGAAATCGAAGTTCAATAATATTCCCCCAACTTTAGAAAACAGGAAGTCAGGTCATGCAACTTTCAACAGTGGATATATACAAAGTTCCACCTTTTCTTTCTGCTGGATCAATCTAAAGTCAGGAATTGACAACAATTTCCCTCTTACTCCTAGGTAATGATTTACCTGATATTAACCAAAATCGATTTTGAGAAAGTGTTCCCAATTATCTTGCGGTAAATCACAGTACTGCATCTATGAATATGCTCTAAGAAAAGCAAAATATTCATGGAAGCATAAAACAATATCACCTTTAAATAAAAATACTTTATTCATTCCTGATAGGTTATCAAAATGTACGCTGTTAACCAAGTAAAAATGGTATGCTCAAATAGTTAACTAGGGCATATTCGAAGAACTTTGTTTACTTTTAAAAGAGGAAAAATCACTTCCAATCTTCCCTTCCACACATTCCTAACAAGCCTGCACTATACCTGCTTAAAACTGAAAATATAAACAATTACATGGGCCCCACTTCATTATAGAATGCATTTTCCTGTACTCTTAAAGGAAGCTATTACATTGAAGTTACCTTCCTTTGCCAAAAACTTTCAGACAAGTTTACTGCTCTTTATATTTTGTGTAACTTTGTAAATTATACAAGAAATATAGCACACAACTTGAATTAATCTAAAAACACATACACATAAACACAGGATAAAGTGCAACACAACAGAACATGTCTGCAACATTCACTTTCTCAAACCCCCACAGAAGGATTTTCGGAGTAAATGGAAATAATGTTGTTCTCAAGTGCATGAACGCTAAATTCAACAGAATAGGTTATTTTTCCACACTGATATTTATATTGAAAATCCTATTTCCTTTGCTTCCCCTGTGGCTTCTGTCTCTCATTTTCAGTTAAAAGTTCTGAAGCTGTGATTCTTTTTAAACCTTAAGAAAATTCAACTCCACAGAGCTACACAAAGTGTTAGAAGGCAGCTTCCAATGATCTCTCATCGGTAACAAGGAGAATTACAGTCATCTTAACAAAAGTGAGCCTTCCACTAACTTGGCAGCAAATGCTTTAAGGACCTTTGACACCAGCCACCAAACATTTCTATAGGCAAGTATCAACTATAAATGTCAGAAGTTTTTGGTTGCATGTTGTTTTGATGTTAAATTATTTAACTAAAAAATGCTTTTGTTCCTGAGATGAGCACAATAAAATTAAACGAGCTTCCTCTGAAGCTGCTGTCAGGACTCTGAGCTCCTGGTTCCACTCTCCTTATCTTCACACTGTCAGTTCCAAGCCATCAGTCATCCCCGTGGCGCCATTTCTGTGACTCGTCTTGCCGGACATCTGGCCTAATTTGGTTTCTCATGCCACCCAGCACGTTTGACGTTGCTTCTGTGGCAACAATCAGAGGTTTCACCACTGCCGGAGGAATCTGGCGCAGAACCTCGCCCACGGCACCAGTCACCCCTCTGCTCTCGTGTTCTCGAGCCGCAGTTTCATAAATAGTCTGAGCCGTGTCTGTGATTCCCTGCGTAGAGGTGGGAGGTAGGGGAGAGGAGGGCAGTGAACAAACTCTGGTCGGAAAACTCTCTAAGCTATCCTGCAGTACACACTTTTAAAGCAGGTAACATTATGTTTGTAACCAGACAAAAAAAAAATGCCATGCTTTTAGATAACCCGGGATTATTATTTTTAATGACAGAATTCTAACTATAAGGGAAAGAGGCAATTATGACTTAGTATTTTGTTGTGACACTAGTGTGTGGAAAATGTAGGTAAACTAAAATTTCGCATTGGGAAGATAGAAATACGGGCTTTGCTGGTACTATTAATCACTCCAGTTAAATCAAACTTGGCAAACAAAGCTTCTTGAGTATATTCACTAAAGAAATATGGTGATAGTTCCCTTTGATTCAACCTAATTCTACTAAGCTCTGGGAAATTACTTAATTTGTTTTAAATTACTGGCTATGTATTAGGAAAAAAATGGAAAATTCAATTAAGATAAAAAGCTAAATAGAACATTTTATTGGATTAGAGAATTCTGAGAACAAAAAGCAGGAGCATGTTTAATAATTCTCAACAAAACTTTAGTAGCATTTTCCATCTTTCTCACAACATAATAAAATAATGATGATTGCTAAGCTTTCTTTTTCATTTATTCAGTCTCTATGCTAGTAATGACTTCTGAGCTTTGAAGCTGAATATACAAACATGTAGGTCAAACCAATGTGGTAAAACTTCACATGACTTCTGAATCTTTACCATTTATCTAACTCAGAAATCCCTAGGGAACTCAAAGCAACATTCCATTATTATTATTATATTATTATATTATTGTGACAGCTTCAGTGATGGGGACAGCATAAAGGAACTTTGAGTTCTCCAGGGAAATCAAGGACCTTGTCCTAACCCAGAATCTAGCCATCATTTTGGCAAGTTAACAAGAGCATCCTATCTACCCAATATATCTGGCAAAAACGTAATACCACAGAGCAATAAAAAAGATGTCCAGAAGGCCGGGCGCGGTGGCTCACGCCTGTAGTCTCAGCACTTTAGGAGGCCGAGGCAGGCGGATCACGAGGTCAGGAGATCAAGACCATCCTGGCTAACACAGTGAAACCCCGTCTCTACTAAAAATACACAAAACTAGCCAGGCGTGGTGGGAGGCGCCTGTAGTCCCAGCTACTTGGGAGGCTGAGGCAGGAGAATGGCATGAACCCAGGAGGCAGAGCTTGCAGAGAGCCGAGATCATGCCACTGCACTCCAGCCTGGGCAACAGAGCGAGACTCCGTCTCAAAAAAAAAAAAAAAAAAGTGTCCAGAAAAACTCAAAGAAATAATAAGTACTACTTTAAAAACTATCTAGAGGATAACAGCCAATAAGAGAAACCATGAGCACAACAATGTTTACAACTTGTACATTTCCCTGCACCATCTCCCTCCCCTCTCCACCAGCTCTCCTCCCTATCCCACCCGCGATAAACAGGAGTAGATGACTGGAGCACGAGGCTGACCACCACTACGTTTGCAGACAACAGAAGTAAATTCCAATCTCAGCCCTATTATTTAGCTGTGTGACCTTAGATAAGTCATTTAAACAGGGAATTAAAATGCTGCCTTCCTCCTATGGTGATTGTTAGAATTAAATAATTCATCTCAAGAGCTTGACAGAGTTTGGAAGACAGTAAGTGTTCAATAAATAATTCCTACTACCACCCTCGTAAGTGCCTGGCTACCACCAAATAGAACTATGTAAGTAGGGGTTGACATACTTTTTATGTAAGGGCCACATAGAAGGTATTTGTGGGCCATGGTCTCTGTTATTTATTTTTTGTTTTGTTTTGTTTTACAATCCTTTAAAACTGTAAATACCATTATTAATAGCTCAAAGGCCCATACAAAAGAGGCATGGCCAGTCTACCCTGCAGCCTAGTCTGCCAACCTCTGATCTAAAAGATGAGCCTATCTATGACACACACAAGGCATTTTCTCTTCATCTTTGACTTCCTGACATCTAAAATGGAAAAGAAATACCAAGCACCACTTAGGAACTTTTTTTTTTTTTAACTTTAATAGAGAATCCAGAGTAAGTCCAAACAAGCACATCCTACCATCTCAATCCACACTTACTAATCTCACCCTCCCTTCCCTCATTCTTCCTAGTGACAGCTTAGAGAAAGAGAACTCAACTTTAAACCCAAATACCCAGTTCCAATCCTGGCTCCACTCCCTGTTCTCTGTGGTACTTGGGGGAGGCCACTGTCTGGCAGAACCCGTTTCCTCATCTGTAAATTAGAAATATCACCTATCTCTAATGGTGATTACCATATATTTGGCACAAAGTAAGCACACATTTATTTTAAAATTAATATAGATTAAATTAGGCAACCATTTCACAAGTTGTTAAATCAAACTGCTATTACATCTTACTACCCACTGCCCTTACTAACCCCAGTGTATGTTTCACAGATCTAATTTTAGCCTATTGATAGCTGGCTCAATCCTGACATCTGTAGGAGCAAATCTGACTGGTAATTATCTCTTTATTCTCCCCAGTAAATCTTTTTTTCAAAGCTGACCATTGGTCTTACCTTTATTTATCCACTAATACATTTCTTGGGGCCCTACCTTCGTGGACTTCCTGCTGTTTGGGACCACAGAGGCTACTTTTCTCAAGTAAAAGACCGTCCTAGGCACGTCTGACTGTTGTTAGAATATGACTGAGAAAAATATCTTTCATGAAATCCTAAAACACAAATCATAAGTCAAATGACCTCAAACTCCCTTATGTCATATTAAAAAGAATGTCAAAAAGAGTATGCCAGGGAATGACCCTGACAACACCCAGAAAAAAAAAAAAACAGGGTTCACTGGCACAACCGTGTCAGAGAGCAATTCAGCAATGCTTAATACATGTCGAGATTCCAACGGTTACTCCCCAGTTGATCCTAAAGAATTTCTTGTACATATGAACAAAAAGACAGTTAAATGAGCACTCCCCATAGTGGTGTTTCAGGGGAAAAATGGAAACTGAATGTCCACCAACAGGAAAATAAATAAATTATGATATATTCATACAGTGAAATACCATAAAACTGTGGAAATTAGACCTACATGGATTAAGATTAACATGGATCTATCTTGAAATAAGTTGCAGAATGAGACACATAACACCATTTATGGAAACTTTTAAAACATTAACACTAGTATGTTTTGCTTATAAATACATACTTATATAATAAAACTATATAAAAACATGTACAAAGAAATATGTTCCACGTTCAGCATAGTGAAGGCATGGCAATAGGATCAGGGTGGGAGATTCATCTGAAAAGTTCTAGTTCTTAAGCAAATCTGAGGTAAGCAGGGCAGAGTATAAATGTGTTAAACCTAGACAGCGATCACACGGCATTTGTTTCTATCACTCCCTGAGTGCTTCTGCAGGTGAAGAGAGAGAATCCATCCACCCACACAATCACTAGTATTCCTGTTAGCCTACTGGTCCAGACTGGCCCTTTTCCGTCACCTCACACAGATACGGGCACATGTTATTAGTGGCAGTTGCCATTCTGCTCCCAGGGATTTCTACAGAATACATTGAAGCCACTAAATGCTCTTTAGGTGAAAGTTGGGAAAGCGCACAGAAGGGTTCGGATGTGTCCACCCAAGTATTCAATTACCTCTTTCACAACACGGTAGGCCTTGGCCACACCTTCCCTCAGGTCTACTGGCTGGTGGGCTAACCGGTGATGAGGAAACCTTTTGGTCTTCTTGGGCTCGATAGAAAGGGTACCAGGAGACACCATATCATACGCAGTCTCTGCAGCTGCCTGGATCATTTTGTCAAACGGAAGAAATGAATTAGAAGAAAGTCTGAAGAGTTACGGACCAGCAGAGCACTTCCTACAGGGAGTGAGGAAGAGCAGAGGAACTCACAAACCCTAATGAAGACACTTCTGTGTATCTGAATTCTTTACCACAAGAATTGATGACTTTTATAACGAGAACATAAAAGTATAAATTAATAACTAACACCTGGATTGAGCTAAATTTTTAGCCCCTCCTCTGTTCACTGAGAACACTCAACATTTCCACATCAGTCTATGGAGCTTAATACTTACTAGAATGATCTTTAATACTTCTGTTTAATTTACAATGCCTTCTTCAAATTTAGCTATGATCCTTTCATACAAATATGGTGAAATCAATCCTCTGCTAACTTAATGTTTACAATTTACCTGAAATAGGCAAACAAATCTGACACTGTATTCCACTGCTTTATTCTAATTATTTAACACTAAACATTTAAGCAATAAAACAAGCATGACATTAAATCACTACGAATAAAGTATCTACTCACAACATTTTGTATATCTTCACAGTATTGTTTTAAAAACAAAAGGACCCAACCATTTCACAATGGCTCTTTTTGGATAGACTAAGGCAGTCTAAAAAGATACCTGTATGGTTTGAACCATTCTGTTTGTGAGTTCTAGAGCAGCCATCGCTGTCGAGGTACCAAAGGAAGCAGCGCCTCTCTGAAACCCTCTGACAATGCGGCCATCCTTCCGGTACTGCTCTATTGGGAGCCAGACCAAGTCCTTTAGGCCTTGTACTACAACAGTCAACACAAAATCAACATCAGTGCCACAGTTCAGACTTTTCTATCATTCTAACCCTGGGGTTTTTAACTCCTAAAACTGGAGGCAAAGTTTTGTGTATATGAGTACATATGTGAGTTTTCTAGACTAATGGTCCTCACATAAGTTCTCAAAGGGATAAGAATTACTGATCTGAAAAAATAACTTATCTTTTGATTAAAAAAGAAGAAAACTCACCTAATTGTACTAGTGAATGCATAGGTCCAACACCTCCCAGGATTCCTGGTAGCTGGTTCTTCTTAATGTCATTAAGCCACTCAGTGATTGCATATGAGAATAATTTGTCAACACCTAGTAAACTAGAGCAAATGATTATTAGTATGTCAAAAGGAGAAATACATTTATAGACACAGATTAGTTTGAGGGTTTTTTTTTTACTTAAAACAAAATCTACAAATTATAAGGGCAAATATTACAGGTGCTTCAAAAACAGCTAACATTTTTCAAATCAAAAAGAAACACAAATCATCCTTTTAACTCACAACCTGAATTTCTCTAAATATACATATATATACACACACACACACACAGATATATAAAATCCAATTCTAATGTTAATAATTTCTACAAGACTCAGGTAATACGTATTAGTGTGTTTTTCCAATGTTCTTATTTCTTAAACATCTTAAGGCTTTGGCATAGGATTAACCCAAAGTTTCTAAATTGCCAAAATTGCTACTAAGAACTTCCAATCTTTTCACTGAATAAGCTAATTTACAACCTTAGAAAATTATTTAAAATATCCTAAACTATAACTGTTTTTTCCAAATACTACTCTTTTCAAACTACTTCTAATCCCTCAGAATAGAAATCAGTGCCTAAATCTTAAGAGTCCTCTAAATATGAGCTCTCTAAATAAAATACTGTAAAATTGTGTATGCATGCTAAGAAAACTCAGTTTTTAAATTTGTTGTACACTAACTTTGATAACTTCACTTAAAGCTTCATATAATAAATTCACTTACCCATGTCGATAGGAAAGCCTCTTGAGCTTTAGTTCAGAGCAGTTTAACTGAGCCAGACCAATCAAAATCCCAGCTAGCGTACCCTTCAAAATTAAAAAAGGCCAAATCAACCTTACTGTAAATTAAGAGACTCAACATCTAAAATAATCGTTATTTTGAAAGTCAAAGCAGTAGTCATTATTGATACTAAAACACTTAAAATATTTACAGTAAAAAAATATATTTTACAATACATATGACCCAATTTATACCAAATTTTACTCATGGTACTTAAGTAAATATTTACATTAAAAACAATTAAATTTAAAAACCTTGCACTTCATTTCAAACATATATATAAACTATGACAAAGCAAAGTTAAAAATAAAAACGAGCTCATTAGAGAAACATATGATAATTTTGTGGAGTATATTTGTAGAGTTTCCCAACCTGATCCATTGATACATGTTTGCCATGATAATCAAGTCGAATGGGAACTTCTGACGTGAATCTAAATTCTCTGAAGATAAAGGAAGGAGGGAGTTATTTACATTTACAATTACTAATAGGTGAAATTAGATATAAATTAATTTGTTCAATTGGAGAATAAAAACAAAACCACAAAATAAATCATGTAAATATCTTAAGAACTAAATAAAAGAGAATGTCTTTTAGCTCTATCTTTTCCTAATATAACAATTAAACAGATGTTAATCGTCTCATATATTATTATATTTGCATTTCTCACAAAAAGCTTTTCTTAGTTACGTCTATATAGTGTAGGAAAATAAAAATAATACTAACATAAAATGTAATAAAAACCTTTTCTCAGTTTATGAAATAATGTACACTTACAAAAATTTATTCTTATATATATTCACAATTCATTCAAAGAATAAATTAATAAAAGCAACCTTCAAGATTAAACCAGATAGTCATGACCAAGAAATATAAAGAGAAGGCCTAAGGAATTATTTTGACTGTCTGGTAAAGCAGAGCCAGCAATCCTGGCATGAACCCCAGGTTCATCTATGAGATGCAACTGTGGGCAAGTCACTTGAACTCTCTGCTGCTCAGTCTTCAGAAATTGTTAAAATGCCACCTACATTGTTAAATTTTGTGAGAATCCTTGAAACTAATGCTTCTAAGTAAACAGAATTATCGACAAACAAATATAGGGAACGGTGTGAGAATGAAATTATAATTATACAGTTGTCCCTTGGTTTCTGAAGTGGATTGCTTCCAGGGCCTTTATGGATACCAAACCCCTTGATGTTCAAGTCCCTTATATAAAATGGGATAGTATTTGCATATATGCCACACATATCCTTTCATATACTCTAAATCATTTCTAGATTACTTATAGTATCTAATACAATGTAAATGCTGTGCAAATCATTTTTGTATTTTTAATTTGTATTATTTTTATTGCCTTTTTTAATTAATATTTTGGTTGAATCTCAGATGTAGAATTCTAGATATAGAGGGCTGGTTGTACACTGATGGTACACATCTAACAAAATGATCTGGCTTCCAAAAGTTGGCTGCAAACAATGTTTGGAACTTGAAACACAGTTTTCCCACAGAATTAATGTTGGTGGTTACATCCTAAGCCATCTCACCAAAGTCCACTGTGCCTACAACAAAATGGAGATGCTATATTTACACCAATCACTACCAGAAGCCTCAGACCCCAGGTCACGCCCATCCCCTGAATACTCAGCACCACTTGGCTGTCGGGCCAGTGCCCTCCAATACTCTCCTTTCTCACTCTTTTTTTCCTCCATGGCACATATTAATAGGACAAACCATTTATTTTAATTATTTGTAATCTCAATTTGTAAACTCAATTAAATATTTTCTCTACTTTGTTCATTTGTGCCTAGATCAAAACCTGGCATACAGTTAAGTGCTCAGTAAATATTTGTAAAATGAATAAATGTTTGGAGGAAGGGGTCTCTCATGACATTACTAAAAACTGTACTGGATTTTCTGGATTAGAGATAAGAAAATCTGTGTTCTAGTCGTGCCTTGGCCACTAACTGTGGTCTTGAGCAAGTCAACTCATCTGTCTGGGCATTCACTTCCTCATTTGTAAGGTGTGTAATTTAGACTATGGCACTGATTAGGAGCCTTTGAGAGTACAAATGAAAATCTATAAGCTATTATCAATATTTTAAATAGTCTAATGGAAAAAATAAACATTTACCTAAGTAAGTATAGGGTTTGTGTACTTTTTAAACCTAAATAAATGGGTAACCCTACTTCCTCTGGGCTAAAAAAAAAAGGCAAAATTCTTTGCTTTCAGGCCCATGTTTACAAAAACCAAATTGGCAGTTTATAAATGTGACTAATAAAATAAGAATGCATATTATCACTTAAGATACATGTTTTTGTAAAAATAAAAGGATCAACGTAGGAAATTAATTTTAAAAGGTCCTTCTTTGGTGGTGGAAAGATTTAGAACCACCAGGAATCATCTATTCCAAGATCTTTCCAATTATCATATTCCATTTTTTCTACCTATTTTCATCACTATGCAAAATATTTAAAACGTGACAACCCTTCCAAGTAGTAATACTGCTGACTTTGGCCCATGCCTAAAGTCTAACTTCAGAACCTAGAGAGAAAGAGAGAAATCAGCAACCCGGGACATATGAGAAAGCAGCACAGAAAATCAGGGAAGATGTAACTGCTCCTCATAACAAGGGGGCACTGACCTTCAGTCCCTTCTCTTTCCCATAGGGCCAAGCCACCATCCCCACCATCAAGTGTTGGAAAAGAAAGAAGATGAGAAGAACAAACAGGTCTGTAAATGAGGAAACTGCAGTGTGCTGTGCTCGAGCTGGCCGAGCCGTTGGGCAGCAGTCACAGCCGACGGCAGCGGTACAGCGAACCTGGGTCTCTCAACAGTGCCCACTGAGCAGGGAGGGAAGGGTCAGGAAAGACACATAACGACTGGGAAGGGCAGACAGAGAAAATAGGTAGAAAATCCCCACAAGGGAAAAGACAGACAGGCATAGCCAGGTTGAGATACATAAAGGAAAAAAAGCAAAAGGATGATATCCTGTTGGGCTGGTACAAACACACCATAACAGTGCTGGAAAGAGGGGACAGAGAAGAAAAAGAAGGAAGAAGCTAGAAGAAAAGGAAATTCCTGCCAGAGAATTGAAAGAGAGACGAATTTGGAACCAGGTTACTATGTGCAAATAAGGGGGGTGCAATTAGATGGGGACCACATACAGATAAATACACCAGCTGATGATTTGGCAGTGCAAAGAAAAGCTGATGGAACCTCATGATTACCAGCATACATACATCACAGAACAATCTTCAAAAGTCTAAAATAACTTCATTTGTTATTAAAACTAAATTAGTTACCTAAAAAACACAGGCTGATCCCTAAAAGATGCTTCTTCAGCAGAGAAGTTCTTCTCTTCCATGCCATTAACCACTTCCACTGAATTGGCACTATCATTTTGGGAAGGCTGTTTTGGCCCAGAGAAAGAAATAACTAGATTTGGCTCCTTTGAGGTACTCAAATGCCTTGGCAAACTGCAGGTGACATCAGCTCCAGGAGACTTTTTAACTGAAAATGTAATGTGCATGTTTGAAAAATTAGATATGCTTCTTCTTAGCAACCATTTAAATCAATCTTGATCTAATTTGTTTTTCTACATTTTATTTAATCAAAATACGATTCTTGTTACAGAGAAAAATTTGCTCTCACCTTTTAAATTATTACTTTTATATAAACAGCATTCGCGAATCAACAAAAATAAACACAGAACACATTTATGTAAGTGGGAATAAATATTGTAAGTACATTCTCAAAAAAGCCTCATAACAATGAAAATCAATCCAAGTACTTGGTATAGTCTTTTCAAACTATACATATTTAATACCTTCTGGATCTGGAGTCATTTGAAGCTCTACTTCTGTAGAAAGACTTGTGAAGAAATCCTTCAGGAAGAACAAAGCATCCTAAAATTAAGAGATGTAAGTTTAACTAAGGAAGAAAAAAATCACCTATTTCTAAAACTATGAAACAAAGTATCTTAAACTCATATACTTTACTCATTGTTCAAATATAGCTACAATTTATTGAATTCTTTCTCTATGCTAGTCATTATTCCTATTCTTCCCCCCACCACACACACACACACACACACACACACACACACACACAGAGATACACACTTCCCTTTTAATTCTCATAACTTTATGAGGAAATTAATTTATAGGTATGAAAACTGAGAGACAGAAGTTAAAGATTACAAAAGTAAAAACGACTAAATCAAAGTACATTTGAGTTTTCTTAGAAATGGAGCACTCTCACTCTTGGCCCTGGCTCTCATTCTGCATTGTGGTGATATTACCAACAATCATGTGCTGGACACTTTTTTTTTTTTGAGACGGAGTCTCGCTCTGTCGCCAGGCTGGAGTGCAGTGGCACAATCTCGGCTCATTGCAAGCTCTGCCTCCCGGGTTCACGCCATTCTCCTGCCTCAGCCTCCCAAGTGGCTGGGACTACAGGCGCCCGCCACCATGCCCAGCTAATTTTTGGTATTTTCAGTAGAGACCGGGTTTCACCATGTGGACACTTTTAAGTGTCTTCAAAGTTCCAAATGACTTAACTTCTGCTTTTCATACATTATATTGCCTTAATACATTTCATCATTGAACATGATATTCAAAATAATGAAAATAATCCATTCAGTATGGTCTCTCCTGAAATTACGTAATTACAAACAAAAACTGCATGGCTCTGTCTTCACATTGTACGTACATGCCACATTTGCCCATTATAGGCAGCTTCGTTTTGCCTATCTCACTCAAACTGACAAATATATCTTCGAGGATATATTTGTATATATGCCTGAGCCTGATCTTATTCTTTCCTTTCATTAAAAAAAAATCCTAAACTGGCCGGGTGCAGTGGCTCACATCTGTAATCCCAACACTTTGGGAGGCTGAGGCGGGCAGATCATGAGGTCAGGAGTTCAAGACCAGCCTGGCCAACACAGTGAAATCCCGTCTCTACTAAAAACACAAAAAATTAGCCAGGCGTGGTGGCGGGTGCCTATAATCCCAGCTACTCGGGAGGCTGAGGCAGGAGAATCACTTGAACCTGGGAGGCGGAGGCTGCAGTGAGCAGAGATCGCGCCATTGCACTCCAGCCCAGGCGACAGTGCGAGACACTGTCTCAAAAAAAAAAAAAAAAAAAAAAACCCAACGACAAAAAACCTAAACTAATATAAAACATTAACACTGTGCCAAAATGCAATGTGAAGGGTCAAAATATTTAGTGGCACGCCAAAACAGTTTGACAATTCCAAAAGCTCTGTCTACTGATCACATATCTCAGAAGTACAAATGATGCAAATGAGAAGGATATCCTAGGTAACATGCATATGCGAGACTAAGCAATGGACTGCAGCGCAAGCAGGTGGCTTCGACAGTAGTGGAAATATTCTGGTTCTGAAGCGGGGTAGTGGGTTCATGAATTGTTCATTATATTGTTATGCTTTACATATATATTCATGTATGTATTTTATATATTATTTCCATCATACACATTTAATATATATAATTCATATTATACCAAATATTACTTGTTTATAGTTTAACAGCATATAAAATGCTATTCTTTGGCCACTAGATGGTGATATTTTAATGCCATAAATGGTGGGACTCCATGATTACCTTCAAAAAAACAGCAAATTTTCAGGTATCAATTTCCTCTTTAAGAAAAAAAAAAGGGAGACTAAAGATACAATGGTTTCTACTCATTTTTCACCAAAAATGCACAAAACAACAGATAAAGAGATGCTAATCACCAGCTTTTTTTGTTTTGTTTTGTTTTTTTTGAGACAGAGTCTCGCTCTGTTGCCCAGGCTGGAGTGCAGTGGCACGATCTCGGCTCACTGCAACCTCCGCCTCCCAGGTTCAAGCAATTCTCCTGCCTCAGCCTCCTGAGTAGCTGGGATTACAGGCACCCGCCACCAAGCCCAGCTAATTTTTGTATTTTTAGTAGAGACGGGGTTTCATCATGTTGGTCAGGCTGAGTCTCGAACCCCTGACCTCGTGATCCACCCGCCTCAGCCTCCCAAAGTGCTGAGATTACAGGCGTGAGCCACCGCACCCGGCCACTAATCACCAGCTTTTTAAAATGTTCTCAAATTTTTTTGATTTTGGTATTTATGCTAAACTCTTTACAAATCAGTAAGACCAACAACTCAATTTTATTTTATTTTATTTTACAGATGGGGGTCTCGCTCTGTCACCCAGACTGGAGTACAGTAGCGCGATCACGGCTCACTGCAGCCTCCACCTCCTGAGTTCAAGCGATCCTCCCACCTCAGCCTCCTGAATAGCTGGGAATATAGGCAGGCACCACCATGCCTGGCTAATTTTTTTTCTATTTTTTGTAGAAACAAGATCTCACTATGTTGCCCAGGCTGATCTTGAACTTCTAGGCTCAAGCAATCCTCCTGCCTTGGCCTCCCAAAGTGGTGGGATTACAGGCATGAGTAACCCGCACCCGACCCAAACAACCCAATTTTAAAACTAGCAAGACACAGACACTTCAGACACACAAAAGAAAATACACAAATGGCTAATAAGCACATAAAAAGATGCTCAGCATCACCTGTTATCAGGGAAATCCAATTTAAAACCACAGTGTACACAAAGCATACCAGCTAAAATTTTAAAAACGACAATACCAAGTTTGGCAAGACTATGAAGCAGCCGCAGCTCTCATGGCTATTGGTGGGAATATGCAATGCAACAGCCACTGTGAAGAATTGTTTGGCAGCTTCTTAAGAGAGCTCAACATATACTTATCTTATGACCCAGAAATTCTACTCTTATATATGTATTTATTCAACCAAGAGGAATGAAAACGTATGCCCATAAAAAGACTTCTACATAAATTTCCTAACAGCTTTATTCCTAAGAGCCAAAACCATGGAACAACCTCAATGTGAACCAGCAGGTAAACAGATAAACCGTGGTATATCCACAGCAAAATCCTACTCAGCAATAAACATCACTGTGGATACATGCTACAACATAGATGGATCTCAAAGACTTAACGCTAAGTACAGGAAGCCAAGTACAATTCCATTTACATGAAGTTGCAGAACAGGAAAAAACTAATCTATGGTGACCAAAAGATCAGTCAGTAGTCACTTTGGGATGGTGAAGATGAACTACAAAGGGACATGAGTGAAGTCTTCAGGGTAAGGAAAATGTTCTATGTCTCAACTGGGGTAGTAGCTACTCAAGTGTGTAAATCTGTGAAACCTCCACTGAACACTTAAAAGCTGTGCATTTTAGTGTATGTAAATTATATCTCAGTGCAATCAATTTTTTTAAACTTTAAAAAATTGTTTATGCTAAACTTTGACTGTAAAATGTCTAGTTTGAAGATCCTATGATAAAGGATATTAATACTGCACTATGACTTACAGTGTTAAAAGAATTCCTTTTAATGTCATACTCAAGCAATGAAGCAATAATGATGAAAAACACAATTGTGCAAACTGGTGCTGCTCCATGTTCATCCTATAGAGCCTGGGTTGAGCACTTACTTATCTTACTTAGCAGAATGGTCTCCCAATCCCAGTCCACAATCAGAGTAAGGCTTTTGGTATCTTTACAAAAATCTTCACCTGCCTAGCTCCACTGCACTCCTTAAGACCCACCTTGAATGTCACCACCTCCAGAAAGCCTTTCCTGAGCATCCCTCACCTTTCCAAACTCCCAGTCTAGGTTAAGAGCGATCTTCTGGTCAGGCATACCATCCCATGCCTATCTGTATCACTTGTACTCACCATAGCACATTAAAACTATCTCTTTTATGTCAGTCTTCTATAAAGAGATCCTTGAAGATAGAGATGTCTTATTCATCTTTGTATCCCCAGCATCCTAATATAAAACCTGGGACAAGGCAGGCATTCACCAAATGGTCTTGAATGAATTGATACGCTTTCCCTGCAGAGTTCCAGGCAGTACAAAACTAAAACGGACAATAGGCTAGCAGAGTCAGGAAATCCGGCCCCCTTCCTATTTTGAATCTCAAACTGCCTAGCTGTATGACCTCCATCATCCACTTATCCACCAGATGGAACTCATTCCATCTGCAATGCTTATTGCCTGCCCTAAGGGAACACTGAGCTTTGGAAGCAGTTGCACTTACCTTCAATAGCAATGCAGCTTTTTCAAAAACATGAAAGAATAATGTGTTGCTTTCATACTTAACATGATTCAATTAAGATGAATAAGTGGGGATGTGCTCGGTTAGAAAAATAATACTCAAAGCATTATCATTCACCAACTGATTTGTTTTCACAAGAAAAAATAAACAAAAATATTTGATTTTCTACTCAGACGACCATTTACTATCCCAAAATATGGTATAGCAATCTTAAAAGAGGCGAACTGAAAAGAATTTTTGTGTCAGGTGATATACCTCATTAACGCTTACATATTTGTGGTGTGGCTTTGTTTTCCTAGCTTTTATGTCTTAATGAATTATTTCTCATTCTTCCTCAGGGTAGTCATAAAATTTATTTCCCTGATGGTTCTAAGATTAATAACTCTCCACTTTAAAATCATAATGCTTTATAGTTCTAAATAAGAAATTATGTTCAATATTAAATTTAAAAGTCTATTAAAGAAAATTAGGGTGGGCACAGTGGCTTATGCCTATAATCCCAGCACTTTGGGAGGCCAAGGTGGGAGGATTACTTGAGCCCAGGAGTTCAAGACCAGTCTGGGCAACATAATGGGACCACATCTCTACAAAAATAGAAAATTAGCTGGACATGGTGGTATGCGCCTATAATCCCAGCTGTTCAGGAGTCTGAGGTAGGAGGATAGTTTGAGCCCAGGAGGTCAAGGCTGCAGTGAGCCATGATCTACACTCCAGCCTGGGTGACAGAGTGAGACACTGTGGGGGGGAAGAAAGAAAATTGGGCTTGCTAAGTTTCGTAAAGTCATGCCAGAAAGATGTATCTTACTCAAAGTCTTGTTCACACTGGTGATCTCCACAGATCAATTTTCCCACAAATATTTCATTGTATTTCCACTAGGCCAATCAATATATGGATAAATTTAGTTAAAGTGTGGATATCAAAATATCTTCTTTTCATAATGATAAAACATAAAGTACTGATTGGCAAGTCTAACCTAGGTCAGAGGCTATAAGCATTAATGTAGAGCTATGCTAAGCTTCTGTACTTCACAGTACATTTTCTCTAAGACAATGCCTATTTTTTGTTTATAAATATTATTTAAGCTGTCTTGAAATATTTGTTACCAGCTTTTAGTTATTCAAGTTTTATTTAAACAACTAATGAACATTATTCAACCAGTACTATTTAAGCAAATTAATAACGTCCACCCCACATATAAATACTCTACTTCCCAACCTGAGCTCATATCAACACAATTTCTGTCAAGAAGGTTTTGTTATTTCACAGCAGATTAGTTAAAAACTCCATTTATGTTCTGCAATTATCATATGCTATGTTATTATTAAATAACAATAGTTAACATTACTGATCCCTAACCCAGTGTGTCAGGCACCCAGTTAATGTTTTTCACACACTGATTTGTTTAATCTTCATTTTAAAAAGCATTATGATACACATATTACTATTTCTCCCATTTTATCAGTGAAGGAACTAAGGCTTGGAGATGTTCAGTAACTTACACGAAGCCATACAACTAGTAAAAGCTACAGAACTAAGACTGGAACCCAGGTCTGACTCCAAACCCATGCTTCTCGCCATTCTATTACTATACCTTGGCTGCGCATCCTATTTTCATACATCTTGGTAAAAAGTTTCTGGAAGAGGCACCAGCTATGTTTTAAACAGATCTCTGGGTCAAAGCAAAGCCCAGAAGAATTTGATGGGATGCCTGCTAGAATACGGGAAAGTGGGTTTCACTGTGCCCAACTCCAGTTTTTTTTAGGGAAAGTCTAAATCTCTGTTGTTTCTGACCTCTTTATGTATACCAATTTACTCATTTGTCATTTTGCCCGGCACAGAAAGAATTCTCTTCCAGATGCTGCAATGAAGACAGAGCAGCATTCAATTCATCAGGGAATCCTCTAATACTCTCTGAAAATGTACGCATATCTGAACTGGGAGTAGAGTACTTGAGGATTAGAGAACAAGAAGCAGGTATTAAGGCCTACATCACACCATGAGTAGGAGACTGGGAAATAACATCTAATGATGTTGACTCACCCACAGTTCAGATTCCAAACATCTAATGAATTTGCCCTATTCTTTATCAGAAGTTTGCTTTACACATGTAACCGCCATAAAAGTTCAATAATGATGAACATTACAATTTCCTTATTCTGAACATGCAGTCTAATCTAACTGTAACGGCAGGAATCACGCTCATGCTACAAACCTGGTCAATATTGAGGCGGAGCGGCATCAGCGACACTCTCAAGCAGCACTCCTGTGGGGACCTGCCAGATTCTGGACACACGTGTAAGGCTTTCACTGTCAACTACAAGGCAAGAAAGAGAATAACATTTTTCCACAATAATATGATGACCTTCTTCTCTTTAAAAATAAGAAAAAAAAAAAGAAAAATTCCTATTCCTATACCATATGAGAAAAAGAGGAATTGTTTACCCTCTTTCCTTAAAAGACTGAATCAAACATTTTTGGGTCACATGCCCCCATCAATAATCTGATTAAAGGCTGGGCGCGGTGGCTCATGCCGGTAATCTCAACACTTTGGGAGGCTAAGGTGGGAGGATTACTTGAGTTCAGGAGTTCCAGACCAGCCTGTGCAATATAAGAAAACACCATCTCCACAAAAAACAAAAAATTAGCCAGGCACGGTGGTGCATGCCAGTAGTCCCAGCTACTCAGGAGGTTGAATGGGAGGCTAGTTTCAGCCCAGGAGGTCACGGCTGCAGTGAACTACAATCTGCACTCCAGCCTGGGTCACAGAGTGAGACACTGTTGGGGGAAAAAAAAAACTGCTTAAAGATGTAGACTCTCTTTAGAGGAAAAATTGCAAATGGATAATGTTGTACTTAGTAACAGTTTACTGAAACCCTGAAGCTAACCATAGGCCCATATGCCAAAATCAAATTCTGTGAGGGACCTCCAAAGTCCTGAATGAATCATTTCTACCTTACTAAAATGTAAAGGGTGTTAGAA
Organism: Gorilla gorilla gorilla; assembly: GCF_029281585.2. Classification (NCBI taxonomy): domain Eukaryota; kingdom Metazoa; phylum Chordata; class Mammalia; order Primates; family Hominidae; genus Gorilla; species Gorilla gorilla. The sequence continues at coordinate 113,260,262 of NC_073239.2, forward strand.
ATCTGGAACACCTTCAGCAATACTACATATTTTGTATTGATCACTAGGGACTTCTACTTTTCCTCAGATATCAATTTATTAGCAATTAGAGTTAATGGACCCTAGAAGTGACATGCAAAATAATTTTTTAAACATAAAACTTTAAGCAATACATTCAAAAGGGATTTTTCATATTAAAATGAGAAAAGATATCTAGTAATTTTCCCTACTTTAACTCTCCTGAAGTTAGATATAATAAAAACACGTTTCCAAAACTGACAAAACACAACAATGAGGTTAACTCTTACCATGTTGGAGTGAGCTTTTCGAGGCATTTCTTTACTGCAATACAGGTATAAAAATTTATTCATTTGTGATGTTGCCAAACGATCTCGAATCTCAAGATCCTGAACAATGAACACCTGCCGGGAGACTGGGTGTTCTGAGAGGCTGGAATCACAATCAGGTTTGCATGGGGGGTAGACTTCATGCTGAAACTTCACCTTAACAGATAAGGAGGAAGAACGCGGAACAGTTCTTTACATTCCTTTTATTAAATTGTATTTTCTCTTTAAAATGCAAAATATCACTCATCTTTCCTCTGAATTCTACCTCAGCTTACAAGTCCACCTTCAAAAAACTCAACAACATGACATTCCTTCACTTGTTCACTCATTTATTACTCTGCAGTGCTCCCTGCTTGTCCAAGGTTTTGCTTTCCACAGTTTCAGTTACCCATGGTCAACTGAGGTCCAAAAATATTTCAGTATTTTGAAACCAAGAGAAATACCTTCCATATAACTTTTATTGTAGTCTAGTGTTATAATTGTTCTATTTTATTATTCATTATTGTTAATCTCTTACTATGCCTAACTTAGAAATTAAACTTTATCATAGGTATGTATGTATAGGAAAAACACAGTATACATAAAGTTCAGTACTATCTGCAGTTTCAGGCATCCACTGAGGCTATTACCATGTATGCCTGTGGATAAGGGGGACTATGTGGACCCTACCATACACAGAGAAGCTTGACTAATATTTCTATTTGACCTTGGTAAAATCCCTTATTTCCAAGGAAAATTCTCAATAGGAATAAGACATAAAATTATTATCTTGCATACCTATGAAATTGCTTTAAAATGAATCAGCAGAGGCAGGGTTCAAGTTCCAAAAGGAGGCACAGATATGATTAAATACATGGAATTGTCATCACTACAATATTGCCATGCGAACTATCCTAAAATATGACACTTGGTACAATCTCAGACAAGTTGGTAGAATTAAATGCGTGTGATGCCATCAGTAGTCTGGCCCTACTGGTCTCTAGTCTCACAAAGGACCTGCCAGATGCACTGTCCAAACACAGGCTTTCCCAGACAGATGCTCTAGGGCAGCATCTCCTCAGTCTGACCCTACCTCAGACTTCCTGAATCAGAAACTCTGGGGTGGAGCCCAGAAACCTGTGTTTTAATAAGCCCTCCAGGGGATTCTGGGCTTGCTCAACTGTGAGAACTATCGCTCTAGCGGTAGCCCAGACAAACAAAAATAAAAGAAAAACACCTCAGTCTTCTTAGAACATTTGAGAATGAAAAAGAGGTAAGAGTTTTATACAAGATCCTTGCACTTTTCCAATCCAAAGGGTTGGGACTTAAGGCTCAAGACTACGTGGTGGGGGATAACAAAAGAACCCCCCACCAATATCCTACTTAAGTTCTTCAAATGCCATCTTACCTTGCTTAGCTGTATTTCCATTAAAAAGTCATGGTTCCTTCCTTTTCCCCCACATACTGTATTACGTCCATGTCTCGTGGGTGTGTGAGAAGGCGAACTGTGGGGACTACTAAAAATGAGCAAAAAAAAAACCCTTTTGTTAAAGGAATATTCAAAGAAAGTCAATGAATGACATTAAGGAAAATGATAAGATGAAAGACAAAGTAAGAGTACAGAGCTATCAGAACGCTGCCACAAATTACTAGAAACCAAAACCGTATCTTCTTTACTCTGTAGACACTGAAACACGCATTTTATTATTGCCATTAGAGTAATCACCTGCTTGCTAAATACTCAAAACTACAGGAAAAGCTAATTATGATGCTGGGATCCGTATCACAGGATACACTTAGAAAAGAGACCTTCTTATAAGCTTCTTGTTACTCTGGAAACCCTTTATAGTCAGAACACAAGTCCTAGGAATCCCAACTAATACACAAAATAATTATAGTAAAGTTGGACGTGTTTTAAAGTCACTTTTAAGCAGAAAAAGCTGCTGAACTATAGTGTCAAATGTTACTGCTCCACGCAGCCTCCATGCCATGCCCCACCTCAATAAGGAAGTCTGCCCCCTACAAGGATTCTGTCCACCTGATTCTCTCCCAGCGACTGGCACACTGCACTCGTCTCACAGGCGCTCAACGACCATAGGCTCTCTGCTCAGTGCCCTGCTGAATGCTGGGGACAGGGCATGCCCGACCCCACCTCCTGACACACTTCCTGCGTTTCACTGCCCTCTGTCACTCACATGACTCACAGGACCTACTCATTTTTGTGAAATAGGTACATGGTAGATACCTGAAAATTTCTGCTAAATGAAAATGATGAGAGTCAACATTTTAGTAAAAATACAAATAATACAAATAAGTTCACAATTGGAAAACTGTGAGAGTGACATTTAAATTACAGTTTTTAATACTACTTTATTAATAATTCTTAAAATGATAAATCCTATTTTTCTTTTTTCTCTCTAAAGGGGAAATGGAAAATTCTATTTTTCTAAGAAAAGAATATATTGGCCTCCCAAATAAACTTATATAGAAATTAACTTACATATAACTTTTAGCCGGAGAAGTGGGAGGGACTGTTCCAAAATCCTTTCCTCCATAAAGATGCCAGACAAGAGAGACCTCCTTCACCACATAGCGAATCACAGGAATGGGAAAGTGTAAGGGGGCTTTGCTCGTATCGGTCTTCTTAACGGGCAGACTGAAATAATTGTCTCTTATCACAATTGCATCATCAACCATGATTTTTATAACTGGTTCTTCTTCCTTCTCCTAAAATAAACAAACAGGTAACACATACTCTCTTTTCTAATTAGAAACAACTGATTATGCTGCACATCTCAAGGGGCATTCTTGCTTCTACATTCTTTTTAATAATTCCAGTATATAAAATAAGGTGATGGTTACCGACATTAGTCACCACAAAGATATTCTGCTTTATTAACCATAAAATAAACTCTCTTTGTTCTACGTAAACCACTCCATAAGGATTTTTTATGGTTTACAATTCGGCTTTCACTACTTGTTTGATAATAAAAAAGCACAAATTTAGTGTGTGGGTATTTTTTTTTGTTTCAAGTCAATACTGCAAACCAAAAGTTAACAAATTTCAACATATGGATGATATTACCATGTTTTTAATAATAGGTTTATCCTGAGTTTGATTGTTTGGATTTTTAAAAATTTAACCAGAAGGTTCTCAGAACTTTGTAAACAAATACGGTCACCTACTGGACAATTCCTGGAAAGTTTCCAAATACACATACACACACACCTATATCTATACATACACACAAACACACCCCAACCATCAGCCTTCACACAAACCACATCTTATCTTTCCTGATTCTTGGACTAGCAATTCTGTCCAGCAGATCCTTCTGCCATTTAATTTCATGATCCTTGAATAGTCATCTTACTATATAAAATGTGGAGTTCAATAATCTATGTTGGAAATTTTGCAAACAGCATTCTTCTCTGAGTCTTTAGGAGATGTGTCACAGAAACAGTACAGTAACCATTCACAAACTGTCAATAGTATATTAAAAAAAAAAAACAAAGTAATTCTGAACTATAAAGAATTTACAAAATCAACAGAATTTTCTCCAGGTACCCTTTGGTCAATTCAATTTGTAACACCATTCAAGGCTTCAATAATGTTATTAATTTATTACCTGCATGGCTGCTTTTGGTGCAAAAAGAATGCAAAAGTCATCATTCTCAGTGGGCACACCTGTCATTGCATCACTGATGAAATGGTGAGAGAATGAGGCATAGGTGGGGCCGGGCTCCTGGGATACATTCCCACTCTCGTCAGGAAACAGGAAGAGGTCTGAGCAACATGGCTCCTGAATTTGAGATTTTTCATCCAAAATACCTAGATAAAAAGATTACAACATTTTGGCACACTTTGAAATATCAACAACAACAAGCATTTTAACCATGTGTCAGATATATGTTGTGTGCTTTTACCTGCAATATCTCATTTATTTCCTAAAATAAGTCTATGAATCTGAGGCTTAAAGAGAGCTAAGTAACATGCACCAAAACACCTCAGCAAGAGTCAGAAATACATCAAAAACCACTAATAGGCCAGGCATGGTGGCTCACGCCTGTAATCCCAGCACTTTAGAAGGCCGAGATGGGTGGATCACCTGAGGTCAGGAGTTACAGACCAGCCTGGCCAACATGATGAAACCCTGTCTCTACTAAAAATACAAAAATCAGCTGGGCATGGTGGCACACACCTGAGTCCCAGCTACCTGGGAGGCCGAGGTAGGAGAATTGTTTGAAGCCGGGAGGTGGAGGTTGCAGTGAGCTGACATCACACCACTGCACTCCAGCCTGCGTGACAGACCAAGACCCTGTCAAAAAAAAAAACAAAAAAAAAACAACAACTAAGAAAAAGACAAATGATAAATTCGAAATGGCAATGTCATAAAGACAGTTTCCTCCCAGTTAGTTGGTGTTGGGGAAGCTCAGCAGTTGCTGGTTAGTGTTGAGTGGAGTTTTGCTTTAGCCAGGATTTCACCTTTGACAATTCTGTCCTATAGGCGGAGCTCTGGAAGAAACTTCTTGGACAATATTACCATGCGAGGGGAAACTGGTTACATTTAGCAGAGCCTAAATGTATGGGGAGGGAAGGGGAAGGGGAGGGAAGAATAGCTGTTGAGCAAGCATTAGGTGGCAGAGGAGGCAGCGATTCAAGTATGAAAAGAAGACCTCTTCCTGGGGCCTGGGATACCCAAACTGGATACCTAATCTTAGGTAGCTATCGCAAAAGATTACATGTGCACCAAAATCTGCATGTCAACATATATTTTAATATGTTTATATTACATATTAAGAGTCACTCATTCTTTCCCCATTCATTCATCAAAATCAAACACTGTGATGAGGCTGAGAACACTAAGCTGAATCAAGAGACATACTGGCTTTAAGAGACTCACAGATTAGATTTTAGATTTTTCTACAGCAGTACCTCAGAATTACTCATCCTTACAGGTACCCAGGGCCTAGTACAGAATCTTGTATATTGAAGCCACCCAGTAAACAATCACTAAATATTCTTTCCCATGTAATTAAGGTAGCTGCGTATATATATACACACACACACATATATAAATATATAAATACATAAATATGTGTGTGTGTATATATATATATATATATATATATATATATATTTTTTTTTTTTTTTTTTTTGAGACAGAATCTCGCTCTGTTACCCGGGCTGGAGTGCAGTGGCACAATCTTGGCTCACTGCAACCTCCGTCTCCTGGGCTCAGGTGATCCTCCCACCCCACCTAAGCCTCCCAAGTATCTGGCACTATAGGCGCCTGCCAACACATCCCACATGTAGCTTTTTTTTTTTTTTTAATTGGAGAGATGGGGTTTCACCATGTTGCCCAGGCTGGTCTCAAACTCCTGAGTTCAAGTGATCCACCTGCCTCAGCCTCCCAAAGTGCTAGATTACAGGCATGAACCACTGTGCCCAGCCTAGCTGCTAATATTTATTACAAATAATGTAGTACATAGAACACTAAAAGCCCCAGTTTGCTTCCTTAGTTCTAATTTATCCTAAATTAGCAAGAAAGCAACAGTTAACACTAGACTTTTACAACTCCATGAAATAATTTTTAATTAAGATTTCCCAATATATAGATACAGCTATGACCATTCAATTAGAAGAAAATACTGTTGAAATAGAGGCTTTAAAATGTTTACCTGCTTCCCTTTGGCTTTCAAGGATCTTGAATCACCTGGGTCCCTCTTTGCTTACCCAACTTTATTATCTAATTCTTTTCAATAAGAGAACTTTTGTTTCAGTAAGAACCCGAATGTCATGGCTAAATAACTGAGGCTCATGCATGCCTTTGTCTGTGCTCTGTTGATGTTAATGACCTTGCCAAGATTACCTTCTCCTCCCTCTTTACATACCTAAATCCCAACCACTTTTAAAAAGCCAAGCCATCTTACTTTACTAAAGTCTAATAAAATTATCCCAATCCTTTCCAAACAGTAGAGGATATACCACATTTGAAGTGTTTTCTTACATCATTTATCAATCAGTCTAAGTACTGGCACCAGTTTTGTGCCCATTTGTTTTACTAGGCTACAAGCTACCAGAAAACATAAGCACTGTCTTCTACTCACTCTGCATTCCCGACACCATCCTGGCCAGAGTTACCTATTTACTAGACACTGAGTAGACACAAGCTGAATGATTAACAGATATCCATAAAAACTCATATGCGTCTTTAATAAGTGACTTATTAAATTTATGAGAACACAAATAATGTAAGCCCCAACATTAACATCAGTGCTCCCTGAGAAGAGTCCTGGTCTTACCATTAGCCTGTGGTTTTACTGATGAGGTGCCTTGTTGCATGTCGATCTCCTCCATAGCATCACTCATCAGATCTCGTAACATTTGTTGATCTGCTTCAGGAAGTACTGGACCACGTGAGGATGATCGACCACTGGAATCTACCTATAGCCAAAAAACCTAATTAAAAATAACTGAAAATGCTCTTAAAAACCAAACTACTTACATTTATTTTATCCCAGAAATACATTACATTGTACAAAAACATCAGAAATAGAAACCTACTCATTTTTCTATGCCCAGCAGCTGTTATATTTCAAGTTTTTAGTATTATCACCCTAACAAATACTGGCAAAGAGCAATAAATGTGTCATCACCTCAAAGCAAGCACAGTGAACTGGGATCTTGAAGAGGCAATGCATTTGAAAACAGGGAAGTTGAACAAACTGCAATAAAGCTGGGAAAGAAGGGATAACTAAATAAGTTTGATCTCCTCAACTCTGATGGTTGCAATGACTTTCATCCCTTTGACATAAAGCCCCTGTAGGACGAAGCCTCATTTCTTGGACACCTAACAACAGTAGGGGGCACACACAGCAGGGGAAATATACTAAACGGTGATTCAGAGCTCAGTTCCAGCACCAAATACTTAACCAAATACTTCACCAATGGTTGGTGAACTGTAGATTCATTAAACCCAGATCGTGCTTTTTATATGTGAGCATGACTCTAAAATAGCAAGTTCCAAGCTGAAAGGGATAATTTAAAATAAGAAGAATGTTTTTTAAAAGGGAATAAATAGTAGGCGGGGTGTCATAAATCACCTTATAGTGAGAATACAGCAGGAACAAGGAGTCACAAACAGAAATGTAACACAAATAAAGTGTAAAATAATCCTGAACAAAAGACAACAAACACGATGCCAGTCAGGCCTTTACTAGAGTACATAACAGAGGCTCTAGAACCTAAGGGGACTGAGATTTCTGTTCATAAGAGAGACCACAAAGAATAACAATGAAAAAGAAAAAATGCTAAATAAACTGGACATTCTTCAATTTGGACATAAGAGAAGTTAGAAAGGTGACACTTGGGGCAGAAAAGTGCATTGAACTGGACACCAAAATACCTGGGTTTGTTGCTGTTTCTGCTACTCTTTAGGGCAATCATCTAAATTCTCTGGGTCTTATTAATTTTTAACCTCTCTATCTCACCAGGTCATCATGAAAGGAAAAGGAAGTCATATATGACAAAGTACACTGAAAACTGGATTGTCTTAGAGATAAAAAAATAGGGAAAATATGATGATATAAGTAAGTCTTCTGGTAACAATACTAACACCTGCCATCTATCTTTTCATAGCATTTTTACATACAACTTGCATAGAACAAGCTTTTGCATGATAAATGTTTTCTTTCTTCCCTTAGGACAGATGAAAATAACAAGTCTAGAAAAAAAAAAGTATGATGTTTGTTAGGAAGATTAATGGAAACAAAGAATATCAAAACAGCAGAATGGTTTTCCAAAAAGGCCCATGAAACCACCGTTTCAGACCCCATTATTCTGAAGGTAAAGAACAGATGAATGACTTTCAAAGTTTCTTTTCTACCTTATGACTGTCATGAAGACCTCAATAATGTAAACATGTCACGACATGGCAGGGACTGGAGGAATCACATTGCTGACTGTACCTTAGACCTTCTTTGAAAGGCTCCAGGCTTCATATCTGCCTTGTTAGGTGTCTGCAAGTCACCATAGCTTGCAATGTACTGAATGAGATTCATTAACGCAGCACAAGAGTCTGAGCACGTTCTGATATGGACAACATCGCTGGAACAGTGTAACTCAAAGCGGGGCTCAGTCTGGACAAGACACAGAAAAAGGGATGAAAATGTTTTCCAAATGAGACAAAAGTTTCTTTTTTTGCATAGATTTACATTAAATAAGACTCATGATAATCTGTCTCGCTACATAAAAAAAAGTATTTAAATAAATCCATTTTTAATATATTTACTCTATTTCTGACCAAAATTAGGTACACGGAAAAATGTTAAACTCAATTTTTTTAATCTCTTAAAAAATAGAACTTAAAATTTTCATTTATTTTAATAACTTACTTGCTCTCCATCAGAATCAGACTTCACTGCAGTTATGGTTAACTCCAAAAGCCCCATATCCATCACACGAACATAATCTAAAATTTTTAAAATTAAGAAAATCTCTTGAGTACAGCTTTCAAAAATGTGTATCCAACCAACACCCAATACAACTAGCATTCCTTTAAAATTCATTGCAGAGAGCACTACAAATAATTATAATGCAATGAAAATAGTTTCATCCCATAGAAGTCCTAAAATTCTCTTTGTTTTCTGTTAGAAACAAAAATTATCTTAAATAAAAATTTGTAGTATATATAGTAATTTGATGTACTTAACTAGCATTATAAGAACATTACAATTTCAAACTGAAAAACCAGTATCTGAAAAACGAAGCTGTGAATATATACCACATGATCACTATATACTTAAAGACCCTTTAATCTTTAAGGATCTTTAATAAGATTCTTAGTTCACTAGCATTATCCCAGAGTTAAAATGCTTTAAAATTATTTACACACAAAAATAAAGCAGAATTTATCTACTCCATTTGTTTTTTAACTCTTACCTCTACTCAGATTTATAGTGACAGTATTGCATTTGTCAGATAGATGTAAAGCAGCTTCATCCAAGATTATTCTGAGGCAAGAAAGATAAAACCAACATCTGAAAAACTAAGCTTTGAGTATCATACTCCATAATCACTATATGCTTAATTGCATCATTCTTTCTGGTATGAACATTGTTGAAATCATAAGCAGTTTCTAACTTATAACTGTCATCTAACATTTTTTAAAAACTGTTTATGAATGCTAGGAATATTTAAATGGTGTAAAGAATTAGATGAAATCATCTACTCAAATTAATTCTAAATTTTTGGCAGTTTTTAAAGAGATGCCCAAATTCACAAGGTTTAAACTATAGTACAAAGATAGAGTGGGCCAGATGTAGTGGCTCACACCTGTAATCCCAGCCGTTTGGGAGGACAAGGCAGGAGGACCACCTGAGGCCAGGAGTTCTCAACTAGCCTGGGCAACACAGCAAGACCCCTTCTCTACAAAAACAAAGTTTTTTTTTTTAATCAGCCAGGGATAGTGGCACACGTCTATAGTCCTAGCTACTCAGTAGGGTGAGGGCAAAAGATCACTTGAGCTCAGGAGTTGACAGCTGTAATAAGCTGTGATCATGCCACTGCATTCCATCCTGGGCCACACAGAGCAAGACCCTGTCTCTAAAAAATAAAAAAATTAAATAAAAATTATAAAGTGTATCAGGTAGCATGGGAAGTTTACCATATGTTTTAAAATGCAAACTTTTTAAAGAATCTCCAGAATTAATTTCTTCCCTAAAAATGAAATGCAATAATAAATGGGTAGATGAAACATGTCACCTGAGAAAAATTTGGTAATTTGGGTAAAAGGTTATAACTATTAGTAAAAGAACGTTTAACAAAAAATTGAGACTTTAACAAAATGGTTTAGGTAAATATCAATTGGTATGTTTTGAACAGCTTTGTTTAGTATACAATGAAGTTTACACAGGTACCTGAGAGTAGAGGAAGATTTATCCAATGCAACGCTACTGGAAACACTGAATGTTTCCACGGTAAGAAGAGATCGGATTGGCAAATAAAGGGGTCTAATGCCAAAGAGAAACAAAAGAACATCAGTTTGATACGGCTCCAGAAACTCTGTTGTTGTTGTTGTTGTTTTTAATAATTTGAACCTTAACTCTACTGAATTATGTATTTTTTTCAAAATTTAGTAGCACTTTAAATAAAACTTTATTTTGTTCCATTTGTGAACTTACCTATAATCAAGTGCACAGCTCCAAAGATGAACATGAAAAGTTGTAAATGAAGTTGGAGGATTATATCCCAAAACAGGTTCATCAGCAATATTCAAGAAGTATAAAATCTATAATCACAAAAAATTAAAATGCCCTGCTTTAGAAGAAAAAAAAGGTTTCATATAATATCCTTAATACCAATGTAAACCAGAATATCTCACAGAAAAAATCATTTAATTGGAAAATCATAACAGTAAAAGGAAAAAAATCATCATTTTGAAGGAATTAGTTTCAAAAAGTACTTGCATCAGAAAAGAAGGTAATGGATACTGATGGATGCGTTCATTTGTTTGACTACAATAGGCATTTTACTATGCATATCAAGACATGCTATTCACCTTATATATGATAAAAATAAATTTTTTAAAAGTATTTGCAAAATTAGAATTTGAAATGCAGAAGCCTATCCAACAACTCCAATACTACAGAAATCTTAGAAAATCACACCTTATGAAATTAATAACAATGTATGCATAATACAATTTCATATTTTTTGGCTTGGAACAATTCTCAGAAAAAATAAATTTTGCTAAAGACTGCTTAAAACTATCAATCTGGCTTCCTATATAACTCATTGTGTGCAGGGGCGATTGGTTTTTCATATAAGTCATTGTTGAAGGAAGCTCTTTTTCCTTAGTGTATACCTAGCTCAGTCTAAAAACCAGTCCCTCTCACCAACATCTATTCTTTCATATTTCTAATCCAAACAAATAAGGAGGTTCTGCTAAATGTCTCCCTTCCAGCTGGTTATTCACCCTAACCACTTCTCTATTCCTACCAGATAGAAAGTCAGACAGATATCCTCATGTTTCCTAAATGCTTTCATGAGAAAAGAATTTTGAAAACACTCAAGTTTTTAAATAATGTATTATTTTCCCAGCACAATTAAGAAGTTCTCCTTTACAAGAAACATGAGAAGCAATCATAGTGCACTAGTTTTCATTCTCACATAAGGAAAAGCTAACTTCTTACTCAAAGTCTCCTCTGAAAAATAACCAGTTGTATTTTATTACCATAAAAAGTTGTTGAACTGGAAATTAATGAGAGAAATCCTGATAAAATGCTTTAAAGCAACATCATATTATTGGCCTAGGGAATTATATGGAAATATTGCACTTAAAGAACTTCTGATTATAAAAGCAATTCAACACACCATTCACTGCTCCTCTACGCCAGACATTCTACAAGTCCTGGGATACAGAGTCCCTTCCCTTCCTTTAATGATATATAAGATAACTCTGTCATTGAGAGGTTTTGAGGACCACACTTTAAGGTAAAAAACCAATTACATTCTGAGGTGATAATACTGTTTTGTTTTGTTTTGTTTTGTTTTTTGAGACAGAGCTTCGCTCTTGTCGCCAGACTGGAGTGCAGTGGCACGATCTCAGCTCACTGCAACCTCCGCCTCCCGGGTTCAAGCGATTCTCCTGCCTCAGCCTCCCGAGTAGCTGGGATTACAGGTGCATTCCACCACGCCCAGCTAATTTTTGTATTTTTAGTAGAGACGGGATTGACCAAGCTGGGCTCGAACTCCTGACCTCAGGTGATCCACCTGCCTCGGCCTCCCAAAGTGCTGGGATTACAGGCATGAGCCACCGTGCCCGGCCAATACTGTTCTATTACTTAACCTAAAAGGTGGTGACACAGTAGTATTCACTTAATGATAATTCACTGAGCTGAACATTTATGACTTACAAACTTTTCAGTATGTGTATTAGATGTCAACACAAATTTTTAAATAAATTCATACATACATAACAGCTCTCTTACCTGCTCATGCCAGCTAAGCCCAGAAGGAAGCATTCTATGCTGGAGAGTGGCTCCTTTCAGTCCTACAGCAATGAGAAATTCCTATACAGAACAAGACAAAGAATGACATTTACCACCTATGTAATCCTATAACTCAAAGTTTTTCCAAGAAAATAAATATGTTGCCTTTTATGTAATTATTTTTAGCTAGAATCAAATCAACAGTGGCATAAAAGTACAAAACACAAACCTTTGTATTGGACTCTGATTTATCAGACAATATTTTAACGGCAACAGACAGCATATTCAAACTGTCTCCTCCAACTCCATCTGAAGAAGTTTTACTGAGGCCATCTTCTTCAGAGGAATAAATAGTAGGTTCCAACCAGTGTGGGCGGGTTGAGCTGGGAAGTCGTGTTTCTGTCGGGAGAATCACTCCATCCACTATGCCTAGAGATCCACATTGAGGTAAAAATAGTAACAAAATGATTACTTGAAATTAGCTAATCAACTTACATGACTCAAAACAAAAATCCACGTACTTCCACTGAATATAACTTAAGGAGGCATGATGACAAAAACCAGCATGGCATTAATAATCCACTCCTCTTTGCTAATGTTAGTGTGACTGACCGTGCACAGCTTAAAGAAACAAAAGATTCTGAAATGCTAGGAAAATTAAATAGAAAACTATCACAAACATCTCATGTCTATGAAACAAGGTAAACTCAGGTAACTGCTCAAAAAATGGTAAGTTCTATATCTGGAACAAAAAGGAAATATTCCTTAAAGGAGAATAAAGAACATATAGTCCCATCGACTGATGAATGGATACATAAGATGTGATCTATCTTTACAGTGGAATATTATTTGGCAATAAAAAGGAATGAAGTACAGATACAACTTGGATGAACCTTGAAAGCGTGTCAAATGAAAGAAGCCAGTCAAAAAGGCCAAATATTGTATGATTCCACTTATAAGAAACTTCTGAATATGCAAATCCATAGAAACAGAGTGTAGGTTAGTGTGTTTACGGGAAGGAGAGAGCGGAAGGGGTGAAAGTTTATCACTGAAGTGTATGAAATTTCTTCATGGGGTAATAAACATGTTTTAAAATTGACTCTGGTGACGGCTGCACAACTCTTGTGAAATACTAAAAACCACTGAAAGGTACACTTTAAATGAGTATGGTGTGTGAATTATACCTCAACAAAGCTATTGCAAAAAAAGAACCTGAAGTTGACTTCTAATTTGTAAATATTACTTTGACAGCAGAATGAGAGCCCTCCACAGAAAATAATTTCTAATACCAAAGTTCTGTTCTCAATAGATTTTCTTTGTTAAACAAGAAATTTAAACATGTCTAAAGAGAAGAAACCAAGAAACGTGTTTGTCCTACCTTTATGGTACAGACTGAAACTGCTAGAATGAAGGCAAATGTAGTGCTTGTCATCAAAACCTTCATATTTTGTCACGCAAAATAATGAACCACTATTGAACTCTAACCAGAATTCGCCATGCTTGTTTTCCAACAGATCTCCATTATCTTGCTAGTAAAAAGATCAGAAAAACACAGAAGTTATTACTTAAATGCAGAAAAGTAAGCATGTTCCTTGAGATGCTCTTTGTTGATTCAGCTTAGGAAAATCTCCCATACTGCAGCAAAGCAGTCTAATCCTTGAACTATTCAATATCATGGTATAAAATAAAACTGGATAACTTAAATGCTATGTGGAACCTCTTCTATCAGATGAATCTCTGTACTTTGTTGTCACCCCAGAAGCAGAATTAGCACCTGTTTTCCAAAGGGAGAGCCACACAAAGTTTGATCTGCAACGAAAGCTAAATCCCCAAAGTTGCTATCATCGTGGTTTGCCCCAGAACACTGGTCTTCATCAGTCCCTGAAACAACTTCAAAATATCAAATACTTCAATCACTAGATATGTATCCTAGCAGATTTATTTAAAATAAGATACATTTGAAAAAACACTTCGGATTTGTAAACCTCACCTTCACATCTGTGAACACTGCTATTAATCCATGATTAATATTCAGAAGAACTGAGAGAAAACTCTGAGAGTTCTTGTTCTGAGAGTCTAATTTTTTTTTCCTGCGAGAACGATAGTTGGGATCAACAGTGGAAAAATACTGCAAAGTCTCCTCCTCAGATCCACTTTCCTCATCTATAAGAAATAAACATACAATTACATTGATAGCATATTAAAACAGCAACATAAAAATGATCACGAAAATATTTTATATAACCTGCTTAGTTTTACAAAGAATATGGTGTGAACACAGAAATATATATTGTTTTTCTCTTTAGCCTTGAACTTCAAACAGTGTGCACACTATCATTCTAAAGAGAACATATTTAAGTGATAATGATATTCTCAATATACAGATTGAAATGAGGAAATATTCTTATAAATTACTAAAAGAAATTGCAAAATATAGTTACAATGAAACATAAAGATTTTTAAATCCACAATTCAAAGGTTAGTACTTTGTTAATTGATAAACTAGGCATTTTAAAGCAAAACAAATTAAAAATATATTACCATAGTGAACTGCAGATTTAAATGCACTAAAACTATCTTTGTTGAAAGTATTAATGAGCTGACTGGCTACTGAAAGCCCAATGCCATAGGAAATATTCTCGAATGTCTCCACTGGTGAAGGAGCTGTTGGTTCCCACAGTAGCAAGTCATTAAAGATCCTATAAAGACAAAAGTTGAAAAATAGGTACTTAACTCCTAGTTCAACAGAAGGCAAACTTAAAAAAAAATCCTATTAAAAGATCATATGAACAATAATTTTTTAAACGGCAAAATGGAAATTAGATCCTACAAGAATTTGGAAAAACAACAAAAATAACAACTGCATTCTTTCAATGAAAAAATAACTGATATGGCTATAATGCAGGGCAGTGACAAAAGAATCTGCACAATTAGATACCTAAATAGATACATGCCTAATTTTACCTGTGTTATATACATCAAATTACAAATTCATATTATATTTCAAAATATACCTTAGAGACAGAAGCTCATGAAAAATAAAAACCCACAAAGAACAGAAAAGGAGGACGGCTCGCCTATATAAGAGCACTTTGTAAACTGGAACTGATCCTGCATCATCTCATTGACCCTCCCCTCAGTCCTGTGGGGTGTCCAGGGCAGAATCATTATTCTCACTTTACACCTGAAGAAACTGTCTCATAAAGGTTATGTGACCTTCCCAAAGTCACATGGCTAATTAGTGGAAAAATGGGGATGAAAGTCCAGATTATGTAGATTACATCCAGCTCCCAATTCAGTTCTTTTTTTAAGGCAAGTATTTATCTGTGGGATCAATTCAGTTCTTTTCCTAGAAATACCTGATTTTTCTCTCATCAGCAACAGAAAGCACAGCTTCACTGGGAAGACTTCATGAGATGAAGAATGCATATGGAGCAAAAAATAAGGAGAGAAAAACCCTTATGACTAGCGAGACTAGCCCAATCAATACTGGCAACCAATGGGAAGGCATATGTCATACCTAGGCTGTCACCACATCCTACTTTTTCAAAGAACTACCTGTCACTGCTCAGATGCCCCTGTCCTAGCCTCCTCCCCTCATCCATCCTCGAAGTTTTCAAGAAAACTCAAACTTCACCATGTCTTCTAGTAAACCCATTGTAAGATCTGGACCCACAGCATATGCTTCACACAGACCCACTTAAATCACAGCACCTACAGCACCCTGCTGAATTTCCTCGTTTCCCCTTTTTAGACTGCAAGCCGCCCAAGAGAGGGACTTGTGTCGATCATCTCTACATGTGCCTAGCACAGTGGCTGTCACATAACAGGCACGGACAGTTGGTGAGGACAGTGCATGACTCACATGGAAGTGCTGCCAAAACCCAGACTCATCGTAAAGCCTGGTGTGAATACCGGTCAAGGCGCCGCGTGGTGAGGCAGCCCTGCCCCCTTCTGTGAGAAGCCACTGCCAGGACAATTCTTGAGCTTCTGAAGTCCTAGAAGGTGTACACCAGGACTGAGGATTGTGACTCTCAGGAGATTATAATCCACCCACCTATTATGTTCTCCTTATTTATATTTTGGTCTAAACACAGTCTTGATACCATTAGTACTATCGAATATTGGATGGTGCTTGCAGTATCAAGAAATATCAAGAAAGAAAACAATGCTTAAGATACATAAGGACATATCACCATGACTCTGTGTCTATGAGGCTGAAACAAAATAGATGCTCAGTACATATTTAATGAAAGCAATTAGAATTCTTTTTTATATTCTATTTTAAACAATTTTCGACACAGAAAAAATTCTCCTGTACCTAAAACCATACTGCTAAAAACAGCCTGTTGACCAAGGCACTAAAGGAGTAAACCAACATTTTAAATATATAAAGGCAGAGTTGGTTATAACTCCTGCTCAGAAAAAAAAATTAAAAATAAAAGGATAGTATTGACATATTAAGTAAAACTTGAATGGGGTATGAGGATTATATGGTAGTACGTATCCAGTTTAGCTTCCTGCTTCTGAGAGCTGAATTACCAGTTAATGTAGAATGTCCTTGTATGTGGGAAATACACATTCAAGTACTAAACATTGAAGGGACTCAGGTCAGCAACTTACTCTCAGATGGTTAGGGCACGGGGAGTTCTCTGTACTGTAGAGCAAATCTTCTCTGAGAATGTTTGAAAATTATTTAAACAGTATTAATTTGAAAATACAAAGCCGGATAAGGGGCAAAGGATGCAAACCCTGAGGAAGTTAGATATGAGATTTATATGATCCCAGACAGTGAGGGAGCGCTTCAGTATTTATGCAATTCTAGGGGCCTGAGAGACCAAAAAGTGGTTAGTGGAAGGTATTTAATAGAATAGAAACTCTCTTAAGCAATCCATTAAACCAACTACGAGATTAACAGATACATACTCTAATACACAATTCTAATACATACTCCCTGACTTAAGCAGTCAGCTACCCAATTACTCCCAAGTGCCACAACAACGGAAGCCCCCAATATGCTAACTGCCTGCTGTTGGTGGACATCTCTCTAGCAGAGCTGAGAACTGTTCCTATCAGTGGAGTTATATATTTCATATACTCGCCAAAGACCAACTGTGTCTGGCTTCAAATCTGCTTGTATTTGTTACTTTTAAGTATAGTTTAAATAAAAACTGTACTGTTTTAATTAATGCAGACTGGGGTAAAAAAAAAAAATCTTAAAAACCTACAAAGATTCTCCTCTTACATATCTCTGAAAAAATTTTTTTCACTCCACTTTAAAGAAACTGGAACTAAAAATGGTAGACAATGCCTTCTGGGTACACTTTATGCAAAAAAAAGACAAAATAGTCAGATGCCACATGCAGGATTAAAAAAAAGAAAAGGGGGAAAAAAAGACAACATAGAATTCCAATCAGTGGCTCATATTCAAAGAAAAGGCCTTGTCCTGTATTTAGAAATGAAGTGGTAAATAAATATACATTTATAAAGTGAATGTGTAAGGTATGTATTACTGTCCTTGATGCCCTGATTTAATCAAAAGCAATCTGCTCAGTCAATGCAGAATGAGAAAAAAATAGGTCAAGTGTTTTTGATCTCTGGGCTAGGCCTTGAAAGAGTCATTTCATTTCCCTCAATCTCAGCCTTGCACATACATCAGCTCTTTGCAGACACCCCTGAACTATGAAATAAAAGGAGGAGCCTAGAGATCAGTCATTTTGAAACTGCAGATCATATATAAACAAACCCCAACATTTAAAAACAATTTGAAACCTCTCTAATGTGAATTTAATATAAATTAGGTGCTATTTATAATATATATTATAAAACAAATATAAAAATATAAATTTCAAAAGATTATTTTTAAAGTTAAACGTAAGTGATAACATTTTCTTCCTATACCAGAGTGGACTGTTCTCTGAATCTCATTTTCAAGACCATTGAAGTAATGTGAACCCTAGAAGAATCCTGGAACTTAATTTTCTGATTCTAAGAGCAAAAGTCAATAGCACCCAGTGAGAAAACCCAGGGTTTATTACTAACATTCAAGGAATAAATACCGAGTGATATCTGATACCAAGTAAACCTACAGCAGAAACAACAGTCTGAAGTTTCTGAAGATTAATGGAAACTAGAATAACTTGTCTACATGTAGGAAGCTAGTGATGACAAACACTAAGGAATTCTTCTTCTAGAAACCCACATGACAATCTTTCAGGTATGCTACGGAGAAATCCCTTCAGTGGGTAGGAATTATAACAGACAACCACTAGGTTCTTACGATATGCCATACACTATTCTCAGAACTTTCCAAGTGTTATATCATTTAATCCTCCAAACAACCCTTATAGGTGGGAGCCAGGATCATCTCCATTTTACAGAAGAGGATGCTGAGTCTTACAGAGGCTAGATAAACTGCTCAAGGCCTTCAGAGTCTATGACCTAGAATTCCATTTGTATCAAAATACCTGCCTGGCATAAATATTGAGGGGTATCTAAATATAATAAATTTAAATTTTGTACACATTCACAGAATTTTGAATTCCAACAAGATATCTTTTTGAATGCTGAAGAAAAGATGCTTCTTGTACAATGACTGGGGTTCTGATTCTACTCCAGCATTGGCTAGCTGTATTAGCATCTCTTAACTCTTCACGTCACTGCACGTAAAGAAAAAAATCGTATTTGATCGGTAACCTGCAGTAAGCTGACAGAGGGCAATCAGCCAACCTCAGGGCTGAGGAAATAAATATCTCACACACCCGGCACCACGCTAGTTAGGAAACTCTGCTATGACAATAGCACATCATAACGGCAATAGTCACCATCAACACCACACAAAGTACACAGAGATGGCATATAATATTCAGGCAAGGAAAGGAAAGGGGGAAGAGGAAAATCAGGGAGGCAATTAGAAAGTCTGATTCCAAAGATTCAACTAAATGTGTATAAACTCACCTATTATAAAGCTTCTCATAAAAGCTCTTATTAGGTAGTGTTACATAAATATTTGGTAACGTAAGTTCCAGCACATAGTGAGAATTGCTGATTGCTTTATCCTGAAATTCTGTCATTTCTACAGGGTCTCCTGGCATCACCATCTAAAACATAATAGTTCAGTGCAAAAAAAAAGGCATCCATGTTTAAAATAGTAGTAGCATCTTCTTAGCCTATCCATAGGACTTGGTATGTGAGAAATAAATAAGCATGAAACATTTAACTAGAGAAAATATACACTAAGAAAAAATAGGTATTATTCAATTTTGAAGTTTAAGACCTAGCAAAAACAGTACACAAGGCATTTTTTTAAAAATAAAAAAAGCATTGCTCTATGACAGAGAATAATAGTATTATTCCTTTGTAGCTTGCTCACACGTTTACCTGTTCATTTTCAAACATTACTCTACGAGAAGAAAAAGGAGATGGGGCTGGTCTTCTTAGATCACAAACGTCTTTCAAGGAATGAGCACCTCCTTCCTCTTCCTCCTGGTAGTGACCATCATTCTCCTCTTCTTCTTCAGCTGCAATTCTCTCCAAAATGGAATGCATGGCTGGTGGATTTATTTTCAGTACAATTCTGATAGCAAAGACAATTTTAAAAAGATCAAGATCTAAGTGTAAACAGCAAAACTTTAACTTTTGTGCAAATTAATACACACACCACTGGTTAAATCTTAATGATAGAATTAAACTTCTCTACGAAGTCTAATTATGTCTAAGGTAACCCACTTATGAACATGTTGTAAACTTACAAGTGTGGAACTGAAACAAGTAAGTAACAGAAAGACATAAACATTTTATACTTGGGTAACTGAAGGGGGCAAAAAGGTTATTTTTAAATTTCATTAAAAGTCAGCAAACTTTACCTAAGGATTCTAGTTATCATTAAACCAAATCCTCTCACATATAGTCTGTTCTGCTATAATAAAGTACTTGTCTACCTAAGAAACCTCATGTTATATCAACCTCATATTATATCAGTTGTTCAAAGGGAAAAGGGGGAAGCTGATTAGGAAACAGTTTCAAAACTCTAACAACAAAGTTATCTTTTCATCTAGTAATTTCAATAATAAAGGGCTGGTGCTGTTTCTGTTTTATAACCACAAAACCTAAAGATCACTGAGTTAATGCAGCCTATGACTACAAAAACTAATGAGCTTTTTACTCCAGAGTAATCCCTTTCCTAAGCTTCTACAGAACATCTCTAGCACAGACTTTTCATTCTCCTTTGATTACCACATCCACCCATTGTTATAAGGAGGCATGGAACCCTCAAAGAGAATAGCTGTGCTGCAACTACAACTCTTATTCCCTAGGTAGTGGTGTTATTTGGTTTGTAAATGATCACAGGCTTTTTTCCTAATTGATACATATCCTAATATAAATTGTGCTTCTGAATTATTTAACTGAAGTAGATCCAGTTCTTATGAAACTTGTGCTCTAAACTCATGCTTATTACCAGGTGTGTATGAGCAACATCTGTCCTAAGAATCTAATCGGTCTAACAGACAGTGGAGAGGAGGAGTAAAGCAAGGCAGGCAGAAAAATAGCACAACAAGGTTTGAGGGTGACACATCTCACACATTCATGTGGACACCCAATCATCACGCTTATGAACCACAAAAGAATCAAGGATGGACATGTTTAGCTTATATTTAATAGACAAAATGTTGGTTTAAAAGAATATTTTATTTTTAAAAGGAAAATCCTATTAAACCTATGCATTTGCTTACTCACCGTGGCCAGTCAAAGTCATCTGACGATGTTGTATCTCCATCTACTCCACTAGACACATGGAAAAACTTAATAGATGGATCTCCTTTCTCTTCCTGGAACGATCCTAAAAAAAAAAAGACTGATTTACTGAAATGTGCTTCTTCTCAAGTACTAAAAGAAGAGATGGAGGAGCAAAGATCCTCTCAATCAGGCACATAATGCAACCTTAAGTTCTACAGCATTTTTCAGTTGTTCTGGTTTCATGTGCACGTGTGGTAGACAGAACGAGCCAATAAATTAAAGATTCTGTTTTGTGTTCAAACTCAAATTCTTAAGTACCAAGGTACACTGCATAAAGTACATAATGACATAGTAAATAGAGCAAGCACTTACCACTTACTAAGTGCTATTAGTGATTATTTCTTCATAAAGTCTATATAATCTACCACTAGAAAAATAACTACATTTCTTAAATATGTATTTTGTACCAAACACTGTAAGAAACACCTCTGTTCAAAGTAATTCTACACGGGCTGGGCGCAGTGACTCACACCTGTAATCCCAGCATTTGGGAGGCTGAGGCAGGCGGATCACCTGAGGTCAGGAGTTAAGAGACCAGCCTCTCCAACATGGAAAAAACCCGTCTCTACTAAAAAATACAAAAATTAGCTGGGTGTGGTGACATCCAACTGAGGCACGAGAATCGCTTGAACCCAGGAGATGAAGATTGCAGTGAGCCAAGATCATGCCACTGCACTCCAGCCTGGGCAACAAAGCAAGACTCTGTCTGAAAAACAAAAACAACAACAACAACAAAAATTCTATACATGTTTTTTCAATCCATTTTACAAATGAAAAATGGCTTTCCTCCAGAATAATGAGTTTCTCACCACTGGAGATAAGGGATGATCTCACAACACCTGAAGGCCCTTTTATGAAGTCATAATTGACAACAATCAATTTTAAATACCTCTTAAGATATGTAAAACCGAGAGAGAAAAGAAGGGGAACTTTTGCAAACTATTCTCATGAGGGGTGGGAGTGTGGTTGCGGAGAGAGGGTGTCGTGGCAGAGGCAGGTGGTCTAGGAACCACAGGATAAAAGGTTTTCCAGGTCTTCATAGACTTGGTTCACTTTAAAGTTTTTATAAATTCCCTTCATTAACTGACAAAAACAAAGTAATGCAGAAAAAATCAAAACGAGTTTTACAAATAAAAGTCACTAGCGATTAGTTAGTATAATGGTTGAAAGCTCAAGCTCCACTGTCAGACTTGGGTTCAAATCTTGATTCTGCCATTGACTACAACATGATCTTGGTAGATACTTCCTTCTAGGTCCACAGATGGTCTCATCTATTAAATTATAAAAATAACTGGAAAAATAAACATATGGTGATTATGATGACTAAAAAAACAAGACAATGTGTATCAAGTGCTTAGCATAATATCTAACATACAGTGGCACTTAACAAGTTCTATTATCAGTCCTACAATAAATAAACGAGAGGAGATAATAAAAATGTAGGCTAAAGTACTACACTCTCCTGCAGTAAACAGGAATTTTAACAAAGTGAATGAATCATCATCCTTAGTTTTTAAAGTTACCTATATCACATATTTGCATACAATACTAGAAAGACATTGTTGCTGTTGATTTTAACATAATGTTCTTTAATTGTACTATATTGCAGGGCTGTCAGATACTTTTGTGATGTTAAGTTTCAGTAGCAGTTGTTTGTTATCTAGGATGGTTCTTTTACAGGCACATTCAATCTTACCAATTAGTTCTCTAAAGGTAAGTTCCAATTTAATTTGTTCTGGGGTTGATCCTCCTATAAATTCAGTCTTAAATTCTAGATCTGTGAAGGCTAAATAAAGGATCTCCTTCTGAAGTGACTTCTTAAACCATGGTCCTCTTTCTTGATCAGATCGAAGATCAGGTATTGGGAAGCGAACAGAAAGGTTTAATGCTGGTGTGGCAACTTGTACTGATATCCGACAATTTGCAGGACTATGTGAATCATCTAGAAACACTTCAGTGAAAGCCTTGTGCTAAAACACAAAACATCAAAAATATGCCAAAATATTAAAGTAAATGAACATAAATTACACAGTATTCAACATTACAATATGTATAATCACTATCTCCCCATTTGGTATAATGCATTAAAAGTCAATTCAAATTAACCACTACCATATTAGTGTAAAAAAATTTTATAATGCAACAACTATTAGCAAAAGTGAAAACTATTGGCAAAAGTTAAACTCTGAAATAAAAAATTAAATTAAAAACTGAGCCAAAGTGAAGACAAAGGCACTATATATTAATATTTATCTTACTATAAATTTATAAAGAATACGGTGTAAATTAGCCTACCAACAAATTCAATACGGTTAAAAATCACTACAGTGTCCAACATTCAGTTTGAAAGACTTTTCTACCAATATATGATTTTAAATACTCAATGTGAAATCAGATGAATTATGCCAAATACAATCGCTGACTCAACTTTGTACTTCTAAGATAAAACCCAGAGGCTGGCACATCACAGGTTCTAAATAAATATTCACTAAATGATGCACTCTGAGCTCCTATCCAATCCAAGGGTATGATCTCATCAAATGGTTCTATGAGACCAAGATATAAGCACCATTTACCCAAAGCCATCTTACAATAAAAGGGTCAAAGAACATGCCATTCAAATAGAAATCTATTTCTATTTTTTCTCTAAAATATATTGAAACTAAAAAAGCTTTATTCCACTCTACGTTGTAACACTCCTCAGTTTCTTCAATCAATTTCTAACCTCCATGATTTGAAAACTCCCTTCATATGCTAGACTTACAATTTTTGTGTTTGTTTTTTTCGAAACAGGTCTTGCTGTATCACCCAGGCTGGTCTCAAACTCCTGGGCTCAAGCAATCCTCCTGCTTCAGCCTCCTGAGTTGCTGGGACTATGGGTGCAAGCCACCACACCCACCCAGACTTGGATTTTTAACAAATCTATTCTAACTCTCCCCATTTGATTTGCTAATATAACCACCACTCTCAGGCAAAAATAACCCAACAGATTAAACCATCATCCAATTGCATATATAGTTCACAGCTAATATACAGACTACCCCACAGAAACTAAAATAACTAGCAATTGATAACAATAACAAAGAATGCCCAGCCTGGGAAACATAGGGAGACAAAATATAAAAACTTAACCGGGTGTGGTGGCACATGCATGTAGCCCCAACTATTTGGGGGGCTGAGGTAGAAGGATCGCTTAAGCCAAGGGGGTCAAGACTGAAGTGAGCTGATACCGTACGACAGCACTGCGGTCTGGGCAACAGATGTCTGTCTCAATAATAATAATAATAATAATAATAATAATAATAATAAACAATGCTAATTTGATGTGAATACTCAATACTAAGAGAAAAGCAAAGAAGTAGAAAAATAAAATATCTTTTTCCTTTTCTTTTTAACTAAGGTTGTCTCCATCTGATCCTGGTCCTCTGGCCCCAAAATTCCTAACAGACTTCTTGCAAACTTGACTGATTTAATTTGCTTAGAAAAGACCCCAGGCACCAGATGCAAGTAAAAGTGATATAATGTGATGTTCAATAGATTATTTTCAAAAGTATATCCCATATTGTTTGGGCTTCATGTTTTAGGTAGTTCAAGTAATTTATCAAATGTATAAATAGATAAAATTTTATAAAGTCGTTATAATCACAGCTTATAAAAACTCTGATAGACATGAAAAGTAAAGGGAACCTAATTCCACTGTAATATAAACAATGCTACTGACTGGCATATTTCTAGCCATTCTTTTTCTATACATCAATTTTATTTACACAGGTGTGACAAGTTTATGTAAAGCAATATATTCTACTTTTTCATTTAATCCTTGATGAGCCTTCTTCATGTTGTTATACCATCTTCATAACCATCATTTTCTTTTTCTTTTTCTTGAGACAGAGTCTCGCTCTGTCACCCAGGCTGAAGTGCAGTGATGCGATCTCACTGCAACCTCCGCCTCCTGGGTTCAAGCTATTCTCATGCCTCAGCCTCCTGAGTAGCTGAGATTACAGGTGTGTGCCACCATGCCCAGCTAATTTTTGTATTTTTAGTAGAGACAGAGTTTCGCCATGTTGGCCAGGCTTGTCTCGAACTGACCTCAAGTGATCCTCCCACCTCAGCCTCCTAAAGTGTTGGGATTACAAGTGTGAGCCGCCACGCCCGGCCATAACCATCATTTTAAATGACCACATAACATTTCATTCAGTGTGTCTCAAAACTTATTTAGCTAGTCTACTATCAAGACATAAAAGATGTCTCCTTTTTTTATTATTACAAATAATGCTGTTTTAATAATATATACTGTTAAATCTATTAAAAATACTTAAGTTCAGAAATTATCTCAATAACCCTATTAGCTAACCATAATTATGATTAGTATTTGCAGCTTTTGAATACTTACCAGACTAATATGTTTATTATATGAAGTATACATGTGGGATGCCATCATCTCTACTGTGGCAAGTTTCTGTGGTTGAAGCAAGGAATTTAACCTGTCCACAATACTGATATCCAGCTCACAACACACTGGATTTAATTTAATTTGCAATTCTGCCTTCTGAGGAACTGAACTAAGTCTTGCTTGATTACCCTTTTAAAAAAAAAAAAAGAAAAGGCATTAATACAATCACTAAAAACTACTATATAATTGGGTTAAAACCTTATAATTGTGACAAAATATATATCAGATTAAAATGTACAGGTGGCAATTATAGAAAAAGATCTCTTACCTGGGGCCCTCTATTCTCAGAATGCTTATAATGAAGCTGAAGACACACAGGGGAATGGGAACCAGTTTCTTCTTTGGAATGGAACGTTAAAAGCTTAAAAGTAAAGATGAAGATAAATTAAATGTATTAATCACAAGAATTTACAGAGGTGCCCATACAATAATGAGAAAGGCTTTCTGAAGTCAGAAATCTGGTTTTAAGTTTCATTTTTGTCACTTAGTAGCAATGTGAACCTTAGACAAGTTAGTTAACTCAAGTGATATCTCATCTGTAAAATGTAGGCGAGGATTCAAATAAATTCATTTCCAAGAAAGTGTTTTTGAAATAAAACACTATAAAGGGTCAAAGTAACAGCAATGAACATAACTTTGACAGTTTTCTAAAGTTTCTTTAGGTCACACTTTTACATTAGGAAAAATATCAGAAAAATGGTGAATGAACACAAGACATTTAACTTGTCTTAAACAGTGCTTAGCACACAGCAGGCGTTCGATAATTATTCGTTCAATAATCAAATTCTTCTGAAATGAAGAGTGCTTTGAACATGAGTGAAATGAAGTCATTTCTCTAATAACCCACCTGTCACTCCTAAACAAGTCAACTCTAATTTAAAATTCTAACAGATCCTTATAACGATGTTGAGTGACATTCTTAAAAATATTTCTATAGAACACAAATGCAAAAAGAAAATGACAATATTCCTCCTATGATTTTCTATACATTTTTAAAGAAAATCATTGCCTCATACAATCATTAAAAAGGAAGGTAGATTTAGAAAATAATCTTAAAGAAAAAGTATTCAATATTTACCTCTGTATAGTGAGGAGGAACAGAACGAAAATCAGTTGGAAATAGGCACTCCAAAAATTCCATTTGCCCAATGGACATATCAGTACTAAAATATCGGGAAGCTGATCTTTGTCTTTGTTCATAGGATACTTTAATGCCAGTACCTATAAATCTATTATAAAAAATGCACCATTTAAGATTATTAGCGTTAAAATGTAACAATTATCCACCTAGCCTGACAAGTTCAAGTTATCAATAATTAATACTCCTAAGGAAATTAACCAGAAAGATTGCTTCAAATTTCCCTTTCCTTAAGATAAAAAATCAGTTGTGTTGATGGGAAATTTTCCAGGATCTGTTTATTTCCCAACACTGCCCTTCCTCTTCCACATTTAAAAATTTACATTGCAAAGGCAAAATCTTTCCGATCTGTAAAATATATGAAATAGTCTCTTAAAATTATCTAAAAACATTATGCAATATTTCAAAAACTTTAGTCGGTGAAGCCCAAATGAGGTCTACCTATATTTTCTGCCGCTTTTGTTCTATTTTCCTACTGGCAGATGTTTGAAACTTTGTCAAAAATGGGGGGAAAAAAAAAAAAAGAGTCCAGGCACAGTGGCTCATGCCTGTAATCCCAGCACTTGAGGAGGACAAGGTGGGCGGATCACCTGAGGTCAGGACTTCGAGACCAGCCTGGCCAGTATGGTGAAACCCCGTCTCTCTTAAAAATACAAGAAAAAAAAGGGGGGTGGAAGAAAACAAAATGTTTTTACAGTTTGATTATAAATACTATAATCCTAACCTGTAGAGTTTTTCTTGTATTAGGTGTAAAACTACTTTTCATATCAATTTTCATACTTTAAAAAAGTTAAAAAGATTAAATAAAAGCCCAAAGTATTTTCTAAAAATACTAATATATGATGTTTAAACCACCGTATAAGATGTCATTCAACAATTTATAGATCACTTTCACATTAAAATTGTAAAACAGAGTTTGCATGTTAACAATACTAAAGGCTGGGCGTGGTGGCTCACGCCTGTAATCCCAGCACTTTGGGAGGCCGAGGCAGGAGGATCACTGGAGGGCAGGAGTTCGAGACCAGCCTGGCCAACATGGTGAAACTCCATCTCTACTAAAGATACAAAAACTAGCTGGGCATGGTGGCACATGCCTGTAATCCCAGCTACTCAGGAGGCTGAGGCTGCAGAATAGCTTGAACCTGAGAGGCAGAGGTTACAGTGAGCCAAGATTGCACCACTGCACTCCAGCCTGGATGATGGAGTGAGACTCTGTCTCAAAACAAAAAACAAAACAAGACAAAAAAACCAACTATATTACAAATTCAATTATCTCCTCATCTGTTAAGACTCAACCCATGAAAGGATCACTCACTGGCTATTTGGATAGCTTTGATTTTTCTTAAGCAGAAGTTGAAACGTAGCATCCAAGTTTCAGGATCAGCCTTGGTAATGTTTCCCACCCCATGGCCAGTGGCATATGGATCAGTTCCAATAGTATTATTTTATTTTTCATCACCACTGTCATCTCTGCTAATGCCAGTGACAATAAGAACTGTTTTCACGACTGCAATGGTGTCAATAGGGATGAAGGCAAAATGTGGTTAAAGAAACTTGACAAGAGCTGGGCAGGGAACTAAAGAGATCACTTCGAAAACTCCTATTATCTAGATCTGTCATTCCGCATGCCAAATAACCTGAATGAAAGATTCTAAACACCTTTGCAGCACTGCAAGAAAACTTCACTCATTCCATTCATTTACAAATAAAATGTGAATTAGAAAAACAAATGCAGATAGGCAGATACAAAAGTCCACATGTGGTTCTTTTTCAAGGATCATTAGCATATGTGGAAGTTTAAAGGATCATTAATACATATGTGAGAGTTTACCTAAGGTGATCATGTGAGCAAGCTTCTGCAAACACTGCTCGGAAAGACTTAAAATCTTCTGTTGAAAATCTTGCTGGATCAATCTTTTCTATACAAGTAAAGAAAGCTACTGCCATAGGTGTCAATGGATTAAGGTTCTGTGACGTTTCAGGTGGAGATAAAGGATCAATGTGAAGCACAGAGATTGAAAAAGTTCCCACAGCTAGTCTAAAAATAAGTTCAGGCCTTGATTCATCCACTGAAACAGATCTAGATGGGAGAGCTAAAATACAAGTATTAAAATTATATACATAAAATTTGACACATAAAACTATTAAAATTATAAAACATTTACTCATTTATTAGCTTTAAAAAACAGATGATCATACAACAGTTTGAATGATATTAAACAATTAATTTAAGTAAAATCAACTGCTATCTTGCTGCATCTTATATCCAAGATTTTTGTACTAAAGTACAAGAGTACGTGACAACAGTAAATGTACAAACCAAGCTTTTATATTAATAAAAACATACTGGAAAACTCAAGATTAACCAAAAACTGCTCACCAAATTTTCCTTTAAGCCTTGGGTCTATATCAATTAAATTTTGCAGAAAAGAAACCTGAGGTTCTCTTTCAAGGAAAATGTAAATAGTGAAACAAAAATCACATGATTGACTGAGGGTCCTGAACTGCAATAATAATATGAAACTTACGGTGTACTTTTAACTAAAAATATTTAAGTATTTAAATACACAAAGAATACAATAAATGAGCAACTATTCTAAAACACTTCACAGTGAATTGTTTAACAATGGTTCATTTTGCTTTCTGAGCTTTGTAAATGGCCAAGACCAGAAAAAAAAAAAGAAAGAAAGAAAAGCACCAGTAGAATGGCATTTTAAAAATTCCAGCGGAAACTAACAACAAATGTCTTATTTTTACTTACATGTCTTCTGTAAAGGTGTTGGGTGAACTAGGTTGGATGGAAATGTTGACCCTCTTACTGGCTGTTCTTTATGATGATCAAGGAACTCTCCCCAAGTGGGCTGAAGCTATAAAAGATTTTTTTTAAGCACATGAACGAAGTGTAGAATTTTAGAAGCAACTTTTCAGTCTAGAAGAAAAATTAAGTAATACTTTACCACAGTAGCACTTAATGGAGATCCTGCTGGGGTATTTGTATATGTACTAGTTAATGATAACTCAAGGTCCATGTTTGGGGGGTCCCCAAGGGGTGGAAGAGAAGAGAGACTATGAGACATGTCCATATCAGCCATGGAGAAGAATACTTCTTCTTCTAGAGAGAATTAAACTATGTCACTTGTATTATAATCCCACCAATTCAAGTCTTTTAAGTAAGTTAATATACATTAATACAATCCTCTTCCTTCAGATTATATGAGATACAGCGATGCCCCAAATTTTATGTTACTTACAGTGGTGTAATTTATGAGTCCAAAATATTAATGGCATAGTAAAAACTCAATATAAATTAATAAAAAATGAAGCTACCCTACTGATGAACATGTTTTCTTTTGTTTTAAATATATAAATGTAGTATTACCTGGTATATTTTTAATGTGATATGCCAGTTTAGGAATTAAAATCAGATATTAAAATAGTATAAATATATTGCAACCTCTAGTTTCATCTGGATACAGTTATTTCTTTTATTCAGAGCCAAAAACATTATTTGGAATTCCATTTACATTTCAGTTCCTTCTTTCGGAACTGTTTTACTCTCATGCAAATGAAGTTTATTATGGCCAAAATTTTTGAGTAGGGTTTGATTTCTTATTTTGTCCAACATTCCATACTTAAATTGATCCATATTATTTATGTTATTAGCACTTACACATTGTGAAACACCTATAAATGTAAAGTAAGCTGGGTAGAGATCATTATTTACATATAACTGATGGAAAGATCAATAAAGGAAAGTTTCCTTATTAAACTTTAGTAGTTCAGTAGTTTCTTAATCTAGAAATCATTACATGAGCACATAATAATCTGACAAAATATATAGCTACCTAATTTAACTTTCACATAAATTTACATTTTTGTAAATTGGTTTTCCTTAGACTAAATCATTTAGAAAACAAAACTACACAATCAAAATCAAAAAAATACACTATAGCACCTATGTGCTGGTGCATTACTGTAATGTTGTGATTAGATTAATCGTAAATTAAAAGTTGTGGATTTCTTACAATGTGGATCTTTTTGTTCTTTCATTCCTAAACTTCTGTTCACAGCAGCCAAAATTAAGTGTAATTTTATCTATGATTATAATATATGACTCTGGTGTCAACAGTTTGAGTTGCTTACCACGGCTAGAAGGTGTACGAGCTGTTTCTGTCTCATAAAAGCTTTGCTCTGAAGATACACCCACAGAGAGGGAATCTTTTCTCAAATAATACCGGTTTAATTCCATCTGAATTCGATACTCGTCTTCCTGCTGCATGGGTCGATTTTTCCTATCTTTATTAGCTAACCCTATTTTGCTAGAATTTTCTATAAGCGTACAAAAGGAAACCAAAACAGTAATTAAATTTGGAGTTAATTAAGCATTTCTTTCCCAAAACCCATTTATGGAACAACAATGGCAACTTAACACCACAGTGCAAAACCACTGCTATTTAATGAGTCAGAGCTCTAAGCAACAGCTTTAAG
Source organism: Gorilla gorilla gorilla (assembly GCF_029281585.2). Taxonomy (NCBI): domain Eukaryota; kingdom Metazoa; phylum Chordata; class Mammalia; order Primates; family Hominidae; genus Gorilla; species Gorilla gorilla. Next base: position 113,291,436 of record NC_073239.2, read on the forward strand.
CAACTAGCCAGGAATCCCAAAATCTTATCGCTGACAGATAGAAGCCATTGAAAATATTTTAAAATGTGTACCACTTACTGTGTTCAAGAATTATACTTTCTCGATTGTATGAAGTACTATCCCCAACCAAAGAAGTCAGAACAATTTTAGAAAAGTTAAGAATGTGACACACATAATCTGAAGTGAATATGTCCCATGGTAACACATTCAAAACACCCAATCAAATTTTACTACTTAACATTCTTATTTGCTTCTTTCAATTCAGATATTCAAAAATGATAGACTTTCCTACATGTACATACATTACATATTTTAAAGTTTTTTAAAATTTAAAAAAGTAACAAGTATATATAACAACAGAATTATACTTGCCTGGTCCAGCAATAGCTGCCAACATATCCAAAAGCAAGTGCACCTGTCTTGGTGACAGGAGTAGATGAATAGAGTCTATCTGTCCATCAACATCCAACTTAAGGGAAAAAAAAAAAACTATTCATGAGGAGTATTCTTTATAACCTTATCACCATAAACGTCAGTATATTTTAATGAACTGAGATGAATACTGAGTCTTTAGTCTTGGAGTCCTTCATCTGAGACTCTCTCTACTAATTCACACCATCTAAATGAAAAGACTTAAAGGCCACCAAACTGTTGTTCTAAAAGGAAAAACCCTCCTGAGAAATTCCATGCTGACGAGTCCAATGTTATACTTTTTGTCTCTTCAAGTCTTCTGAGTACTTAAAAGTATTTGAGGAGGACTTAAGACATAGTCTCCAAGGATGAATATTAAGGTAGCAATAGCACAGTATTCACTGACTTTCAAAAGACTGAAATCATAATCCTTAAAGTCTGATTCACATCAAGAACAAATAAAGTTGGCTTTCTTAAGTACACTACCAATCATGCAGAGCATGTAAGGACCTTCTCCTCCAACACTGTGCCTTCCCAGTACCTACTGTGGTCCACAAAGCCCACTCTGCATGCAAGGGGACGCCACTACAGAAATGTGGACAGAAGATGGTGCTTAGGTGGACTTCCTTTCTCTTTTCCAACTCTTTGCCCACTTTTCCAACTAGAAATAAAAGCTCCATCCCACTCTCTTGATGATTCCTGAATACTCTGACAAAAGCAATTACTTTATTCTCTACATTACATTCTAAAAAGCAGAATATCCTTGCCTTACTTTTCATTCGCCTCCTCTTAACACTGACTCCTATTATTTTTACGTCATTTTGCAACTGAAAAATAATAGAATTAACAAAACATTTATATCTAGAAAATGACTTCTTCCCAGGAGAAAAAGGGATTCCTTCTGATTCTAAAACAAAACAAAACAAAAAAACAAATAAACTACATAATGATTGAGAAATTTCGATGACCTAAGAAATCCAGTAAAATAAATCATTATTATCACTTTTATTTTTAGCATTGGGGTACCATGCTAAGTGCTTTTATATGTATTTCCTCTAATTCTTATTACTGTTCCTGTTTTATAGGTGAAGAAACGAGTTCACAAAGATTCAGTGAATTGCACAAGGCCCATGTAGCAGATCCAGAGCTGGATTTTCACCTAGGCTGACCTGGAGGAAAAGCCCTCACTCCTTCCACGGCATGGCTCCCCTGTTCTGCCCACAGACAACTTATTTTACGGGGCACCTTCCTGACTACTGATATCCCAAGCCATGAGCCAACCTAAGGCTGAGAGGAGAGAGAAAATGTGTTTCTAACTACATGCCAAATTTAAAAATTGTTTTATAATTTCACAATTGTTGTACTGAAAGCACAATCTCTGACTTTCATTAGAATGGACAATCAAGAGTTTCATTTGTAATTCATTGAAATTAAAATTTTCATAGAAATATTTCATTATTTGTACATTCTAAGTTTGGCATAAAAAGAACAAAGTACTTACTACTTTCTTTTGCAAATATAAAAGAACATAACTAAAAAACAAATTTCAACTCAATGTAACATGGTAACTGAAACAAAACATCTCTAAATTCAATACGGGCAGTCTCCAATTTTCAATAAAATGCATTCCTAAAAACATAGGCTAAAACTGAATACATGAAACACAGACTTACACACTACTCAAGGGAATACTATTCAGAGAACTTAAAAAAAAACCATGAAATCTTTCATAACATTTTGAATCCACAGTTGAAAGAGTGAAGGCTAATGTACATCAGAAAGAGATTAAAGATCTGACATTTTCAGCACCCCTAATTAATGCCATCTTTATCTACACTATATTTTATGAGATCTATGTTTCTCAATACTAAAATCCAGAACTTGTCTTTTTCCATTTAGCACCATTTGCATTAAATAAAAACAAATTATACTCAAATACTCAAGTCATTACACAAAAATTACTCTATAGGCAAGGGTAGTACTTCTAAATATTAAATATTGGCTGGCACACAATGCCACTACGCAGTTTTTCCACATGTTCATTTGTCACTAATATACAGAACTCTAAAAGTAACATATTTATACATTTGTACAAATGTATACATAATGTTTTATTATAAAAGACATTTGTACAAATCAACACATCATGTACAAAAGTTTGGGTTTACATAAATATAAAAGCATACAAATGTTGAGGACTACATATAATTAACCAAAACAGAACTATAAAAGTTATTGCTATGCTTCCTCCTTACAGACATGGCAAATGCATTCCCCAGAGACATAAACATATTATTAGTATAGTTTCCCAAGGATGTTACCACAGCAGAGGATTCCCTGTAGAGTTTACATAATCCTTTGACTATCTGTTCTGCTAACAATCCCAACATGTTACTTGTAAAGGGCCTTTTGACATTATGAAAGGATTTTGCACCATCTGAAGAAGGACAGAGCAGTAAACAGAAGGGGCATGAGTAATCAGTAATAGGAGTGTCTTCATTCTACTTTCCTCCTCCTCCAACTCTAGTCAGAGGTTCCAATCCAAGGAGGGATTTCCGGAGATTCTTCAATCCTCTCAAAAATCATTTTATGTATATTGACACGTACTTAGTGGCTCCCTCTTCCGTGTCCCCACAGCAATTTCCATACCCCTTACTGTATCTTTTACCAAGGCAAAGATTGTATCCGATTCATCTTTGCAACTGTCCGAAAAACTGGGACAGGTAAGTGGCTGGCATACGGTAGTCACTTGAACATCTACAACTAGGGAGATCAGTAAATAAACAAATGAATAAATCCGGGTATCTTCTTAATTAAAACTAAGTTTTATAGAGATTATGTAGAAAATTTGTTTTCAAGGTGTGAAAATAATGCTTGACAAATACATTTTTAACTAAGTAAATGCAAGTTTCCTGGTTCTCCATAAGACTGATCAATGTGATTCCCTAAGAGGCAAATATAGTTGTATTTATACAGTGTCTTTATACAGTGTCAAAGCTATGAGAAGGAGAACCCTCATATGCTTTTGGTGGGAATGTAAATTAGTACAACCACTACAGAGAACAGTATGAAGGTTCCTCAGAAAACTAAAAAATATGTTTTTGTATGCTTTGTCAAAGATCAGTTAGTTGTATGCATTTGGTTTTATTTCTGGGTTCTCTATTCTGTTCCATTGGACTAAGTGCCTATTTTTATACCAGTACCATACTGTTTTGCTAACTACAGCCTTGTAGTATAATTTAAAGTCCAGTAATGTGATGACCCAGATCTGTTCTTTTTGTTTAGTATTGTTTTGGCTGTGGTGGGCTCTTCTCTGGTTCCATATGAATTTTAGGGTTGTTTTTTCTAGTTCTGTGAAAACTGACGGTATTCTGATGGGAATTGCATTGAATATGTGGATTGTTGTGGGCAGTATGGTTATCTTCACAAAATGCATTATTTCCATCCATGAGTATGGGATGTGTTTCCATTCGTTTGTGTCATCTATTCTTTCAGCAGTGTTTTGCAGTTTTCCACTTGTAGAGAGATTCAGCTCCTTGGTTAAGTATATGCCTAGGTATTTTATTTTATTTTATTTTATTTGCAGCTATTGTAAAAGGGATTGAGCTCTTGATTTGATTCTTAGCTTGGTCACTGTTGGTGTATAGCACTGCTACTGATTCGTGTACGCTGATTTTGTAACCTGGGAGTTTACTGAATTCATTGATCAGATCTGGGAGCCTTTTGGATGAGTCTTCAGGGCTGTCTAGGTATATGATCATAGCATCGGTGAACAGCTATAGTTAGACTTCCTCTTTTCCAATTTGGATGTCCTTTATTTCTTTCTCTTGCCTGATTGCCCTGGCTAGGACTTCCAGTACTATGTTGAATAGAAGTGGTGAAAGTGGGCATCCTTGTCTTGTTCCAGTTCTCAGGGGGAATGCTTTCAACTTTTCCCCATTCAGTATGATGTTGGTTGTAAGTTTGTTATATATGTCTTTGATTACACTTTGAGGTAAGTCCCTTCTGTGCCTATTTTGTTGAGAGTTTTTATCATAAAGGGATGCTGAATTTCATCAAATGCAAAACTATAAATTGGTTAGAACACCCCCTATTCAATAAATGATGTTGGGAAAACTGGCAAGCCACATGTGGAAGAAAGAACCTGGATCCTCATCTCTCACCCTATACAAGAATCAACTCAAGATGGACCAAAGATGTAAATATAAGACTTGAAACCATAAAAATTCTATAAGAAAACACTGGAAAAACTCTTCTGGACATTGGCTTAGGCAAAGAATTCATGACTAAGACCTCAGCGAATGCAAAAAAAACAAAAATAAATGGGACCTGATTAAATTAAAAAGCTTCTGCTCAGCAAAAGAAATAATCAGCAGAGTAAACGGACAACCCACAGAGTAGGAGAAAATATTTGTAAACTATGCATCCAGCAAAGGACTAATATCCAGAATCTACAAGGAGTTCAAACAAATCGGCAAGAAAAAAATAACCCCATCAGAAAGTGAGCAAGGGACATGATTATATATTTCTCAAAGAAGATATTTAAACTGCCAACAACCATGAAAAAGTGTTCAACATCACTAATGATCAGGAAAATGCAAATTAAAAACACAATGAGATACCACCTTACTCCTGCAAGAATGGCCATAATTAAAAAGTCAAAAAACAATAGATGTTGGGATGGACGTCGTAAAAAAGGAACGCTTTTACACTGCTGGTAGGAATGTAAACTAGTACAACTATTATGGAAAGCAGTATGGAAATTCCTTAAAAAACTAAAAGTAGATCTACCATTCGACCCAGCAATTCCACAGTGTGTGTGTGTGTGTGTGTGTGTGTGTGTATACATATATACACACACATATATACACATATATACACACATATATATACACACATATATATGTATGTGGTGTATATACATACATGTGGTGTATATATGTATGTGGTGCGTGTGTATATATATATATATGGTGTATATTTATGTGGTATATATACACACCACATACACATATACACCACATATATATACACCATATACAAATATATATATATATATATATATTTACACACAGTGAAATACTACTCAGCCATAAAAAGGAACAAAATAATGTCTTTTGCAGCAACTTGGATGGAACTGGAGGCCATTATTCTAAGTTAAGGAACTTAGGAATGGAAAACCAAATACCATATGTTCTCACTTATAAGTGGGAGCTAAGCTATGAGAATGCAAAACATACAGAGGTATATAATGGACTGTAGGGACTCAGGAGGAGGGGAGGTTAGGAAGGAGGTGAAGGATAAAAGACCACATATTGAGTATACCGTACACTGCTCAGGTGACAAGTACACTAAAATCTCAGAATTTACCACTAAAGAACTCATCTATGTAACCAAAAACCACCTGTATCCCAAAAACTACTGAAATTTTTGAAAAAAGAAAACAAAGGGACAACAAGAAAAACTAAAAATAGAACTTCCATATGATTCAACAATTCCACATAAGGTATATACCCACAAGAAAGGAAAGCAATATACCAAAGAGATAGCTGCACTGTCATGTTTACAGCACACTATTCACATAGTGAATATATATGATATATATGAATATATGCTATATGTGATATATATGATATATATGAATATATGCTATATAGAATATACGATATATATGAATATATATATCATATATGATATATATTCGCACACACATATATATATTCACACACACATCTGTGTGTGTGTGTGTATTTATATATATATGGACTCATCCTATATATGGACCCATATATGGACCAAAATATGGACTCATCCTACATATCCATCAACGGATGAATGGATAAAGAAAATGTGGTATATATGCACAATGGAATATTATTCAACCATAAAAAATAATGAAGTCCTGTCATTTGTAACATCATGAATGGAACTAGAAGCCATTATGTTAAGTGACATAAGCCAAGCACAAAAAGATAACGCATGTTCTCACTCATAGGCAGGAGCTAAAAAAGAGGATCTCATGAAGATTCCCCTACTCACGAAGAGTAGACTGATGGTTACCAGAGGCTGGGAACAGTGGGGAAATGAAGGGAAAAAGAATATAAATATACTGATTATCACTTAACTTACACTTAAAAATAGTAAAGGCTCCTGGTGAGGTGGCTCATGCCTATAATCCCAACACTTTGGGAGGCTGAGCAAGAAGGACTGCTTCAGCCCAGGAGTTCGAGACCAGCCTGGGCAACATAGTGAGACCCTGTCTCTACAAAAAACATAATACAAAAATTAGCCAGGCATGGTGGCATGTGCCTGTAGCCCCAGCTACTTGTGAGGCGGAGGCGGGAGGGTTGCTTGAGCCCAGGAAGTTGAGGCTGCAGTGAGCCAAGATCTTGTCACTGCACCCCTGCACCCCAGCCTGGGCAACAGAGGGAGACCTCACCTCAGAAAAAAAAAAAAAAAAAAAAGAATGAAAGACGATATATAGGTTTATTTTATGTCAAAAAATTTTAAAGCTATGAGACAATGGAAAAAGTCTATCTTTTCACAAATATTATACAACTATATAAAAATGGTCATTCTGTTCAAAATAGATGGGTAGATATTTTTACATACATATAATTATAAAAACATCTCCTACAGATTTCTTGCTTGCCAAATCTCTTTTCCTTTAAACTTAATTTTATGAAAATAGAATTTTTTAAATAAATTCCTAGTTATCTGAACTAATGAAACCATGTTTAATACCAAAAAGAGAGGTTTGTCAGTTTCGAATTGTCGGAATAGGGTAGAGTGAGTGTAGAAGGCAGCTCTTTATAAAACATGAGCTGCAACAGTAGGGCAAAGGCAGTCCTCACATAAATTTTGTGACCTAGGATAGAAGCATCAACTGAGAGTAAAAATGCTAACTCGGTGACAGCGGTACACTAGTTACAGGATAATCTGCAGTAATCAATCAGTGAATCACTGCATAGAATAAAGAATACTTGTACTTTTATTTTGGTTTTACTATAGAAAGTGAAACAAACACTGACCTTAGCTCCAGGAAGCACTTCATTCTGTTTCAACGTGAGACTCAACTCCAACCTACCAATTAACCCTCCAATCTGCACTGGGTCAGAAGGTGCTATCTCTGGTAAATTTCTAGTTAGCTGTGGGTGTGGCTCATAAACAATTTTGGGGTTCCAGCTAGGTGACAGCTTTGGCTCAGTTTCCTACAATAAAGTGACAAAAATAATTATTTAAAATACTTTCACATAAATAAAATGAAATGTAAAATATAAATGTCAACTTAAGAAGAATAAAATATTTGACATGCAAAACTGTATGATGTTACAATGGACAAACCAGTATCATATAGCTAAAATGAAACACAGTCCACTAAAATGTTAGCACAGTCCACTGGTAATAAAAGCAAGTCATGAAAAAGGACTTCATGAAAAAAAGCACAGTATCTGTTCAAGTTACAGCAGTAAGAAAACCTAATGGGCACTGTATAATTAAGAAAATCTGATTTGTAAAATAACAAAAAAGGCAAATTATACAGTGACTGACTTATAAAAGGACTCTCCTCTTGGAAGGGATTTAACAGAATTCCTTAATTATAAAGCTTTTTAAAGAGATGATTTGTAGAATAAAATTTCATCAATACAGTCAGTATGTAAGGTAAATTTGCACACTGCTTAATTTCCTCTGTTTTTATTGTAAAAAAAAAAAATTAGACGTTAATATAGGCTAAACATCTCTAAACCAAAAACCCAAAATCCAAAATGCTCCAAAATCCAAAACTTTTTGAGTGCCAACATGACACTCCCACAAGGTCAGGAAAATACACCTGACCTCACGTGATGGGCTGCAGTCAAATATTTGTTTCATGCACAAAATTATTGAAAATATTGTATAAAATTACCTTCAGGCTATGTGTATAAGGCATATATGAAACGTAAATGGGCCAGATGTGGTGGCTCACGCCTGTAATCTCAGCACTTTGGGAGGCCGAGGCAGGTGGATCGCCAGAGGTCAGGAGTTCGAGACCAGCCTGGCCAACGTTGCGAAACCCCGTCTCTACTAAAAATACAAAAATTAGCCGGGCATGGTAGCATGTGCCTGTAATCCCAGCTACTCAGGAGGCTGAGGCAGGAGAATCCCTTGAATCTGCGAGGCGGAGGTTGCAGTGAGTCGAGATTGCGCCACTGCACACCAGCCTGGGCGACAAGAGACTCTCTCCAAAAAAAAAAAAAAAAAACATAAATGAGTTTTATGAGTTTTGTATTTAGACTTGGGTCTCATCCCCAAGATACCTCATTATGTCTATAAAAATATTCAAAAATCTGAAACACAGTCCCAGCATTTTGAATAAGAGATACTCAACTTCTACACCATTTTCCCCCAAGATACAGTACCCAACATTTCTCTTTCAAACTAATACACAGCACACTGGTAGGAATATAAATATTAGTATTTTCAAATCTCTGAAATATATATTACCATTACTGAATATTTGCATTAAATCTCAAGACAGAGATTCATTAAGACATATTATACATCCTAGCAAAATTTAATAGCCCCCATTTAAACCTTTTAAAAAAATCTATGATTATGGTTTTAGGGTTTTTGTTTTTTCTTACCACTGGTGCAGTTGAACACACTGGGGAAGATTTGGCTGATGCAGAAAACTCATCCCAGAAGAGAGACACTCCAGAGAGCTGAAGTAACTTGTGAGCAAAAGCAGTGGGTTGATGCACATTAATTCCTGAGGATTCGTCAGCAGTTTCATCACAGTACACAGTTCTGAAATTTTTTTAAAAAGCATTTACAAAAAGCTCCTAGGGGTGCAGCGCACCAGCATGGCACGTGTATACATATGTAACTAACCTGCACATTGTGTACATGTACCCTAAAACTTAAAGTATAATAATAATAATTATTATTATTATAATTAATAAATAAATTATAAATAAATAGAATCTCCTAGGAAAACCTATTTACAATAAGAAACGCACATAGCTTTTTTAAGATAAGGGGTTTTTTCAAGTGTTAGCACTTCTTAGAATATGCCTATAATATGGTCAGTCTCACCATGCTTTACTACCGTAAATATTTTCATGAAGAGGTCTTAACTCCAAAAAGGTAACTTTGTGAAGCTTAAATTGAGAGAAAAAAATTAATAACTCCCTTAAGTTAGTTTTAAGGAAAACAATTCCTGTACTCCCTCACAAAACATCTCTTGGTAACAGTGTGACAGCATTTGGCTCCAAGTCACAAATGACGTTTCTTGAATTCCTATATGTGACTAATTTTCAGTTTAAACAAAACACATAAGGTGGTTCTAAATGCATGAAATTTTAGATTTTTTAAAATCTACTATTTAAGGCAATGGACTCTTATTCCAAAGATCTGCTAACAGTAACTGTTTTACTAATAGGTGTTTTGTGAAAGACAGAAATCTTAACACAGCTGCTTAAAATTCAGTAGAGACCCCCAGTAGATCCACGTACGAAGTGTCTCTGGTGTTCATGCAGTGTACACACTTCATCCTGCTCATTTCTGTTGGCAGTTCATACAGCATTAACACACGGGTGACCAGTTACTGCCTCAAATCAATGCTTAGGTGTATGTATGTAAATTAATCTTGCTTTACAGCTATGTATAAGGGCTTCAAGTGGGCATATGTAAAAAACTAAAAGCAACATACTTATTTTTTTTAAGTAAATATTGCACATATTAACCTTAAAATAATCCTTAGAGGATCCTCAAAACAGTGGCCTTAGCCTTTCTCACTAAAGCAGCACTTAGATTAAGCACAGCAAAACAAAAATGTCTTTCACGTTAATGAAATATGCCTAAATATTGCATTGTTAATATGAAAAAACTGAAACTTTCCCACAGGAAAGCCTTAAATTCAGTGGCACTCAAATGCTTATTATTCTGATCTAACTAAAACAGAATAACTTGCTTTAAATTCAACATGGTATTATATATAATTATACCCCAACTGGCACTTTCAAGTTTTCAATAATGGAATTAGAATAATAAAATTAGCAAATAACTTGAAGAGCAGCACTTTACTCTGAAATTATGCAATATTTTCATATCATAAGCTCTAATCTCCAAAACCTCCCTGAAAATGTAATATCAGAGTTACAATAGGGTCATTTATTTTCAGACATAAAAATTCTTACCTTTCTATTCGAATTTCAAGTGCAGTTCCAGTTTTGGAATTTTCTGGCACGTGTTCAATTCTCAAAACAGTATCTATAAAAGTGACTTTTACTCTTCTTAGTACTAAAGTAAACAAGTAATTGTCAACGTAAGAGACCACATATATGCTAAATAAAAACCTCCAAAGAAATAAATAAGTACTAGTTTGATAAGAACTTTTGTTTACAAAATAAAGAAGCTGAATTTCTTTCCATTAAAATCCTTAAATCCTGAGTTTTGTAATAAATATTTTGCCTTACTGAGCACTTAACCATGTTACATCTCAACAGATGCTTGGGACAACGGCTAACACTATCTGTTGTATTCTAATCCATTCACTATGCAAGCATAATAAATGGAGAAACTAAGGTACCAAAAAAAACAACATGCAATTAAATGGAATATTTAAAATACCTCAATTCTAAAGTTCTGAAGTGGGAACAGTAATTCTTTTAAAAATCCATTCCAATGGATTTGCCTTATACAAAGCTTATTACATGAAGGTACAAAACTACTAAATCAAATCTAAATTTTTGAAAATTCTCAGTAACACCAAACCTGTTTCAATAGTTTCAGCAAACTTTTCAAGTCCTTCAAAAGGCTGGGATCCTTCTCCTTGTTCATCTGTTAGTTTCTGGCTAAGACATTCTTTTGCCAATTGCATACTGCTGGTCATAAAACTTGACCAATACATAGGCTCAGAACCAGTTGCTGTGGAAAATATAAATTAATCCTAAATAATTTCTTAGAGTTACAACAATGCCAGTTCTTAAAATAATACATTTCAAATAGATAAATTCTTAATCTTTTAAGAGATTTTTAACATCATGGTGTTACCCAGGTAAACAATATTCTAGAAAGTACTCTTGAGATTTAAAATCACCTTATAATAACCAAGAAGGAAAAAAAGATCACAGAAAAAAGTCCAGAGAATGTGCTCTCACAACATGTTATATTTTACCAAATATCAATTCATGTATTCATTCAACAAATACTTAATGGATATCCTACAGATGCATGGAACTGTTCTAAATATTATAAGCAGGGGTTGACATACTTTTTCTGTAAAGGGTCAGACAGTAAATATTTTATATTTTGTGGGCCATGTGGTCTGTATCACAACTTCTCAACTCTCATATTATAGCACAAAACAGCCATTAAAGTAAATAAACAAATAAGCATGGCTGTGTTCCAATAAAACTTTATTAACAAAAACAGACGACAGGACCAATTTGGCCTGCAGGTTATAGTTTACTAACCCTGCTGTTGAAAGTAGAAAAAATAATAGCAAATTCTGCCCTCAGAGAACCTACTATATAGTTAAACAAATAAGATACGATTAGTAGACAACTATTGAATGTCAACAGAAAACATTATGAAAGCTAAAAGAAGAGGTTAATTCTTCTTTAGTTAATTATTTCCTTCTAGCTGAGAAAATTAACAGGAAATGTGGCAGAAGTAGTAGATGATACAGGCTTTGGAAATTAGTATATATGTAGATAAAATAAAAGAGCATCCTTGGAGGAGGAAACATATGAGATGTGAAAAATCATTTCCAGATCTTCCCTCATGAGAAAATTCTCCCCACACCTCCCTACATTATTCAAAGCAAAGTGACAGAGATTGCAAGAATTACTGCCTTCCAAAATGGAATTTAAGTCTTTCTAAAGGAATGCTTTAAAGAGAAAAATATTTGAAAGTTTGCCTTCCCATAGAAAAATATTGTATCCACTCATCATGGTTAAAAGATAGAATATTCTTGTAAATTAAATGCCAGATTACTAAAGATGATTTCCATGCATGCATAATCGGTTTTCAAAATACAGAGTTTCACTTTAATTCTACTAAATATAATTTAAACTTTCATGTTTTGGGCAGTACTTGGGATTACAATTCTGTCATTGCATACCAACATACCTGTCACCTAGATTGTCAATTCTATCTATCATTTTTTTCTATATTTATAAGTATAAATAAAGAAGAGCATTCCTTCTCTGCTATAAAGAAGAGCATTCCTTCTCCCTGTCCACCTTACATACTGATTTATCTGTATCAGTATGGTCCTAGAGATTTTTTATTTCATGTGTTATAAACCATTATTGTCATCATTCTTTGTAATACTCAAATTTTCCCAAATTTGGCCAAGGGAAGCCCCCTGACACCCAATCCTGTGTCCCTTTAACATTTCTCCAACAATCTTTGAGCATTCTTCTTTGCTTTCTGGCACAATACTTTTTGAATCTTTAAAACCCAAGTCTCATTTTAGATAACTGATAACAAATAATTAAATAAACCAAATAATCTGTATACTAAAGTTTCTGTGAATAATCGGGGAAAGAAACAACTCTAAATGTGTAAACATGCACATTCTACAAAGAGCCAAGTCGTAATGTATTATCAACTGAAAATTTCACAAATACAAAGCAAAAATACTAAATTTAATGTAATCAGGTTACTTTCCCAGTCTCTGAAGAATAAAAACACATAAAACAGAAACATACAACACACCAACCTGGGCGAGGTCTAGGCCGGAAGACCATTTCTAATCCTCTCACTTCCAGTGCACAATTATCCTGCAGTAAAGAGCCCCATGGAACTGACAGGGAAATTGACTGAATGAATCCTTCAGTGACTTCTAAGGGTGCATCTGCTGACTCCAAGATCTCATTGAGACACTAAGGAGAAAAAACAGGTTCATTTTGAATCACAAGAACAAGAACACAAAGTTGTGAACTTATTCAAAGGTGTCAAATATGCCCACACGTGTTAGGCACTAGGTATAAAGAAAGCAGAGACTTCCACAAGTACAGGCAATCAAAGCAAAAGTGCACAAATGCTTCTGCACAGCAAAGGACACAATTAACAAAGTGAAGGGATAACCCGCAGAATGGCAGAAAATATTTGCAAACTATCTATCTGACCCAGGATTACTAATCAGAACATATAAGGAGCTCAAACAACTCTACAGGAAAAAAATCTAATAATCCTACTAAGAAATGGGCAAATGATTTGAATAGACATTCCTCAAAAGAAGACATACAAATGGCAAACAGGCATGTGAAAAGGTGCTCAACATCACTGACCATCGGAGAAACACAAATGAAAACTACAATGAGATATCATCTCACTACAGTTAAAATGGCTTCCATCCAGAAGACAGGCAATTAACAAATGCTGGAGAGGATGTGCAGCAAAGGCAACCCTCATACACTGCTGGTGGAATTGTAAATTATTACACCCACTATGGAGAACAATTTGGAGGTTCCTCAAAAAAACTAAACATAGAACTACTATGTGATTCGGCAATCCCACTGCTAGGTATAGCCCCCAAAAAAGGAAATCAGTTTATGGAAGAGATATCCACGCTCCCATGTTTACTGCAGCAATATTCACAATAGCCAAGATTTGGAAGCAACCTAAGTGTCCATTAACAGATGAATGGATAAAGAAAATGTGGTACATATACACAATGGAGTACTATTCAGCCATGAAAATGAATAAGATCCTGTCATTTGCAACAACATGAATGGAACTAGAGGTCATTATGTTATATGAAATAAGCCAGGCACAGAAAAACAAACTTTGCATGTTCTCACTTATCTATGGAAGCTAAAAATTAAAACAATTGAACTCATGGTGATAGCAGAAGGATGGTTACCAGAGGCTGGGAAGGGTAGTAGGGTAGCGGGGATGGTTAATGGGTACAAAAATATAGTTAAAATGAATAAGCCCAAGGGCCAGGCATGGTGGCTCACACCTATAATCACGGCACTTTGGGAGGCTGAGACGGGCAGATCTCTCGAGGTCAGCAGTTCGAGACCAGCCTGGCCAACATGGTGAAACCCCGTCTCTACTAAAATTACAAAAATTAGCCAGGCGTGGTAGGACGTGCCTGTAATTCCAGCTGCCTGGGAGGCTGAAACACAAGCATCACTTGGACCCAGGAGGCGGAGGCTGCAGTGAGCCACTGCACTCCAGCCTGGGCGACAGGGGACTCCATCTCAAAAAAAAAAAAAAAAAAAAAGAGTAAGATCTAGTAATTAATCGCACAACAAGGTGTCTACAGTCAATAATTTATTGTACATTTTTAAATATCTAAAAGAGCACAACTGAATTATATGTAACACAAAGGATAAATGCTTGAGGTGATGCATACCCCTTCTACCCTGATGTAATTATTAGGCATTGTATGCCTGTGTCAAATATCTCACGTACCCCATTAATATATACACCTACTATGTACCCACAAAAATTAAGTTAAAAATTAAAAAGAAAGCAGAGACCAAGATAAAGATGATCTCGGTCCTCACTAAGCTTACAAGATAGTATACCATGAAAGAGACAAGTAATTAAAGTGTGATGATTACATACAGAGGAAACACACTGTGCTATTTGAACACATAATAGAACCTAACCTGCAGATTCAAGGCAGCCCACTTGAAGGAGTGCTATTTTAAGCTGGGACCAGAAGACCAGAAGGAGTTAATCAGGCAAAATGGTCCAGGCAAAAACAAAGCATGTGGAAGGATTCAAAGAAAGCAGAAGTCAAAGAAATACATGCACGCATATTTGAAACATCACAGTATTTGAAAAAGAAAAGTTGCTTTAGGCTTCAGTGTGCCAGGGCGAAGACCCAGAGACAAGGCTATGTAGATAAGGAGGAGTAGGATCCAAAGAGCCTTGTAATGCATGTTAAAGAGTCTGAAATTTATCTTAAGGGTGATGTGAAGCCACTGAAGGGCTTTAAGCAAGGACGCCATGATGAGATTCAAACTTTGAGTGGGCCCCTTCAGTTGCCACGTACAGCATGAAGGGAAGATGCCAGCAGGAAGGTTGTTATGAGTAATAGAAGCTAGAGAGGCTGGTTTGGCACAGATAGCAACACTGAGGACAGTCACAAGTGGATAAATTTTTGTAACATATTTAGGAAGCAGAATAATTAATTGGCATCATGAGGGGTAAAAGAAAGAAAGAATTATGAATGACACTTAGGAGGTTGGCTTGGGCAACTGCTTAGATAGAGGTGTCATTTACTGAGATACAGAAACACAGGGAAGCAGGTTAGAGGGAAGATGAGAAGTTCACTTCCAAAGTACACATTTAAGGAGACATCTAGGTAGAGATGCTAAGGAGGAAGCTGGAGCTTCCTCCAGCTAGAGCTCAGGAGAGCCATCTGGGCGGGAGATACAGATTAACGTTACAAACACAGAGGGTAGGTCGGGTATGGTGACTCACGCCTTTAACTCCAACACTGGGAAGCCAAGGCAGGAGGATCTTGAGCTGAGCAGTTTGAGACCAGCCTGGGCAACACATCAAAACCCTGTCTCTACAAGAAATTCAAAAATTAACCAGGTGTAGTGGCGCACACCCGTAATCCCAGCTACTCGAGAAGCCGAGGTGGGAGGAATGCTTAAGCCCAGGAGGCAGAGGTTATAGTGAGACAAGACTGTGCCCCTATACTCCAGTCTGAGCAACTTAGTAAGACCCTGTCTCAAAAAAAATAATAAAATAATAAACAAATGGGTAACTGAAGCCACAGCGTGAGGAGAGAAATGTTTGGGAACTTAGAGTAAAATGAGAGGCAGCTTAAGACAGAACTCATAGATACCAATATTTAAGAAAAGGGTTATGAAAGAGGAGCCTGCAGAAGAAACTAGAAAAAAGCAAAGAGACGTAGAAGGAAAATTGAAAGAGGTTCATGTCCCAGAAAATCATGGAAGAACAACATGACAGAGAAGAGTGGTCAAGCTCAACAAAAGCTAACAAGAAGTCAAAGATTTTTAAATGTCTACTGAAATCAGTAATATTTAAAGTACTGGTGATCCCATTAACAGCAATTTCAGTGGCATGGTGGAGCAAACCAGACTACAACAGGAGACAGACAGAATGAACGTAAATGCGATTTTTAAAAGACAATTTACTTTTCAAATTAAAATAACAAATATTTATTAAATGCCAGCTTATATGTAAAGTGCTTCCTGCATGCTATATTGCATAGGGTAGTATTATAATTCTTTGTCTGTACCCTAGTGTTGAGTAGTGAGACTTGATAGGCTCGTTTTATTTTTGGAGATCACTACTTTAAAAGGCTTTCTTCACGCTGACATTTGTGTAATCCTAAAGACTTTCCCAGTAGTACATGGGCATGGATGGTTTTAAGGTGTAAGCATCCAGACATACTCTTTTCTAAAATGGACTGAGAAGACTACAGACAGTGGTAGCATCAAGCTGGGTCTCCTGTCCCATAGTTCCTTGTACAATCTTCCTTCTCCCACTTAGCCAAAATAGCCATATTTTTCCTCCCTTCAGAAATTCTCCCTTATATACTGTCTAAGGTATAAAAACCTCCAGACAGGGCCAGCAGTACATTTTCTATCTTTTCCCATCTTACACTTTTTTTGGCATGACACTCAGAAATTCAAAGAACTCAGTGATGTTGCTCTTGCAAAATCTCTCAATTCTCATCTACTGATTTATAACATCAGTATTTCTCAATCTATTTTTTAATTTAGAATAAAATGTGTGCCGAGCCCTACTGAATTCCAGCTATAAGTATATTCACCTATGGATGCACTAACAAATTAGGGAGGAGGGGATCACAACCAACCTCTATCATTAAGAAATTTATTTCCAATAAAAGTTTTTATGTTTGCTGGGTACAGTGGCTCATGCCAGTAGTCCCAGCAATTTGGGAGACTGAGGCAGGAGGACTGCTTGAGTCCAGGAATTTGAGACCATCCTGGGAGACATGGTGAAACTCGTCTCTACAAAAATACAAAAATTGGCCAGGCGCAGTGGCTCAAGCCTGTAATCTCAGCACTTTGGGAGGCCGAGGCAGGCAGATCGCCTGAGGTCAGGAGTTTGAGACCAGCCTGGCCAACATGGTGAAACCCTGTCTCTACTAAAAATACAAAAATTAGCCAGGCATGGTGGCCCACGCCTTTAATCCCAGCTACTCGGGAGGCTGAGGTAGGAGAATCACTTGAACCCAGGAGGCGGAGGTTACAGTGAGCCGAAATCGCGCCACTGCAGTCCAGCCTGGGCGGCAGAGCAAGATTCCATCTCAAAAAAAAAAAAAAAAAAAAAATTAAATGGCATGGTAGCCCGTGCCTGTAGTCCCAGCTCCTTGGCGGGCTAAGGTGGGGATAATCGCTTGATCCCAGGAGGTCAAGGCTGCGGTTGAGCTGTGATCACCCACTGCACCCAAGCCTGGGTGACACAGCAAGACCTTGTCTCAAAAAAAAAAAAAAAAGAAAAAAAAAATGTTATGCTTATCAAAATGCATAAATTTATACTGTTTTGATCAACTATACACTTAACAATAATTGTAATTACAACACAATCCAGAAGAAAAGTAACACTTAAAGCCCCATGATTATCTGAAGGAAATAAAGTTATGCATCACAGAAGGACATCTGGTCAATGACAGACCGTGTATAGGATAGTGGTCCTGTAAGATTATAATGGAGCTGAAAAATTCCTATCACCTTAGTGACATTGCAGCCATCATAAGGCAATATAGCACAACACATTACTCACATGTCTGTGGTGATGCTGGTGTAAATAAACCTCTTCTCTGCCAGTCATAAGTCTAGCACAAACAGTTATACACAGTACATAATACTTGAGGGTGATAATAAATAACTATGCTACCGGCTTCTGTTTTAATACCTATACTATACAATTTAATCATTATTTTAGAGTATACTCCTACTTAAAAAAAAAAAGTTAACTGTAAAACAGGCTCAGGCAGTTCTTTCAGGAGGTACCCAGAAGAAGGCATTGTTATCATAGGAAAGGACAGCTCCATGCATGTTACTGTCCCTGAAGACCTTCCAGTGGAACAAGATGTGGAGGTAGAAGGTGGTGACATTGATGATCCTTACCCTGTGTAGGCCTAGGCTGTGTTTGTTTGTGTCTTAGTTTTTGACAAAAAGGTTTAAAAATTAAAAAAAAAAAAATTAAAAATACAAAAAAATGCTTATAGCATAAGAATATAAAGAAAAATATTTTTGCATAGCTGTACAATGTGTGTTTAAGCTAAATGTTATTACAAAAGAAACAAAAAGTTCAAAAATTTTTTTAAAGTTTATAAAGTTACTGTAACCTCAGGTTAACTTATTATTGAAAAAGAAAGATGTCTTTATTAATATAGTCTAGCCGAAGTGTACAGTGTTTATAAAGTCTACAGTAGTGGAGAGTGATGTCCTAGGCCTTCACATTCACTCACTGACTCACTCAGAGGAATTTCTAGTCCTGCAAGCTCCATTCATGGTAAGTGCCCCATACAGCCATATCAATTTTTATCTTTTTAAAATTTTTATTTTTTATATTTTATGCCATATTTGTACATACCTTTTCTATGTTTAGATACACAAATACCATTGTGTCACAGTTGCCTACAGTATTCAGTAACATGCTGTGCAGGTTTATAGCCTAGGAGCAATAGGCTGTACCCTATAGCCTAGGTATACAGTAGGCTGTACCACTGGGTTTAGGCAAGTACGCTCTATGACGTTCACACAACAAAACTGCCTAATGACCCATTTCTCAGAACATATCCCTGTCGTTAAGCAACACATGACTGTACTGATAAAATGAATATAGTAAGCCCTAGAGCAACCACTAAGAAACAATTTAAAAATACATACTGGGCTGGGCATGGTGGCTCACACCTGTAATCCTATAGCACTTTGAGAGGCCAAGGCGGGCAGATTGCCTGAGCTCAGGAGTTCAAGACCAGCGTAGGCAGCATGGTAAAACCCCGTCTCTACTAAAAACCCAAAAAATTAGCCAGACATGGTGACATGGGCCTGTAGTCTCAGCTACTCGGGAGGCTGAGGTACGAGAATCGCTGGAACCTGGGAGGCTGAGGTTGCAGTGAGCCGAGATTGTGCCACTGCATTCCAGCCAGGGCGACACAGAATCTGCCTCAAAAAAATTACATATATATATATATATATATATATATATAAATCATTAAAGGAATTAAAATGTTACACTAGAAAATATTTGCTTAATGCAAAAGAAAGCCTAATGGCAACAGAAAAAAATTAATATAAACAATTTCCATTTATATGTTTTTATTGTAGAGAAATGGCAGCATGATCAATAAAAGACAAGCATAAACTATATAAATTACAATGGAATCTTGCAAAGAAAGTAAAATGGACACAGGAGTTCAATGGAAAAAGACGATGTTAAATTTCCAACTTTAACGAAGAGATTGGTCAAGCATTTTTTAACGGATAATGTGTACGATTTTTAAATCCCACTGGATGAAAAAAGTCATATTTTAATATCAATATTTAAACAAGTTATTCTCTACAACTATTTAAAATTATAATAAAAAAGTAAGTCAATTTTAAACGTACAAGGAATATGTAGTTTTTTAAAAAAAATTTCAGAGATAATTGAGCAAACATGGTTAAAGACCACTCCTTCATTTATTTTTTCCAACTTTTAAGTTCAGGGATACATGTGTAGTACATCCAGGTTTGTTACATAGGTAAATGTGTCCCATGGTGGTCTGCTGCACAGATCATCCCATCACTTAGGTATTAAGCCCAGTATCCATTAGCTATTCTTCCTGATGCTCTCACTCCTCACCCTCTGACAGGCCACAGTGGGTGTTGTTCCCACCATGTGTCCATGTGTTCTCATCATTCAGCTCCCACTTGAGAACATGCAGTATTTGGTTTTCTGTTCCTGCATCAGTCTGCCAAGGATAACGGCTTCCAGCTCCATCCACGTGCCTGCAAAGGACATGATCTCATTCCTTTTTATGGCTGCACAGTAGTCCACTGTATGTATACTTTCTTTATCCAGTCTATCACTGATGGACATTTGGGTTGATTCCGTGTCTTTGCTATTGTCAATAGTACTGCAATGAACATAAGCGTGCATATATCTTTATAATAGAACCATTTATATTCCTTTGGGTATATACCCAGTAATGAGATTGCTAGGTCAAATGGTACTTCTGCCTCTAGGTCTCTGAGGAATCGCCACACTGTCTTCCATAATGGTTAAACTAATTTACACTCCCATCAACAGTGTAAAAGCATTCCTTTTTCTCCACAATCTCACCAGCCCATGTGTTTTGTTTTTGTTGTTATTGTTGTTGTTTTACTTTTTAATAATAGCCATTTTGAGTGGTGCGAGATGGTATCTCATTGTGGTTTTGATTTGCATTTCTCTAATGATAGTGATGTTGAGCTTTTTTTTCCACATTTGTTGGTCAAATGTATGTTGTCTTTTCAGAAGTGTCTGTTCACGCCCTTTGCCCACTTTTTAATGGGGTTGTTTTTTTCTTGTAAATTTGTTAAGTTCCTTGCAGATGCTGAATTTTAGACCTTTGTCAGATGGATAGCTTGCAAAAATTTTCTCCCATTCTGTAGGCTGTCTGTTCATTCTGATGATAGTTTCTTTTGCTGTGCAGAAGCTCTTTAATTAGATAACCATTTCTCAATTTTTGCTTTCGTTGCAATTGCTTTTTGCTTCTTCATCATGAAATCTTTGCCCGTGCCTATGTCCTGAATGGTACTGCCTAGATTTTCTTTTAGGGTTTTTATAGCTTGGGGTTTTATAATTAAGTCTTTAATTCATCTTGAGCTGATTTTTGTATATGGTGTAAGGAAGGGGTCCAGTTTCAATTTTCTGCATATGGCTAGCCAGTTCTCCCAGCACCATCAAGGAATCCTTTCCGCATTGCTTGTTTCTGTCAGGTTTGTCAAAGATCAGATAGTTGCAGGTGTGAGAAGCCCACTCCTTTAAAACAGCATATGTTCAGGTTACTTACTAGCTAGCTGGGTGGCTCTGAACAAATCCTTAATTTCCAAGTCTCAATTTCCTGGTCCATAAAATAGAAATAGTAACTCCACAGAGTTACTGTGACCATTAATGAGGTAATATATGTAAAACTACCAACATATTAATAGTTCCTGGTACTAAGCAAACACTTTTTAAATGTGGGCCATTGGTCTTTATCTTTCACAGTACCTACCTAGTACAATGATGAGCTCTATAAAGGAACTCAAGGTGTGCTTGACAATATGGAAAAAGCAAACATTAAATTATATATTTCTTCTTAATACGTAATTCTATAGATTAACTAGGCAAAGAATACATCTTTATTAGTTTAAACCAAGGCATCAGAATTCAAATCGAGATAAGACAGAGCATAAAAATGCGCATGAGCTGGCTGAGGGCGGTGGCTCACACCTGTAATCCCAGCACTTTGAGAGGCAGAGGCGGGGGAACACAAGATCAGGAGATGGAGACCATCCTGGCTAACATGGTGAAACCCCCTCTCTACTAAAGATACAAAAAAATTAGCCAGGCGTGGTGGCGGGAGCCTGTAGTCCCAGCTACTCGGGAGGCTGAGGCAGAAGAATGGCATAAACCCGGGAGGCGGAGCTTGCAGTGAGCTGAGATCATGCCACTGCACTCCAACCTGGGTGACAGAGCAAGAATCCGGCTCAAAAAAAAAAAAAGAGTGCAAGAGCTAATTTAGATTAACATTTCATCAGCACCTACTACAAACAGGACACTAGAGTGTACTATTTTATACCTACATTTACACCTGCATTAAATCTTCATAATAACCCTCCGAATTAGGTATTTTTGTGCCTACTTTACAAATATGGCAATTGAGGATCAGAAAAACTAAGTAACTTGCAAAAGGTCTTCAATTAATCACTGCAGAAACACACAAAAAAAGAGAAATGTATTTTCACATGGAAGATTTTGCAGGAGGCTAAGCAAAATCATGTGTTAACATATCATACTTTTTTTAATGTAGTACTGGTTTGGGGGCTGGCTCATAGAACAAGCTTTTAAAACGCAATGGAAAAACTCTCCATTCCTTTAGTGCAAGTATTTTTAAAAATGTAGTCAAGGACCACATGTATCAGAATCTCCTAGGATGTTTATTAAAAATGCAGATTCTTGAATTTCTAGAGCCAAAATCTGCATGGAAGGGGCCAGAAGCCTGAATGTTAGCAAATTCCCAGGTGAACCCAGTGCTGTTATGTCTGAGAAGCTCAAGTTTCTTGAATCTGGGGCACTGTGGTGTACAAAAAAAAAATATAAAGTCAGAAAGACAGGTTTCAAATCTTGCTGCACTGTTTAATACTAAGCTTGAGTAAGTTATTTAACCTCACAGTAAACAGAAAGTTAGTACCCAATTTAGAGTAAAATAATGTATGTAAAAGCACCCACACGGTACAGTATATAGAGATGGAAGGTATTTAATAAATCATTATTATTATTTTCAAAAGTAAACTAAAACCCCTAACCTTGCTCCATGTTCCCCCTAGCCATCAATCCCATTTTCTCTGTCAAGGTAGTTATCTGCTCAAACTGCAAACTACAAGCGACCTTCTAACCCTCAGCTCCTCTGAAACTGCTCGTAACCACCATTAAAATGACAAATGCAATAAACAATATTTAGTCCTCATCTTTATTGAATTCTCATCTCTACCTAGTTCCTAGGACCACTCACCTTTTTTGAAATTCTAACTTCCCTTGACTTCTGTAACACTTCACTCTCTCAATCTTTTTTCTGATCCTTTACAATTTAAAATGTTGGAGTTCATCTAAGTTTCATCTTCGGCCTTTTTTGTTTCTCAAGCTGATCTACTTACTACCCACGCACTTTGTGCAGTTCCATCTCCTGCCACTGTTATTCACTATTGATACTCTGATAACTCCCATATCTTTACAACTGCAATCTTCTATACGTATATTCCCAGTGCCTCCTGAGCTTCTCTACCTGGATCTAAAGCCCCCACATTCTAAAGCCCCCTCAAAAATCAATACAGTAAAACTTATTCTCTGTCCAATCTCAATCTCCTCCTCCCACTCCGAACTCCAGACAGTGGAGAAAACCTGCTCCTTCTCTAGAATTTCCTATTTCACCATCAACTAGGTACCACAAGTTACGGTCATCAAGGTTCTTCCCTCTACTTGTGTTTTTCAGATTTTTTCATAGTTTTTTTTTTTAAGAATGTTTGACACATTCCATTAAAAAAAGGCCCATCATAAAAGACTTCAAAAGGTAAGTAGAACTGCTTGCTTCATGTATTAAGTATTTCCACAACTAAAAGTTTGAAACTTTTGTACCATATTGTTATCTCTGGAAGAGATGGGATTAAGCTCTATTACTTCATACCTCATATATTTCTTTACTGTTTGAATTTTTTGTAATAAGCATATATTAATTGTATAGTAAAAATGAACTATTAAAAACCTAACAGTGTTTAAAACATATGTAGGCAATGACTTAGCCTCTGCAAACTGTCAACCTTAGACAACTATGTGAGAAACGGGACTTGATGGAACTCTCTTCTCAGTAAACACCAAGTTTTCTGTCCCAATTTTGTGGCAGAGAAGTTGAAATAAACTTAAACCTCTAAATACAGAAAGGTTTATTACAGAAGTGAAGAGTAATATTAAAGGGGCCTGGTATGGTGGCTCATGCCTGTAATTCCAGAAACTGGGGGGGCTGAGGTGGGAGGATCACTTGAGCCCAGGAGGTCAAGATCAGCCTGGGCAACATAGTGAAATCTGGTCTCTACAAAAATTAAAAGAAATTAACTGGGTGTACACCAGTAGTCCCCACCTACTCAGGAGGCTGGATTGGAGGATCGCTTGAACCCATGAGTTTGAGGCTGCAGTGAGCTGATCACACCACTGTACTCCAGCCTAGGTAACAGAGACTGTCTCTAAAGAAAGAAAAGGAAAAAAAGAAAAAAACTGATAAATGTTAACAGTTTTGGAGAGTCAACAGTTCCAGAATTTACACTGCACCACTAAGCTACAAAATAATTTCCCTAAGTATAAGATGTTTAAATAGGTTATATTTATGCCCAGTCTTATAACCACTTGGGCAAAATCCCATATATCTTGTAGCATAAGGTACCTTGAAATTCAGTCATTCTGGGAAAATCCAAGGCTACTACAGTATATGAGTAGTAAAAATTCTCAACCTACTTGGCTCAAGCAACATTTTCCACACCAGTCCTATCAAGTATTTCTTTTTTTTTTTTTAGTCACCACTATGCTAACGAGAAAATAACTCTTAAACTAAAAGTGGAGCCACCCGAACTACTCAGCAAATAAATGCCCCACTATAGAGTCCTTTAGAGCTTTTTTTCTTCTGTTTAAGGGTATTTTGCTTTCAATTATCATCAATGAGTTTCACGCATATAAACAGAAAAAGTGAAGGTAACACTCTAGTCTCCAGGTGACCTTTGACAATCAGTAATCAACGTTTCTTGAACTAAAGACAATTTTATTAAACACCAAGAGAATATAAGCAGCAATCGAAACATTATTAAACTGAAGTTAAAAGGCCTCAGTGGCCAGGCGTGGTGGCTCATGTCTGTAATCCCAGCACTTTGGGAGGCCGACGTGGGCAGACTGCTTGAGTCCGGGAGTTCAAGACCAGCCTGGACAACATGGCGAAATCCCGTCTCTACAAAAAATACAAAAAGTAGCCAGGTGGGGTGGCATGCACCTGTAGTCCCAGCTACTGCAGGGAAGGGAGGAGAGGTAGGAGGATCGCTTGAGCCTAGGAGGTTGAGGCTGCAGTAAGCCTAGATCACGCCACTGCACTCCAGTCTGGGTGACAGAGTGAGACCCTGTCTCAAAAATAAAATAAAATAAAAGGCCTCAGTGTAATAAATTGTTAATGTCTATCTTCTTGAGCTCCTGTAAGAAAAGGGTCTTTGTTTAGTTCACTGCTATATCCCCCAGCCCCTCACAGTGGCACATGCTAAGAGCTCAATAAATGTACTGAATCGATTAATGAAAGAAATTCCATTTAAAAAACAAAAATAAAGGCACAGTCATAGAGTTAAAAAGGAATGAGTCATTAAATCCAACTTCCCACCCCAAATAGAATTTCCTCCTTTCAACATTTTGCCATTTCAACCACTTCTAGGGACAAGGAGTTTATGAAATTTTTAGACAGTCTATTCCAATGATGGAACAATCCCAAACCCCTTGCCTCTATTTCTCCCTCCACTTCATGCCACGTTTAAGGTAGTAATCTCCAAAACTGGATGCATATATCCTAAAGTATTATCAGATGATTCATAAGGATGTGAGAAGAAAATGAGACATTCTATATTAAATTTTCCAAATTTAGATTGAAAAGTTGTACTTATATTTAATATACAAATGGGCACTGGCACCTTCCTGCAAGCCACATATCAAACTGGTACAAAGAGAAAACTAGTAGTTCCACAACAGAGAAGGATTAAGAGCGGTGCCCTCAGTTGGATGTTCCTTCCACTTCTGCACACTGAAACATTTCCACATACATTCTATAGAATAAAACCAGACCTTTAAACAGTAGAATCTTTGTAAAGAGAAAGTGAATGGCAATTACCTTTCCTGGTTTCCTGGTTTCTCCTATGGCCAAGTGTTTAAGGGTTGCATTTAAAGATAAGCATTTTCCTTTTACACAGAGAAGAATTCTCCACTGACTATTTATGTATTTATGACAATGACTATCAGTAGTACATGCTACCTAGCAGATATTTTCCAAAAAACAAAACATACTTAATCTGTCTTTTAAAAATAAAGATAGCACTTTAATAATGAGTAAGAAAGCAACCACTTTTCAAAGACTACTTGTACTATGAGGAGAACATTTGAAAAACTGTATTTGGGGCCGGGCGCGGTGGCTCACGCCTGTAATCCCAGCACTTTGGGAGGCCGAGGCGGGCGGATCACGAGGTCAGCAGATCGAGACCATCCTGGCTAACATGGTGAAACCCCGTCTCTACTAAAAATACAAAAAATTAGCCGGGCGTCGTGGCGGGCGCCTGTAGTCCCAGCTACTCAGGAGGCTGAGGCAGGAGAATGGCGTGAACCTGGGAGGCAGAGCTTGCAGTGAGCTGAGATGGCGCCACTGCACTCCAGCCTGGGCGACAGAGCCAGACTCCGTCTCAAAAAAAAAAAAAAAAAAGAAAAACTGTATTTGGAAATGTTTCCATTGTTCCATGATTTTGTTGCTGAAAACAATGTCTATTAAAAACATTGCTTATTTTTTAAGTCATTATCTATATAGTTTACAAAATGTTTAAAAACATGAAAAGACTATTCCAACCAATCTAAGTCTTCTGAACAAAGAGCTTGAAAAACTGAATTTTAAACCAAATTGTGTGTATATATGCAATGTCAATTAGCCATAATAGAAAAACTGATTGGGATCAGGAATGAAAGGAATGTCATTGCTGAGTTCAACAAAATTCTTTGCATAATTGATCATTTAGAATTGAAACAGTAGGAGTACAGCAATTCTTCAATTAGGATCAGTTTTTCCATTAGGATCTATGAATCTCCGAAAGTACTTTTTTTTCAGTCATGTAAGTCATTAAAATCAAGTATCTGGCTGGGTCCTATGGCTCATGCCTGTAATCTGAGCACTTGGGAGGCAGAAGTGGGAGGACCACTTGAAACCAGGAGTTCAAGACCAGCCTTGGCAACAAAGCAAGAGAATCCTCTATCAAAAAAAAAAAAAAAAAAAAAAAAAAAAAAAATCAAGTGTCAAAATAAACTGAATTTGGAATCAGAACTCTGAACAGCTGTATCTAAGGGTCACACTAAGATTTATCCTAACCATCAACACACCACATGAAAATAAATCAGCAACAGCAAATGTTTACTGGATGCTTTGACATTATCATTTTAGTTTACAAAACCCGCCCATCAAGAACAAAACATCATCCTCAGATTAAGTTTAGTAATAAATCATTTTGCCAATGATTCTGAACTCAAACTATAAAATTCAAATATCACTACCTCTGATTTCCCATAAGGACTAAATAAAACCTCACAAATGAAAGTGCCTAGTACAATGCCTGACATAAATACATACTCAATAAACATTAACTGCCTTTCTTTTGATCTTGGGCCATGTGATGTAATACTTGCTAGATGTGTGATGGGGCAAACTGCTTAAATCCATCTGTAAAATGGAAATATTAATGCCCACCTTATAGGGTTAAAGTCATTAAAGGATAATGCATACAAAGCCCTTCCACCCACAAAAGGCATTAATAAATCCTGAACCCTCTTTTTTCAAGATAACCTATTCATAACTGTATCAAAAGTATAGAATCATGGGTTGTTGAATTCAAAAATATCCTTCAGAATCCCTATCTTTTGGAAGAATTACAGGAATACAATACCATAAGACGGACGACACAGAAATGAAGTGTATGCTCCATTAGTGTTTACTGAACTCAGGTGAATTGCTAAGTCCATTATCACTCGGCTAATTGTGGCGGTCTGGAGAGTCTCTCCAGGGGTAGGACTCTCACCTCCTGGTGAGGGACTGGGTCTTACTGCTCTCAAACCAGGGCTCTTTCCACTATCTTGTGTCCTCTCCCTAGTTTAAGTCAGGTACATACTGATAAAATTATATACTGATTTATAGTCTCTAGCACAAATTCACTTAAGGGTCATAATAAGGTATTTCCATAATTTAAGATTTTCTGTGGCTAAGGAAGTAAGGGTTGGGCAAAGGGTAGAAGTCACTCTATTCCTGTCAAACCCAAAAGTGAATATACTTTAAGTAAAATGCTATGCATTGAACACACAAATGCAGGTAGGGCTGCATGTGGTGAGTTGAAATTCAGATGAAGCACCTGTATAGCAATGAGTGAATTCACAGCCTCTAGATGACAAGTAGAAAGCAGGTTTTAAAATGTCTGAAAATTGCAGCTTCAGCGCTTTTGCAACACCTGCTTTTACGATCTGTCACGTGGAGCAAAGAGGCATAACTCAACAGCACTACTAGGGCCAGACGATCATTCACAGGCTGGATACACAAACCTATCTTGTAAACATATAATCAAGCAAAAGCAGGCAAACCGGCACAAGAGGCCTTCACCTAACTTTCTTCCAGATGGCAAACGCTGCACGATGACAAACAAGGCAAACATGGTGCGCAAGTAGCCAACCCAAAGCAAATAACTAGGGATTCTGACATCCAAAGGTCCTCTTCATCCTTAATCGTTCCAGAATGTCATCCCGCAAGGCAGGGTTTGTTTGCCACAAAACCCTGCGGCCCCTCACATCCCGAGGGACAGTTCTGGTCACCTCCTCCCACGGACCTATTGAGCCTGCTTCACAGACCCCCGAAGCACTGACTCAATTATTCCCATAGTGTAGATTCCATTACATCTGTTAAAGTTTCCGGAACACGTGATTTAGGAGAGCAAACTTGTTAGAAACAGATTAAACAACACTCTAACACATTTCTCTGAGCCATGTCACACTCGGGTCCAAACAGTTCCCAAGGAGGGACTGACTGTCACCAATCTTGGATGGCACTGGTTCAAAGCGCCCTAAAGAGGGGAGCGAGCCCCGCCCGGCTCGCCGCCGGCAGCTCTTACCCATTTGTCCAAGGGGACCTGGGCGAGGGATCCGGTGCCTTGGTACAGGTCCAGGCTGAGCTGCTCCAGGCTCAGCTTCTCCTGCAGAAAGTGGCCTAGGTACCTCTGCAGGAGGTACCGGCAGGCCCTCTTCTTGATAGACTCCGAAAATGGCCAAGGCATGGTGACTGCTGGCAGCTGGGCTGACTGCGGCTGCGG
This sequence comes from Gorilla gorilla gorilla, assembly GCF_029281585.2. Taxonomy (NCBI): domain Eukaryota; kingdom Metazoa; phylum Chordata; class Mammalia; order Primates; family Hominidae; genus Gorilla; species Gorilla gorilla. Next base: position 113,320,655 of record NC_073239.2, read on the forward strand.
GTTGCGGCGGCTCCGGCCTCGGGGTAGCGACTCCGGCTCCAGGCCGCGGCGGGGCCTAAGCCTGGGGCGGCCCCTCCATCCCTATTTGGTGCCGGGAGTCCCTCAGGGAGACCCCATCGCCGGCGCCGCACAGCTCACGCTGGGCCTGGCGGATGCAAGACGCAGAGGGGTCTTCCTGGCCCCAGGCCAGGGGACTTCCGAGGAGGGTCCCAACCGGCTCGGAGAGAGTGCAAGAGAGCGCGAGAGGAGGCGGCAGGGGCTGAAGCAGCCACCTCCACTGCCGCCGCGCGACGAATTTGTTGTCATCCGCGAGGCGCGTTCCCGGCTGTAGGGACGCTCCTGGCGCATTCACGAGACCCAGACTCCCGGCGCGCCGCCGGGCGCTGGCGGAAGTGACGCCACACTGGGGGCCGCGGAAGGCGGGCAGAAGGGCGGGGGCTGGAGCAGTTCCGGCTCCGAGGGGGCGGGGCCGGGCGGGCGAAGGCGGGGAGGGAGGGGGCGGCACCGCCGGTCGGCTCCAGTCGCCTCTGGAGGGAGGAAGAAGAGGACGCCGGGCGCGCAGGTGAGCGGCAGCCGGGGTGGCTGCGGGCGAGGGGCGGCCCCCGAGAAGGGCTAGGGGCTCGGGGCGCCGGCGGGCCGTGAGGCCTTCCGGATGGGGACGCGACGCCATGCAGCGGGCTGGGCCGAGAGGGGCGGCAGGCTGCAGGGGCCCCGCGCCCGTGTTATGAGGGGTCTGGGGGCCGGTCTGGCCGGCCTGGCTCTCCCGGCTCCTCTCAGACCTCGGCGCCCCGGAAACGCACACTTGGGGCTCCGCCGTCTCCGCTGGGAGGACTGGAGCCCTTCTCGAGCATCCCCGCCCGCACCCGAGCATTGACCGGTGCCCATTGTCAGCAAGTTCTTCGGCCCCCGCCTCATTCAGGTATTGTTTCTGAGGCAGCTTCTTCGTTGCCGTTCGCCTGGCGGTTTGCAGAGCGCTTCTCGCATACTCTCGTTTAATCCTGGGTGTGTCATAGCAACGATCAGGAAACTTGGGTTTTCGAAGCATCTGTGGGCAAAACTGCATTCCTTGAGAAATGCTAAAGGCTCCTGACCCCGTGGGAACCTGGGTGAAGAACTTGGGCTGTTCTGGCAGTCTGCGCAATCGTATTTCTGCCTTTTGGGAGGTAACTCCTGCAGAGGCGGAGCCGGCTGTTAAGTCAACCTCGAAAGGCCTGGGTGCGGGTGTTCTATGGCCCAGAAGCCAGATGTCCTGGGTTAGAATCCCGGCACTGACACCTATTAGCCGCCCAGCCACTTTGAGCGGCCACTGCCCTCCCCGAGCCCACGTTGCCTCCTTTGCCGAGTGTGAGCGGATTAAAATCTTATGTGCATGGATTTGTTAGGAAGATTAAATGATATGAGTAGGGCACGAACCTGAACAGAGTCCTGAAACATACAGTTGTTTAATCACAGTGAATTAAGACGACCAGTTTAAGGAGTGAAATGTTTACTGTCTCGGCAACTTTCATGAATGCCTTGGAAATACAGCCCAAAATATTGGTAGATGGAGAAACATCTGGTTCCCCTTTCCACAACCACCTTTTCGTTTTAGAACCAGGGTACTTTGTATGCAGTTGCTTGGATTGTTGATTTCCCTCATTCTTTGTAGACTCATCCCAAGTATTCTCAGTAACTTAGATTCCCTTGCTCTTCATTCAAAAATATTTGTTAAGGTCCATTAAATGAAAGTCACCACAGCTGATGATGTGAACAGTGTCAAGAATCAGGCCGAACCTTCAAGGAGTTTACGTTCTAAAACGGAAGCATGGTGGTACCTGCTTGTGGAGGCTGAGGCGGAAGGATCGCTTGAGCCCAGGACTTTGAGGCTGCATAATTGCATTGACGCTATCCATAGAGTGCCTGCAATTTCAAATATCAGAAAGGATCGTACGAGCTACGATCATGCCACTGCACTCCAGCCTGAACCACAGAGCAAGACCCTTTCTCTCAATAAAGTGGAAGTTTGTTCATTTATTCAGTAAATATTTATTGATTGCCTTCTGTGTGCCAAGCACTGTTATAGGTACTGGGAATACAGCAGTGAACAGATAAATCTCTTCCTTCCTGGAACTTACATTTTATTGAAGGGAGGAGAAACATAGAATAAATGAGTGAATAATATGCTTTGTGGTGATAAGGGCTGTTGGAAAAACGAAAGCAATGTAAAGGGAGTGGAGATGGGGAAGAGAGAAGGGACTTGCTATTTTTATATGAGATGGTAAGAGGAATTCTCTTATTTAATAAGGTTACATTTTAGCAGAGACTTGGAGAAAGCTGGGAAGTGAGGCACATGTATACCTGGAAGAGTTGTTTTCCACGCAAGGGGAACAGCAAGTGCAACGCCCTGTCACGGGAGAATGCTTGATGAATTTAGGGAACATTAGGAGTGAGTGAAGGAAAAAGTAGAAGCTGGGCAGTTGGTGGGGGGGGGGGGGGGCGGTGCGGGGCGCAGAGGAAGCACATGTAGGGCCTCGTAGGCCATTGATAAGAACTTTGGAGCCGGGCACGGTGGCTCACTCCTGTAATCCCAGAACTTTGGGAGGCCGAGGTGGGCAGATCACTTGAGGTCAGGAGTTCAAGACTAGCATGGCTAACATGGTGAAACCCTGTCTTTACCAAAAATATGTAAAAAATCAGTCAGGTGTGATGGCGTGCACCTGTAATCCCAGCTACTTGGGAGGCTGAGGCAGGAGAATTGCTTGAACCCGAGAGGCGGAGGTTGCAGTGAGCCGAGATTGTGCCACTGCACTCCAGCCTGGGCAACAGAGTGAGACTCTATCTTAAAAAAATAAAAAGAACTTTGGCCTTTACTCTGGGTGAGGTGGATTTAGGAGAGGAGTGACACAGTATGGCCTAAGTTTCTATGGGATCATGCTAACTGCTCTGTTAAGAATAGTCTGGTGTGGAAGTGGGAGGGCCAGAGTAAAAACAGCAGAACCAGTTAGAAGGATATCACCGTAATCCAAGGAAAAGATGACAGTGGTTTGGACCAAAGCATTAGCGGTGAAAATGATTAGTTAGAAGCAGTTGGATTCTGGATATATTTTGAAGATAAGACATGTTTGTAAATAATAATTCTAATATTTGCCATAAAAGGAATACAAACAAGGTGGTATGAAAAGGCAAAGGTGGGATCTTGCAAGAAATTAGAATAGGCTTTGGAAGGTTTGAAATAGACTTCTGACAAATAGATACAATTTGGACTTCTTTCAGCAGTTATTAAATAAGTGGTTTCCTATTTCAATATAGAATTGCATTCGGGCTATCCATACAGTGCCTGCAATTTCAAATATCAGAAAGGAAAAATAAAACGAAAGTTTTGCAATAAAAAATATGCTCTATTCAGAGTATTGCGTGTTGCCTTGTAAACGTTATGCTTTCTAGGAGAAATTCAGTATAAATGTTAAGGTTTAGGACCTGTCATTATGATATCTTTGGCTACAGTAGGGTACAAACTCATCCCAAATCACAGTGCCATTTTTGTGTTTTGTCAAAGACAAAGTACCTGTCACAAAATGTTAACACCTTGCATTAATTAAGGAAGATGAAAATAATTACCCTGGCCAGGTGTGGTGACGTGCCCCTGTAATCCCAGCACTTTGGAAGGCCAAGGCCGGAAGGATCACCTGAGACCAGGAGTTTGAAACCAGCCTTGGTGCCAGAGCAAGACCCTATTTCAAAAAATAATAATAAATTTTAAAAAAGAAAATAATTACCCAACCGAATATTGTCAGCTTATTAAGAATTATGTAAAAGTTTGAAGTGACAGGTGAGAGGCTGTATGCCAGAGGCTAAATGGGTCATGTCAAAATAATCCTCCTTCAGAGAAATCTGTTAACATGGGAAATGAAAGAAAAGCCAAGGAGATGTATTTGGCCTTTTTTTATGACTTGCACCTGAGGTAACAGGACGATGCTGTCAGGGCTCCACGCCTCACAGCTCTTGGAGGAATTGTACAACACAGCAGCAGGCAATCCCCCACATAATGTAAAGAGCACCTAACTTGGAGCCACATGGCTTGAGCTTCAGGGTCAGGCTTTCTTCTTGAAAGACAGTGTTAAATACTTTTAATATAATAGATTATATTTCTTCAGCTGTTTGCCCAGCACAGTTCTAAGCACTTTCCATGTATTCATTCATTTAGTTCTCTCAATATCACTTAAAGGTAGATGCTATTTTAACATCATTTTAAAGAGGAGGAATGTGTAACTGAGAAAGATTAAAACATCTTTTTCCAAGTCCCAGAGTAAATTAAGTGGCCAAGCTAAAATTCTAGCCCCAAGTCAGTCTGCTTGAGAGCCTGTTAACCATCACACCTTCCTGGCCCCTTGTTCATATTGAGAGGATTTACCAGGTTGTAGTGTGTGATACAAATAAAGGTAATCGTGATTAAGATATTGTATCCTGCCCTCAGCTGACTGTTAACAATGTCAACTGAAAGGTCAGACTTTCAAAGTGAAAATTTGCACTCCGTAATGTTCTTGAAATCTTTCTGGGGCTGTTCTTTTGTCAGATTAAGTATATATGACTGTCTTTGCCCATTTTTTTGTCATCAAGGACAAAGCTCTTTGATGCTCTGAACTCGTAATGAAACAAAATAGTCTAATAAATTAGGAAGTAAAGAATAAACGATTTAGTAATCAATGTCATAATAACCAGTTGTATGAATCCTCCAAAAACACAAACACCCGAACACTGCCCAAAAATTATGGACAAAGAGCTGGTTCCTAAATAATTTATGTATGATGTTTTAAGGAATCATTTATGGAAACTTTACATCAGGTGATACAACCTACCAGAATAAATAATAGCAATTGTCAAGTATTCCAATTTTTGTCTCTTTGCTAGAAACAGAATATTGCTCAGGATCTGGTAGAGAACCAATTTGGAGTTTAAATGGAAAGCAGTGAGGTTTTCTATTTTATGTCTCTGTAGATATTGATTTATGTTTGTTAGAATGTACTTTAAATATAGTGCCAAGTAATACTTATTTCCTAGAGGATTATATAGAAATAAGAAACTGTAATAACTGGAATTTTTTTTTTTTTTTTTGCATTCCATTTTTGAGTGTCTTTTCCTAGAGTCTCATTTACAGTTTCTGGTTTCGAAGGAAAGGTTTACAAGGTTGTATTGCTACTCTTTTTTTTTTTTTTTTGAGACAGAGTCTCACTTTGTCACTCAGACTGGAGTGCAGTGGCATGATAGCTCATTGTAGCCTCAACCTCCCAGGTTCAACCGATCCTCCTACCTCAGCCCCTAAGTAGCTGGGACTACAGGCTTGTGCCACTAATTTTTGTATTTTTTTGTAGAGACAGGGTTTCACCATGTTGCCCATGCTGGTCTCGAACTCCTGGACTCAAGCAATCCACCCACCTTGGCCTCCCAAAGTGCTGGGATTACAGGCATGAGCCACAGCACCCAGCCAGTGTTGCTGCTTATTTACAGTTTGTAAAAACTCAAATTAACCCTGTGTATTTCTTTCTTCTGAGTTCCCTCCTTAATCAACAAAAGCACTGCTATGGTTTGGATATGGTTTGGCCCCACCAAGCCTCATGTTGAGATTTGATCCCTGGTGTTAGAGGTGAATCCTGGTGGGAGGTGTTTGGATCATGGGGGTGGATCCCTCATGAATGGCTTTCTCTCTGTATCTCTCTGTATATCTGTCTCCCTCCCTCTCCCCTACTCCCTCTTTCTCTCTCACTTCCCCTCCCTCCCTCCTTCCTTCCTTCACCATGTGATATGCATATCCCAGCTCCCCTTCTGTCATGAGTGGAAACATCTAAGGCAGAAAATTGGTACTGAGAGTGGGGTGTTGATATAAAGAGACTTGAAAATGCGGAAGCAGCTTTAGAACTGGGTAATAGGCAGAGGTTGAAAGAGCTTGAAGGGCTCAGAAAACAGGAAGATGAAAGAATGTTTGGAACTTCTTAGAGACTGGTTAAATGGTTGTGACCAAAATGCTGATAGAAATATAGACAGTAAAGGCTATGCTGAGGAGAGCTCAGATGGAAATGAGGATCTTATTGGGAATTGGAGCAAACATCACCCTTGTTACACTGTGGCGAAGAACTTGGCTGCATTGCCTCCATATCCTAGGGCTTTGTGGAAGGCCCAACTTGAGTGATGACCTAGAGTATCTGGTAGAAGAAATGTCTAAGCAGCAAAGGGTTCAAGAAGTGGCATGGCTGCTTTTAACAGCTTACAATTAAATATGGGAGGAAAGGAATGACCTAAAGTTGGAATTTAAAAGGAAAGCAGAGCATAAAAATATGGGAAAATGTGCAGCCTGGCCTTGTGTTAAAGAAGGAAAGAGCATTTTCAGGAGAAGAATCCAATTAGTTCAGATAAAAGGGAGCCAGGTGCTAATAGCCAAGACAATGGGGAAAAGGCCCTCAAGGTATTTCAGAAATCTCCTAGGCTGTCCCTCTCATCACAAGTCTAGAAGACAAGAATGGTTTCCACAGTCAAAGCCGTGGGCGCAACTGTCCTGTGCCACCTTGGAATGCTGCTCCCTGCATCCTGGTTGCTCCAGCTCCAGTTCTGTTTCAAAGGGCTCCAGGTACTCAGCTCAGGCTGCAAGCTGTATGTCTTTGCAGCTTCTATGTGTCGTTAGGACTTTGGGGCACAGAATGCAAAAGTGGCAGAGGCTTGGCAGCTTCCACCTAGATTTTAGAGGATGTATCAGAAGGCCTAGGTGTCACAGAAAGACTCTGCTAGGACATTGCCAAGCAGAAATGTGGTGTTGGAGCCCCGATGGAGAGTCTCCACTGGGGTATTGCCTAGTAGAGCTGTGGGAACAGGGATGCCATGGGGACCACAGAATTGCACAGCCACTGGCAGTGTGCACCCTCATCCTGGAAAAGCCTCAGGCATTTGACTCCAACTCATGAGAGCAGCCACATGAGCTGTACCCAGCAGAGTCATAGGGATGAGACTGCCCAAAGCCTTGGGAGCCCACCCCTCACACCGCTGTGCCAGGATGCAGGACATGCTAAAAGGAGATTTTGGAAGTTGAAGGTTTAATGTCTGCCTTGATGGGCTTTAGATTCTCATGGAGTCTCTTACCCTTTTCTCTTGGCCAATTTCTCCCTTTGGAAAACAGCATTTATCCAATGACTTTTCCGTCATTGTGTATCTTGGAAGTAAATAACTTGGTTTTTTACTTCACAAGCTTATAGCTGCAAGGAACTTGCCTTGAGTCTCAGATAAGAATTTGGACTTTTGAGTTGGTGCTAGAACAAGTTAAGACTTGGGGACTATTGGGATGGAATGGTTGTATTTTGAATGTGAGAAGGACACTAGATTTGAGAAGCGAGGAGTGGAAGGCTATGGTTTGGATATGGTTTGTTTGGCCCCATCAAGTCTCTTGTCAAAATATGATCCCCACTATTGGAGGTGGGACGTGGTGAGAGCTGTTTGGGTCAGGGGGTTGGGGCGGGGTAGGGTGGGGGGGCCAGTTTGAGGTGGGAGAGGTGTGGATCTCTCATGAATGGCTCGGTGTCTTTCTCCCAGGAATGAGTGAGTTTTCACTCTCAGTTTCTGACAGAACTGGTTGTTGAAAAGAGCCTGGATCTCCTGCTCTCTATCTACCTACCTACCTATCTGTCTATCTCCCCCACCTCCACCCTTTCTTACTGTGTGATCTTCACACACTGGCTCCCCTTCCACCACGAGCGGAAGCAGCTGGAGGCCATTGCAAATGCCGGCACTGTGCTTTGTGTACAGCCTGTGGAACGATGAGCCAAATAAACCTCTTTTCTTTAGAAATTACCCAGCCTCACATATTTCTTTACAGAAATACAGAGAGACTAAGATAAGCACAATTCTGTTGTCTAGATTTATAATTACTAGAATATAAATATGTCTGTGTTATTGCTGAAAATGGGGTGCAGAATAATTTTATAAACCAGTGTATAAATGGGAAAATAGCCATTCTTACTTGAATTACAAATACTTTATATTTGTGATACTACACATGATTCTGAATTAAAATGTTTTATTTCAAAACAAATATATACATCTGTAAGCTATTGAAAACAGATTAAATGTTATGTGTTACAGAAAACAAAGGTTAAATTGAGTTTTAGCTTTGCCTAAATTCTAAATCTTGCTGATAATAATTAATAAACTTTATTCATCTTTACTTTCAAAACGGTTGTTGGAAATGCAGATAAATTCAGAACTCTTGTTTTATTTGTAACTGATGCTACCAGTTATTTTAAGTGTCTGAATAATAACCTGACTTCTCTAAGAAAAAGATTTCTGCTTCCTACACCCTATACTTTCCAAAAGACTGCAATTTTTAAATTGTTTTTTCTTATTGAAAACATAATCATTTTCTTTTCACCATAGGAAAATTAGAATATTAAAAAATTAAAGCTATCAACAATCCTTTTTTTTTTTTTTGAGACAGAGTCTCACTCTGTCACCCAGGCTGGAGTACACTGGTGCAATCTCAGCTCACTGCAGCCTCTGCCTCTCGGGTTCAAGAGATTCTCCCGCCTCAGCCTCCCCAGTAGCTGGGATTATAGGCACGTGCCACCACACCCGGCTAATTTTTTCTATTTTTAGTAGAGATGGGGTTTCGCCATGTTGGCCAGACTGGTCGCAAACTCCTGACCTTGAGTGATCCACCTGCCTCAGCCTCCCAAAGTGTTGGGATTACAGGTGTGGGCCACCACACCCAGCCAAAACTATCAACAATTAATTTTTAACAAAAAGCAATAGCATAACTGAAGTGGAAAGAGTTCCAAAAACTTAGAGAAGGCCTAACTCAGCCCTAACCTTGTATCCTTTTACCAGCTCCTGCCTCTGCTTGTTAACTTTATACTGCCAGACACGGTGCCTGAAATTTTCATCTTGTTGAATTAATTCCTTGGGTTAGGGCTATACTTCTAAAACGTATTTTTCATGCCAATATTCCTCACTCGAATGTACCTTTTAGAGGCAAAGGAAACCCTAGACGCATAGGGGTATAATCTAAAGAGGATGTGGCTTGAGACATCCAAACATTTGTGTACTTTTTCATTAAAATTCTAGGCAGTTCTGTAATATTTCCTGATATTGATATAGTAACAGTGATATGTATTTTCCAAGAATATCTGCCATGTTTGTCCTGAGTCTTTGTATACTCCTTGTCACAGAGCCAAGTATCACACTTGAGAAGCAGAGAGTTAGAATTTTCTCTGTTTTATTCATTCAGGAAATATTGAATGAAGTCCTGCTTTATGCCAGACACTGTGCTGGTGATGTGTATATCACAGGCTCCCATCTTCATGGGTCTGTAGTAGTACAGACACAAAAATTATTTGCCATGAGGCTTAAGTACAGCAGTACCAAAGCAGAGATGCTGTTCAGGAAGATACAGTGATTGGCCATCTTGAGAGCAGATACACAATCCTGAAATAGGTTTGTCTGAGCTGAATTTTAGAGGACTAAAAGTCTTCAAAGTAGTGTTAAAATAAAATTTTTTAAGTTAAAAACATGGATCTCATAAAACATATGGTGAGCATGTGTCAAAATGCATTTAATTCATTAATGAAACAAACAACAAGATGGTAAAAGTTGGTTCAGAGTAGTATAGGTGATCCCTGAGAAGCATCATACAAATATGGTGAGCCTGTTGCCCTATTGTATTGCCTAGAGCCAGGCATGGCACTGGAAAGAAAAATCCAGGTAAAGCCTGATGGTCTCCCTGAATTGAGGACATAGAGCTGGAAACCCAAGAAGGCCAAGGCAGCTAGGACAGAGTACTAGAAAGTAAATAGCTTCACAGAAAGCAAGGACTGTGAAGATATACAAAGGGTCTCCCTCCAGCCTGCAGCTGAATACTAATTCATGAGTTCACTGCCCTAGGCTGGGGAAAGAACTACCAAAAAGAATGAGAGGAGGGGCCAGGTGCTGTGGCTCACGCCTGTAATCCCAACACTTGGGAGGCTGAGGTGGGTGGATCACTTGAGGTCAAGAGTTTGAGACCAGCCTAACCAACATGATGAAACCCCGTCTATACTAAAAATACAAAGATTAGCCAGGCACGGTGGTGGCCACTTGTAATCCCAGCTACTCAGGAGGCTGAGGCAGGAGAATGGCATGAACCCAGAAGGCCCGGATTGCAGTGAACTGAGATAGCACCACTGTACTCCAGCCTGGGTGACAGAGCGAGACTCTGTCTCAAAAAAAAAAAAAAAGGAGGATACTCAGTTTGGGACTTTCTGAAGCAGAGGTGATATGAAAATTATACATCTCCTCATTTCTTTGGAGACTAAATTGCTGGATCTTCATCTTTATTGGATAATATCAAATCATTTTCCAAAGTGTTGTGCCAGTTTACACTCCCACTCAGTGTCTAAATGTTCTGTGTTCTGCATCCTCAATAGTACTTGATTTAGAAAATTTTTTATGCATAGACTCAAAAAGGAAAATGTTTTACTGATCTGCAAGATGTTAAATGTTACCTCATTTTAATTATTTCTATAATTTCTAACTGTGAGTGTATTTTCATGTGTTTAATAATCATTTCTGTTCTTCCATTAAAAAAAAAAAAGAATTAGAGGAAACAATTTTCTGAGCTAAAGCAGGACCAGGGATAATTCCCATTCTTATCACACAGAATAGAAACCCTCGTAATTCATAGGGCATTGGGTAGAGTACTCAGAAAGGTTTTGCCTCTGTAATGGGACAGAATTAACTAGAGATTAAACGCAGATCTTGTCTAAAGGCAAGACCCAGAAAGATCAAGCTGTTTCCAGATAACTACCTCCCAGGACAATGCTCAACAATATTTATTACTTTTTAAATTTTTTCTCACCATGTGTCTAACCAAATGAATTCAATAATATTTAAAATAATATAAAAACATTCAGTACCACATTCACAATGTCTGGCATCCAGTCAGAAATGACCAGGCATGCAGAGCAGCAGAATATAACCTACAATTGAGAAGAAAAATCTGTCCGTTGAGAGTAACCCAGAAATAATACTTGAAATTAGTAGGCAGGACATTATAACACTTATTATGGCTGTATTTTATATGTTCAAAAAGCTAGAAAAAAGATTGAGCAAATTAAGCAAAGACATGGAAAATATGTTTAAAAGATTAAAAGACACAAATAGAATAGATACTGAAGAAAAGACTAACAAACTTGAAGACATATCAATAAACAATTCAAAATGAAACAGTGAAAAAAATAAATACAGCAGTGAGGAATAGGACACCTTCACTTGGACTAATATACATAAAATTAGAGTCCCCAAAGAGGGTAGGGACACATAAATGTTTGAAGAAATAATGGCCAGAAATTTTCCAAATTTATTGAAAACTCTAAACCTACAGATTCCAGAATCTCAATGAAACCTAAGGAAAAGAAGCATGAAAAAACTACACCAAGAGGAACAAAGATAACAATCACATCAGATGTTTCATGGGCAACAAGACAAGCAAGGTGTGATAGTCGAGAAACATCTTTTTAATTTTTTTATTTTAGAGACACAGGCTCTTACTATTTTGCCCAGGCTGGTCATGAACTGAGCTCAAGCAGTTCTTCCACCTTAGACTCCCAAATAGCCGGGACTGCAGGTGTGTGCTACTGCATCCAAGAAACATATTTAAAGACTTGAAAGAAAAAATACTGTCAACCTAGGATTCTCTACCCAGCAAAAACATCTTTCACAAATGAAGATGAAAGGGAGACTAGTTCAGACATAGGAAAGATGAAAGGATTCATCAACAGCAGACCTACACTACAGGAAATGTTGAAAGAAGTTATTCAGGCAGAAGGAAAATGATACAGATAATACATGTAGATATAGATCAGTACAAATGAAGGAGCACAAAAAATGGTAATTATATATTACATATAAAAAGACTTATTATCTAAATCTCTCTGAAAAATAATTGACTAAAGCAAGAATAATAACATTATGATGAAGTTTATAATTTATGTAGAAGTAAAATATGTGACAAAATAGCAAATGCTGTATAGTAGTGTTTTGTAAAGTTCGTATACATGAAGTAGTATAGTATTAATTGGAGGTACATTGTGATAAAGATGTATACTATAAGCTTTAAAGTAACCACCAAAAACACAACAAAAAATATAGTTAATAAGAACCAAAAGATATAAAATAGAATCCTAAAAAGTGGTTAATTCAAAAGCAAGGGGAAAATAAGGAAAAGGGAGTAAAGTACAGATGGGACTAAAAGCAAACAAATAGCAAGACAGCAAATTCACACTCAACTATATCAATAATTACAGTAATCAAATGTAAGTGGTCTGAACACCCTTAGTCCATTTTCAGTTGCTTATAACAGAATACCTGAAACTCGAAAATTTATAAAGAAAAGAAATTTATTTCTTTTTCTCTTTTTTTTTTTTTTTTTTGAGACAGCGTCTCACTCTGTTGCCCCGGCTAGAGTACAGTGGCGCAATCTCGGCTAACTGCAACCTCCGCCTCCCAGATTCAAGCGATTCTCCTGCCTCAGCCTCCTGAGTAGCTGGGACTACAGGCATGCACCACCACGCCTGGCTAATTTTTGTATTTATAGTAGAGATGGGGTTTCACCATATTGGCCAGGCTGGTCTCGAACTCCTGACCTCGTGATCCACCCACCTCAGCCTCCCAAAGTGCTGGGATAACAGGCGTGAGCCACCACGCCCGGCTTGAAATTTATTTCTTATAGTAATGGAGGCTGAGAAGTCCAAGGTAGAGGGGTCACATTTGGAGAGGGCCTTCTTGGCGGTGGGGACTCTGCAGAGTCCTGAGGTGGCACAGGGCATCACATGGTGAGGGGGCTGAATGTGCTGGCTCACATCTTTCCCCCTCTTCTTACAGAGCCACCAGTTCCACTTGCATGATAACCCATTAAACTATTAATCCATAAATGGATTAATCCACTCTTTGGGTAGAGCACTCATGACCCAGTCACCTCTTAAGGCTTCACTTTTTGGTGCTGCCACGTTGCATTGGAAATTGAATTTCAACATGAGTTTTGGAGGGGACAAGTATTCATACTAATAGCACACCCCAATTAAAAGAGGTTGCCAGATGGATAAAAAAGCAGGACCACACTACATACTGCCAGTAAGAAACCCATATTAAATAAAAAGATATTTGTATTTCCATTCCCAAGACCTTAAAACAGCCTATTATATCAAAATCAAATTCCTCTCTCTAGGTGTCAGCATGCTGTCAGATTGGGCCATTCCTGCATATCCTTGTATTTTAGCCCGACTAGTTCCTGCCACACCCTGTGCTGACCTTTGCTTATGCTTTGTTCCCTACACAGAATTTTTCACAACTCTCAAGACCTTTTTGCTTATTTATAACTCTTTATTCGTGCTCATTCCAAACCAATTTTGACTGACCTGTACCCTTAGTCAAGCCCCATCATAACTAACCATTACATCATAGATTATAGAATGTCAAAGCTCTTAGAACAGTAAAGAATTTTCTGCCTATTTACCTTATTTTGTAGATGAGACCTCCGTAAGACCAATGAGATTATGTGCCCAACTCAGGTTCATACAAGTTTAGTGATAGAGTTTGTAGTAGGACAAAGACATATCATTGTTTTCTGTAATTATCTGCCACTCACAATTAAGTACATTTGGGGAGAATAATTATGATGTGTGTGTATGGCATTAATATTTGTGCAAATATTTCATGTGCCTGTCTTCTTTCCCAAAGTAGACTGCAAGCTACCAGTAGATATCTTTTATTAGTATTCTAGTGCTTAAAAAAAAGTCGGCTATGTAGGTGCAGAGTGGATTATGATATTTGATTAATAAACTTAGAATCCAAGTAGACAAGATTATAAAACATAGGATAATGATTCATTAGTTTTTACTATTTGAAACAATGATGATTGATTCCTTTACATACAGTAATTAGGATTCAATTATATCTCAAGTTCCAAATTTTGCTACTCATATATAAAGTTTGATTCAGTGCCTTTACATCTGCTGAGATTTTTCAACCTTAGTATAAACTCTGCTTATTATATTATCTGCAAGTTTTCACAGAGGTCTAGACCTGTGCCATCTGATACAGTGGCCACTAGCTATTTAAATTTAAATCAACCAAAATTAAATAAATTTTTAATTCAATTTCTCCATCACGGTAGCCAAACTTCAGATGGCTATTAGCTGCTGTATTGGAGGGCAACAATAAAGAACATTTCCGTCATCACGGAAAGTTCCATTCATTTAGAATTTCTTATATGATGATAAATTGTTTTGTGTACAAAAAGGGAAAGCAAAGATTTTTACAGGATTCACATTGATGAGTCAACCATTCTGGTAACCTGATGGCAGTTCTAAAGTGTTGATAGTAATTCTAGTGGTTGTTCCTTCGCTGAAATGGGCGTGTATTTTCTCATCCTCAGTGATACAGGCTTCTAGTCAGGTACACAGATAATCCATTGAGCAGAAAATATATCTATATTCCATCTTTACCTTCTGTTTAAATGTATATTTATATGTCTTAAATATTTTAATTGTGGTAGAATATTTATATAAATGCTTATAATAAGGTATCTGCTCAAAATATTTTTACCTTCTGGGGTACATAATCCAAAGTGTGGAAGCTGCTTCTCAAGTGTCCGTCAACATAGCAGCCTAGCTGCTCACTGCCCTGCCTCTGTAACTCCTGTCATCACCAGCTAACTGACTTCATGGTTTTTGGCTCTTTTCAAACTCCTTGAGAGAGCATCTGATTAGCTAGACCACCATCCGGAAGTAGTTGGACAAAGCTCTTGACTTGGGACATAAATAAACCCCTTGCCAACCTTGAGATGGTGCCTTTAATTGGAATACCCATCCCCAGTACATGTTGCTATGATGATGCTGGAATTAAAATACAAAGCATGAAACCTATGATTCAGAAACCTTTCCAGAGAAGGCAATGGGCTTGGCAAGTACTCTAGGCTTCCTTTTAAGAGAAGCATGTAAACTGCTTAGCACCTTATGTTGCCCATCAAATGTGTTCACTGAAAATAAATTATGGCCAAGTGCAGTGGCTCACACCTGTAATCCCAGCATTGTGGGAGACCAAGGCAGGAGGATTGCTGGATCCCAGGAGTTCAAGACTAGCCTGGGTAAACATAGGAAGACCCTGTCTCTCCAAAAAATAGAATCACCCGGGCCTGATGGCACCCACCTGCAGTCCCAACTACTTGGGAGGTTGAGGTGGGAGGATCATTTGAGCCTGAGATTGTACCACTGCACTATGGCCTAGGCGACAGCAAGATCCTGCCTCGTAAATAAATAACTCTCCAAAAAAAAAGGAAGAGCAGAAAAAGAAGTCATTTGAATGTTTTTATATATGTTAAAGATTGAGGAAGGTACCATAAGCTGAGGAATTCAGATGGCCTCTAGAAGTGAGAAAAGGTAAGGAAACAGATTCCTTCCTGAAGCCTCTAGAAGGAATACAGACCTGCTGACATCTTGCTTTTAGACTTCTCATCTCCAGAACTGTAAGAGAATAAGTGTGTGCTATTTGAAGCCACTAATTTGGTAATTTATTATAGTAGCAATAGGACACTAATTGATATCCAAAGATTTTGGATATTTATCTACAAAGCTTTTATTAAGCACTTTCTACATGGCAGGCACAAAAATATTCATCATCATCACCCGAGCTCCATTTTCTAAACCTTTTTACCTTCATAGGGCTGTTGTAGAGCTAAATCAATCACTGCCTTTCATTATGGGTAGACTCCTAAATCCAGTAGAATGCTTTCTGTTGCCCGTAAGATAATAGGAATTTGTTGGCTCCGATAACTGAAAAGTGCAAATCCTGGGAAACCAGCATGGGCTCTGGCCACATTTCTCTGTGAATCTCTTGGCTCTGTTTTTTTCTGTTGTCAGCATCATGCTTGGGCTAGTGGCCCCATCTCAACATGGCTACTTGGAACAGCTTGAGCTGTGTGCTGTGACTGAACTATTCTGATTAAAGTGACCAAGAAGTCCGGGCGCAGTGGTTCATGCCTGTAATCCCAGCACTTTGGGAGGCTGAGGCGGGCGGATTGCTTGAGGTCGGGAGTTCAAGACAAGCCTGGCCAACATGGTGACACCTTGTCTTGACTAAAAATACAAAAATTAGCCGGGTCTGTAATCACAGCTACTCGGGAGGCTGAGGTGGGAGAATCACTTGAACCCGGGAGGCGGAGGTTGCAGTGAGCCGAGATCATGTCACTGCACTCCAGCCTGGGCAACAGAGCAAGACTCTGTCTCAAAAAAGTAAAGTGACCAGGAAGAATTTCATGTATTAATTAGTTTGAAGAGTCTGTATCTGGGGATTGGAGTCAATCTCAGCCAAACTGCTTGGTTACTTTACTTAGTACGGGAAGGGAGCATTATGGTTGCCCTTGGAAAATATGGGTGGTCATAGGCAGGGAAAAGGATATTGGTAAATAATCAAGAACCTGCTTCAACCAACAAAAAACAAGTTGTAATCATACCTTAAAATAATAGCTAAAAATGTTATTTATGTAATGCTCCATTACTTTAATTTATATGTATCATCAAAAGTTCTAAATTGTATGTTATTCAAAGACATTTCAGGGAAAGTGTCTTAAAAGTTCAGTCTTAGGAAAGGTGTCTTCCTCTTTTTTGCAGATCGGTGCTGATTATCACAACTGTTTGGTGACCTACTTCACTGACCTGTGAGGATTCCTTCCCTTCAAGTACTGGATTCTTGATCTCTCTGCATCATCAAGGTCCTAATTGCAATGAATTACACTCTTGCTTAAAAAAAAGCTTTATAAATGTAAAACTTTCTCATATAAACATCTTTTTATGTAATGATCATTATTTCTGACATCTCCAATTGAAGTACTTGATAACTTAAGCAAAATTAAGATGTTTGATATTCATGATGTCAAGAGATTTATAGTAGTCATTTCTAAATCTTCAAAACTATGTAAAAAAGAAAGGGCTCATTTTGTATGTATAAGACCAAATATAATCTTGAGCAGTATACTGATTATTTTTGGAATAAGGTAAAATTTGGAAAGCCAAATTGTTTTTCCTATATAATAAGTCAATTTGAGCTTTCAGTTACCCAACAGATTGCTCCAGCAATAATTGGTAATTTTATAATTAACTTCTGTTGTTTGTAGCGAGTGACTAATTCTGTAAAGTGCTGTGAGAGACCAGATAAAGAGTCTTTAAAACATTATTAATTGAAATGGGATTGGAGGAATACATTATACATTTGCTATGTAATTTTTTGAAATAGCTTTACATATGTTATTATAAATTGCATTCAGCAAGTAGTTCTGACTTTTGTAATGTGCAAATGACATTCAGCTGTAGGAACTCCAGCTTCTTAAGATTTTTGCTGATAATTTAGAGCAGTGGCTGCACAGCAAAATCACTCAGGAGCTCTGAAAAAAATAACTCGTCTTCCAGAGATTTTGATTTTGTTTTTCTGCAGTGAGGAAAATGTATCTGTAATTTTATAAGCTCTTACAGGTAATTCTAATGACTAGCTTAAAGGATTTTGAATATTACACAAATAGGGCATAACTTGGAAATAGCAATGGACTGTGCAGTGTACTAGATCGGTGTCCATATTGTCAGAAAAAAATTGAGACTCCTTCTAAAAATGCATTTAAGAGCCAGATGTGGTGGCTTGAGCCTGTAGTCTCAACTACTCAGGCGGCTGAGGTAGTAGGATGGCTTGAGCTCAGGAGTTCTAGGCTATAGTGCACAGTGATCACACCTGTGAATAACCACTGCACGCCAGCCTGGGCAACATGGTGAGACCTTGTCTCTTAAAATACAATGAGTTTATTACCAGTCTAATCTAACTCCAGTGTGGTGAGGGGGTGGGACTAGACCTTGACCACAGTGCCCAAGTAGATAGCAAATGAATGTTGATTGAATATGTGAGTGAGTGAAGAGTTATGCTTCATTCACGACAGCAGATGCTTAATCCATATCAGAGAAGTGAAACTTTACTTTTAAAACCTGCCAAGCAAAAAGAAAGCACAATAGCTCACCATAACTTGTTCTGTAAAGACTTTTGTACGTTCCAAAGCACTTTCACATTAATTTTCTCATTCATACATTTCAAATTTTAACAATACATATAGCCAGGAAGATTTTTTTTAACCCCAGTTACAGAAGAAAAGCTAAAACCACATAGCAGCCTGGCAGTAATATTTGATCAAGTTAGCGTGAGAAATTAGAAATAATATTTTTCAAAATATAACATTTGGGTCAGTTCAAATTAATGGTGAAAAGATGAGTTATTCAGTAAATGGTATTGGTACAGTTGGCTATCCATTTGGAAAATAAAGTTATGCAAAATAAATTCCAGATGGATGAGTTAAATTCAGATACAACGAGAATTTAGGGGATTTTTAAAATGTAATCATGGTATGGGGAAGGCCTAGAGCAGAACCCCAATCCAGAAGTCATAAAAGGAGCTACTGAGACTTACCTACTGTGGTAGGTAAAGACTTGCACTCTGATTTCATGCAATTTAGATTTATTTCCATTTCTGCTTATTGCAACTGTATGATCTTAGAACTAAAAATATCCTTTAAACATCCAAACAGATGTTTACTCAAGGAAATACATATTACAACAATGAGCTATCATTCTTTGCCTCTTAAATTGGCAAAAATTTAAAAGAATTGGAAAGAGGTGAAAAAGAGTACAGTCCCTCATATTCTATTGGTAAAGTATAAGTCATACTCTCTTTTTTTGTTTTTTTGAAGGGTAAATTGACAGTATCTATTAAAAGTTAAAATAAGTATGTCCTTTGACTCAGCAATTTCAGTCCTAAATATCTGTCCTAGAGAAATAATTATACATTTAAAAATATGTACTAGGATTGTTACTGAGGCATTATTCAAAATAGCTAAAAAACACAATATTCTAAATGCTTATCAATATGGAAATTGACCTGTTGGGGGTAAGTGGAGAAGGGAGATTCTTTTTTTTTTGAAGATCTATGGGTGTCGGTGATTTTGCTGTGAAAAACCACTAGAAATTGTTAGCTAGTGTTTTGTACTAAGTAGCAATTGTAAGGCATAGCTAATTTTAGTCAAATGTAGTAGTTTGAATGTCTTTCTATAAACAAATTTTATAACTGCTTTTTTTTTTTTTTTTTTACAGAATGGAAACAGACTGTAATCCCATGGAGCTAAGCAGTATGTCAGGATTTGAAGAAGGTTCAGAGCTGAACGGTTTTGAAGGAACTGACATGAAAGACATGAGGCTAGAAGCTGAAGCAGTTGTAAATGATGTTCTCTTTGCTGTTAACAACATGTTTGTCTCGAAAAGCCTGCGGTGTGCGGATGATGTGGCCTATATCAATGTGGAAACAAAGGAAAGAAACAGATATTGCCTAGAACTCACTGAAGCAGGGCTCAAGGTAACTCACTTTTCCTTTTAGAAAAAAAAATTATTTATGTCTTTACCACTTTATCAAAAAGAGGGGTAGTGGGGAGGGGAAGAGTGTTAAAAGAGAACTGGATATTCAGTAGCTTCCAAATTTTTTTAAGAAAAACTTTTAACCTAGAAATTTTTATTAATTTTAAAGGCTTTTGATCGATATGGGGAAACAGAATTTTTTTGAAAAACATTTGATTTGCAGGGCGTGACTTTGTTTTAATCATGACCCCCAAAACTAATTTATTTCTCATCTATAGCTAAATGTGTTCACCAAAATTATACATACATTCTTTGCATTGAATGGGTTTTGCAGTCACTGTGTTGAAAAGATTTTCGTCAACCTCTTGAAAATGTCGCTTCTGTTAAAATAACATACTTGACAACACTGTTTTCCAACTCTGAGATCAGAAATAAATCAGAGCAGAACATTCCGCCCCCAGATTTCCAAGAGTGTCCCATTAACCCTTTATTATGAGTATCTCTTTATTATGAGAGCTTTTCTAGGCAGATTAACCTTTCCATTCTTTAAACCAAAATCATGAGTTTAGAATAGTAGAAAACATCACCTGAGAGCAACTTTTAATTAAAAAGGAAAAAACTATAGGCCAGACCTGCGGGCTCTTACCTGTAATCCCAGCACTTAGGGAGGCCAAGCTGGTAGGATCATTTTAGACCAGAAGTTCAAGACCAGCCTGGGCAACATAGCAAGACCGTGCTTCTACAATATATTTTTTGTTAATTAACCCAACATGGCAGCACTTGCCTGTAATCCAGCTACCTGGGAGGCTTAGGAGGGGGCCCATGAGTTCGAGGTTTCAGTGAGCTAGGATTGGGCCACTATACTCCAGCCTGGGTACACAGACCCTGTTTAAAAAAAAAAAAAAAAAAACTATTATAAAATCTTTGACCTACTGAACAAAGGGATAGACATTAGAAAATCTAAAATCTAGTTTTAACCTTACTAATCAGTGAATCTTCAGTCTTAGAAAATGTCATACATTTCTGTGTTTCTATATTTGTTCAAAGTAATTGTACATTATCATAAGGTGGTGAGCAAGGCCTGCCTAAGCAAGTAAGAATGTCACATGATATCAAGTACATAAACATTTCTTTAATTCGCTGGATTCACTTTGCTGAAGATGAGTCGTGTATACTGTATATTCCTTGATGGAGCAAATTGCAAGGCCAGCATCTGTACTACCCTCAGTTCCCTCACAGCTGCTGCAAAGATAGCTGCTTAGCTTTAAGCGTAGTACCTGAATTAACTAATTTTTGTGCACTTCTTTTCACATCCTTAAATTTGTACTAAAAGCTCAGAGTATTTAGAGGTGAATCTTAAATCAGAAGTAGAGATAAATGACAGAATTAGTAAGCTAATTCTGTCTTGTGTTGGTTAATTCTAAGTTGACTGTGGAGAGGTAGAAGGAGTTCTGATCAGAGAGTCAGCAGTCTTAAATGTGAATTTAAGTGATCTTGAGTGAGTCCATCTACCCCTGAGAGAGTTCCTGCTTCTTAATCTATAACTTAGAGATTTAAAAAAACTTAAAACGATTTGGGGAATGATTATATGACTGTATGATACAGAAAGATGTGAACCATTTGTAAAACTTGACATGTAGTAGGTGCTCAAATATTTGTTTGTTTTTCAGTCTGATTCAGTTAACATTTATTGAGCAACTATCCTGTGTCAGCAATTGAAAATCAAACCATGCATAAGACATGATCCCTGTCCACCAGGAAGATCACAGTCTAGCAGGGATAAGAGGAAGAAGGCAAACTGAACTGTACTCCACTGTAGAGAGTGCAGTAATCGAGCATGGATCTGAAGAGGTGTGATTCAGTTTCCTTAGGTGTCTGCCTCTGCTTTTCATTAAAAAAAAAAACTCAGCTTCTATTTCTAACACAAACTTTCACCTCCTATGGCTTAAATAGATGTCATAAAAATTTAGGATTTATATAGGGAATGTACAAACTTAAGTCAGCAAAAACTAAATTAACTTTGCCCTATATTGTGCTGGTGAACCATGATATACCTTATAATCTTGTCAAAAAGAAAAGTTGTAGCTGTGTTCACAGGAAAAAAAAAAAAGAAAGAAAAACACATGGCCTGTCAGCCTTTTGCCTAAGATCAATTGGAGTATCTCTTCTTATCAGTTTAATATCTGTTATGTCCTCTATCCAAGGACAATATATTAAATGGATTTTTGGAGCAGGGAGATAGAATAGGCTCTTGCTCCATTAACTTCACACATCGACCTGGTATTGCAAATATCTCCAGAAATAGTGTACCCCTACCAAGAAAAAAAAAACACATTAACATTCTCTTTTATCTCACAGAGTTGAGCATTTATTCCCTGTCAGGTAAGAAATATATTAGGTGAAAGTGGCCTTTCAGATTACTAATAATAAAGCTAAACAGTTATTAAAACTAATAAACTATTAAACCAATTATTAATAAACAATTATTAAAATTAACAACTAATTATTAAAACTAAATTATTAGGAATAATTTCTAGAATTGTTTATAAAAAGTGAAAAATAATGATAAAAATGTGAACTAATGATATATTACCTATTATAGTACTTAATATAGTGGACCCTCAATATATGTGGAATTAAATGGGGTAAATAATAGATGCATGTTTTAGAATATGAAAATGAAATACCATTTTTGTGTAGCTTTTCAAATTCTCTGCATTTCCTTGAGCTTCTAAGTAAAACCTTTTAAATGTTGAAGAAAATTCTATAGGGAGCATTTTAGTGGTGTTTCTGTGTTATACATTATAAGTTGCTGAAGTATTAAAGGTTGTATTTAAAATGTGTATACTCTGACTTTGAGAAATAGTTTCACTCAGTTACCCATGTATCTGGTGGTCTAGTGGCTAGGAAAATAAATAATTTATTTTTTTGAAAGGATGATTACTCACATAAACACTTGGATTTTGCTTTCTGTACCAACATGAAAACTAATGAATTCACTGTTGCATTTCTCTTGTAGGTGGTAGGCTATGCTTTTGACCAGGTAGATGATCATTTACAGACTCCCTACCATGAAACAGTCTACTCCTTGTTGGATACACTCAGCCCCGCCTACCGAGAAGCATTTGGAAACGCACTGCTTCAAAGACTGGAAGCTTTGAAAAGGGATGGACAGTCATGACTACACTTTTTCCTTTCAGAGGGGCTGGTGCTGGTACAGAATGTTGATATAAAGCTTAAAATTCTTGCATATGGTCATAGAAAATGCATCTTTGGTTTTGCGTTTTTATCACTTGCTTCCAACTTAGGCTTTTGGCTCAGAAGATTATTGAATAATGATTTGTCTTAGTTTCTGTTTCAGTAAGGGAATTCTGAGGCTGTTGCTATGATACCATCATTAAGACATTCACATGTCTTCATATAATATCTCTTCATTTCAAATCCTAATCAGTATTTCATACTATTACAGGGCTTTGATGCTGCCAGCACTGTCTTTTACATAGGAAATTCTAGATTTGCACAGTAATAGAGGAATTAGAAGTACCTAACTATACACTTTGATTCAGCCTGCTAAATCAGGGGTTCAATACTAGCTTGGACAAACTTTGTAGTAATTAATTGCTACTAGCCTTATTGGAAACAAATTATCAACTAGTTTCCCCTGCACAAATTTTGAAATTCACTGCTTCACTTAATCTATTTATATTACTAATAATGGATTAATAAAGATGAATTAATTATATATTACTTAACTAGTATTAAATGAAAAACAGGGACTGAAATAGTTCTGTATTCCGTGTTTGCAACAGCCAGCCAACTAAGCAGAGGATAAACCGTTAGCAAATGAATGTAATAATTACTCATTTCCAAGATATCTAAGCACATAAGCAAATACAGGAACAGACTTCATTCTTTTTCTTAACAAAAAGCATCTTCAGTGTGTGATTTAAAAGAAAGAAGATTCTGGTTTCCTAGAAAACAATATTTTGGCCTGTGTTGATTCTTATTCTGAATGTGTGTTTACATAATGTACAGTATATATTCAGAAAGTATTTTTGCTTCAACGTTTACTTTCTATGATGTAGTGCTTTGGTATTCCCACAGCACCCCACCTTCCCCAACAGATGTACAGTGTTCTGTCTCCATTCGAAATCTACAATGTAATATGAGTGCATTGTATGGGTTTGAAACCAAAGGATGAGTGAAGCATTCAGAGACTTAATATTTGAAAAAGGGATAGTCAGTATTTTATATTTTATTACAGGTACTGATATTTATAAATTTAATAAACTGTACCATGCTGCTGCATGTTTTCAAGTACATGTTGAACAATAAGGATTGGGGAGTTGTTTTTTAAAGGTCACCTAAAGCAGCTGCTGTAGAAATGTTGAACTAAAATTTTGCATCTGGTCACACCTTCATGCATTTATCATTTGCAGATATTTTTCCATCATTATTAAAAAATAGGAACTTTTAGGCTCTGAAGATCATGTGGACCAGAGCAAATTAAAGTTCAGTTTGTGTCACAATTCATTGCCAGACTTCATTGGAATGCTTTGTTTGATGATGTATGTTCATTCTCAGCTTTATTTTCAGATGCTTAACTGGGCAATGAAGTCTAACTTCAGGTTGAACTTTCTCATGCTTAATCTCAGGCTAAATGTAAATGATATTTGTAAAGTTTGAATAAAATTCTGTTTACTCATTTTGAGTTAGTATGAAAAAAAGTGATTGTGTGTTTAAGAACTGAAATTGTTCATTTTGTGATAAATGATTAATTCCAAGAGCTTGTTTCCATTTTTTAATTCTGCATTGTTACATTTGGATTTGAAGTGACTGAAGTGAGCTTTCTCTTGTTACTACTATGAAAGAGGAATGAGGAACAAGAGGAGAGGACATTGATAAAACTACACAGATATACATGAGAATCTAGATATTAAAACCTCCATTTTACCTGGTCTGTTTAAAGAACTTAACCAGCAGATAGGCCAGGTGTCGTGGCTCACACTTGCAATTCCAGTGGTTTGGGAGGCCCAGGCAGGAGGATCACTTGAGGCCAGGAGTGCAAGACAGCCTGTGCAACATAGATCCCATTTCTACAAAAAATTATAAAAGCATGGCCTGGTGACACACGCCTGCAGTCCTAGCTATTAGGAAAGCTGAAGCAGGAAGATTGCTTGAGCCCAGGAATTGGAGACTGCAGTGAGCTACAGTCGTTCCGCTGCGCTCCAGCCTGGATGACAGAACAAGACCCTGTCTCTTAAAAAAAAAAAAAAAAAATGAAAATTATAAAACTTAACCAGATAAATTAAGCCTTGAATTCACTTCTAAAGGAAAAAGAAAAAAAAAAACTTTTATATAAATAACTCTTACAAATCAATAGGAAGAAAAAATGCAAACAGTGGGCAAATAATATGGTCAACTCAGAAAAAAAAATAGATGTCAGTAACTACTTGAAAGAGGCCCAACCCAACCATTAACTCAAGAAAGAGAAATTTTAAGTGATTGGGTCATTTCACCTGCTGCTTTTGTGATTCTTATTCAAACTTAATACCAGTAAGGATTAAATGAGGAAGCACTCTTACATTCTATTGGAGGGTATATTGTTGAAATCTTTCTGGAAACATTGGTAATAAATCCTTTACAAGTTTATAACTTCTGAATTGGTAATATACTAGCAACCTAGCATAGGGAAATGATTCAGCAAAAAAACTAGTATATAAGGATGTTCATTTCCCCTAATGAAAAATTGGGAAGGCTCTAAAGAGTGGTAAAGTGATGCTACATCTTTTGATGGAAAAATATGCAACCACTAAAAATCATGAAAAAATGGCAATGAGAATTATGCTACACAAAAAAAGGATATAAAACTATACATACTGTTTTGAAAAATAATTGTATATGTAACAAAAAAAAGGTTATAGGCTGTTAGTAGTCATCACTAGGTGATAAAATAATTTTCATTTTCTTAATACTTTTTCACATTTTATACATTAGCTTGTATGTACTAATTAGAAGCAGGAAATGCAATAGATGTGGGGTTTAAGCTAGCTAGAGGCTGTCTAGCAAAAGCACCAATCCTTGCTGAGTTGTATCTGCTCCCAGATCCTTGAAGAGGCAGAATGATTATGAAGAGAAGAGTGCACACACCTCATTTCCCATGATGACTGATACTCTTCCCACCTTTCCTCCAGGTTCTGCTGCTACTAATGTACTTACAATCATTAGCTTCTTCTATTGCACACTGTGCTGTTCTCTCCCCGGTGTTCAAAAACATAGAATGTGCTGTTTGAATGTTGAGGAACATAGTAAGAAAACACTGAGATTCTGATAGATGCCACATTGACTTCAGAACTTTCTTTCCAATCCCTTTATTTTCTGGATGATACAGGTGAGATAGACAGATTGAGCGACTTGCTCAGCAACTGCCTGTGATCAGTGTAGCTGGATCAGAACCTAGGTCTTCTGACTCCGCCAGCTGTCCCCATACAGTACGTGTTAATAAAAACCATCACATTAACTTTGCATTTATACGAAAACTGATTTTAAAAGAGGGAAAGAATAACAAACATGTTAGTTGGTATACTAGAATTAGTAGAATCTCTGGCCTGGGTGTGGTGGCTCACACCTGTAATCCCAGCACTTTGGGAGGTTGAGGTGGGTGGGTCACCTGAGATCAGGAGTTTGAGACCAACCTGGCCAACATGGTGAAACCATCTCTAATAAAAATGCAAAAATTAACTGGGTGTGGTGGCACACACCTGTAATCCCAACTACTGGGGAGGCTGAGGCAGGAGAATTGCTTGAACCCGGCAGGCGGAGGTTGCAGTGAGCCAAGATTGCCCCCTGCACTCCAGCCTGGGCAACAAGAGTGAGACTCAATGTCAAAAAAAAAAAAAATAGAATCTACTTTTTTAACCTACCAGTATATATAAAATTATCTAGAAGCTATCCCCCCTGTAACTGTGGCAAGCTCATTTCATGAAAGAAACAGAGGTAAGTTATAATATTTCATTGTACCATGACTGGTTGAATAACTTTCAAAGTGTTTACCTGCTTAACTGCATATCAACAAGGAATGCAGAGATAAACTAAAAATTTGAAAATGAATCATGAATTTTAGAATAGTTGAACTAGTAAGTCATTTGAAAGAATGCTGAAGTATATTTTCTAAGTTTTGCACTAATTTTGCATGAATACTTTTACATTTAAACTGACATTACTTTCTTGTTGATTAAAGAAAAGCAAAAAATTGCCGGGCCTGGTGGCTCACACCTGTAATCTCAACACTTTGGGAGGCCGAGGCGGGTGGATCACAAGGTCAGGAGTTCAAAACCAGCCTGGCCAAAATGGTGAAACCCCCATTCTCTACTCAGAAAAATTAGCCGGGTGTGGTGGCACGCGCCTGTAATCCCAGCTACTCGGGAGGCTGAGGCAGGAAAATGGCTTGAACCCAGGAGGCAGAGGTTGCAGTGAGCCGAGGTCGCGCCACTGCACTCCAGCCTAAAGGATAGAGCAAGACTCCATCTCAACAAAATAAATTTGGTATGAGCAAACTGTTCCCAAATTGAGTTGGCAAAACTTCAAAGCGTTAGTTTATCAAAACAAGTTTTAATGAGAGTTGCATGTATAAAAAAGAAAATGGGGTGGGGACAGAAAAACGAAATATAAAGGCTCCCATCTGTACAAGTGTGCCTTAGCCTTGCAGGAAAAAAAAGCAATAATTTCACCTTTGGAGACCACTTCAGAAAATGCTTCACATATGTCTTACTTAATCCTAACAGCCTTGTTAGGCTGGTGGTATCACTCCTATTTTACAGACAATTTAACAGCATAGGGAAAGTTAAAAGATTGGCCCCAGCCTCCCACAAATCACTGGAGAGCTGAAACTCAAAGCCAAGTCTCATGAGTGCCTGAAAGCTCAGAGCCTCCAAGCTGTCTGGAGATCTTGGGCCACCTCCGTTTTTTGAAACAACCAGTATTTTTTAAAAAGAAGAAGGCCAGGTGGGGTGCCTCACACCTGTAAATCATAGCACTTTGAGAGGCCGAGGCGGGTGGATCACTTGAGGCCGGAAGTTCAAGACCAGCGTGACCAACATGCTGAAAACCTGTCTCTACTAAAAATACAAAAATTAGCCGGGCATGGTGGTAGGCGCCTGTAATCCCAGCTACTTCGAAGGCTGAGGCAGGAGAATCGCTTGAACCCGGGAGGCGAGGTTGCAGTGAGCTGAGATTATGCCATTGCACTCCATTCTGGGTGACAGAGCGAGACTCCATCTCAAAAAAATAAATTAAAAATAAAAAGAACAAGAAGGCTGGCGTGGTGGCTCATGCCTGTAATACCAGCACTTTGGGAGGACGAGGCAGGAGAGTTTCTTGAGCTCCGGAGTTAGAGACTAGCCTGGGCAAAAAACATAGTGAGACCCTGTCTCTATTAAAAATAATAAAAAGAACGAGAAGAAACCACGCACACACAATTGCTGCAAGTGTTAAATATTTGCATTTAAGGAGTTAATTAATGCTTAAGGCATGAAAACAGTTCAATATGATCAGGCTATTCCAAGGGAACTGCGTATTCTTAGTCCACCACAACCTTTATGGTCCAGTGATCACCAAGGTGAATGTTATCTTTTAGTTTGTGGATTTATCTCAGCAACTGCATGTATAATCTCTTGTGGAACGGTCAAGTCTAAATTTCGTCCCTTGGTGAATGTGAGCGAATCCCGGGCACCTACGGGCTCTGGTCGCCCCCAGCCGACACCAGGGGTCTTCCTGGAACGTGCGTCCGGAAACAACACCCAAGGGAGCTGAGCCGGCGGACCAAGCCGCACCTGCCGCAAGGCGGGACCACACTAGCGTCGCTCGGGTGTTCGGGAGCCCAAAACTCCATGGCAACAGCTTTTCTTCGCAGCTGAGGCTTACGTCCCGTCGCCCCGGCCAGACCACCCCATGGGAGCGTGCTGAGTAACTCCCACGTGTCGGGGAGAGGCCTAGGCTGTGGGCCATTCCCTCTTCTTCAGAATTCTCATTATTTTTAGTCATCGGGTCAAGCGAACACAGGGATGTGTTTCCAGACTTTCCGAACAATGGAGATTAAAAAGGCACAGCAATCACATGGCCCCCCGGGACAGACGCCCAGGGAGCCTCGGAAAGAAACCATGCACTGCCCAAGGGCTCCCAGTGGGCAGCAAGCCAGGGTGAGACCCAGGCTGCAAGCGCGGCGCCGCGGAAAGCACTCGCGGGGACATCCGCCTGGCGCCAAGCAGCCGAGAGCGCGCGCAGTTGCGAGCCCTGAGCCCCGTTTCGCCCGGCGCGCCCCGCCCAGCCCACTGCACTACACACCCCGCCCTGCCCGGCACGCCCCGCCCAGCCCCCCGGCACGACTCGCCCCGCCCAGCGACCGGCACAGCCTGCCCCGTCCCGCCTGGCACGCCCTGATTAGCGCCGGGCACGACACGCACCGCCCCGCCCGGCACTCCCCGCCCAGCGCCCGGCACTTCCTGCTTCGCCCACGACACGCCCCTCCCCGCCCGGCAAACTGTGCCCGGCGCCAAGGCCCCGCCCCCAGAGAGAGCCTGCCCCGCCTCCCTGGCCCGGGCCCCGCCTCCTTAGCAAGCGGAGTGGCGCTTTCACCCTAGCAACCAGCGCGGCTCCCACCATGGCTGAAGACGAGGAAACTGCTGCTCCCACGGAGAAGGTTGTCCGGACCCAGAGGGTGTTTATAAACCTGTTGGATTCCTACAGCAGCGGAAACATCGGGAAGGTGAGCGGCGGCGGCGGCCCAGAGCCTCACGCCAGCTCTCAGTTCCCAGCACTCGGCCCCCGGTCCGCAAACCCAGCGAGGGTCTGCGCCCCAGGGCGCTGTCGGGGCCTTTCCTCAGGGAGGGTCCCGCGTCCTGGGCACCACCAATGCCCCCTGGACCCCAGTCCGCACCCAGGCTGGACAAGGGATTCTACATGGAAGCTCAGGTGTCTGGAAATCACTGGTCCATCCCCTGTTCCTCCTTTTAATGAGGGGAAACTGAGGCTAAGAGGCAGGGACTTGCCCAAGATCACATAGAGAGTTGAGGCCAGAACCCGGACAGAGACTCCAGGTCTCTTGCCTCCTCCTAGGTTCTCTTTCTACCCTTCCATCGATTTTGAAGCGGGCAGCTAAACGAGAAAATAAATCAATTTTTTTTTTTTTTTTTTTTTTGAGACGGAGTCTTGCTCTGTCGCCCAGACTGGAGTGCAGTGGCGCGATCTCGGCCCACTACAAGCTCCGCCTCCCGGGTTTACGCCATTCTCCTGCCTCAGCCTCCGAGTAGCTGGGACTACAGGCGCCCGACACCGCGCCCGGCTAATTTTTTGTATTTTTAGCAGAGACGGGGTTTCACTGTGTTAGCCAGGATGGTCTCGATCGATCTCCTGACCTCGTGATCCACCCGTCTCGGCCTCCCAAAGTGCAGGGATTACAGGCGTGAGTAAATCAAATGTTTATATTGCCCATGAAGCGTTTTTCATTCATCCATCCCTTCAATATATGGTTTTTGAGCATCTATTATGGACCAGACACTGTTTGGGTCCCTGAGTTCCATTAAGTTTCCTCACCTTTCTCTGTCTTTATCCTTGGAAAATGAAGATATTCAGAAAAAGGGCTCTGGGGCCCTTCATGCTAATATGATCAGTTGTCAAAAGAAAGCCATGATTTTATCATTCCCTGTGGGTAGGACCCGTCCATCTGAATTCTGTCCTCTAGAGCTACAGAGAAATCTAATCTCACCCTGGACAGACTTCTCTGAGGCTAATGACTGCACTTTCGAACAGGACAAATCTGCTTAAAATAGGATGAGGCTACAGTACGTACAATCTGTATTAGTTTTCTAGGGCTGTGGTAACCAATTGCCACAAACTGGATGACCTTATAAAACAGAATTTATTCTCTCGCAGTTCTTGAGGGCAGAAGTCCAAGATCAAGGTGTCAGCAGGGTTGGTTTCTACTGGAAGCTCCAGGGGAAGAACTGTTGCTTGCCCCTCTCCTAGCTTCTGGTAGTTGCCAATAATTCTTGGCACCCCTTGGCAGTAGACTCCAATCTCTGCCACCTTCTTCACATGGTGTTCTCTCCCCTGTGTCTCTGTGTCGAAACTTCCCTCTTCTCATAAGGACACCAGTTGTTGGATTAGGACTCACCCTATCCAATATGGCTTCATTTTAACTTGATTACATCTGCAAAGACCCTATTTCCAAATAAGGCCACATTCACAGGTTCTAAGAGGACAGGAATTTGGTGGGGGTAGACGCTATTCAACCCAGTGTACCATCTAAAATGCATCCATCAAAAAACAGAGATTTAGGGTGGGGCGTGGTGTAATACTAGCACTTTGGGAGGCCGAGGTGGGTGGATCACCTGAGGTCAGGAGTTCGAGACCAGCCTGGCCAACATAGTGAAACCCTGTCTCTACTAAAAGTACAAAAATTAACCGGGCGTGGTGGCAGGCACCTATAATCTCAGCTGCTCTGGAGGCTGAGGCAGGAAAATCACTTGAACCCAGGGGGTGGAGGTTGCAGTGAGCCGAGATTGCACCACTTCGCTCCAGCCTGGGCAACAGAATGAAACCCCATCTCAAAAAAAAAAATGGTGACATTTAATCTAACATACACAGGATGAGGCTCAAGCCAGAGAAAATAGTTCTCAGAGGGCACAGCAAAAGCACAGGTTCCAAAGTAGGAATAGGGTTGGCGGTTTTTGTATGCACAGTGCTAGGGGGCAGTGCACCAGGGCTTCCTGGGCCCACTTCATTAGGAGCAGCAAGTACCATGCCCAGGGCCCATGAGACTTTTAGGGGCCCACAAAAAGTGTGCTGATTTCTTTTAAAATCAGAAGGAAACAAATGAAATCTTAGAGTCAATGAATGTGTTTTTCTTTATAGCATGCAATTGAGAAATATAATGTTTAAATTTTTTTTTAATGGAGGAAGGGGCCCAGGGAGCCCAGAATGTGGCCCTACTCAGCTCCTAAGCCGGGATGCACTCATGGTCTGTGCTCCATAGAAATTTATTACATAGATTAGTGGAGCAGAGGCCAGCACAGAGGGCCAGGTCATGGATGGCCTTGGCCAGGAGTTTGGTTTATCCTCTAAATTCAGTGGGAAGCCTTGAACAACGCAGGGGTTAGGAGTTTTGTTTTTCAAAAAGATACAGATACAGGCTGGGCACAGTGGCTCATGCCTGTAATCCCAGCAATTTGGGAGGCCAAGGCAAGCGGATCACTTGAGGTCAGGAGTTCGAGACCAGCCTGGCCAACATGGCAAAATCCCATCTCTACTAAAAATACAAAAATTAGCCAGGTGTGGTGGTTTGCGCCTGTAATCCCAGCTACTCCAGAGGCCGAGGCAGGAGAATCATTTGAACCTGGGAGACAGAGTTTGCAGTGAGCCGAGATCACACCACTGCACTCCAGCCTGGGCAACAGAGTAAAAATCTGCCAAAAAAAGAGATACAGATATAGAGAAGACAGTTGAAACTCTGCACATAACTCTTATTTATTTATGGATGTTTAGCGACATGGGTCTCATTAACGTCGGCCAGGCTGGACTCGAGCTCCTGGGCTCAAGTGATCTTCCCACCTCAGTGTCCTGAGTAGCTGGGACTGCAGGCTGTGTATAACTTTTGTCTCCCCAGAACTAAACTACTAATAACCTATTGTTAACAGGAACCCTTACCAATAACATAAACAGTCAACACATATTTTGTACACATCAAATATACTGCGTTCTTATAATAAAGTAAGCTAGAGGAAAGAAAATGTTTCTAAGAAAATCATAAAGAAGACAAATATATTTACTGTTCATTAAACAGAAGTGGGTTGTCCTAAAGGTCTTCATCCTCTGTGTTCATGTTGCATAGGCTGAGGCAGAGGATGAAGAGGAGGGGCTGGTCTCAGGGGTGGCAGAGGTGGAAGAAAAGAAGTGGATAAGTGGACCTACAAAGTTCAAACCTGTGTTGTTCAAGGGTCACCTGTATAAAAAAGGGAGGTGATATGAACATGATTGAGATTAGGAATGAAGGAGAATCTAGGCATGGTGGCACACGCCTACCTTCCCAGCTGCTCAGGAGGCAGAATGGGGAGGATCACTTGAGCCCAGTTTGAGGCTGCAGTGAGCTGTGATCGCATCACTGCATTCCAGCCTGGGAGGTATACATAGCGCAGAGTAAAACCTTGTCTCTAGAAAAAAAAAAAAAAAAAAAAAAGAATGAGGGAAGGGAGTTTATCTCCTTCCTTAAATTAATCCCCTTTTGATTTTGAATTTTTTTTTTTTTTTTTTTTTTTTTTTGAGACGGAGTCTTGCTCTGTCGCCAGGCTGGAGTACAGTAGCATGATCTTCGCTCACTGCAACTTCCACCTCCTGGGTTCAGGCGATTCTCCTGCCTTAGCCTCCCGAGTAGCTGGGATTACAGGCATGTGCCACCATGCCCAGCTAATTTTTGTATTTTTAGTAGAGACGGAGTTTCACCGTGTTGGCCAGGATGGTCTCGATCTCCTGACCTCGTGATCTGCCTGCCTTGGCCTCCCAAAGATCTTGATTATTTTTTATAACAATATTTTTGTAATGAAACTTCTTTTAGTATACAGAGATCTTTTTCTAGCAATCCTCCTGCCTTGGTCTCCCAAAGTGCTGGGATTATAGGCATGAGCCACCACGCTCTGTCCAGAGATCTTTTTCAAAAACTTTTCAATAACAGCATTTTCTAGTTGGTCCTTAATTAATCAGGGCCTTTCTCAAATTCCAGGTAATTACTGATCATCTGCTCCAAGGAATATGGGAGTGGGAATATGAGGAATATAAGAGAAATGGAAGCTGTGTCTCGTCGTTAGGCTTACAATCCAGTTGGGCAATGCCACCCCAGCCCCATCTCTTTTTGCTGGGCATCAGTTTCCTCAACTGTGAAAGAGGATAATAAAATTGAATATGTATGTTTGAGAGAGAAATGAAATGAAAACATACATAATCTACTTGGGAGAAAAATATTCCAATAGGAGGTTGAAGCTGGCAATCTTGCATGCTAACCTGGACTGTTTTCTATCAAAATAAATGAGGTGGGACTTTCTGTGTATTTGGTTTTATTATATCTTTATTCCCAAGGTATGGTAATGCAATGATTATTTATATATGCTTAATAGATAAATTAAAATAAAATGATTGTTGACATATATAAGTATTGACATATAAACGAATGAAACTCTTAATCACCACAGAAGCCACTTCTAAGGATAGCTTTTGGAAAGCAAGAAGAGAAACTTCGCCAACTTCTTTCTATTTCATTATTCAATACTGTAGCCACTGGCCACATGTAGACATTGAACATTTAAATGTGGTTAGTCCACACCAGCCTGGCCAACAACAGCAATACCCCATTTCTACAAAAATAAATATAAAAATAAAAAATTAGCCAGGCATGGTGGCACACACCTATAGTCCCAGCTACTCAGGAGGCTGAGGCAGGAGGATTGGTTGAGGCCAGGAGTTTGAGGTTGCAGTGAGCTATGCTTGCACCACTGCACTCCAGCCTGAGCAACAGAATGAGACTCTGTCTCAAAAAAAGAAATGTGGCTAGTCCAAATGGAGATGTACTTTCAGTGTAAAATGCAGATGGAATTTCAAATAAAAATAAAATATCTCAATAATTTTTATATTGATTACATATTAAGTTGATAATATTTTGGATATATTGCATTAAATACCACAGCATTTATTTATTTATTTATTTTAGGCGGAGTCTTGCTCTGTTGCCAAGGCTGGAGTGCAATGGCACAATCTCGGCTCACTGCAACTTCCACCTCCCAGGTTCAAGCAATTCTCCTGTCTCAGCCTCCCGAGTAGCGGGGACTACAGGTGTGCACCACCATGCCCAGCTAATTTTTGTATTTTTAGTAGAGACGAGGTTTCACCATGTTGGCCAGGCTGGTGTCGAGCTCCTGACCTCAAGTGATCCACCTGCCTCAGCCTCCCAAAGTGCTGGGATTACAGGCATGAGCCACTGTGCCCAACCTCACAGCATTTAAATTAATTTTACCCTTTGTTTTCACTCTTTAAAATGTTGCTACTAGAAAATTTAAAACTACATAAGTGCCTGTAGTCCCAGCTACTCAGGAGGCTGAGGCAGGAGGACCCTAGGAGTTTGAAACCAGCCTAGGCAACATAGCAAGAACACATCTTTAAAAATAAAATAAAATAACCTATGTGGCTCCTATTACATTTCTATATTTCTGTTGGACAACACAAACATCATCACTGTGACCCAGCTCTGCCTGCTGCTAGAGGAGTGCAGTATCTGGAAACAAGTTAATTAAGCTCTCTGACCCTGAGTTCCTCATCTGTAAAATGGGGAATTATAACAGTACCCACTCCTCCAGGAATGCAATCAACTTAAATGAGATGACAGTGTGCAAAGCATTTGCTTTGCCTTGGTGGCGCCCAGCAAGCACTCGGGAAAGGTAAGTTTCTAGAATCATCATTCACTGGCCCCCTGACTCTAATTTTCTCTTACCATTTGGGAAATTTCTGTTTCCTTGCAGTTTCTATCTAACTGTGTAGTTGGGGCTTCGCTTGAAGAAATTACAGAGGAAGAGGAAGAGGAAGATGAAAATAAGTCAGCTATGCTGGAAGCTTCCTCAACCAAAGTGAAGGAAGGCACATTCCAGATTGTGGGCACGCTATCCAAGCCTGACAGCCCGCGGCCTGACTTTGCGATGGAGACGTACTCTGTAAGTCCCGGAGGCTCTGGCCAGGAGTAGACAGAGGGAAGAGTCACCTTCCGCTCCAACACCTTGACAACTTGTTTTACTGTTTGCCTCCCCTCCCCTCTCTTCCACAGACATGGCCAGGTTGAGGGAATGGCTTTCTCCTGTAATGGAGATTTACCTCACAGACCCCACTTTTAATTTTGGGCCAAAGCAAAGAGTTTAAATTAGATAGTGTTGGAAAGGATGGATCTAATTTGGACTTTCAGACTCATACAATTCTCCTCTTCAGCATATTCTGCCTTGCATTATCCAAGACGAGTCTGTGCCATGATGGGTGCCGTCTGTGAAGGAGAAATAGGCCAGGAGCAGTGGCTTATGCCTGTAATCCCAGCACTTTGGGAGGCTGAGGAGGGAGGATCGCTTAAGGCCAGGGGTTCGAGACCAGCCTGGGCAACATAGCAAGATCCTGTCTCTATTTTATATTTATGAAAATAATTTTTTAAGAGAAACATCCTTTGGTAATGCACCACTCAGGAATAATATACCATTGCTGTCTCCAGAAACAATGCTGTCTCCACGTGACAAATTCAACACAGTCCTAGTCCTGAGACATTTAAATGTCTGAGAAGAAGTGGCCCTCTTCTTCTCCTGGACCAACTCCTCCCTTACCCTGCCTGCTACTCTGGAGCCTACCATACAGCTTTCCACATGCTGTACCCTGGAGTGGCCTTCTCTCTCTTTTTTTTTATTCATCCTTCAAGACTTGTGTCGCTTCCTCCAGGAAGCCGTTCATGATTCCTACTTCTCCCTCACTCCCAGTTTGGATTCTGAGCTCTTTTCTGAGCTCCCATATCATCCTTTGCCTGCCTAGATCATAATGCTTTTCACACTCGTTGTTATCACCTGTCTATCGTGGGGGTCCATGGACATTGACTGTCAGCTCATTGAGGGTGGAGACCGTGACTTGTTTATCCGTGTGTTTATCCATGTATCTGTGGCACCTAACACAGCCACTGCCACAAAGTGGCCTCAATAAACACTTGTGGAATGGACAAATGCATCCCCTCCAGACATCTTTGGGACCTTCCCATTCACCTCCTTCCCCTGTCTTCTGGGTATTCTTTCCCATTCACCTCCCTTCTCTCTCTTCTTGCCACTGGCTTCTTACTCTATACCTACACATATGCTCAAATCATTCCTACTGTAAAAAACACTTAACTTGGCCTCCCTGCTGGCCACCAGCCTCTTTCTCTGCCCCTGGCCCCTGCCACCACTGAACTTCAGGAGACCAGTCACATTTGCAGGCCTCACCCCTTCACCCCCGCCATTCACTGGTCTATCCAATGCTGGTCGGCCCTGCCCACAACACTTCACAGGAGGTGCCCTGGCCGATGTCACCAGCAGTCCCCTGACTCCCGAGGGGCTTAGCTCACCTGGCTTCACAGCAGCAGCCTGGCTTCCCGAGAGAAACTCGCCTTCCCTTCTTGTGCCTCGGCTCTGCACTGACTAAGCGCCCAAGTCCTCCTTCCCAGCTTCTTTCTCTGGCTCCTTTTCCTCTTTTACCCTTTAAATGCAGTTTTCCCCAGAGCTCACTCCCTTCCTACAACAGATGACCTTCCTAAATCTTATCCAACCCTATAGCTTCAGCTTCCCATATAGCCAGTGCTTTTCTTGCCTGTCTGCAGCCTCCAAATCCAGCTGCCTCCTAGACCAGTCCCGGGTTGTCCTGCAGGCATTGCTAAATCAACATATCCAAAATCATATTTATTAGACCCCCCTACAAAAGCAATCTTTTTTTTTTTTTTTTTGAGATGGAGTCTCACTCTGTTGCCCAGACTGGAGTGCAGTGGCGCGATCTCAGCTTACTGCAACCTTCTCCTCCTGGGTTCAAGCGATTCTCCTGCCGCAGCCTCCCGAGTAGCTGGGACTACAAGCACGTACCACCACACCCGGCTAATTTTTTGTATCTTTAGTAGAGACATGGTTTCACTAAGTTGTCCAGGCTGGTCTTGAACTTCTGGTCTTAGATGATCTGCCCACCTTGGCCTCCCAAAGTGCTGGGATTACAGGCATGAGCCACCACGCCCGGCCCAAAACCACTCTTTGTATGACTTTGTACTACTGATTTTTATTAAAGACCTTGCTATCTCTATCAATTGGGGCTGTGTTGGACCGCATGTAATAGAAAACAGAGGTGACCCAAACTGGCTTAATAAATAAGGAAATTCATCAGCTTATGTAGCTAGTGGCCCAGAAGTGGAACCGGCTTCAGACCTGATCCACAGGCTCCAGCTCCTCTTCCTGCCCCTTCCTGGGCTCTGCCCTCCTTGAGGGATGACTTTATCTTCGGGCTGGCAGTAAGGCTGCAACAGTCCAGGGCCTTAGTTCATACACAGTGATGCTCTGGCAAAGCAAACTTCCAGAAGGTCTCAGAGAAAGGACGATGGACATTGCCAGCAGTCCCTGGCAAGCATCTCTTTGAGTCTCACTGTCGTGAATGGAGTCATTGTCCCTTTCCTGAGCCAGTCACTTACCCTTAGATCAATTAGGCTTATCCTTTAAGCCAGAAGAGGGAGTTAATTTTCCGCAGGCTGAGGAGTATCTGAAGCAAAATTGGGGTTCTGTTGAAGAAAAGGAAGAGGAAATGTAAGTTTGTAGACAACGAATAATGTCTTTTATCCCGTTCATTATGCACTCGCCTTCCATCAAAGCTGAAAACCTCAGAGAGCTGTGGGCTCTTCCCTTGCCCTTGACTCCTGAATCCTATTGGTCATGGGGTCCTCAGCACACCTCTCTGTCAGGTGTCCAGTCAGCCCCTCCTTTCCATTCTCATAGCCATGTGCCTTAGTCCTGATCTCCAGCATCTCTCACTACTCATCTGAATTTGATTCTGCGAATGTTTCCTGTGCACCCTAATGATCCACAGATGAACGTGGAGCTCACGGCTTGGCAGGGACTCTGTGACAGTAAATGTGGGGACAGAGGCATGTACAGAGCATCACCCAAGGCTCTCTGAAAGGGGCACCTAAGGAGTTCTCAGTCTTATCTAGAGAGACAGGCAAATGAAGCTTCAAATCCCTCCTGCCAAACAGATCGGGGCCTCCTATGCTCTGATCTTGAGATCCTGGAGCCTCCATTAGCACAAAGTCCTGCAGATGGCCCTCCCTTGGAAGGTTGGGATCTACTGGAGATGGTGGGGCTGAGGCTGGTCTTCCGTGGTTGAGTGGAGCTTGCAAGACAAGTAAGGGAGGAAGGAAACACCATGCAAGGGGGAATGCCTGGGAAAGTATGTGGTGCGCTGTGGCAGAGAAAGAGCATGGGTTATGGGGAGCCACAGGGAAGACACAAAGGTGGCAGAAAAGGTGGGGGAGAGTGCTCGCTTCAGCGGCACATATGCTGAAATTGGAATGATACAGAGAAGACCAGCAAAAAATGAATAAAAGGTGTGGGAGAGGTGAGAATGGAAACTGTTAGCCTGGTTCAGGTTATGAAAGGTGCCTCTACCTGGCTCAACAAGCCACCTGCTATTCCCTGAGCATCCTGGGTTCTGCCAGGTGAGCTTGTATTCATCCTTCCAGCCCAACTCAAATATCTTCTCCTATGAGACAAAATCATGTCTTTCTCTTAGTCCATTGAACCTCAAATGTACCTCTATGACAGCCCTTTCCACATTTGGGGCTTCTGTGTCTGGCTGTACAGGTTGCACACTGTACAAGAGTGCCTGGCTAAGGGCGTGAGTAGGGGCTGAAGAGCAGCCTGTTATGTTGGCTGTCCTGGACCCCAGAGTTTAGCCCTTCTTATAATTTTTTCACCAAGCAGGTTACCTTTTTTCTTATTTGTACAACGGCTTCATATGTGCTTGGTTGGGCCCTTGTCTACATTAGACCATAATTATTTGGTATAATATAAATCTTCTCAAGAAAGTGCATACACAGATGCACAAACACACACACAAACACACACACACACAATTCTTAGTGTCAGCAGCTATATATTATTCATTTTTGCCTCTATTACTACAGTCAAAAGCAGGGCCCACAAATGTTTGTTGGGTGAACAAATGAATGCACAAAAATGGTCAGTCCACATCAGGTCAGGACAACCATTCTCCTGAAAATGCGGCTGTTTCATCTTAAATAGAGCCAACCATAATTTGACACGTGTGCGTGTTTTTCTGTGGACACCACTCCCACCTGCTTTTACAAGCTGGAAACATAGATGCTATATCTTCTTTCTCTTGGGCCACATCTAGAATACATATCTTTGAGTCCTCGTATTCTCCCAGTGTTTTCTTCTTTTCTTTCATGTGTCATTTCTGGATCTTGATCCATCCTAGGTGTACTGGGAAAGTAGTTTCCTTTCCCACTGTCATGCTACTGGTGAAGTAAAAATCAATGTTTGGATCAAAATTGTCAGTGGCTTCCCTCTTGCACATTCAGCCAAGAGAAGGAAGTGAATGGCTGGTGGTATGGGTTGAGTTGTTTCTCCCCCACCCCCAAGAGATATATTGAAATCCTAACCCCCAGTATTTCTGAATATGGCCATATTTGGAGATAGGGTGTTTGCAGAGGAAATCCAATTAAATGGAGGTCATCAGCCAGGCGCAGTAGCTCACGCCTGTAATCCCAGTACTTTGGGAGGCCAAGCGGGCGGATCACCTGAGGTCAGGAGTTCCAGACCAACCCGGCCAACATTGTGAAACTCCGTCTGTACTAAAAATACAAAAATAGTGGGTGCCTGTAATCCCAGATACTCGGGAGGCTGAGGCAGGGAGAATTGCTTGAATCTGGGAGGTGGAGGTTGCAGTGAGTTGAGATTGTGCCACTGCACTCCAGCCTGGGCGACAGAGCGAGACTCTGTCATAAATAAATAAATAAATAAATAAATAAATAAATAAATAAACAAATAAATAAATAAATAAATGGAGGTCATTAAAGTGGGCTTATCATCCAATATGACCAGTGAGCTTATAAAAAGGGGAAATTTAGACACAGACGGCACACATGTAGAACACCATGTGAATATCAAGGTGGAGATCAGGGTGATGCATATACAAGACGAGGAACAGATTGCCAGCAAACAAGCAGAAGCTAGAGGAGAGGCACAGAACAGACTCTCCCTCTCAGCCCTTAGAAGGAACCAACCCTACAACACCTTGATCCTGGGTTTTTAGCTTCCAGAACAGTGAGACTTTGGTTGTTCAAGCCATGCAGTTTGTGGCAGTTTGTTACAACAGCCCTAGAAAACTAATGCAGATTCATCCAAAAGAATCTAGGGAACAGGGCTGGAGAAACTAGCAACCTAGTGCATGCTGTTGAATTTAACAAGGATGTATTAACCTTGCCAAGGCAGAACTGTCATTTCCTAAGGAAAGGCATCAACTTCCCTTTGTTTTTCAATAAAGGAAGAGACCCAGCTTGGTCTAAAAGGTTCTACTTTAATACAGTTGGTCAAGGAACTGCGGAAAATAGCTGATGTTCAGGACAATGGGAATAACAACTAATGCAAATCTTAGTTTGGAAATGCGGGGTCCTTTTATGGTTCTCTTAATGCACTCAAGGTATTGTACTATTGGGAAGTGTACTGGTATTCATGCAGCAAGGATTGACTAGTTAAAACACAATGATCAACAGCTGGCACCGAGACTCACGCCTGTAATCCCAACCTTTTGGGAGGCCAAGGTGGGCAGATCACCAGAGGTCAAGAGTTTGAGACCAGCCTGGCCAACATGGTGAAACCCCATCTCTACCATAAAGAAAAAAAAAGCCAGGCATGGTGGCATGTGCCTGTAGTCCCAGCTACTTGGGAGGCTGAGGTATGAGAACCACTTGGACCTGGGAGGGGGAGGTTGCAGTGAGCTGAGATCACGCCACTGCACTCCAGCCTGGGCAACAGAGTGAAACTGTGTCTCAAATTTAAAAAAAAAAAAAGCACCAAAAATGATCAGCAAAGCAGCAAAGTTACTTCTATTTAATGTATAAACTTTACATTTTTAATCATTAAAAGTTTCTGTATTTTTAAAATATTCCCGGCTGTCAACTGTAATAAGGTACCTTACATCTAGAAAGAGAACAGATTAAATCCATCTTGAGAATTCTGACAATCCACATTCATCATTCATCAGCACTTCTGAGTGATTCGTAGTATATAATTGCTCAAATAATCTTGCATAGAGTTTGAATTAGTTTTAAATGCCTCACTCATTTTCTTTCAGTGTGTTCTAATTCTTCCCTTCTGAATTGGAGTTTAAACAGCATGCAGAAATAGAACCTAAGATTATTATGCAATTTTTAAATCATCTGTTCCAAGCTGTTTTCATAAACTTCTTTGTTACTTGAAAACTACACACAGAAGAGAGTCGCAATTTCATTTTAAATAGAAATCCTCCTGCAAGTGTTTCCTGTGGGACTCCTCAGTGTAGCATATCTATTTTGAAAATTATCATTTCATTGAAATATTAAGGTTACCTTGTTAGCGTCTTGCTGCAAATGGCTGTCAATTTTCTTTTTCAGGCCATCTCTCGAGAAGACCTTCTCATGCGCCTGCTGGAGTGTGATGTTATTATTTATAACATCACTGAGAGCTCACAGCAAACAGAGGAAGCCATCTGGGCAGTCTCTGGTCAGTGAGGTGTACTCTTTTATCTCCAGGGATGCTATTGTAGTGCTGCCTACTTCACCTAATAGTCATCTAGGAACACTAGACAAAGTAGGGCTATAGAAAAACTGGTCTGAGACTTACCTAAAGTATGAAATCCATGATAATAATATGGATAGATACTTCTGAAGAATAGAATATTTTTAATTATCAAAAAAATGAAGGCCGGCACACTGACTCATGCCTGTAATCCTAATACTTTGGGAGGCCGAGGTGGGAGGATTATTGAGCCCAGGAGTTCAAGACCAGCCTGGACAACGTGACAAGACCTCGTCTCTACAAAAATAATAAAATAAAATAAATATATGTTTTTAAAATGAAACATTACCAGGCTGAAGTGACCTGATCATAGCTCACTACAGCCTCGAACTCCTGGGCTCAAAAGATCCTCCTGCCTCAGCCTCCTGAGTAGCTGGCACTACAGGCTTGTGCCACCATACCCCAGCTAATTTTTTTTTTTTTTTTGGCAGAGATGGGGACTTGCTATGTTGTCCAGGCTGGTCTCAAACCCCTGGCCTCAAGCCATCCTCCAGCCTCAGCCTCCCAGAGCACTGGAGTTACAGGCGTGAGCCACAATGCCTTACCAAAACATTTAACTTTTAAAATGCAACCTGACTCATTCCATAGGCGCTGCTTAAGGAGGTGGGGTTGAATGTACAGGGCAGATACAAAGACAGATAAGAAAAGGTACCCCAAGGCACAAGTCATCACACAAGAGACAAGGCACCCAAGAGAAACTTTAACTCAACAAAGGGGGGTGCGCTCACAAGAAAGTTATTTATAAGAGCCATGTGACTTTAAGAGGGGAGGAATTATTTCTAACTCGAAATATTTGATTCAATTCAATAAATGTTCCCTGATGCCAAAGGTCAAGGAAGGCTTGTAGAGAATGCTTGTATTTTGAAAGTGCTTTGAAAAATGTAATGAATTCTAAGGACCTCAAGTCTAAGAGAATGAAGTGGTGTTTAGCAAGGTGGTGCTTTTGTGATTCACCTCCTCCAAAGCAACCTCATTTTTTTTTTTTGAGACAAGATCTTGCTATGTCATCTTGCTTTGAAAAGTGTAATGAACTGTAATGTAAGGACC
Source organism: Gorilla gorilla gorilla (assembly GCF_029281585.2). Classification (NCBI taxonomy): domain Eukaryota; kingdom Metazoa; phylum Chordata; class Mammalia; order Primates; family Hominidae; genus Gorilla; species Gorilla gorilla. The sequence goes on from NC_073239.2 coordinate 113,363,547, forward strand.
TCAAGTCTAAGAGAATGAAGTGGTGTTTAGTAAGATGGTGCCTTTGTGTTTCATGTCCCCCCAAAGCAACCTCATTTTTTTTTTTTTTTGAGGCAAGATCTTGCTCTGTCACCCAGGCTGGAGTGCAGTGGCACTGTCTCGGCTCACTGCAGTCTTCACCTCCCGGGTTCAAGTGATTCTCCTGCCTCAGCCTCCCAGTGCTGGGATTACAGGAGTGAGCCACTGCGCCCGGCCAAGCAACCTCATTTAATACATCCAAATGCCTCCATAGGTGCCTCTTGATTGTGAATTTCAGACATTAACCACTGACTTCCTGCTATCACAGATGGGCATTGGCCTTTCTTAGGACCACCCTCTCCCCCTCAAGGAAATGTAACCTTTTCTCAAGCTTTGACACTGCATTTCCTTTCATGAGCTTTAAAATGTAGAGTGTTTTACTGCTTCCTTCTAACAAAGAGGTTCGAATAATCGAGAAAATTTTACTTTTCTATTTAGAGGAAAACTTTTAGCTGAATTACTTCATTTTTGAGATATAGAGTGTTTGTGTCTGCAAGAAAATATAGTCAGAGATCCTTCAATCTGTCACCAGAGTCACCTGGGGGGTATGGGGTTGGTAGGGCATGAGGTTGGTAAGGGATGGGGACTTTGTCATTTTACCTACTGCACATTCTTAGATTTTGTTTTTCTCTCAATGGATATGTATTCCTTTCTTTTTTTTTTTAAAGATAGGGTCTTGCTCTGTCACCCAGGCTGGAGTGCAGTAGTATATCATAGCTTACTACAGCCTCAAACTCCTGGCCTCAAGCAATCCTCCTGTCTCAGCCTCCTGAGTAGCTAGAATTACAGGTGTGCATCCAGCTATTTTTAAAAAATTTTTTGTAGAGACAAAGTCTAGCTATGTTGCCCAGGGTGGTCTCCAGCTTCTGGCCTCAAGCGATCCTCAGCCTCCAACAGGGCTGGGATTACAGACGTGAACCACCACACCCAGCTATGTATTATTTTTAATAATGTTTTATTAAATTATTTTTAAATGTCTTAGAATTCTCCTACCTTGCCTTTCGCAGATACTATGGAAGGAAGGCAAGATGACAGAAGAGAAAGGAATACATTATTAGAAAGGAGAGAAAATATCTGCATATAGATGAAGGGTGTGTTCAAAGGGGAACAAGCAGATCATTCTAGACCTGTTATAAATATCATAAATAAAAAAGGATAACCCAGTTAGAGGACCTCAAAGTGTGCCAAGTATTCACAAAATAGGCCAAACTAAAGCTCGGCAGGGCAGAAAGGTTAAAAGAGCAAAATTAAATTGAAGAGACAATTTTTGTTATTAGACGAAAAATAGAAACAAAAGTAACACAAAGTTTGGAATAATAGGTGATCATAGTGTTCCTAGACTTAATTCAATAACGCTTTCTCGTTTCAGGGTAGAAATCGATACATTTAGATCCAGGATATCAGCATTTCATTTTGTTGCTTTTGTTTAGGGAATCACCTCATGATACTAAAATCATACCATGGCAGCTGCATTACTTAGCCCCTCTGACAGTTTAATTAGACCTCACTTTGCAGCTCTGATATGTTTCTTTTTTTTTTTTTTTTTTTTTTTGAGACACAGTCTCGCTCTGTTGCCCAGGCTGGAGTGCAGTGGCGCAATCTCAGCCCACTGCAAGCTCCGCCTCCCGGGTACACGCCATTCTCCTGCCTCAGCCTCCCAAGTAGCTGGGACTACAGATGCCCGCCACCACGCCCAGCTAATTTTTTGTATTTTTAGTAGAGACAGCGTTTCACTGTGTTAGCCAGGATGGTCTTGATCTCCTGACCTCGTGATCCGCCCGCCTCGGCCTCCCAAAGTGCTGGGATTAGGCTTGAGCCACCACGCCCGGCCGATATGTTTCTTGAAAATTATACATCATGGAGAATATGTTAATGGAATCCCTTAGCCAAATACATTCAAGGAGATTCAATGCTTAAATGTGTAGAGAGCCTTTTTGCAAAGCAGCAAACCCTTTGGAAATAAAATGCTCACCTTTCTCTCCACCTCTATCCTAAATATGAATCCCTACAAGTTGTTGATTACCAAATGTTTCTGCCTTATCAGTGCTCTCCACTACAGCCCACAGCCCCAGGGGTGGAGTGGGAAGGGTGGGCACACCCCGAATTACTTCCTTCCACGATGGCTTTCACTGAACAGGGTTGCCTTATGGGAACTCCTAAGAGGCCCTTACTTTCTGATGTGGGGCCTCTGCTGCCCCATCCCCAGCCTGCTCCCTTTTCTGGGCAGCTGGCTAGGTGGCATGGTGGGTACAGCATGGGCCTGGCAGCCAGACAGCCTGGATTGGACTCTCTGCCCCATCACTTCCCTCTATGATCCTGGGCAAACTGTGCCTCGGTTTCTGCATCCGTAACCCAGAATACCTATCTCATGGTGGGGGGAATTCAACAAAGCCCATGAGTTGTTCTAATAAGGATCCTATGATCCTTACTGTCACCAGCCCTCCCAAAAAGTAAAAGCACATGGCCAGAGGCCAGAAAACAGAAAGGGGCCACAATTTTGAGCTCAGCTCAGAAGGGATCAGGCAACTGATGAGCATAGTGGAGAGAAAGGGCTGCAGTGGAGAGCACTGATGAGACTGAAATGCTTGGTTGTGAGCAACCTGCCGGGATCCGTATTTCGGATACAGGTAGCGAGAAAGCAGGGGGAGTTTGAAGAACGGTGATGGGAACAGGTCAAAGAAGCATCAGAGGTAACAGCACCCTGGTGTTAAGTGGCTCCTACTGGTGACTAATAGTACACGTGATTTAGAAACCAAGTTGTGCGTGGATCCAAATAACCACTCTGCTTTTTGGCCCCACAGCACTCAGTGAAGAAGTCAGCCACTTTGAAAAGCGAAAGCTATTTATTTTACTATCGACGGTGATGACTTGGGCGCGCTCCAAAGCCCTGGACCCCGTAAGTAGAGCGTTAGCTTTCCTTTAGGTAACATTTCAGCCATAACACCTTGTAATCTGTGTGTGGAGGGAACTTCCTATGGCGAGTTGTGTATTCTCCCACTCCTGAATCCTATCGCATAATAAGCACCCAGCAGAGTTTACTGACTCTAAGCACATTCAATTCTAAGGGATTTCATTGTTTTATATGCCTCTAAGAAGGAAAAATATGCTGCCTATGAAACTATAGCAAAGCTTGCTTATCACTTATGGTATGTATTTTAAACATATTGAAAGAGCTCTCTTATAGACTTACTTAGACCCATATTTTTGTCACATAAATTCTTGTGCATACATTAAAAAGAAATATAGGCTGGGTGCGATGGCTCATGCCTGTAACCCGGCACTTTGGGAGGCCGAGGCGGGTGGACCATCTGAGGTCAGGAGTTTGAGACCAGCCTGGCCAACATGGCGAAACCCTGTCTCTACTAAAAATACAAAAATTACCTGGGCATGGTGCCAGGTGCCTGTAATCCCAGCTACTTGGGAGGCTGAGGCAGGAGAATCCTTTGAACCCCGGAGGCGGAGGTTGCAGTGAGCCAAGATCGCACCACTGCACTCCAGCCTGGGCAACAGAGTGAGACTCCATCTCTAAATAAATAAAGGAAGAAAAAGAAAAAGAAAATATAAGTAAAATACAGTGACTATAGTATTCCCCTAAACTTCCTAATATTCAGAGTCCATCTCTGAATCACACCACATTCTGTCTTTTTCCACACAACTCAGTATAAAACTCCTGAAGTACGTGGTTATTACGTTGCAAGAAAACATGAGCCACAGTCATTCTTCCAACATTCTCTTGACTAATGTAAAATTGATGTTTGCTGCTCTGTTTCTGTGCCTTTGTGCCTATGCACTACCTTTCCATTTCAGTGCTGAATCATGGTACACTCTTTTAAAAGGCAATTAAATCAACGCGAGTAGTTGACTCAACTTGAAGTGATAACAATAGCAATGGTGTGTTCAAGGTCACTGAGTCACCGGCAGCGACATTGCCAGCGCTTCCTGGCTGACCACAATGATACACCATTGATCCCAGATATGTTCTAATTTCAGAAATGCTAAATGTGAAAAAGTGCATGATATGGTCAATGGAATATATTATATATAACAAGGAGATATTTAGGGATTCATCACACTTATTGCATCAAATGCTTTGTATTTGATTAATTGTCTCTCCCCTGGTGGACTGAGAACCCCCTGAGGGCAGGGACCACAGGTTTCATGCTCTTTCCTTGTAAAGTTTATTGAACTACTTTGGATGCCATCACCTCAAGGAGCAGGTCATGGTCATTTTATTCCTGTTATAGTCCCTTCCCTCAGAGTGTCCAGCTAAGTGTCCACTATAAAACAATTATGAGTCAATGGACTGGCTGACCACTGTGCTAGCATCCGGACTGATTGTCCCAACCAAAGTAAGCAAAATAATGAATAAGTTCAACAACGGACTTCAGGAACAGCTGGGCCCAGAGGATTCAACGATGTCCTCAGTGCTCACTGACTCTTTTTTTTATGGTTTCTTTTCTGCTCTGAGTAGACTTCACTCTCTAGTAAGCCTCCTACACTGAATGGACTGAGAATGGAGAAGAGATGGTTCCCCAAAGAAAACATGGAGCAGTGGCTCCTGCGTTAGCTCCTGTCCTTGTGGCATGCTCTCATCCTGTCACTGTGGTTTTAATTTGCATTTCCCCAATGACAAATGATGGTTTTAAATGATTTATCAAGGTATAATCAGTGTACTAAGCCAGGTGTAGTGGTGCTTGCCTATAATCCCAGCACTTTGGGAAGCCAAGGCAGGAGGATTGCTTGAGCTCAGGAGTTCAAGACCAGCCCAGGTAACAGGGCGAAACCACGTCTCTACAAAAAATGCAAAAATTAACCAGGTGCCGTGGCAAACCTGTAGTTTCAGCTACTCAGGAGGCTGAGGTGGGAGGATTGCTTGAGCTGGGGAGGTCTAGCCTGCAGTGAGCTGAGATCACACCACTGCACTTCAGCCTGGGTGACAAAGTGAGACCCTGCCTCAAATAAATAAATAAATTTACTGTATTGTATACAGTGAAGTTAACCTTTTATAGTCCTGAGTTTCAACAACTGCATGCAGTTGTACAACCACCACAACAATTAGGATACAGAACACTTTCATCACTTGCCAAAATTCTCTACCTCATGCCACACACAAAGTCAATTCCAGTTGGATTACGTAACTAAACTTAAAAAGCAAAAACTTTAAATTTTTAAAAGAAAAATTAGGCCCAGCCCAGTGGCTCACGCCTATAATCCCAACACTTTGGAAGGCCAAGGCAGGCGGATCACTTGAGGTCAGCAGTTTGAGAGCAGCCTGGTCAACATGGTGAAAACCCATCTCTACCAAAAAATACAAAAATTAGTTGGGTATGGTGGTGCGCGCCTGTAGTCCCAGTTACTCAGGAGGCTGAGGTGGGAGAATTGCTTGAACCTTGGAGGCAGAGGTTGCAGTGAGCAGAGATCGCACCACTGTACTCCAGCCTGGGTGACAGAGAGAGGCCCTGTCTCAAAAAAAAAAAAAAAGGAAAAATTATAGAATTTATGGAGGATTCCTCAAACAAGACCAAATACTGCTAAATATTTTTTAATTGACAAATCTAGCTGCAATAGTATTAAAGAAGTAATAAATAATATTTGTGTTTGAGATTTGCTTCTAAATAATCCAGGAGGATGAGGAAGTCAGTGGGGGGTATAGATATAACAAGACCGATTACGCAAAACAAACAAGCTTGTCCCCAACAAGTCTAATTGAAGGGGGCGTGGCAGAAGATGTGGCATCCGTTCGAAGTCAGAGTGAGCTGAGTAAGACTTTTGCTTGCAAGCAACAGAATCCAGCTTTCTTAATCAGAAAGAAGACGTGTTAGAAAGACATACACAATGTCTTACAAAACCCACGGTCAGAGATGCCACTGGGCGCCAAGGACTGGGAGCCATGGGGAGCTTGGTAAATTCTCCTACTTTCCTCTCTGCTTTTCTCTGCTTCTGTCTCTTTGTCATTGTCACAGGAAGTCTTTTTCGTTTTGTTTTTAGAGACGAAGTCTATAAAACAGAGACCTCCAAAGAAGGGTTTCCTCTGCCAGATTTACCAGGGTTGGCTTTTGAAAGGAGAGTTCTAATCATGGACTCTAAATCGTAATCCCTATAAGATAGACTTGGGATGGGAAGAAGAAAGGTGAGCTGCAAGGACTCCTGGTACTTTCTTCCTTTCTTTCTTTCTTTTTTTTTTTTTTTTGAGATGAAGTCTTACTCTGTCGTTCAGGCTGGAGTACAATGGCACAATCTCAGCTCACTGCAACCTCCGCCTCCCAGGTTGAAGCAATTCTCTTGCCTCAGCCTCCCGAGTACCTGGGATTATAGGAGCCCGCCACCACACCCAGCTAATTTTTGTATTTTTAGTAGAGATGGGTTTTCACCATGTTGGTCAGGCTGGTCTCGAACTCCTGACCTCAGGTGATCCACCCGCCTCCGCCTCCCAAAGTGCTGGGGTTACAGACACGAGCCACTGCGCCCAGCCGTGACTCCTGGTACTTTCTTAGCTCTCCCTTGGCCTTGCAGTACTTTTTTTTTTTTTTTTTGAGACAGTCTTGCTATGTCACCCAGGTTAAAGTGTGGTGGCATGATCTTGGGTCACTGCAGCCTCCACCTCCCAGGTTCAAGTGATTCTCCTGCCTCAGCCTCCCAAGTAGCTGGGATTACAGGCACGTGCCACCACTCCTGTCTAATTTTTTGTATTTTAAGTAGAGATGGTGTTTCACCGTGTTGGCCAGGCTGGTCTCAAACTCCCGACCTCAGGTGATCTGCACACTTCAGCCTCCCAAAGTGCTGGGATTACAGGCGTGAGCCACTGCTCCCAGCTACACAGGAAGTTTTAACAGCCAAGGAAACCGGTTCTAAGTAAAGAAAGAGTCACTAACATAATAGGTTGGAAAAAAATCATTGTCAGCTGATGACCTTATAAAAGATAAGCTCTGTCACTATGAAAAATGTCCCAACAGCAGCCCTTCTGAGCACCCCCAGTACACAAATTGTATTCTGTAAGTCTGTTTTCCAGTAGAAGTTAACTCCAGGACTCTGGAGTTGGGAGGGAGTTGATTCTGTGTCTTGGGCCAGTGAAAACTGGGATAGGCTGGAACCTATTGTTGATGCTACAGAGCCACGATCTGTTCAGAGATGTCCTGAGTAGGCCTGAGAGGACAAAGAGTGTCCCCACCAGCCACACTGTGAGAAGGCGAGCACCGCGAAAGTGATTCTGTCTGTTGGGTGTTTCCCACCTGCCCCTCCAGAGCCACTCTCTGCTCTTCTCCACCCTGCTCCAAACTTGTAGTCTAGATCAGCAAGCAACCTTGTCCTCTGCTCCTAACTGGGTTTGGCCAGTGGGGCTCACTGGTGAGAGGACAGGGGAATTGAGAAGAATGAGGTCAGATCACTTATTCCCCTAGCTCCCTTCGGCAGAGTTGCAGTGGGTAGGCTGAGTCTCTGAACCCAAGCCACTGCGCCTGCCGGGCAACCCCTGTCCCTGGGCTCTAATCGTTGCCTGCCCACTCAACACGTTTGGATTTAGGAGTAGTACAGAGCACCTGTTCCTGGCTCCAGGTGACGTGGTTTCCCTACACCCTGCCCACATCTTCGTAAACAGTCCTGTTATTAAACTCTCTTGAAATTACCCAACGTTGAATATGCTGTTTCTTTCCCACGAGGATCCTGACTAATACATTATGCTTAATTGAAATCAGTTGAGTATGTGAAAAGCCATCACTCCATAATGTAACTCAGAAAAGTGAATATTAGATTGTTGTAAATGCTGCTGGCTTCCTGTCATGATGCCACCCCACTGTCTTCCTTGCCAGCAGAGCCATGACTTGTTAAGTTCAAGTGTCCACACTGCCCATGAAATCTAGAGAAGGGAGATTCTATCCCCATTCCAGGGGAAAATCCTGATTGATCCAAACTAGCCATGATGGTTCTATTCTTCTTGCCGATGATTGGCTAAGGGGTGGGCATGCAATCCAATTTTGGGATGTGGGATGTAACAAACCTACCCCCAAAATGTAGAGTGGCTTACACATGGAGGAAGTTTGTATCTTGCTCAGGTAAAAATGTAAAACAGGTGTTGCTGATGATCAAGTCAGTCTTCTCCCAACTCTGATTCAAGATCCAGGCTCCTTCTGTTGGATGGCTCCAACGCCTTCCAGAATTACCTCTGGGGCTGTCGTGCACACTTGCATCAGGCCTGTGGAGGGGAGAGAAACACAAAAGATTATGCATGGGAAGCTTTATGAACCAGGCTTGGAAGAGATGCTCATCACTTCTGCAAATTTCTTTGACTAAAACTCAGCCCATAGCTGAGGAGCCCGGAATATGTAGTCTAACTGCATCCAGGAAATCAGTCTGGTTTAGTCTCTGGCACAGAGGAAAGATGGCCAGGAGACTCCCAGGAAGGGCTCATCCCTGATTAGGAGAGACTTCAAGGAAGACACGGGCTTTCTTTCTTTGTGGATGTTGTCATATCTGGATGTGAAGCTCGGACTGCTGCTACTAGTCTTGCTGTGATCCTGAAAAGGAAGGCCACACATAGGAGGCAGAGCTCAGAAGGCATCAGAACAGCAGAGCCAGTTTCCAGTGCAGGGCCTGGGGAAGGTGTGGTAGGCGCTATGTCTGGCCACGAAGGTGGCAAGAAAAAGTCCCTAAAACAGCCCAAGAAACAGGCCAAGAAGACAGATGGAGGTTGAAGAAGATAAGGATTCCTTCTTTTTTTTTTTTTTTTTTTTTTTTTTTAGTGTGGCGCAGGCTGGAGTGCAGTGGTACAACCTGGGCTCAGCTCACTGCAACCTCCACCTCCTGGGCTCAAGTGATTCTCTGGCCTTAGCCTCCTGATTAGCTGGGACTACAGGCACCTGCCGCCATGCCCAGCTAATTTTTAAAATGTTTTTGTAGCGACAGGGTTTTGCCATGTTGCCCAGGCTGGTCTCAAATTTCTGGGCTCAATTAACCCACCTGCCTTGGCCTCCCAAAGTACTGGGATTACAGGTGTGAATGACCAAACATGGCTGAAGATCAGGCTTTCAAGCAGAAACAAAAAGAGGAGCAGAAGAAATTTGAGGGGCTAAAAGCAAAGGCCATGGGGAAGGGACCCCTCGCCACAGGTGGAATTAAGAAATCTGGCAATTGGCTGGGCATGGTTGCTCACACCTGTAACCCCAGCACATTGGGAGGCTAAGGTGGGAGGATCACTTGAGCCCAGGAGTTCAAGACCAGCCTGAGCAACACAGCAAGACACCATCTCGAAAAAAATAAAATAAATAAATATTTTGAAAAGAAAAGAAAAAAGGAAGTCTGGCAAGCAGTAAGCTGTTCCTTGTGCCTGAGGCGATGGTGACCCTTGATTCCATGCATATTTGAACATCTGGATTCCCTGCATCACATCTTTTGCCACCTATAGCTGGAATGAAGTGTTGTCTGGGAGTCTACTGTACATTTAAAAATAAACTCTTGGAAAAAAGAAAAACAAAGAAAAAGAACAGCAGAGGCAGGCCAGCCCATGGTGCCTGGAGCCACCCGACTTAGGAACACTACTTATGGGAGATGATTTTCCCAGTGCGTAGGTCTTTTTGAGTTTGGTTTTCTGTTGCTGGTAGCCAAAAGCATCCAAATGGATAAAAACTGCACAAAAATCAGTTTTGTTACAAATGAAGGGTAAATATTAATTTATTAATTAATTTTAATACATTAATTAATTAAATTTAATTAATACATTAATTTAATTAATACATTAATTAATTAAATTAAATTAATACATTAATTAAATAATTAAGGTATCAATTTTAATAATAGGACAATCTTAATATATATTGGGGTTGGTTTTTCCCTTAGAACCTGTTTGTATTTAAAGTCTAGCTATGTACTTGTTTCTGTATGTGTGAATAAAGAGATATAACCCAGAGGTGACCCTGATTCAACCAAATACTCCAGAACAAGGGCCGACGGGCTCTGATTGTCACACATAATAACCAGGGAGAAACAGAGTCCACCAAGTGATCCACGTGGGCAATCAAACACAATGACCAATTAAGAAGAGAATCCAGGCTGGGCACAGTGGCTCATGCCTGTAATCCTAGCACATTGGGAAGCCGAGGCAGGTGGATCACCTGAGGCCAGGAGTTCAAGACTAGCCTGGCCAACATGGTGAAACCCCGTCTTTACTAAAAATACAAAAAAATTAGCTGGGTGTGGTGGTGCATGCCTTTAATCCCAGATACTCGGGAGGCTGAGGCAGGAGAATTGCTTGAAGCCAGGAGGCAGAGGTTGCAGTGAGCCAGGATGGCGCCACTGCACTCCAGCATGGAGACAGAGTGAGACTCTGTCTCAAAAAAAAAAAAAAAAAAAAAAAAAAAAGAGAATCCAACAGAGAGCTAGAGTGTTACAAGAAAACAGATTTGCCCATTGGCCTGATAAAGGGCAGGGGAGATTACTCTGTAGACTATGTTCTTTACCTCCTAGAAAGAGGAAGCCTCTAAATGAGCTTAGTAATTATAACAAGATAGTAGTAAGGCAGGCTGAGTTTCCAGAAATGCTGACAGCCATCCATATATAATGTAACAATGAAAGGATCACGGCTGTAACCCCTGCTAAAGGAAAGGTCAACCACTTACCCTTTACTGGAAAGACAAATGATGCAAACAGTTGGGAGGAACTAAAACCCATATTAAAGGTTTGGGTTCAAAATACACTGTATTTGTTGTGTTTGTAACAAGTGAAATTTAAGGACTAAAGGGAACACAGCCTAGCAACTGGTCACAAAGGTGCATCATACACAAACAGATCTCTGTCCCAACCAGGAATCAAGGAATGACAGCCCAGAACCTGCGGCCCCCTCTGGTTGGAATTTATGGGCTCCATTGCCATTGGCCAGAGAGAGATTGATCTTCCTTTTCTCTCAGTCACTTTCTCAAAATGTCAGGGAAGAGATTGGCCATTCAACCTATGGTTCTCTTGTGGTTCACCTCATGGAATGTGACCATTTCCCTGGCAGCCGTTGAGGACAAAGGGTAGGGCAAATCCAGAAGAGGGGTGTTGGGCCAGTCACAGGGAGCAAGGAGGGTGGGTTAGGTGACCTGGCCCAGCATGCCATGTGAGCCAGGGCTACAGAGGGGCCAGGACTCAATTCATCCTGAAGGCAAAGCTGACTACACAGTTTCCAGACTGGAGCTGGCAATGAAAATACAGGACACCCAGTTAGATCTGAATTTCAGATAGACAGTGAATAATTGTTTAGCATACCTATACCCTGTACAATATTGAAGACAAGCTTGTACTAAAAATTTAGTCATTTGTTTATCTGAAATTCAAATTTAGCTGGATGTCCTATGTTTTACCTGGCAACCCTACATGTAGGCCACTAGACCTGTTTACGAGGACAGTTAATTGTGCAATATGTATTCACTAGGTATCTACTGTGTACACAGAATTGAAGTGGATCTTCCCCTCAACAACTCATTCTCCCAGCTTTCTCCCAAGGACATCTCCTAGCATCTCAGTTGCTCTAGCCTCACTCCCCTCCTCCCACCAGTCAACTCATTGGTAAATTCTGTTCATTCGTCATCCGAAATGTATCATAAACACATTTTGTTCTCTTTGTATCTATGGCAACTTTCTAGCCAGCCTCAGCCTTTAGCTTCTTGGACTACTCAAGTGGTTGTGCAGCTGGGGCCTGCCTTTGCTCCCTCCAATCCATCCTCCATAGCACCACCTCAGCCATTTTGTTGAAATGTCATTCACAACTCTGATATATCAATAAAAAACATGTATCAGAATATCACAGGTACCTCCAGAATCTGTACAAGGGTGATATATCGAGTTAAAAATACACGTATCAATCAATAGCAAACCAGATGGCTAAAAGAAAGAAATACATGTATTGGAATATTACATATACCCCAAATATATGCACTATTATATATTACAATATGTATCAAAATATTAAATTAAATATGAAATTCAGATCACGTTGCAGTCCTGCTTTAAAAGCGAAAAACCCAACTGGGCTTAGTAGCTCAAGCCTGTAATTCCAGCACTTTGGGAGGCTGAGGCAGGAGGATTGCTTGAGACCAGGAGTTTGAGACCAGTCTGGGCATCACAATGAGACCCTGCCTGTACACAAAACAATTTTTTTTGATTAGCCTGGCATGGTGGCAAGCGCCTGTAGTCCCAACTACTCAGGAGTCTAGGTGGACTCAGCTGTTCCCAGGAGGTTGAGGCTGCAGTGAGCTGTGATTGTGCCACTGTGCCCCACCCTGGGCAACAGAGTGAGACCTTGTCTAAAAAAAAAAAAAAAAAAAAAAAAAAAAGGCTTAAAACCCTTCCATAGCCTTTTATTGCTATTGGAATGAATCTAAAGTCCTCAGCGTGGCTCAGAAACCCTGATAATCTGGCTCTCACCTACCGCATCCCCTACCAATTCCCAGCTTGGCTCCAGTCATTTTCTCAGGAGCAATTGTACTCTTACCTCAGTAGGGCTTTTTGTTTTTGTTTTGAAAAGAATTTTTGCTCTGTCGCCAAGCTGGAGTGCAGTTGTGCAGTCTCGGCTCACTGCAACCTCAGCCTCCCAGGTTCAAGCGATTCTCCTGCCTCAGCCTCCCGAGTAGCTGGGATTACAGGCACCTGCCACCAAGCCCAGCTAATTTATGTATTTTTAGTAGAGACAGGGTTTCACCATGTTGTCCAGGCTGGTCTTGAACTCCTGGCCTCAAGTGACCCACCCACCTCAGCCTCCCAAAGTTCTGGGATTACAGGCGTGGGCCACCTCGCCTAGCCTCAGTAGGATTTTCACTGTGTGTTTCTCCTGCCTCCTCAGTTGTTTCCTTGTAAGCTCTGGGCTCGAAAGCTTTGGATTGGTTATTTAACTTAGACCAAGGTATTGTGATTGAAAGGTTCCATATTGAACACCATATTTTTAAAACCCTGAAACCCTGCTCCAACACGGATCTCTGAATTTGGAAGGATTTTTGCCAAATCACACTGTTGCATGGCTCTCAATTATTTCTTCTGATTCCAGTAGATTTTAACATAGTTATTTTGGTTGCATCCCTCTATGGGACTGCACAGGCTGTGGGTTGTGGAGAGACTGAATATAAAGGACAGGTCAGTGAACTGTCAAGAAATATTTTTAATCCCTCATTCCCAGGACGTACTTAATCTTAACCAGTGAAACCAATTTTTAAAACCAGAGTCAGTGACCTGCACATGCAATGTCCTTTTTAACATGTTATTTATTTTGGGGAGGGCCCATGTGGCAAAGAAAAAAAAGAAAAAAACAATTTAGGTTAAAAAAAATAAAACTACAGGCTGGGGCGAGGTGGCTCATGCCTGTAATCCCACCATTCTGCGAGGCCAAGGAGGGAGGATTGCTTAAAGCCAGGAGGTGGAGACCAGCCTGGGTAACAACTGGAGACTCTGTTTCTACAAAAAAATAAAATAAATGAGCTGGGCACGGAGTTGTGTGCCTATATAGTCCCAGCTACTTGGGAGGCTAAGGCAGGAGGATCACTTGAATCCAGGATTGCAAGGCTGCAGTAAGATATGATCAGGCCACTGCACTCCAGCCTGGGCAAGAGAGCAAGGCCCTGTCTCTACCAAAAAAAAATTATATTTAATATTAATACCTTTATGGAATCTCAGTGGCAACCTGCTACCATCTCTGCGAAAGACTTTTAGTTTTTAATTTTGTTTAGATTAAATTTAAATTATAAAATTTGTCTCCTAAAGCATTTTTTTTTCTTTTTTCTTTTTCTTTTTTTTTTTTTTGAGACAAAGTCTTGCTCTTCTCCGCCAGGCTGGAGTGCAATGGCGCGATTTCGGCTCACTGCAACATCTGCCTCCTGGATTCAAGCAGTTCTCCTGCCTCAGCCTCCCGAGTAGCTGGGATTACAGGTGCCTGCCACCACACCTGGCTAATTTTTGTATTTTTAGTAGAGACGGGGTTTCATCATGTTAGCCAGGCTGGTCTCGTGCCTGCCACCACGCCTGGCTAATTTTCATATTTTTAGTAGAGACGGGGTTTCATCATGTTAGCCAGGCTGGTCTCGAACTCCAGACGTCAGGTAATCCGCCCACCTTGGCCTCCCAAAGTGCTGGGATTACAGGCATGAGCCACTGCGCCCGGCCTCCTAAAGCATTTTTAAGAAGAGTAAATCACTATTCAAATAAGTGGTATGGTTGGATGTAGTGGTTCACGCCTGTAATCCCAGCACTTTGGGAGGCTGAGGTGGGCAGATCACCTGAGGTCAGGAGTTCCATACCAGCCTGGCCAACATGGCAAAAACCTGTCTACTAAAAATACAAAAATTAGCCAGGTGTGGTGGCACGCACCTGTAATCTCAGCTACTCAGGAGGCTGAGGCAGGAGAATCACTTGAACCTGGGAGGTGGAGGTTGCAGTGAGCCAGGATTGTGCCACTGCACTCCATCCAGTCTAGGAGGATGCTACTATCATCATCGACAGAGAAAGACTCCATCTCAAATAAAAATGAAATGAAATGAAATAAAATAAAATAAAATAAAATAAGCAGTATGGCCAGACTCGGTGGTTCATGCCTATAATCCCAGCACTTTGGAAGGCCGAGGCAGGAGGATTGCTTGAGCCCAAGAGTTCAAGACCAGCCTGGGCAACACAGCGAGACCCTGTCTCAAAAATAAAAAAATAAATCAAGCGGTAGTTTTAAGCTTTATTTGAGCTTAAAGGAACATCTCTTTAGCCTTAGAAGTCACACATATCTCTAATTCACCAAGTCTGTACCTTTTCTTTCTTTCTTATAATAGGAGGATTCTGAGGTTCCATTCACTGAAGAAGATTATCGAAGAAGAAAGTCTCATCCTAATTTTCTGGACCACATAAATGCTGAAAAAATGGTCCTCAAATTTGGAAAAAAGGTAAGTCTGGCATAGTGGAATGTGGACATCATCTGAAGTCTTTAAACATCTCTTTGTGTAGTTTCCTGGGACTTACCCCACGGATGTCTGAGCTTTAGGCTCACCCCAGGATACACTGTCCTTAGGGGTCCTGGCCCAGGTTCTGGTCCAGCATACTGGGTTGAAAGCCCTGCATCACCACCCAGCCAAGCTTGAGCCGTCACCCACAAAGGGGTCTGTGTGTCTGAAAAGCTGTTTGGCCCAAAAGAGGCAAATAACTCGGAGTTGTAATGGGGAACAGGGGAACCACATTTTCCCTGTTCCCAGAATCTATCTCATTTGTTTCTTAAAACAACTCTGAAAAGTGCCTATTAACCTCCTCTTATGAATAAGGAGATGGGAGCTTCCAGAGGTTAAATAATTTGCCCAAGGTCACATAACTAGGATTTACTGAGCACTGTCCTGAGCGCATCTCAGCCTTGACTCGTCTACTCCTTCTAACAAGGCTGTTATCTACGCACATTGATGTCCTCAGTGCATTTCCTGGCGTGGAGCTGAGATTCAGTCTGAGAGCCATCAGCCACCAAAGCCTGCTGGGTTCGCTTTTTTTCTTTGGAATCCAAAACCCCATCATTCAATAGAATTGATCTTGACACATCCTTGGTCACTCACTGGTCATTAAGACATTCTCGTAGCTTTTTTTTTTTTTTTTTTTTTTGAGATGGAGTCTCGCTCTGTCGCCCAGGCTGGAGTGCAGTGGTGCGATCTTGGCTCACTGCAACCTCTGCCTCCTGGGTTCAAATCATTCTCCTGCCTCAGCCTCCCGAGTAGCTGGGACTACAGGCATGTGCCACCATGCTCGGCTAATTTTTTGTATTTTTAGTAGAGTCAGATTTCCACCATGTTAGCCAGGATGGTCTCGATCTCCTGAACTCGTGATCCGCCCGCCTTGACCTCCCAAAGTGTTGGGATTACGGGCGTGAGCCACTGTGCCCGGCCCCTTCTGTTGCAGCTATTGCAGTATCTGGCCAGCAGCCCGCAATGCAAAGGGGCTATCTCTTTGTTCCCAGGCAGATTGGCAGGTTGAGAAATAATAGACACACACAAGATAGTGAAAGCTGGGTCCAGGGGGGTCACCGCCTTCTGGTCCCACGGTGCCAACAATGCACTGGATATACCAGCATTTATTATTAAGTTTAGTGAGGGCGGGGATAGGTTAGTGAGGGATTTAGGGTCATTTGATTATGAGGTGAGATGGTCACATGGGGATGAAGTAATTCTTTAACATAACATCTGTATGCAGAAGTACAGTATACAGGGATAAGAATTTACAATATAGTGTGTGCATCAGTAATTTCTAACAGAGCCTTAAAACAGAAACACAGTCTTTCCATAACCTGTGATTAGCAAGGTATTAATCAGCAGTAACAGTTGCAGCCAAAGCTGGTTACAAACAATCCATAGAAACAAGACATGAAGCTAGACAACTGGTTAGACCAGAAATTCTCAGAAGGGAGTATGCCTTAACCCTAAAGAGGCCTAGAAGAGCCGTGAAAAGATGAGGGTGTTTATAGTCCTGTCTTATCCATATGGACAGGCGCCCCTCATGTGTCCATTTATAGGCTCCCCACAAGGGTGGCATTCCATTCCCAGAGCTATGAACATCTGCTTTTCTGGGATAGGAATCTTGGTGATGTGAAACCTCCCTGACTGCACATCCATTCATAGGCTCTCTGCAGGGGGAAGCACATCACGCGCTGTTGGCTCATTCTGGCAGCCCAACCTGGCATTGTCTTTACACAATT
Source organism: Gorilla gorilla gorilla (assembly GCF_029281585.2). Taxonomy (NCBI): domain Eukaryota; kingdom Metazoa; phylum Chordata; class Mammalia; order Primates; family Hominidae; genus Gorilla; species Gorilla gorilla. The sequence continues at coordinate 113,380,270 of NC_073239.2, forward strand.
CTGCATGCAATTTTGTATTTACAATAGTCAGGAGCATTTCATCTTTTATTCCGTAGCAATAGTTTCAGGGGGTCGCCCTACAGCAGCAAAATTCATCATTTTGACATGTCCATTATAAAATTATTTTATTTCTCTTGCCTTTCTTCAGAATAGATGATAGGAATGCCCTGACAATGAATAAGTAGTGACAGCTGAAAAATTATGATGATGATGATTTTTCATTCAGCGTTTTTATTTTTATTCAACTATAAGCAAACAGCAGAATTAACACAACATTCAGCAACTCCAGACCAGCTTTTCTTACCCCCATGAAGAGCAATCAATTTGACAGACACAGATGTAGGGATTCCGGATAAGCGGTCAGCTAGTACTGCTGCCCATCTACAGGGCCATGCCCCAACAACAGCAAAGCCACTCTCCCTACTCCTTTTTCCAGGATTGCTCTTTAAAGGGACCAGAGTGAGATACTGACGCCTATTAAGGCAACTGAGAAGCCCGTGTTGGGGCTGAGCCTCATTGCGAGCCTCTGGTTGTCTAGCGACGGTGCCATAAAAACACACTGCTACAGTTCTGGTCTCAGGATCATAAAGGCAGAGGCAACCAATCCTTATTTATTTATTTTTAACCTCCCTTAAAGATTCTTTGATGCTTTGCTCTATTACTGTAGACCTGGTCTATTTCTGCCAAATTTTTTCTTTGAATTCTGGGTTGCTATTTTCATAATAACAATTTGATGACCCCATCACAATACCAAAATATCCCCCAAAATGAAGTTCAAAATTGATCAAAACATAAACCAGAGTGAGTGACTAGAATGATAAAGGCCAGGCAGCAGGAAAAGTCACCCTAAGCCACCATCTCAGTGCTCAGGTCTTGTCTGTCCAAAGGGGAGTGGGAAGAGGAGAAAGCTATGGTACATGCAGCACTGAACTGGAGAACACAGCTCGGGGCCTCCAGGACGGTTCAGGTCGCCAAGCTGCCCCCTACTTCCCAGACAGCTGCTCCTACAATTTGGGCACATAGTCGTCCCACTCGGCCTGGTAACACGTGCCGGCCACCGGGACCCCGAGCGCGTACTTTTTACGGAGGGACGCCACCTTGAATTTGCCACGGTGGTCTCCGGAGCGGTTGCTGAGGATGGGCTCGTCACATTTCAGCGTCCTGTGCCTTGGGACACCCCGAGCCCACATAATCCGGAGAGGACTGTGCCACTGCTGATGTCACTGCCCTTCATGTGGACCACCAGGAAATGATGCCATTCCCTGTATTGGGGATCCTTCCTGCTGGCAGCATCCGGGTCTGTCAAGACCCAGGTGTAGAGTTTCCCCAAATCAAGACCATCCCACGAAATGCTGGTGGGTCTGTTCTTCACCTGGGTGGGATCGGGCACGGTGCTCCGCTCGTCCACCGCCGCCCCGTGCAGGTGACATGCAGCGGGTGCTGCGGCTGCTCGTCCACTTCCTGAAGGCTCCAGGGCCCGGACCGCTGTCTGAGGTTCACCCGCGTGGCGGGGCCGAGCGGAGCGCGCAGCCGGGAGTGCCGCGGGAGGCCAGGCGCCGGCGGCAGCGGCGACACGGGGGTCTCCGCCAGCTGGAAAATTACGGAGGGCTTACTGTGTTCTCAGTATTTTACTCATGGTATCTTATGTCATCTGTGTTTTACTCGTAGTATCTCATGAGTTCTCAGTGTTTTACTCATGGTATCTCATGTCATCTTCAAGAGTCTCATAAACAATTCCCAGAATTCTGTGAGGTAGGTACTACTATCATCCTCATATAACTTGGAGAAAACCCCAAACCCTCTGAAAGTGTCATTACATTGTTCCCATTAGTGGAAGACCAGCGCTAAGTGAACGCTAATAATAGTTCTAAGATGACACCTAGTGGTCTCGGAGGATATTACCATAGGAACTTCTGTCCTATAAAAAACGCTTTACCAATACAAACACTGTGAGCATCAAACATTGGAAGAAACAACAGGAAATTAGGAATTCTAGCCCTTTTTCTGTCCATTAACTTATGACCTTAGCCGTGTTATTAAACTTCTGGGCTTAAAATAAGTAAACAGGCTAGATTAGATGGTTTAAATTTATTCCAGTTCTAAATTCCATAACTATGTTATTTTATTGGAACCCGTGATTTCTTGATCATTTATGTTTAATTTACAGGTGGAAAATGTGTGCTTACACATATAAAGCTGATTTAAGTGAATAACAGTCTAAAATGAGAAATATGATCATCTTAATATCTTTTTTATTACAAAACCTTACACTTGTCATTTAAATAATAAAATCAAAATTTCGTTGTAAAAATCTATTCTTTTTATCCCCAACTTTCTTATTCACTCTTTTCTACACCATTAATAAGATTGATTTGGCCAATTTGGTCATCCCAATGATCTTTTTTGATCAGTGATGCTAATGTTTTTATCCAGGAGATAGACCCTTGAAAATAATCATTTAACACATTCATTTAACTAATGTCCAGTTAGATCCGATTATGGACCAGGCAGTGTGATGAGGAGCTGCCCTCACAGCCATCGATAAAGCAAACACAGTCTATGCACTCCAGAGGCTGGTTGTCAAGTGGTTTATCTACTGTTATCACATCCTCAGCCAGCACATTCATATACAAGATTACATACACAAAAGGTAGACTTCTATTCAGTATTTTGAGGCAAAGAGGAGACCCTAATAATTATACAGGTTGCCAAAATAGTCCTGAATTGCCTGATATCAAAATTGCTTTCATCTTTTAATGAGTCACACTGATTTTTTTTTTTTTTTTTTTTTTTTTGAGACAGAGTCTTGCTCTGTTGCCTAGGCTGGAGTGCAGTGGCATGATCTCGGGTCACTGCAACCTCTGCCTCCCAAGTTCAAATGACTCTCCTGCCTCAGCCTCCTGAGTAGCTGGAATTACAGGCATGTGCCACCACGCCTGGCTAAATTTTGTATTTTTTAGTAGAGACAGGGTTTCACCATACTGGCCAGGCTGGTCTTGAACTCCTGACCTCAGGTGATTCACCTGCCTCAGCCTCGCAAAGTGCTGGGGTTACAGGTGTGAGCCACCGTGCCCGGCCGTAGTTTGTCTTGAAAACTATTTTGTCCGATATAAGTATAGTGACTCCTGCTTCTTTTTGGTTTCCATTGGCATGGAATATCTTTTTCCATCCCTTTATTTTCAGTCTATGTGTGTCTTTACAGGTAAAGTGTGTTTCTTGTAGGCAACAGATCAATGCGTCTTGTTTTTTTCATCAATTCAGCCAGTCTATGTCTTTTGATTAGAGAATTTAGTCCACTTACATTCAATGTTATTATTGGTAAGAAAGGACTTACTCCTGCCTTTTGTTATTTGTTTTCTAGTTGTTTTATTGTCTTATCTTCCTTCTTTCTTTCCTTCCTATCTTGCTGTAGGGATGGTGATTTTCTCTGGTGATATGATTTAATTTCTTGCTTTTTATTTTTTGTGCAACCATTGTAAGTTTTTTAGTTTGAGGTTACAATAAGGCTTGCAAATACTATCTTATAACCCATTATTTTAGTCGGATAACAATCTAACCCTATTGGCATAAAGAAACCAGCAAAAAGAAAACTAATAACACTATGCCTTACTCCCATCCCCCAATTTTTAAACTTTTTGATGTTTCTATTTATATCTTATTGTACTGTGTCATAAAAAGCTGTTGTAGTTATTATTTTTTATTGGTTCATTGTAGGTATTGGTTCTAAGTAGGTCTTCCTACTTAGAATGAGATAGTTTACACACCACCGTTAAAGTGTTCTAATATTTTGTTTTTCTGTGTACTTCCTATTACCAGTGAGTTTTGTACCTTCAGGTGATTATTGTTCATTAATGTCTTTTTCTTTCTGACTGAAGTACTCCCTTTAGTGTTTCTTGTAGGACAGGTCTGGTATTGATGAAATCCTTCAGCTTTTGTTTGTCTGGGAAAGTATTTCTCCTCCATGCTTGAAGGAGATTTTCACCAGATATACTATTCTAGGTGAAAGTTTTTTTCCCTCAGCACTTTTCAATATGTCATGCCACTCTTTTCTGGCCTGTAAGGTTTTCCACTGAAAAGTCTGCTGCTAGATGTATTAGAGCTCCATTGTATGTTATTTGTTTCTTTTCTCTTGCTGCTTTTTGGATCCTTTTTTAATCCTTTACCTTTGCAAGTTTGATTATTATAAGCCTATAGGTTGTCTTGTGTATCAGTCCATTTTCGCACTGCTATAAAGAACTAACTGAGACTGGGTAATTTATAAAGAAAAGAGGTTTAGGCCGGGCGTGGTGGCTCACGCCTGTAATCCCAGCACTTTGGGAGGTGGAGGCGGGCAGATCACCTGAGGTTGGAAGTTCGAGACCTGCCTGGCCAACATGGAGAAACCCCGTCTCTACTGAAAATACGAAATTAGCCAGGCGTGGTAGTGCATGCCTGTAATCCTAGCTACTCGGGAGGCTGAGGCAGGAGAATCGTTTGAACCTGGAAGGCAGAGGTTGCAGTGAGCTGAGATCGCTCCATTGCACTCCAGCCTGGGCAACAAGAGCAAAACTCCGTCTCAAAAACAAACAAAAAAAAATTGGTTTAATTGACTCACAGCACATTTCCACAGGCTGTACAGGAAGCATGTTTGGGGAGGCCTCAGGAAACTTACAACCATGGCAGAAGATAAAGGGGAAGCAGACACGTATTACATGGCCTGAGAAGGAGGAAGAGAGAGTGAAGGGGCAGCTGCTACACACTTTTATAAACAACCAGAACTCATGAGAACTCACTCACTATTACAAGAACGGCAAGGCGTAAATATGGCCCCATGAGCCAATCACTTCCCACAAGGCCCCTCTTCCAACATTGGGGATTACAATTTGACGTGAGATTTGGGCGGGAACACAGACCCAAGCCATATCATGTTGTTTGAGTCAAATCCGCATACTGTTCTGTAACCTTCTTGTACTTGGATTGTTGATATCTTTCTCTAGATTTGAGAAGTTCTCCGCTATTGTCCCTTTGAATAAACTGTCTACACCTATCTCTTACTCGACTTCCTCTTTAAGGCCAATAACTCTTAGAGGTGCCCTTTTGAGGCTATTTTCTAGATCCTATAGGCATGTTTCATTGTTTTTCTTTTTTTGTCTCCTCTGACTATATATATATATTTCTGCCAAAAACATATGGTTTTATTTATACTCAGAAACAAGTAGATCATGCACATATATATGAAGATAAAAGTTAAAGGGATAATTGCATAAGTTTGCATGTAGAGAGCTTTGAAAACCTGTTTACTCTTTTTTTATTATTTTAAGTTCTAGGGTACGTGTGCACAATCGGCAGGTTTGTTACATATGTATACATGTCCCATGTTGGTTTGCTGCACCCATTAATTCGTCATTTACATTAGGTATTTCTCCTAATGCTATCCTTCCCCCATCCCCCCACCTTACGACAGGCCCCAGTGTGTGATGTTCCCCACCCTGTGTCCAAGTGTTCTCATTGTTCAATTCCCACCTATGAGTGAGAACATGCGGTGTTTGGTCTTCTGTCCTTGCAATAGTTTGCTCAGAATGATGGTTTCCAGCTTCATCCATGTCCCTACAAAGGACATGAACTCATCCTTTTTTATGGCTGCATAGTATTCCATGGTGTATATGTGCCACATTTTCTTAATCCAGTTTATCATTGATGGACATTTGAGTTGGTTCCAAGTCTTTGCTATTGTGGATAGTGCCACAATAAACATATGTGTGCATGTGTCTTTATAGCAGCATGATTTATAATCCTTTGGGTATATACCCAGTAATGGAATGGCTGGGTCAAATGCTATTTCTAGTTCTAGATCCTTGAGGAATCACCACACTGTCTTCCACAATGGTTGAACTAGTTTACAGTCCCACCAACAGTGTAAAAGCGTTCTTATTTCTCCACATCCTCTCTAGCACCTGTTGTTTCCTGACTCTTTAATGATTGCCATCCTAACTGGTGTGAGATGGTATCTCATTGTGGTCTTGATTTGCATTTCCCTGATGGCCAGTGATGATGAGCATTTTTTCATGTGTCCGTTGGCTGCATAAATGTCTTCTTTTGTAAAGTGTCTGTTCATATCCTTCACCCACTTTTTGATGGGGTTGTTTGATTTTTTCTTGTAAATTTGTTTGAGTTATTTGTAGATTTTGGATATTAGCCCTTTGTCAGATGGGTAGATTACAAAAATTTTCTTCCATTCCGTAGGTTGCCTGTTCACTCTGATGGCAGTTTATTTTGCTGTGCAGAAGCTCTTTAGTTTAGTTAGATCCCATTTGTCTATTTTGGCTTTTGTTGCCATTGCTTTTGGTGTTTTAATCATGAAGTCCTTGCCCATGCCTCTGTCCTGAATGGTATTGCCTAGGTTTTCTTCTGGGGTTTTTATGGTTTTAGATCTAACATTTAAGTCTTTAATTCATTTGAATTAATTTTTGTATAAGGTGTTAGGAAGGGATCCAGTTTCAGCTTTCTACATATGGCTAGCCAGTTTTCCCAGCACCATTTATTAAATAGGGAATCCTTTCCCCTTTTCTTGTGTCTCAGGTTTGTCAAAGATCAGATGGTTGTAGATGTGTGGTGTTATTTCTGAGGCCTCTGTTCTGTTCCATTGGTCTATATATCTGTTTTGGTACCAGTACCATGCTGTTTTGGTTACTGTAGCCTCGTAGTATAGTTTGAAGTCAGGTAGCGTGATGCCTCCAGCTTTGTTCTTTTTGCTTAGGATTGTCTTGGCAATGCGGGCTCTTTTTTGGTTCCGTATGAACTTTAAAGTATTTTTTTCCAATTCTGTGAGGAAAGTCATTGGTAGATTGATGGGGATGGCATTGAATCTATAAATTACCTTGGGCAGTATGGCCATTTTCATGATATTGACTCTTCCTGTCCATGAGCATGGAATGTTCTTCCATTTGTTTGTGTCCTCTTTTATTTCATTGAGCAGTGGTTTGTAGTTCTCCTTGAAGAAGTCCTTCACATCCCTTGTAAGTTGGATTCCTAGGTATTTTATTCTCTTTGAAGCAATTCCAAATGGGAGTTCACTCATGATTTGGCTCTCTGTTTGTCTGTTATTGGTGTATAGGAATGCTTGTGATTTTTGCACATTGATTTTGTATCCTGAGACTTTGCTGAAGTTGCTTATCAGCTTAAGGAGATTTTGGGCTGAGACAATGGGGCTAAATATATAATCATGTCATCTGCAAACAGGGACAATTTGACTTCCTCTTTTCCTAATTGAATACCCTTTATTTCTTTCTCTTGCCTGATTGCCCTGGTCAGAACTTCCAACACTACGTCGAATAGGAGTGGTGAAAGAGGGCATCCCTGTCTTGTGCCAGTTTTCAAAGGGAATGCTTCCAGTTTTTGCCCATTCAGTATGATATTGGCTGTGGGTTTGTCATAAATAGCTCTTATTATTTTGAGATATGTTCCATCAATACCTAGTTTATTAAAAGTTTTTAGCAAGAAGGGCTGTTGAATTTTTTTTTTTTTTTTTTGGAGACGGAGTCTCACTCTGTCACCCAGGCTGGAGTGCAGTGGTGCTATCTCAGCTCACTGCAAGCTCCGCCTCCTGGGTTCATGCCATTCTCCTGCCTCAGCCTCCCGAGTAGCTGGGACTACAGGCGCCTGCCACTACGCCCAGCTAATTTTTTGTATTTTTAGTAGAGACGGGGTTTCACTGTGTTAGCCAGGATGGTCTCAATCTCCTGACCTCGTGATCCGCCCGCCTCTGCCTCCCGAAGTTCTGGGATTACAGGCGTGAGCCACCACGCCTGGCCAGGGCTGTTGAATTTTGTCGAAGGCCTTTTCTGCATCTATTGAGATAATCATGTGGTTTTTGTCTTTGGTTCTGTTTATGTGATGGATTACGTTTATTGATTTGTGTATGTTGAACCAGCCTTGCATCCCAGGGATGAAGCCCACTTGATCATGGTGGATAAGCTTTTTGATGTGCTGCTGGATTTGGTTTGCCAGTATTTTATTTTCACATCGATGTTCATCAGGGATATTGGTCTAAAATTCTCTTGTTTTTGTTGTGTCTCTGCCAGGCTTTGTTATCAGGATGATGCTAGCCTCATAAAATGAGTTAGGGAGGATTTCCTCTTTTTCTATTGATTGGATTCGTTTCAGAAGGAATGGTACGAGCTCCTCTTTGTACCTCTGGTAGAATTCAGCTGTGAATCCGTCTGGTCCCAGACTGTTTTTGGTTGGTAGACTATTATTTATTGCCTCAATTTCAGAGCCTGTTATTGGTCTATTCAGGGATTCAACATCTCCCTGGTTTAGTCTTGGGAGGGTGTATGTGTCCAGGAATTTATCCATTTCTTCTAGATTTCCTAGTTTATTTGTGTAGAGGTGTTTATTCTCTGGTGGTAGTTTGTATTTTTGTGGGATTGGTGGCAATATCCCCTTTGTCATTTTTATTGCATCTATTTGATTCTTCTCTCTTTTCTTCTTTATTAGTCTTGCTAGCGGTCTATCTGTTTTGTTGATCTTTTCAAAAAACCAGATTGTGGATTTATTGATTTTTTGAAGGGTTTTTTTGTGTCTCTATCTCCTTCAGTTCTGCTCTAATCTTAGTTGTTTCTTGTCTTCTGCTAGCTTTTGAATTTGTTTGCTCTTGCTTCTCTAGTTCTTTCAATTGTGATGTTAGGGTGTCAATTTTAGATCTTTTTTGCTTTCTCTTGTGGGCATTTAGTGCTATAAATTTCCCTCTACACACTGCTTTGAATGTGTCCCAGAGATTCTGGTACGTTGTGTCTTTGTTCTCATTGATTTCAAAGAACATCTTTATTTATGCCTTCATTTCGTTATTTACCCAGTAGTCATTCAGGAGCAGGTTGTTCAGTTGCCATGTTATGCGGTTTTGAGCGAGTTTCTTAACCCTGCATTTTCATTTGATTGCACTGTGGTCTGAGAGACAGTTTTTTGTGATTTTTGTTCTTTACTATTTGCTGAGGAGTACTTTACTTCCAACTATGTGGTCAATTTTGGAATAAGTGCAATGTGGTGCTAAGAAGAATGTATATTCTGTTGATTTGTTTGTGGAGAGTTCTGTAGATGTCTAGTATGTCTGCTTGGTGCAGAGCTGAGTTCAAGTCCTGGATATCTTTGTTAACCTTCTGTCTCATTGATGTGTCTAATATTGACAGTGGGGTGTTAAAGCCTCCCATTATTATTGTGTGGGAGTCTAAGTCTCTTTGTAGTTTCTAAGGACTTGCTTTATGAATCTGGGTGCTCCTGTATTGGGTGCATATATATTTAGGATAGTTAGCTCTTCTTGTTGAATTGATCTCTTTACCATTATGTAATGGCCTTCTTTGTCTCTTTTGATCTTTGTTGATTTAAAGTCTGTTTTATCAGGACAATTTGACTTCCTCTTTTCCTAATTGAATACCTTTTATTTCTTTCTCTTGCCTGATTGCCCTGGCCAGAACTTCCTACACTCCATTGAATAGGAGTGATGAGAGAGGTAATCCTCTCTCTCCCCAGGATTGCAACCCCTGCTTTTTTTGTTTTGTTTTGTTTTTTTTTGCTTTCCATTTGCTTGGTAGATCTTCCTCCAGCCCTTTATTTTGAGCCTATGTGTGTCTCTGCACATGAGATGGGTCCCCTGAATACAGCACACTGATGGGTCTTGACTCTTTATCCAATTTGCCAGTCTGTGTCTTTTAATTGGGGCATTTAGCCCATTTACATTTAAGGTTAATATTGTTATGTGTGAATTTGATCCTGTCATTATGATGTTAGCTGGTTATTTTGCCCATTAGTTCATGCAGTTTCTTCCTAGCATCGATGGTCTTTACAATTTGGCATGTTTTTGCAGTGGCTGTTAGCGGTTTTTCCTTTCCGTGTTTAGTGCTTCCTTGAGCCCTTGTAAGGCAGGCCTGGTGGTGACAAAGTCTCTCAGCATTTGCTTGTCTGTAAAGGATTTTATTTCTCCTTCACTTACGAAGCTTAGTTTGGCTGGATATGAAATTCTGGGTTGAAAATTCTTTTCTTTAAGAATGTTGAGGCCGGCCACGGTGGCTCATGCCTGTAATCCCAGCACTTTGGGAGCCCACGGCAGGCAGATCACAAGGTCAGGAGAATGAGACCATCCTGGCTAACACAGTGAAACCCCATCTCTACTAAAAATACAAAAAAAAAAAAAATAGTGGGGCATGTTGGCAGGCACCTGTAGTCCCAGCTACTCGGGAGGCTGAGGCAGGAGAATGGTGTGAACCTGGGAGGCGGAGCTTGCAGTGAGCTGAGATCACGCCACTGCACTCCAGTATGGGCGACAGAATGATGTTGAATATCGGCCCCCACTCTCTTCTGCCTTATAGAGTTTCTGCCGAGAGGTCTGCTGTTAGTCTGATGGGCTTCCCTTTGCGGGTAACTCGACCTTTCTCTCTGGCTGCCCTTAACATTTTTTCCTTCATTTCAACCTTGGTGAATTTGACAATTATTTGTCTTGGGATTCCTCTTCTCGAGGAGTATCTTTGTGGTGTTCTCTGTATTTCCTGAATTTGAATGTTGGCCTGCCTTGCTAGGTTGGGGAAGTTCTCCTGGATAATATCCTGAAGAGTGTTTTCCAGTTTGGTTCCATTCTCCCCATCACTTTCAGGTACGCCAATCAAACATAGATTTGGTCTTTTCACATAGTCCAATATTTCTTGGAGGCTTTGTTCATTTCTTTTTCCTCTTTTTTCTCTAAACTTCTCTTCTCACTTCATTTCATTAATTTGACCTTCAATCACTGATAGCCTTTCTTCCACTTGATCAAATCAGCTACTGAAGCTTGTGCATGTGTTGTGAAGTTCTTGTGCCACGGTTTTCAGCTCCTTCAGGTCATTTAAGGTCTTCTCTACACTGTTTATTCTAGTTAGCCATTCATCTAATCTTTTTTCAAGGTTTTTAGCTTCCTTGCGATGTGTCTGAACATCCTCCTTTAGCTCGGAGAAGTTTGTTATTACCGACCTTCTGAAGCCTACTTCTGTCAACTCGTCAAAGTCATTCTCCGTCCAGCTTTGTTCTGTTGCTGGTGAGGAGCTGCGATCCTTTGGAGAAGAAGAGGTGCTCTGGTTTTTTCCTCTGACTGTATTTTTTAATAGGGGTTTTCAAGCTCGCTCTTTCTTCTTTGATCAATTTTGTTATTAAAGGACTCTGATTCATTCTTCAGTATGGCAATTGCATTTTTCAGCTCTGGAGTTTCTGCTTGATTTTTAAAAATTATTTCAATCTCTTTGTTAAATTCATCCGATGGAATTCTGAATTCCTTCTCTGTGTTTTCTTGATTTTCTTTGAGTTTCCTCAATACAGCTATTTTGAATTCTCTGTCTGAAAGGTCACATAGCTCTGCTTTGCCAGGATTGATCCCTGGTGCTTTATTTAGTTCATTTGGTGAGGTCATGCTTTCCCGGGTGGTGTTGCTGCTAGTTGACGTTCTTCAGTGTCTGGGCATTGTAGAGTTAGGTATTTATTGTTGTCTTCACCGTCTGGGCTTGTTTGTACCTGTCCCTCTTGGGAAGGCATTCCAGATATTCAAAACGACTTGGGTGTTATGATCTATGTTGTATCTGCTTTAGGGGGCACCCCAAGCCCAGTAATGCTGCAATTCCTGCAGACTCATAGAGGTATAGCCTTGATAGTCTTAGACTAAATCTGGAAGAATTCTCTGGATTACCAGGCAGACTCTTGTTCTCTTCCCTTACATCTCTCCAAATATACAGAGTCTCTCTGTCTGTCTGTCTGTCTATCTCTCTCTCTCTCTCTCTCTCTCTCTCTCTCTCTCTCTCTCTCTGTTCTAAGCCACCTAAAGCTGGGGGTGGAGTGACACAAGCAACCCTGTAGCCACCACCACCGTGACTGTGCTGGGTCAGACCTGAAGCCAGCACAGCACTGGGTCTTGCCCAAGGCCTGCTGTAACCACTCCCTGGTTACTGCCTGTGTTCACTCAGGGCTCCGGGGCTCCACAATCAGCAGGTGGCATAACCAGCCAGGCCTGTGTCCTTCCCTTCAGGGTGGCAAAGTCCCCCAGGCTCCAGGTGTGTCCAGAAGTGCCATCTGGGAGTCAGGGACTAGAGTGATAAACCTTAGAAGTCTACCTGGCATTCTATTGTATTGCGGCTGAGCTAGCACTCACACCACAAGACGTAGTCCTTCCCAGTCTTCCCTCTTCTTTCCAAAGACAGAGGAGCCTCACCCAGTAGCCACCCCAGGCCACAAGGAGTACTGACAGACTAGTGCTGATGTTCCCTTAGGGTCCAAGGTCTTTTAAGTCAGCTGGTCTTGACTGCTGCCTGGCCTGGGACTCACCCTTCAGATGGGACTCACTCTTCAGGAAAGTAGGCTCCCCTCTGGCCCAGGGCAGGTCCAGAAATGCCATTCAAGAGTCAAGTCATGGCAGGGACCCCAAGAGCCTGCTTGGTGCTCTACCTAACTTTGGCCATGCTGGCACCTAAGGTGCAAGACAAAGTCCCCTGTACTGTTCCCTCTGCTTTTCTCAAGCAGAAGGAGTTTTGGCCTGTAGTCACCACAACTGGGAATGTGCTGAATCTCACCTGAAGCCAGAAGGCTCATCCAAGGCCCTCGACATAGTACCTGGGTATCACTGCTGGTTATTCAGCGCCCAAGGGCTCTCAAGTTAGCAGGTGATGAATGCTGCCGAGACTAGGTCCTTTCCTTCAAGGCAGCAGGTTCCTTTTCTGGCCCAGGGTGTGTCTAGAAATGTGACTGAGCTGGTGTTCTAGATGCAAGCCAAAGTCCCCCCTACTCTTCCCTCTCTGCTCCTCAAGCAGAAGGAAGGGGTCTCTTTGGAGCCACGAGCTGTGCAGCTTGGGGTTAGAGGAGAGGTGGTGCCAGTTCTTCCTTGGCTCCTCCAGCTGGTGTCTCAGTATGTTGCATGCCCTCCCCAGTCCACTGTCTCTGGGCCTCGCTCAGCACTGGAACTCACCTAGAGTTGCAGTCCTTATGGCCTGGATTGTCTTTCAAGTTTGCTTGGAGACACAGAGTGCTGTAGCCCTCCGTGGCGAGGTTTGGAGGCACTTAAATTATGACCGCTGATACCGGAGAGCCCCCTCTGACTCAGGCTGGTTTAAATGCTCCTTCCACGGGCTGGGCTGGCATCAGCTGAATTTGGTCTGGTTTTTCTTTCTGCTCTAACAGGACGTGCTGAGTTCAATGCCTCTCAAATGCTGTGTTCTCCCGCCTGCAGCACCCAGAGATGCTCTCCTGCTGGTGGGGGTGGGTGGCTTTGGCGATTCCAAACTGTTTTTTCTGGTTCTTCAGTGCCTCTTTCAGTGATATGAAGTTAAAATAGGTACTGTGAGGGCTCACCTGATTTTTGGTTCTTATGAAGCTGTTTTTTCTGTGTAGATAGTTATTGTTGTCCTTGCAGGGGAGATTTCCATCCCGCCATCTTGCCCTGCCTCTGGGATTATCTTTTGACTGTTTGGTAGACTTTGGTTGAAAAGCTGTCTTGGACTGTGGGAAGGCAGTTAGCAGGTGTTTGGGGGCAAGAAATGAGCCCTTTAGGCTAAATTTTCAAATCAGTTGACAGAAAGTTGTCCTTAAGTCTCTCTTATAATTTTTAAAATCTCGATTGTATTTGTGGTTAAGTCCTCCTTTTCAGGCCTAATATTTGTGAGGTGAGATCACTACCTTCCCACAAGAGCCTGAGTAACATTCTTCCTAAAAACTCCTGTAGGCTGGGCGCAGTGGCTTACGCCTGTAATCCCAGCACTTTGGGAGGCCGAGGCAGGTGGATCACTTGAGGTCAGGAGTTCAAGACCAGCCTGGCCAACATGGGGAAACCCTGTCTCTATTAAAAGTACAAAAATTACCTGGGCATGGTGGTTCTCACCTGTAATCCCAGCTACTTGGGAGGCTGAGGCAGGAGAATCACTTGAACCCAGGAGGCCAAGGTTGCAGTGAGCCTAGATTATGCCACTGCACTCCAGCCTGGGCAACAAGTGAAACTCTGTCTCAAAACAAACAAACAAACAAACAAACAAACAAAAAACTCCTGTCTTCTTGCACCATCCCCTGTTCGCCTGAAGAAGCTCAAGCGAGTTTTCTGATTGGTGAGTTTGGGAAGGGCCTGGCCATGTGAGCTTGGCCCCTCCTCCTTCCCTTCTCTCTGGGACTCCAGGGATGGTGGCTACTGTGCATTTCACCTTCCTCATGCCCTGAGACTTACAGCAGCAGGCCGCCATGTGGAGGAGTCCCTCGCTGTCCAGTGTTGCCTGGGACTGGTTGGAAAAGTTCATCTTATTCTGGATTCAGGGTTAGGAAGCTCATCATCATGGCTCACCTAAGGCATGGCCTCCAGCAGAACTCATATCAATAATAAAGATGGTATTTTGAGCTTATCTGGTTAAATATTGAGGCAGAGAGTAGAGGCTGAGAAGGGTAGTAGGGGGTGGGGGGAGGGAGGGATAGTGAATGAGTACAAAAAATGTTGGAAAGAATGAATAAGACCTACTATTTGATAGCACAGCAGGGTGACTATAGTCAGTAATAACTGAACTGTAGATTTTTAAATAACTTAAAGAGTATAATTGGAGTGTTTGTAATTCAATGGATAAATGCTTGAAGGGATGGATACCCCATTCTCCATGTTGTGCTTATTTCACATTGCATGCCTGTATCAAAACATCTCTTGCACCCCCATAAATCTATATACTTATTATGTACCCACAAATATTAAAAATTAAAAATAAAGAAATATTGACTCCAGTTCTTACAGTGCCTAAACTGCTTGTCCAGGGTGAAGTGGACAATCCATGTGAATTTCCTTCCTTGTGTTAAGGCCCATTACCAGCTTCTTGGTTTCATGTACTAGATCATTAAAGATCCTCGTGGAAAGACCTGTTTTTCTTTCTCTTTTCCCCCTCAGTGCCGAGCATAGAGCTTACAGGTACTAAGTTTCCACAAAAACCCTGGCTTTAATTTAATTAGGAGTCCTTGTTAAATTTTAATAGTAGTCAGAAGTATTCCTGAATAGTGCGGGGGTGTCGTTTCTCCCTTTAAGAGATAGGATTTGTATCCCGAACAATACTCAGTAACCTGCAAGAGTTGACGGAAGTTCTGAAAGTGCTCATTTTAACTACTAAAATAATCTGGTTCAGTATGACTAATAATATTACATCCAGCTTTTTTTTTTCTGTATTTTATCTAATAGGCCAGAAAATTTGCAACGTACGTAGTTGCTGCTGGACTCCAGTATGGAGCGGAAGGAGGCATGTTACACACATTTTTTAAGGTATGGCTTTCAATGATGACGTGGAATGTTTAAAAGTGTCTTACGATACAGATACACAATTTGAAGGTGTTTTTGATTGCTTTGGGTGTGGTTAGTGCAGTAGAATAGCAGAAGATGAAGGCAAGTATGGATGTCACCACAAAGACCTACGTTTCTTTCCCATTATTAACTTGTATTCACCACTCTCAAAATAATAACGAAAAAGATGTATCTCCTTTCATTCATGAAACAGATATTGATCTAGTGCCCATCAGGTGCTGGAAACTGTTGTAGGTACTTGGGATACAGTAAAATAATAAAGTCCCTCCTCTTGCGAAGCTTACATTCTGGGGGGATGGAGAAAGAGATAGATAATAAGCAAGCCGGTAAATGTTGAGTATTTCAGATGTTGAAACAGGGTATGGAAAACAACAGAGCAGAGAAAGGCAGAGAGTGCTGGGGAGTAAGGTTGCGGGGATTGGGGCTGTTATATCTTATATAGGAAGGTTGAGGAAGGTCTTTCCAACGATGTGACGTTTGAGTAGGAAGGGAAAGGCAATGAAGGAGCTGGCTAATCGGCTTTCTGGAGAGAGACATCCCAGGCAGTGGGAATTGTTACTGCAAAGAAGTGAGGCAGAAATGTGCTGGCTATATTTGAAGACCAATCTAGATCAATCTAGCTGAAGTATGGGAGAACAGCGGTAATGAGGTCAAAGCGGTAATGAGAGAGTCAGACCAAGCCCAGCCTGGTAGCCCCTCGTGAAGCTCTGGCTTTCTTTCTGAGTGAGTTGGGCAACCATTAGACTGTTTGAGCACAGAAGCAACATAATCCATATGATATAAAAGGATAGCTTTCTCCTTCTGCTGTGCTGAGGATGTACTATTTGGGGCATGGGCAGGAGCAGGAAGCAAGGAAACCAGTGAGCAGGGTAGTGCCTAAGACCTGGGTGGGCATGGTGGGGATACTGGAAACTGTTCAGATTTCAGACGTATTTTGAAGAGAGAGTCAATGGGATTTGTTCAAAGCTTGGATGTAAGGATGACAGAAACATAGTAAAGGATAACTTTAAGGATTTTGGTCTAAGCAACTAGAAGTATGGCACTGCCATTTATTGAGATGGGGAAGACAGGGAATGGAGCTGGTTGGGGTACAATGCAATGAAAAGTTCAGGAAGTTTGAGATAATTAATATCCAAGTATAGATACTGGGAAGGCTATTGGACATAAAGAGTTTGGTGATCATGGGGGAGGTCAGGTCTGGAGATATAATCATGGGAGCTGTCAGTATACAGTGGGTACTTAAATCCTTGGGACTGGATGACATCAACTAGTGAATGAATATGGAGAAGAGATAGGGGCCCGAGGACTGAGTCTTGGAACCCTCCAATATTGGAGGTTATAGGGAAATGGGAAGGAATTAGGAAAGGAGGTTTAGAAGGGTGGGCAGGAAGCAGGAGAGGAAATAAGAGAAAAGTAAATAATTATTAAAAAAAATATTTTTGGCCGACTCACGCCTGTAATCCCAGCACTTTGGGAGGCCAAGGCAGGTGGATCACAAGGTCAGGAGATCAAGACTATCCTGGCTAACACAGAGAAACCCCGTCTCTACTAAAAATACAAAAAATTAGCTGGGCATGGTGGCGGGAGCCTGTGGTCCCAGCTACTCGTGAGGCTGAAGTAGGAGAATGGTGTGAACCGAGGAGGCAGAGCTTGCAGTGAGCCGAAATTGCACCACTGCACTCCAGCCTGGGTGACAGAGCAAGACTCCATCTCAAAAAAAAAAAAAAGTTTTTAAAAAGAAAGAATGACAAATTGTGTCAGATACTGCAGATAATCAACTAAGATGAAACCTACAAATTGACCGCTGAATTTTTTGGCACTGGGTAGGACAAAAGTCTAACAGACGCAGGTTCAAGAGGGAACAGCTGGAGGGGAATTGAAGACAATGAGAACAGAGAAATATTTCAAGGAATTTTCCTGTAAAAGGAGGGGGGTGCAAAGAAAGAAGGTGGAGTTAAAGGATAAAGTGTAGTCAAGAGAGGTTGGTTGAACTGATTTTTAATTTTTATTTGATTTATTTATTATGTATTTATTTATTTAAAGAAGGAGTCTTACTCTTTCACCCAGGCTGGAGTGCAGTGGTGCAATCTCAACTCACTGCAATCTCCACCTCCTGGGTTCAAGCAATTCTCCTGCCTCAGCCTCCCGAGTAGCTGGGATTACAGGTGTGTGCCACCATGCCCAGCTAATTTTTGTATTTTTAGTAGAGACAGGGTTTCACCATATTGGCCAGGCTGGTCTTGAACTCCTGACTTAGTGATCCGCCCGCCTCAGCCTCCAAAGTGCTGGGATTACAGGCGTGAG
This sequence comes from Gorilla gorilla gorilla, assembly GCF_029281585.2. Lineage (NCBI taxonomy): Eukaryota > Metazoa > Chordata > Mammalia > Primates > Hominidae > Gorilla > Gorilla gorilla. The sequence goes on from NC_073239.2 coordinate 113,397,872, forward strand.
CCACCGCGCCTGGCCTCGAACTGATTTTTTTAATACAAGAGATATGACAGTTGCAGAGGAGAAGCTCAAGGAAGCTCTTACTCATTGTCCATTCTCAGCTACTTCTCACCTACCTGCTCACTGAATCTTGGCATTCGCAGGCGTCGGCCCTAGACGTTTTTTCTTCGCCCTCTGCTCTCTCTCCCTTGGTCTGTTTATTCCTATGACTGATACCAATGACTCAAACTTCAGTCTCCAGCGAGGCTCTCTCTCCTAAGTTCTAGCTCTGTAGGTCCAGCTGCCTACTCAGTACCTCAACTTGGATGTCTTTCCCAAATCCAAACTATACCTACAGTCATCCCCAAACCTGCTCCTCCTCCAAGGCCCCATCTCAGAAAATGGGGTAACCCTCCAACCAGCTACATGATCAGAATCCAACTCCTCCCTCCTTACTGCAAACCAAAAAGTTTCTGAGACAGTTCTCAATCAATTTAGAAGTTTATTGTGCCAAGGTTAAGGATGCACGCCCAGGAGACAGGCCTGTGCCTTTCTCCAAAGATGACTTTGAGTGCTTCAATATTTAAAGGGAAAAGGGTAGATATTAGAGAAAGAGGAAGAAATTTTTTAAAGATGTGGGTAAGCCAGGCGTGGTGGCTGATGCCTATAATCCCAGTAAAGCACTTTCAGAGGCCAGTGTGAGTGGATGGCTTGAACCCAGGAGTTTGAGACCAGCCTGGGCAACATGGTGAAACCCTGTGTCTGCAAAAAATAAATAAAAGGTGTGGGTAGATAAGAGGCAAGTGGGCACGTTCTTTTGAGTCTTTGATCAGCTGTTCGACATGAGGGAAGGGTAGAGGAATAGTCACTTATGCATTTATCTAGCTCAGCGAATCTGCATTTTTACGTAAGATAAAATAGACATAGGGCCGAGGAAGCAATCAGATAGGCATTTGTGTCAGGTGAGCCTAGGGATGACTTTGAGTTCTGTCCTTGTCCTGTACCTGTGAAGATAAGCTGTCAATTTACATTGTCAGGGTGAAATTCAACAGAACTGTTTTCGGGTAAAGCTGTTGGGGCCTACAGATAATTTCCTAGTGGGCAAATTGTGAGGAAGGTATGAGGCCAGGCATGGTGGTTCACGCCAGTAATCCCAGCATATTGGGAGGCTGAGGTGGGTAGATCACCTGAGGTCAGGAGTTCGAGACCAGCCTGGCCAACATGGTGAAACTGCATCTCTATTAAAAATACAAAAATTAGCCAGGTGTGGTGGCACATGCTTGTGATCCCAACTATTCGGGAGGCTGAGGCAGGAGAATCGCTTAAACCTGGGAGGCAGAGGTTGCAGTGAGCTGAGATCCTGCCACTGCACTCCAGCCTGGGTGACACAGCAAGACTCCGTCCAAAAAAAAAAGAAAACAAAATAAAATCTTTGAGTGAGAGACAGGTTTGCTTTATGTAGTTCCTAGCTTGACTTTTCCCTTTGGCTTAGTGATTTTGGGGTCCCAAGGTTTATTTTCCTTTCACATTACCCATCACAAAATTCCCAGTTACTACAGTCAGCCTCCTCAATATCTCCCTTCTCTCCATCCCCACTCCCTGCACTTCCCACCTCCAGGCTAAGCTACCCTATTTGGCCTGCACACCTGCCATCACCCCTCTGCCCCATCAGACTCTCCTTCCTGCCGCTTCTCCACAAGGCAACAAAACAAGCCTGCTGGTGTCACATCACTGCTTAGAACCCTTCAATACTTTCTCAAAGTCCAAAATATCTTACAAGACCCAGTGGTCTACTGTGATCCCTACCCCCACCTCTTTCACTCTTAACAACAATTCAAAATAATGTCATATGTGACACTTAAACAGTACTCATCATGTCTGTTTGGTTACTGAAATACTTAATGAGAAGAAAAGACGAGGATTTGGACTCTGAGGATCGGGGTTCCAGTCCAAGCTCTCACAAGTGTATCCTCCTGCACGCTACTTATCCGCTAAGCATTTCACCCCTGTACTGATGGTACTTATTTCCCCTTACCTCATCCCTACTGGTGGGGGTAATTTTAAATTTTAATTTGTCTTTTTGTGAGAATTAAGACATCATGCATGTGAAAACATTTCTTCTCTATGTGAATGCCATGCGTATAGCTACTAAATATGGCTGGGAGGTTGTAGATTTCTTGAAAAGTATTTCAGTCCCAGGGCTACACATTATTTCTCTTGGCAGAATTTGATCCTAAATCTCATCAGGGCTGATTTATAAAACACCCCCTAGAGGAAATTACTTAAGCAGATACCTAGGCCTTTCGGTTGCCTCTGACTGTAGACTTATGTGTGAGCTGTAATAGCCATCCACATATAACTGGGGGACATGATTTTGCTTTTCTTCCTTTCAGATGGCTTGGTTGGGCGAGATTCCTGCATTACCAGTTTTTGGCGATGGAACAAATGTAATTCCAACAATCCATGTTCTTGATCTAGCAGGGTAAGCATTCGCCCAGAGACGTGACCTTCACAGAATTGGTTAATGTGTTTGTTTGTAGCCTAATACTTTTTGAGCATTTGACCAGTGCTAAGACCCTTACTTGGATTATTGTGTTCATTCTTCATAACAACCCTATGCAGAAGGTACCGTCTTCTCCATTTTGCATCTAATGAAATAGTGCCCACTGTTCAAAAGTTCTACATTTCTGGTGACAAGTTCAGGTTCATCTCTTAGAAACTATCGGCAGAATAGCAATGCCCTCCAATTTTGGAAAAGAAAGAACTTGGTACGTACATTCTGAGGACATAGTTTCTTATTCCTTTGTCCCAGATGAGATTAATATGTCTAACCCGTCAACTTAAATTCTAGAATTCAAATGGAAAACTGTAAACCTGAAGCTTTTTCCTTCTTTGACAGTTGTAGGTAAAGTTGACATATGTTTTTTATACTCACAGAGCATCTAAACCCTGTATTCAGACAGGTCCAGAAACTCTTCTCCTCCTTTGAAGACCCTGACTTAAAAGTGAGGTCAATGAGTTGGTTCACTGTGTTTGTGGTTCATCAGCTCCAGCTTCCGGGGACTTCATTCTGTCACTCCTGTGGCACATCCCCAGAAAGGAGCAATTTCTGCACTTCCCTAAGGTTCTGGTTTTCAGATTCCCACTCTTTCTCTCATCCACTGGCCACTAGTAAATTAGTCACAATCTCAGATAAATTTCTAGACTTACTGGGAAATGAAGGAAGTTTAAACTTCAGGGCCACACCCCTGAGCAGATCCCTTTCCAAGACCCTGAAGCTAATTTTTATTATTTTTCTTAAAGAAGGATCCTATGAGTCAGGGATATCCAATCTTTTGGCTTCCCTGGGCCACATTGGAAGAAGATTTGTCTTGGGCCACACATAAAATACACTAACACTAACGATAGCTGATGAGCTTTAAAAAAAATAACAAAAAAAACTCATGCTTTTTTTTTTTTTTGAGATGGAGTCTCACTCTGTTGCCCAGGCTGGAGTGCAGTGGCGCAATCTCGGTTCACTGCAAGCTCTACCTCCCGGGTTCATGCCATTCTCCTGCCTCAGACTCCCAAGTAGCTGGGACTACAGGCACCCGCCACCATGCCTGGCTAATTTTTTGTATTTTTTTAGTAGAGATGGGGTTTCACCGTGTTAGCCAGGATGGTCTCGATCTCCTGACCTCATGATCCACCCGCCTCAGCCTCCCAAAGTGCTGGGATTACAGGCGTGAGCCACTGCGCCCGGCCCAAAAACTCATAATGTTTTAAGAAAGTTTACAAAGTGTGTTGGGCCACATTCAAAGCCATCCTGGGCCTCATGCAGCCCACAGGCCCTGGTTTGACAAGCTTGCTGTAAATGGGCTAAGCTTCAGGCACTACAAAACCCGGGATCTGCTCCATCCCTGGGGATGGAGGGGCCGAAACATACCCATTTTTTTCTGCAGAGATTTTACATTATGACATTACTGGGTTTCAAAGATACAGAAGAGTCTTTTACATTATTAATATAACTTACTTGGCATTAATCCTTAACATATTACTTCCAAACATAAATTAGAGGGAGAAATTATTGCCATTACAGAAGGACTTAGGGCCTGTTAAAAACAAGTTATAGGAGGCCATTGTTTTGGAGTAAGTTCTTGTACTAGGCCCCAACAGACCAGACTGAAAATCAAAATGGAGTCACCCATGCTAAAGTTCCAGTCACCAAACTGAAACTAAGCTGTTACCTGACCTTTCGAGAAAGCCGAAGAGAGCAACAACAGCTAATTTCCCAAACAAGCCAGTTTCAGTCTTCAATAGGCATGATAATAAAGCTCTCTGTGTTTTAATCCTTATGGCAAAAAGTAGCCTAAAGTAACCTGGTACTAACCTATCGGTTATCTTTCCTTTTTTTTTTTTTCCTTTTGAGATGGAGTCTCGCTCTGTCACCCAGGCTGGAGTGCAGTGCCACTTGGCTCACTGCAACCTCCGCCTCCTGGGTTCAAGCGATTCTTCTGCCTCAGCCTCCCGAGTAGCTGGGACTACAGGCGCCGGCCACCACGCCTGGCTATTTTTTGTATTTTTAGTAGAGACAGGGTTTCACCATGTTGGTCAGGCTGGTCTCGAACTCCTGATCTCAGGTGATCCACCCGCCTCAGCCTTCCAAAGTGCTGGGATTACAGGCGTGAGCCACTACGCCCAGCCCCATTAGTTTTCTTTCTGTTGTTCTCCTTGTCCCTGTCTTACAAGGAAACTAACTTTGAAATGACCAATGTGCTTTTTGTTCTTTGTTTCTGCTTTCTGCAGCCCTTTCTGCCTATCAAACTACCCGCCTCTGCTCATTTCACTGACACACTTGTTCTATTTTATGGAATGAAATGTTGCCTGATTCTAGAATCACAAATAAAGTCAGTTGAAATCTTTAACTAGATTTGTTATAATTTTGTCTTTTGACAGACCCTTTTAAGTAGCATTTTTTCCCCAAAGGTTTCTTTGAAGATTGTCAAATATTTAACAGAGGAAAAAGCAAAAAGCTGAAATGTTCTGAGAAATGGATAGAAAATAGGCTAGGTGCAGTGGCTCATGCCTGTAATCCCAACACTATGGGAGGCCAAGGTGGGAGGTTCGCCTGAGCCGAGGAGTTCGGGACCAGGCTGGACAACATAGTGAAACCCTGTCTCTACAAAAAATACAAAAATTTGTCGGGTTTGGTGGCTCGTGCCTGCAGTCCCAGCTACCCGGGAGGTGGAGGCGGGAGGATCACTTGACCCTGGGAGGTTGAGGCTGCAGTGAACCGTGATTACACCACTGCCTGCCAGCCTGGGCAACAGATCGAGACTCAAAATAAATAAATAAATGAATGAATAAATAATATAGAAAAAAAGAAATGCATACAAAATAAATGTGAACTGCCCATTTGGAAGCGTGCATCCAATTTATTTTCATTTTATTGAAAGGAAGCTAAGATGGAGGTAGAATTGACAAGCCATTGTGATAGACATCTATTCACTATTGTTTCTCTCTGGCACTGTTTAATTTTTGTTCCAATCCCTGCTCTGCCTCTCACTAGCTGTGTGAATTTGGGGAAGTTACTTACGGGGATAGGAGCAGCACCTACATGCTAGGGCTGTGAAAATTCAGTGGGATCACACCTGTGCCACCCTCAGCGCAGAAGCAAGCGCTCGGAAACCTTGGCAACTCGGGATAGGAAAGCAGGCTCAGGCACTGTTGCTACGTGACTTCCTTAAAGAGCCACAGCTTGTCTAAATCTGTGTCTTACTTTGTAAAATACCTCCCTAAAGCACTGTTGTGAGGCTCACACGAGCCCCTAGATGGGGAGGGCTTCATAAACTGGGGTCCTGCTGGGGGCGGGTCCTGCTGGGGGCAGTTCCCCTTGTTGGGAGACAGGGCAGTATGCTAGAAAGAAGACAGGTCCAGAACCAGATGCATCTGACCTCAAAAGCTGGCTCTTCCACTTTCGCAATAGCTCTTCAGCCTGAGAAATGTCACCGAATCCTTTAGCATCTTCCTCATGTGGAGAATGCAGATAACCATCCCAACCCTGACCTTATTGAAAATGGAGATAACTTATCAAAGCACCAAACCCCACGCCCAGCCATGGGGGTGGTGGTCAGTGAATTCTAGTTTACTGCATCTCTTTCGCTTTTTCCCTCTGATGATTATTTTACCTGTGGGTCTGCAGAGTGATACAAAACGTCATAGATCACGTGCCAAAGCCTCACTACCTGGTTGCTGTGGATGAGTCTGTTCATACCCTGGAAGACATAGTCAAGGTACAGTGGTTTCATCCCATACTTTGATGACATATCGTAAATAGTTTTGCTGGCTGGGCGCGGTGGCTCATGCCTGTAATCCTAGCATTTTGGGAGTCCGAGGCGGGTGGATCACCTGAGGTCAGGAGCTCAAGACCAGCCTGACCAACATAATGAAACCCCATCTCTACTAAAATACAAAAATTAGCCGGGCATAACGGCGGGTGCCTGTAATCTCAGCTACTCGGGAGGCTGAGACAGGAGAATCGCTTGAACCCAGGAGACGGTGGTTGCAGTGAGCCAAGATTGTGCCACTGCACTCCAGCCTGGGCGGCTGAACAAGACTCCGTCTCCAAAAAATAAAAAATTAAAAATTAAAATAAAAATAAATTAAAAAGTTTTGCCCCCAATCAGTTGTGCTAACAAAACTGGGACTCCTAAGAAGAATATCCGTAAAACCCAAACTCGCTATCTGCATTTGCAGTATATACTTTAAGGTTGCTACCAAAATAGCCTTTCTCTTTTATATGTACAGAGGGAAATAAGAAAGACCGCTGTAGGGCTCAGGTTAAGAAGATGGCGATCATTGCACCCCAGACACACACGCAGATGACACACCAGAATACGAAAATCCGCCAATAGGCACTTGCCCCAAAGTATTGATATGATCAGGTTCACCAGCCTACTGGCCAATTCCAGGAGTTCTATTTTTAATGTTATGTATTTGTTTATTTATTTATTTTTTTGATACAGAGTCTCGCTCTTTCGCCCAGGCTGGAGTGCCATGGTGTGATCGTAGCTCACTGCACCCTTGACATCCTGGGCTCAAGAGAGCCTCCTGCCTCAGTTTTCCAAGTAGCTGGGAACATAGGCGTGCACTACTGTACCTGGCTAATTTTCATTCTTTTTCCTTTTTTGTCAGGATGAGGTCTCACCATGTCACCAGGCTGGTCTGAAACTCCTGAGCTCAAATGATCCTCCCGCCTCTGCCTCCCAAAGTGCTGGGATTACAGGGGTAAGCCACAGTGCCTGGCTAAGTTTGTTTTTAATGTTTTAGAGACAGGGTCTTGCTCTGTCACCCAGGCTGGAATGCAGTGGTGTGATCTTAGCTCACTGCAACCTCAAACTCCTGGGCTCAAGTGATCCTGCCACCTCGGCCTCTGAAAGTGCTAGGATTAGAGGTCTGAGCCATTGTGCCCAGCTTCAGGAGTCTAGATCTGGGACAGCTGCCTCTTCCAGTCCAGGCTGCTCTGGCTAAAGCAGCTACCATGCGGCCCAGCTAGTGCAGCCTTCTCTTGCCCTTCTCCTGGCTACTCCCTATTCATTTTTAAGATTCAGCTCAAGCCTGGGCAACATGGTGAAACCCCATCTCTACCAAAAAAAATATACAGAAATTAGCCAGGCATGGTGGTGTGCCTGTAGTCCCAGATACTCAGGAGGCTGAGGTGGGAGGATCACTTGAGCCCAGGAGGCAGAGGTTGCAGTGAGCCAAGATTGTGTCATTGCACACTAGCCTGGGTGACAGAGCGAGACCCTGTCAAAAAAAAAAAAAAAGAAAAAAAGAAAAAAAATTCAGTTCATCTATCTTCCTGTGCACTCTCCCTGCCTCATTCCCACCTCCTGCACGCGACAGGTGTCTCTCTTCATCCCAGGTTGTTTTAGTCTGTTTGAACTGCTACAACAAAATACCATAAACCGAGTAGCTTATAAACAATAGACATTTATTGTTCACAGTTCCAGAGGCTGGGAAGTGCAAGATCAAGGCAGATTCAGCCAGGCACGGTGGCTCACACCTGTGATTCCAGCACTTTAAGTTCAGGTGGAAGAATCACCTCAGGCCAGGAGTCCAAGACCAGCATTGGGCATAGTGAGACTCCCTCTCTATAAAAAATTTTAAAAATTAGCCAGGCTTGGTGGTGCACATCTATAGTTCCATGTACTTGAGAGGCTAAGGTGCGAGGATTGCTTGAACCCAGGAATTCAAGGCTGCAGTGAGCTATAATTGCACCACTGCACTGCAGCCTGGGCAATAGAACAAGACCCTATCTCTAAAAAAAATTACGGCATGGCCGGGTGTGGTAACTCACACCTGTAATCTCAGCACTTTGGGAGGCCCAGGCAGGCAGATCCCTTGAGGTCAGGGGTTTGAGACCAGCCTGGCCATCATGGTGAAACCCCTTCTCTACTAAAAATAGAAAAATTAGCCAGGCGTGGTGATGCACGCCTATAATGCCAGCTACTCAGGAGGCTGAGGCAGGAGAATTGCTTGAACCTGGGAGGCAGAGGTTGCAGTGAGCTGAGATCGTGCCACTGCACTCCAGCCTGAGTAACAGAGCAAGACCCTGTCTCAAAAACAAACAAACAAAAACATTGTGGGGAAAAAAAAAAGGCAGATTCAGTGCCTGACGAGGGCCTGCTTTTTGGCTTTATAGATGTCACCTTCTCCGTGCGTCCTCACATGGTGGAGGGGCTAAGGCACTCTCTGGGATCCTTTTATAAGACACTAATCTCATTCTTGAGGGCTCTACCTTCAAGACCCACTTTCCTAAAGGCCCCAGCTCCTACTACCATCAGCTTAAGGGTGAAGATCTCAACATGTAAATTCTGTGGGACACAGACATTCAGACTACAGCACAGAATCCCCTTTGCTGAGCTGCAAACACTCCACATGATAAATGTCTGTGTACAGTTCTGTCTCTCTTTTCACACTGGGAGCTCTTGAGGGCAGATCCTGGGCCACACTCATCGTTATCTCCACTACCTGGCACTAATGCTATTTAAAAAAATTCAATTATGTTCACATTCATTTGAGGGTGTTTGTTTGTTTGTTTGTTTGTTTGCTTTTGAGATGGAGTCTCGCTCTATTGCCCAGGCTGGAGTGCAGTGGTGTGATCTCAACTCACTGCAACCTCTGTCTCTCAAGTTCAAGCAATTCTCGTGTCTCAGCCTCCTGAGTAGCTGGGACTACATGCGCACGCCACCACGCCTGGCTAACTTTTGTATTTTTAGTAGAGACGGGGTTTCACCATGTCAGCCAGGTTGGTCTCAAACTCCTGATTACAGGTGATCCGCCCACCTTGGCCTCCCAAAGTGCTGGGATTACAGGCGTGAGCCACTGCGCCTGGCCCATTTGAGTTTTATATAAAGTAAAACCTTCCAAGTAAACCAACTAATATTTCGATTTTCCTCTAACAGTGTATCAGTAAAAATACCGGCCCTGGGAAAATCCAGAAAATACCCAGAGAAAATGCATACCTAACCAAGGACTTAACGGTTAGTATATGCGGTGTTTTTTTTTTTTTAACTATCTTTCTCAATAATATGGAGTATTGTTATTTTTTTAATATCAGATAGGTTTTGGCTAAATAACGTTGATCTGTGAGGGATTTGGAGGCAGAAGGCCTGGGTTCCAATGCCATCTTCATCTCCTACTACACCACCAGATGTTCTACCCTAAGACAACTTACTCTTGTCTTCAGTTGTCTTTCCTGAAAAACCCCCAGAGGTCCTGGTCAGAAAATGTATTTGGGCCGGGCGCGGTGATTCACGCCTATAATCCCAGCACTTTGGGAGGCTGAGGCAGGTGGACCACCTGAGGTCAGGAGTTTGAGACCAGCGTGACCAACAGGGTGAAACCCTGTCTCTACTAAAAATACAAAATTAGCTGGGCATGGTGACACATGCCTGTAATCCCAGTTACTTGGGAGGCTGAGACAGGAGAATCGCTTGAACCCGGGAGGCAGAGGTTGCGGTCAGCCTAGATCACGTCATTGCACTCCAGCCTGGGCAACAAGAGAGACACTCCATCTCAAAATAAAAAAAATTAAAAAAAAAAAAAAAAGAAACAAAACAAAATGTATTTGGAAGCTATTTGATACGTAAAATGCCATTCGAACACTGGGAATTATTTTCTTTGGCCTCTTTCTAAAATTCAAAGCAGGCTGAGATTCCAATTCCATCACAACAACAAAAAAAAATAGGGTTTTTTGCAGTGTGCTTTTCAAACTTGCATTAGAATGTAATTCTTTTTAAGAATAAATTGCAAATAAATTGCATCTAAACACTGCACTGGAATATGTTTCTGAAAGGACTGATATTATTGATTGCCTTGAGGAGCAGAACTGGGTGGGTGATGGTCAAAGGTCAGAGGGAATATTTTTCTCTTTTTTTTTTTTTTTTTTTTTTTGAGACGGAGTCTCACTCTGTCGTCCAGGCTGGAGTGCAGTGGCACAATCTCGGCTCACTGCAAGTTCCACCTCCCGGGTTCACGCCATTCTCCTGCCTCAGCCTCTCAAGCAGCTGGGACTACGGGCGCCCGCCACCACGCCCGGCTAATTTTTTGTATTTTTGGTAGAGAAGAGGTTTCACCATGTTAGCCAGGATGATCTCGACCACCTGACCTCGTGATCTGCCCGCCTTGGCCTCCCAAAGTGCTGGGATTACAAGCATGAGCCACGGCACTTGGCGGGAATATTTTCCTCTACACCTTTTGTTCTTTTGGATTTTGAACCATGAAACTGCAGTATTCAAAAAGTAGACACAATTAAAATTTTTAAAAAAGAAAATTTGGATTTCCGGTATCTTCCTACTTGTTCAGCCAGAAGGTGGCCCGCCATCAGAGTAGACATGGAGACTGTTTAGAAGTAACGTAGTATCACACAGGTACTCTGTAAATACTCAGTGCTGGATTAATTGACTTCCACGTTTAGTGAATGTATATTGTTTTTCTTTAATAACTGTAGTGATTTTGGTCTGTTATGACAGTCAGAATTAAACAAAAAAAGACAAATCTCTAATTGTCCTCTATCTTTCAGCAAGATTGTCTTGACCATTTACTGGTCAACTTAAGAATGGAAGCGCTCTTTGTGAAGGAGAATTTTAATATTCGATGGGCTGCCCAAACAGGATTTGTGGAAAATATCAACACTATCCTCAAGGAGTACAAGCAAAGCAGAGGATTGATGGTAACTATCACCGTTTCCCACTGAAACTTCTGATTCAAGCAAAATGAATCAAACCTCTAGTGTGATGATGCCAATGGAAGTATTTGCTTTTTCAGACGTTCAAATTTCTAATTTCAAGTTTTTCAAATTTGACAAATTTGTCCAGGTCTAACAAATTTACATGTATATCAAATTAATACCTGTGAACCAACATGAACAGTTTTAAATATTAGATAATAATGTATGCAAATTTATCTAATTTAATAATTAGATAATATCTAATAATGTATGCAAAATTATCTAATTTAAACATTAGATAATAATGTATGCAAATTGCACATGATAGCAAGCTCAAGAGTGATGTCGCAGTGTTGTCCATATAAAGAAGAATATTAAATAGGGAAAAATATCAACTGCCTTACTGGCTGGCTTGTTTCAGTCCTGGGTATACATGTGGGAGGTAGAAGAAGCCTGATTACTACTTTGATCTCTTTCTAAGTGGTCAGAGGACTCACTGGTCATTTTAATTATCACAACTTTTCAAGGTAGATATTCTTTTTAAAAAAGTAATTAATTGAAATGGACAAATAGATTATATACATGTATCCTGTACAACATAAAGTTTTGAAATATGTAGACATTGTGGAATGGCTAAATCGAGCTAATTAACATCCATGTTAACTCACACACTTATCAATTTTTATGGTGAAAGGTGGATATTCTTATCTATATAGTATAGGTGAGGAAACAAAGGCTCAAAGAGATGAAGCAACCTTTTTTTTTTTTTATTGAGACAGAGTCTCACTCTGTTGCCCAGGCTGGAGTGCAGCAGTGTGATCTCGGCTCACAGCAACCTTCGCCTCCTGGGTTCAAGTGATTCTCGTGCCTCAGCCTCCTGAGTAGTACCTGAGATTACAGGTGTGCACCATCACACCTGGTTAATTTTTGTAATTTTAGTAGAGATGGGGTTTCACCATGTGGACCAGGCTGGTTTCAAACTCCTGGCCTCAAGCGATCTGCCTGCGTTGGCCTCCCAAAGTGCTGGGATTACATGCTTAAGCCACCGCGCCTGGCTGCAGCAACTTTTTCTTTTTCTTTCTTTCTTTCTTTTTTTTGAGACAGAGTCTTGCTCCATAGCCCAGGCTGGAGGGCAGTGGCACGATCTCGGCTCACTGCAACCTCTGCCTCCCGGGTTCAAGTGATCCTCCTGCCTCAGCCTCCTGAGTAGGTAGCAACTTTTTCAAGGTCACACAGCTAGTCAGAGATTCAAACTAGGTAGGACGCAGACTTAACTAGAATGTCCGCATCTAACTGCAGGGCCGCCACACCTGCCTCTCTGAAATCAGATCAATGAAGCACCTGCGTAGAGCTTTGGATTTATCCCAGGGAAACATTCTAAAGACAAAAGTAGGTCATACATGAGAAAGTGTTTTGAAAACTGTAAAATGGCATATGTGAGTAACAGGTGTCATCATAATCATAATTATCACTGTTGGAGGGAATGCTCCACATAAGCAAGCACAGTGTCACAATCATATCCTTAGAACCGTATTCTCTTGGGAAAAAAAACATGTCTAGTTAAGAATAAGCAAAACATGTACCACTTAGCAAAATAAATAATGATCTCTTTAAGCATCTAAGATCCTCATGGTGGCTGTACTGGGAGGTTATCCTGAGATATACACCAACCCAACCTCAGAGGTTAGACTAATGTCCTCTCTAGGTCAACTGTAACAACAACACACAGAGTAGAAATATGACAAGACACTTTGAAGAGACCGTATGGTTCCTGATGAGCAAGACTGGACAAAAACATGATAGAAGGAATAGTATATCTAAAAACTAAATAGGGTATGTCTGTCCCTAGGGGCAGTTAGCCACAGGAAACACTACCGAGGCCAGTGTAGCCCCAGAGGTGTCAGTGACATCCCCAAAAGATGGAGTCTCAAGCCATGCACTTTCGTGATTGCAGTTCCTTTAGCAAGGAAAAGTCATTGCTGCTTCAGAGACAGATGCATCAAGCCACCTTGACCCATTGCTTCCAGTCAGTTCATCCTACTCCCCTTGTTCTGATCAAAGCTCATCAAGCAGCCTTATAAGACTTGGCTCCCAGTGTCCATCTGCTTGAAGGGAGTAAATGTACCAAATATGTGGACTTGGAGTATTTGATTCAGTGGCAGTCATACTTCTCATTGTAAATAAATGAATAGATTGGCATCCTGGTTTTACACCTGGATAAAGTGAGCCCATGCCAGGAGAAAGGACCCACCCTTGGTCCGTGGACAAATGAGACACCTGAACTTGCTCAGTTGACAGCCGGTTCTCAGGCCCTGGTGAATGCAGTGCACCTCTCCAGGGGCCCAGCCCTGCTCGTCAGGACTCAGCTCCGGAACTGCTTTCCTTCACACCTGCCTCCTTCCACTGCCTGCCATCATCCCTATCTGACGGGGCCGCACTCCTCACCAGAACCATCCATCCTCCCTATCCGATGGGACAGCGCTGCTAGCCAGAACCATCCTGTGTGCTGCCTACTTCCTTCACTGTCGTGGTTTCCTCACCTGTCAAATGGTAGTAATGATATTAACCAACTTGGTGGATGAAATTATATAATCTGTAAGCATACAGACACTCTACCAATGCAAATCCTTTTCATGAGCGCAATTCTAAAATTTACCTTGCAAAATATTGGCCCTCAGTTTTACAGCTATTTGGACCATTTTGAAATAAATAACTATATGTTACTGATATTTTGACCTCTGTTAGAAATGAATATTTACTCATTGATTATGAACACCATAGGGCTTCTTTAGCATTCAATCAAGTTTATCAGCAGGAGAAATGGTGTTTTTTTTTTAAATGGGTATGTTTTTAAAAATTAGAATAAATTTTTTAAAAATTGAGACAGGGTGTTGCTCTGTTGCCCAGGTTGGAGTGCAGTGGTAGGACTGCGACTCACTGCAGCCTAGACCCTCCTGGGCTTAAGCACTCCTCCTGCCTCAGCCTGGGCCACCAAGTAGCTGGGACCACAGGCACATGTGACTATGCCCAGCCAATATTTAAAAAAATTTTTTTTTTTTTTTGTAGAGACGGGGATCTCACTATATTGCTGAAGCTGGCCTCGTTTTTTGTAGAGAGGGGGACCTCACTATATTGCTCAGGCTCGCCTCAAACTCCTGGGCTCCAGGGATCCTCCCACCTCAGCCTCCTAAACTGCTGGGATTACAGGCATGAGCCACAATGCCTGGCCTAAAAATTAGAATAAATTAACTGTGTTAAAAATAATTGGCCAGGTGCAATGGCTCACACCTGTAATCCTACCACTTTGGGAGGTCGAGGAGGGTGGATCACCTGAGGTCAGGAGTTCGAGACCAGCCTGGCTAACATGGTGAAACCCCATTTCTACTAAAAATACCAAAAAATTAGCTGGGTGTGGTGGCGTGCGCCTGTAATCCCAGGTACTCAGGAGGCTAAGGCAGGAGAATCGCTTGAACCCAGGAGGCAGAGGTTGCAGTGAGCCAAGATCACGCCATTGCACTCCAGCTTGGGCAACAAGAGTGAAACTCTGTCTCAAAATAGTAACAATAATAATAGTAATTAAAGACCAAGCCAGGTGCAGTGGCTCACACCTGTTATCCCAACGCTTTGGGAGGCTGAGGCAGGAGGATTGCTTGAGTGCAGGAGTTTGGGACCAGCCTGAACCACGCAGTGAGATCTCATCTCTACAGAAAGTATAAAAATCAGACGAACATGGTGGTGTGCATCTGTAGTCCCAGATACTTGTGAGGCTGAGCTGGGAGGATGGTTTGAGCCCAGGAGTTCGAGGCTGCAGTGATCTGTGATTGCACCACTACACTCCAGCCTGGGCAACAGTGGGAGCACCTATCTCAATACAAAACAAAACAAAACAAAACAAATAATTAAAGACCAAATTCAGTACAGAAATAGTATTCAGGCAGTAAAGTAGGCCCTTTGCACACCGAACCAGAAATTCTTTGCTTTGTTACTGTTCCAAAGGTAGCACAATGCCCTGTGCTGTGCACTGTCGTGTGAAACTGGCAGTGTGTAATTCCTGAGCACTTACTCTTTAGTGATCTGAGTTGTTCCTGATACATCTTCTTATGTGGCCCTATCCACCAGCCCCAGATCAGCCCATGTAGTTGGTGCCTATTGAATACCTACTGAATGAATGGACATGAACCAGAACATGAACTGTCTGACCAGGGGGCAGACGCTTTCGGGATGATGTGGCAGTCACCCTGGTGGTGGTGGTGGGGGTAGAGGCGTGACTCTGGAGTCTCCACAGAAGAGTGAGAGTTAGCCTGCACGGTCCAGAGACTATTTTCAAAAGGCACTCCCAGCCAGGCGTGGTAGCTCACACCTGTAATCCCAGCACTTTGGGAAGCTGAGGTGGGTAGATCACTTGAGACCAGGAGTTTGAGACCAGCCTGGCCAACATGGAGAAAACCCGTCTCTACAAAAAATACAAAAATTAGCTGGGCATGGTGGTGCGCACATGTAGTCTCAGCTACTCGGGAGGCTGAGGCAGAGAATCGCTTGAACCTGGGAGGTGGAGGTTGCAGTAAGCGAGATCATGCCACTGCACTACAGCCCAAGCAACAGAGTGAGACTCTGTCTCAAAAAAAAAAAAAAAAAAAAAGCACTCCCCTGAAATAAAAAACCACTCTGTCTAGCTACAGATCATTCAGAGCTTGCTGTATGTTCCTTACTCTCTCCTCTTTCAGCCAATCAAGATCTGCATTCTTGGTCCTCCTGCTGTGGGAAAATCCAGTATTGCTGAAGAATTGGCCAAGTACTACAAACTGCATCACATCCAACTGAAGGATGTCATTTCTGAAGCCATAGCAAAACTGGTAACACTTTAAACTATTTTCCTGGGCATTTTAATTAATTACTGTATTGTTCTTAGGGTATAAAGATGTATATGATTCGAATTAGCCAGCTGGATGCAGTTTAGATGATCCCAATTTTGTTGGCAACATCCAAGGCGTCCTAATCAGTAGCCAGGGGAACATCTGGCTTCTCTTCCCCCTCAGGCCTGAGCAGAGTGTTGACCTTGGCCACACTGGTGTCAGAGAGCTTCTTCACAGCCTGTTGGATGTGGCGCTTGCTGGCTTTGGCACCCGCAATGAACACAAGTGTGTGTTTGTGTCCTCTTCTTCGTGGCCAACTCAGGGGTCGGGGGAAGTTAGTTGATGATGGCAGAGTGGTCATGCTGGTTTCTCCTGAGGACACTCTTGGGAGGATGTCTGGGCTGCCCCCGGAGCCACAGTGTCCTGGGACACCAGAAGGTGGATGACGTGTGGATCTTCTTTTCTCTGTGGCTGTGGACACCTTTCAGCACTGCCTTCCTGGCCTTCAAAGGTTTTGCTTTGGCTTCGGGAAAGAAAGGAGCTTCCTTGTTTACCTTCAGAGCCATCTTGTAAAATGGCTTTTTTTTTTTTTTTTTTTTTTTTTTTTTGCGATGGAGCCTTGCTTTGTCACCCAGGCTGGAGTGCAGTGGCACGATTTTGGCTCACTGCAACCTTCACCTCCTGGGTCCAAGCAGTTCTCCTGCCTCAGCCTCCCAAGTAGCTAGGATTACAGGTGTGTGCCACCATGCTCGGCTAATTTTTCTATTTTTAGTAGAGACGGGGTTTCACCATGTTGGCCAGGCTGGTCTTGAACTCCTGAGCTCAGGTGATCCGCCCGCCTTGGCCTCCCAAAGTGCTGGGATTACAAGTGTGAGCCACCGTGCCCAGCCTGAAATGGCTTTTAACTACTTTATTGGGAATTTTAACATTTTAGAAATGCTTTTTTTAGTTTTATAATAAACAAGCAACTAATTTTGTATGTCAGTAAACAGGAGATTTGTTATTTTAATTGGATGTTCTTGTTGCCCCCAGTTATGAAAACACAACACTCTACAGGGCTGTCCTCTGAGACGGAAGCAGCTTCCGTGGGTTGCCCTTGAAATTCAGTCTGCCTCCAGCTGTGGTTCGAAGTATAGCTTGTGTTCTCTCTGTTGCCTGGAACACTTATAGGTGTTTTATTAGTGTTGTATGTTTCTCGGGGTATTATCAAACTTTATTTATAAACTGCTTTGTATCATTTTATTGGAAATGGCAGATACTGAGGTAGCTTTCATAAATGATTATTAAAAGTCTTGATTTCTGCAACATGTGGTTCCTTCAAGTAAGATACAACCCAATCCCTTAGAATAACACATTAGAAAAATGTTGACTCAAGCAGTTCTGGCATTAGCACAAAAATATACTATTCTCTTAAATATGCTGTAAGAAAAACCTCAAGGATCTCATGTGTCTTTGTGGATATGTGCATCCTGCAAAATTTTGCATGACAGCTGTCATAGGGTACATGTCCTATTTGGATCCCAAGCTTTTTCCAGGATCACCTGCCAGCTGATTTGTGAGTAGCAAATGAATGTGGGGCATCATCCAATGTGAATATCCCTGTGGTATGCAGGAGGCGATTGTTGCCCCTAACGATGTAGGGGAAGGAGATGAAGAAGTCGAAGAGGAAGAGGAGGAGGAGAATGTGGAAGATGCACAGGAGCTCCTAGATGGCATCAAGGAGAGCATGGAGCAGAATGCAGGTAACACACACCCAGCAGAGAGCCACGCTGGTCTTGTGAACAGTGGCTATTTTTAAAAATCTGGTTATAAAAGACTGTTTAAAAAAAAAAAGACTGAACTACAGGCGGGCGCCATGGCTCATGCCTGTAATCCCAGCACTTTGGGAGTCTGAGGTGGGAGGATCAATTGAGGCCAGGAGTTTGAGACCAGCCTGAGCAGCATGGCAAAAACCCATCTCTACAAAAAAATACAAAAATTAGCTAGGTATGGCCAGGCACAGTGGCTCATGCCTGTAATCCCAGCACTTTGGGAGGCCGAGGCGGGTGGATCACCTGAGGTCATGAGTTTGAGACCAGCCTAGCCAACATGGTGAACCCCATCTCTACTAAAAATACAAAAAATTAGACAGGTGTGGTGCTGCACACCTGTAGTCCCAGCTACTCAGGAGGCTGAGGCAGGACAATTGCTTGAACCTGGGAGGCGGAGGTTGCAGTGAGCCAACTTCACGCCATTGCACTCCAGCCTGGGCAACAAGAGTGAAACTCTGTCTCAAAAAAAAAAAAAAAAAAAAAAAATTAGCTGAGCATCGTGGCATGTGCCTATAGTCCCAGCTATTTGGAGGTTGAGGCAGGAGGATCACCTGAGCCCGGGAGATTGAAGCTGTAGTAAGCCATGATCATGCCCTTGCACTCCAGCCTCAGTGACAGAGTAAGATCCTGTCTCAACAAAAAAAAAAAAAAAAAAGGTGAAGTACAGAAATTATAATAAAAAAAATTCCTTCATAATCTCATTGTTAACATTTTGGTGATGATCTGTTGGTAGGATGGGGAAGAACTTCCTAAGTTAAAAAGAAAAAAATCGGCTGCGCACGGTGGCTCACACCTGTAATCCCAGCACTTTGGGAAGCCAAGTTGGGCAGATCACCTGAGGTCAGGAGTTTGAGACCAGCTTGGCCAACATGGTGAAAACCCGTCTCTATTAAAAATACAAAAATTAGCTGGGCATGGTGGCACGTGCCTGTAATCCCAGCTACTCGGGAAGGTGAGGCAGGAGAATCGCTTGAACCCGGGAGGTGGAGGTTGCAGTGAGCCGAGATCGTGCCACTGCACTCCAGTCTGATTGACAGAGCAAGACTCCATCTCAAAAAAAAAGAAAAAAAAATCACACATATGTTCATAAATCACTGGAACCCAGGAGGCAGAGGTTGCAGTGAGCCAAGATCACACCACTGCACTCCAACCAATCAGTTGGTTGTCCTTTTAATTGGACAAACCAAGAAAAAATATTGCCACTGATATGATAAATTAATATCCTTAATATATAAAATGTTCAGGCAAATTGATAAGAGAGTTATGAAATCCTTAATAGAAAAAAATGGATGAGGCCGGGCGCGGTGGCTCATGCCTGTAATCCCTTTGTAATCCCTTTGTAATCCCAGCACTTCGTGATCCAGGAGGGTGGATCACGAGGTCAGGAGTTCAAGACCAGCCTGGCCAAGATGATGAAACCCATCTCTACTAAAACTACAAAAATTAGCCAGGCACGGTGGTAGGTGCCTGTAATCCTAGCTACTCGGAAGGCTGAGGCAGGAGAATCGCTTGAACCTGGGTGGCAGAGGTTGCAGTGAGCTGAGATCGCACCACTGTACTCTAGCCTGGGCAACAGAGAAAGACTCCCTCTCAAAAAAAAAGAAAGAAAAGAAAAAAATGGATTAATGAAATGGGCCGATACGTAATACAGGAAGATGTATAAATAAATGGAAAATTATTCTTACTCACTTAGTGATTCATTGTAGCCAGTTTGTTGAACAAAGTAATCACAGTAAGGTGTCGCTTTAAACTCAAACTGGATTCATTCTTTCCCTTGGATAGAATTTCAGGCTGGTTCCATTGCAACTCTTAGATAGTGAGTAGCCCCTTTGTTTATTCATGCTTTAGGAAGTCTATTCCAATCAAATAATTACAAACTGGGTTTTGAACTGAGAGGTCTCTAAGGGATCTTGCTACCTGCAGGAAAGCAGTCAGTAGCAGTTATTAGAAAAATAAAGCCATTTCATCATTTTTACACTTGGACAGTTGAGATCCTCCATCATCTGGTTATTGTAGTATCGCCTTCGGACTCATCTAATGCAGTTTCTCCCCTTGCCGTCTTCTCAACCACCTTTATTTTCTCTCCTCTTCCTTCCTCCTCCCTTCTTGCTGGTGGCCATTTCTGATCCTCCAGGGATCAAGGACGGGGGAGAAGGACAGAGAAGGATGTGGCCAACTCGGATGTAAGTTGGCATTGGGTGACAGACGGCATGCTTGCTGCTCCTTTGTCATCTCTCAAGGGCTCTTGAGATTCTCCTACTGAGAACTGCCCACTGCACCGCTGGGGCATGGCTCTTGACTGCCTCCATGGCCATCACTGGTCTTCTGGTACTCCACCCCTTTGCCGCAGAGGTTGTCCTCTTCCCAGCTACTCACCTCCACCTGGGTTGGAGACCTAGTTTCCCTCTCCTAACTTCATCCCATTCCCTACCAGGTGTCCACGTCACCCATGTTCCACTCAGGGAGCACGCGACTGTCCGGGGCTATTTGCCATTGGCCAGCTTAAGGAGGGTTCACTCTGGTCCCTGGTCCTGGTTCCTTATGTTTGTCACTGCCTGCTTCCATGGAGGTCTCTAGTCCCCCGACCCTTTCCCTGAAGGCCAGGTTAGCCCTGAACCTCTCTCCTCCTCCCCTCCACCAGAACAACCTAGTTTTCTGGGATGGAGGAGGTGGTTTTGCATGCAAACACCAAGTGTCCGCTGAAACCAGCCCATCATCTGAGTCTTGGTTTCTGCTTCATTGTGAGCTGCACCAGAAGGAAATGGCATCTAGAATTCCAGAGAGATTTCCCAGAGGAGAAAGGAGTGCCCAGATGAATGCTTGGGGTTGTAACATTGCCTCTGCCTTCCCATAAGACATTTGGGGAGCACTATGTTGGTTTTAGAGAGTCTAAAAGAGTGGAGTTGGGCACAGTGGCTCATGCTATATTCCCAGCACTTTGAGAGGTCAAGGTGGGAAGATTGCTTGAGGTCAGCCTCGGCAACATAGCAAGACCCCCCATGTCTACAAAAAAAAGTCTAGCAGAGTTCTGATGCTTACCTTTTGGGTGAGGTGGAAAAAACAAGATAAGACATTCCATTGTGAGGACATCTGTGGAAGGAAATCTGTCAAGGTCACATTGAGGGGTGTGGGACTGGGAGTTTTAGGAAGCCACAGTGTACATGGCCATGTGTAAGTAAAGCTTACAGCTGGGGTGTAAGGCTAGAAACGGGGTGCCAGGAGCAAGGAACTATTCCATCCCCTAAGGAGAGACAAGAATGTCTAATAATCATGCTAACAGGACTCAGCAAACATTGAACTTTATTTATTTATTTATTTATTTTTGAGAATGAGTCTCACTCTGTCACCCAGGCTGTAGTGCAGTGGTGTGATCTCGGCTCACTGCAAGCTCTGCCTCCTGGCTTCAAGCAATTCTCAGCCTCCTGAGTAGCTGGGATTACAGGCACACACCACCATGGCCAGCTAATTTTTTGTATTTTTAGTAGAGATGGGGTTTCGCCATGTTGGCCAGGCTGGTCTCAAACCCCTATTCTCAAGTGATCTGCCTGCCTTGGCCTCTGAAAGTGCTGGGATTACAGGCGTGAGCCACTGTGCTTGGCCAAGCATTATTTATTGACAAAGACTTATATAATTGGCCTTTGCAAGGGCCCAGAAATCTTATCCAAGGCTTAACCTAACAGTTAAGTACCAACTGAGCTCTTTTCACGCTTGGGGAGGTGACCACACAGAACAAGAATTAGAGCAGAGATAGTGCCCAGCTGAGAACACTCACTGAGGCCCCCAGGCTCCAGAGGGCCTGTCCTCGCACTCTGTTCTTCCCCCAGGTGTGAGAGGCCAAACAGGTTCAGCAGCCTCTGTCAAGAGAGATGTAAGAGGGGCCCTGGGAGGGGGCAGAGGAAGTGGTCGTGTGGGGAAGATACATCTTTAGAACAGCCAGCGTCCCTCAAAGCTCCTCACCCACATGTGACTCCCCACTTCCCCACTTCCTACAAGACTAGAATCATTCGGTTCCTTTTAACTTTCTCAAGTGTGTCCAAAAATCCCTCCTATCCGTATTTACCTGAGACGAAAACATGGACCTTGCCTATGTTTGAACAAAACAAGACCTTTGAACCCATGGCACTGAGGTTACCTCACCTTTCCCTCACATGACTGCATTTGTTATCACATGATTCCAATGATTCTAGCAAAACGAGTTTCCCAGTCCCACAGTGAGGCCCCTCCATGTCCTAACTCCACTCCCATCGGCCCCTGACGGTGCAGCAAAATAAGGGCTTTGTTACACCATAGAGTGTGCTAATTACAGATTTTGTGCTCACTTTACATATTTCAAAAGCACTGTGAAATTACTGGATCTAGTTGGTAGGATTCCTGGTGATCATTGGACTATCAACTTTTCTGAGTTTCAAAATAAAAAGGGGAAGAAAAGTCTGTAAATGTACCAACTTATTGATGTCTCTACTGTACATGGGTCATTGTAAAATCTTGGCTTGCAGCTATCTAATTTTTTTTTAAACAAAATGCATATTATTACTGTAATCAAGGCAAAATTTCTTAAAACAGTTAACCTTGGCTGGGCTTGGTGGCTCATGCCTGTAATCCCAGCACTTTGGGAGGCCAAAGAGGGCGGATCACGAGGTCAGGAGTTCAAGACCAGCCTGGCTAACATGGTGAAACCCTGTCTCTGCTAAAGGTACAAAAAATTAGCCGGGTGTGGTGGTGGACGCCTGTAATCCCAGCTACTCGGAAGGCTGAGGCAGGAGAATCGCTTGAACCCTAGAGGCAGAGGTTGCAGTGAGCTGAGATTGTGCCATTGCAATCCAGCCTGAGCGACAGGGCAAGACTCCGCCTCAAAAAACAAACAAACAAACAAACAAAAAACCAGTTAACCTTGGCAGTGGAAGTCTAATCAGAACCATGACTCATGAATTAACATTGCGTTCTTTTCTGCTGTTGAGACTCACTGTTTCACATACCATCTTCCACAAGACTTTATTAAACAAGAAGATGAAGAATGCACTTGGAAGTCACCAAGCATGGCTTGACCACTTGCTTAGTTCCTGACTTCAGACCAGTCACTGCCTCTCTCTGAACCTGTTTCATCCTGTGTTAAAAAAAATAATAATAATAAGAGAGAGGAGCCGGGCGCGGTGGCTCACTCCTGTAATCCCAGCACTTTGGGAGGCCGAGGCGGGCGGATCACGAGGTCAGGAGATGGACACCATCCTGGCTAACACAGTGAAACCCCGTCTCTACTAAAAATACAAAAAAATTAGCCGGGTGTGGTGGCAGGCACCTGTAGTCCCAGCTACTCGGGAGGCTGAGGCAGGAGAATGGTGTGAACCTGGGAGGCGGAGCTTGCAGTGAGCTGAGATCACGCCACTGCACTCCAGCCTGGGCGACAGAGCAATACTCTCTCAAAAAAAAAAAAAAAGGAAAAAAGGAGAGGAGAAGCCAGAATAAATCCACCAGCTTGGAGGATTAACTGAGGTAACATAATGATAACCGAGAGAACATGAATGAAATTGCACTGTAAACTCTAAAAACTTACACAAAGTACAGTATCACCAATAACAGGGAAGGGTGGGAATCACCACCGAACAGTCTGTGTCCGTGGAAGCCTGGACATGGCTGCATGACAGTCACTGAGAATTCGATCCTGGTGCAATGTTACCAGAAAGGGGGTCTCATCCCAGATCCCAGGAGCAGGTTCTTAGATCTCACGCAGGAAAAAATTGAGGGTGAGCCGCAGAGTATAGTGAAGTTAAGATAGTTTATTAGAGACTACTCTATTACAGAGTAGGGTGTCCTCAGAAAACAAGAGAAGGAATACCCCCCAGTGAGAAGAGATAGTTTATTGAAAGCTACTCTGTCACAGAGTAGGGCGTCTTCAGAAAGCACAAGGGGGAAGGCCATACTATAAACAGTGCTTGCGTGTATAGGTTGTTAAGAATGGTGTACTTGGCCAGGCGCAGTGGCTCACACCAGCACTTTGAGAGGCCAAGGTGGGAGGATCCCTTGAGGCAAGAAATTCCAGACCAGCCTGGGCAACATAGCAGGACCCCACCTCTACAAAAAATACAAAAAAATAGCCAGGCGTGGTGGTGCGTGCCTATAGTTCCAGCTCCTTTGGCGGGGACACAGGAGGATGGCTTGAGCCCTTGAGCCCGGGAGGTCAAGGCTGTGGTGTGGCCGAGACTCCAGCCTGGGTGACAGAGCAAGACCCTGTCCCAAAAAAAAAAAAAAAAAAGGAGAAAGAGAGAGAATAGTGTACTTTATTATAAAGGCTTATGGTCAACTTGTGACAGGCTATTAGTATTGTTTCTTATGTTACTTAAGAACATAAGTATGCTATGTTACTATTGATTTCAGCGAGAATTTACAAGTGTACTATTATCTTTAAAGCAAAACCTATTCTTAAACTAAGAATGCTTTTTGTTCTCAAAATATCAGGACATTTCCATAAGTTCTGGGTCTTTAGTTAGTTAGCATCATTAACTCAGTCCCTCAACCATAAATATCTTGTGACCAAAAGTGTTCAACCCCCTGGGAATGTCACCCAGCAGGTTTGGCTTTATCTGGCCTTTATTCAAGATGGAGTCACTCTGGTTAGGACAAAGGATATTCATGACCAAGTCTCCAGACCCACTAAGGATGTATCTAGCTTGACAAGCCACTTAGTATGGATCCAACTGTACCCTAGAAATATTTTGTCAGTTTTATTTTACCTCAATATACATTTGTACAGGCAATAATTAAACGACTATTACACAACAATTCAGTGAGTTTACTTGCTTTCAAGAGTAATGCATGTAGTTACAAATGAGAGGCAGAAACACTGTATTAAAGACCTAAAAATAAGGCCGGGTGCCGTGGCTCACGCCTGTAATCCCAGCACTTTGGGAGGCCGAGGCGGGCGTATCACGAGGTCAGGAGATCGACACCATCCTGGCTAACACGGTGAAACCCCATCTCTACTAAAAAATACAAAAAAATTAGCCGGGCGTGGTGACGGGTGCCTGTAGTCCCAGCTACTCAGGAGGCTGAGGAAGGAGAATGGCGTGAACCCGGGAGGCGGAGCTTGCAATGAGCCGAGATCATGCCACTGCACTCCAGCCTGGGCGACAGAGCGAAGACTCCGTTTAAAAAAAAAAAAAAGGCTAAAAATACATTAATTCTGGAATTCCATACAAATAAGGTAAAAATTAAATTTCTTTGTCAAAGTAAAGGAAAACCATGTTTGTTTTTGTTTGTTTTATCAATACACTAAAAGTAGATTAATGCCAAAAAGCTTTTATGAAACTTGTCAGAGTTCAGATTATTTTATGTAAAAGGATTAAAATAAAATCCTTTTATTTTACCTGGTGAATGGTTTATCCAAGTATTCAAGTAGGTGAGTAAAAGAACCAAAGAGGCCAGGCGCAGTGGCTCACGCCTGTAATCCCAGCACTTTGGGAGGCCGAGGCAGGCAGATCATGAGGTGAGGAGTTCAAGACCAGCCTGGCCAAGATGGTGAAACCCTGTCTCTACTAAAAATACAAAAATTAGCCAGGCGCGGTGGCAGGTGCCTGTAATCCCAACTACTCGGGGGGCTGAGGCAGGAGAATTGGTTGAACCTGGGAGGAGGAGGTTGCAATGAGCCAAGATCATGCCACTGCACTCCAGACAGGGCGAAAGAGCAAGACTCCATCTCAAAAAAAAAAAAAAAAAAAAAAGAAACCAAATGATATACAACATAGGAAGGAACAATTGGAGGACGTTTTTTTGGTGGGGGAGGTTAGGATTTTGCTCTGTCACCCAGGCTGGAGTGCAGCAGTGCAATCATAGCTCACTGCAGCCCCTATCTCCTGGACTCAAACAATCCTCCCACCTCAACCTCCCAAGTAGGTACCATGCCTGGCTAATGTTTTTTATTTTTATTATTCATTTATTTATTTATTTATTGAGACAGAGTCCTTGCTCTGTCACCCAGGCTGGAGTGCAGTGGCATGATCTCGGCTCACTGCAAGCTCCACCTCCTGGGTTCACACCATTCTCCTGCCTCAGCCTCACGAGTAGCTGGGACTACAGGCGCCCGCCACCACGCCCGGCTAATTTTTTTGTATTTTTTAGTAGAGACGGGGTTTCACCATGTTAGCCAGGATGGTCTCGATCTCCTGACCTCATGATCCGCCTGCCTCAGCCTCCCAAAGTGCTGGGATTACAGGCGTGAGCCACACTGCCTGGCCTTGTTTTTTATTTTTAGTAGAGATGAGATCTCCCTATGTTGCTTAGGCTGGTCTTGAACTCCTGAGCTCAAGCCATCCTCCTGCCTCACCCTCCCAAAGTGCTGGGATTACAGGTGTGAGCACCTGGCCCTTTCCTGGAGGGATATTAACTGCCTACATTCTTCATGACTAGCTCATTGGTGAACTGTCAGGATTAACACGAAAAATACACGGCCGGAGAGAGTTGCTCATTTTCCTAATAGAAAACAACCCTCATTTTTCACTAACGTCATGTAGAAACTCCATATCATTAACAAGCCTTTAGATCACCAACTTTGTTTTGGCCTTATTAAAATGCTGGCTTGATTTATGGTATTTTTTTTCTAATGCTGCCCAAATAAACCTATAATGAACCTAAAATCTCGGGCAGCAATGCACATTCTGCATGCACAATAAAAAATGTAACTGAAAGCAAATAACCAACAACTCAGAATATTACTGAGGAAATCTGTAAGTGTAGACGAATATGTAAAAAAAAAAAAAAAAAAAGGCAAAGGTTCTCATAAACACAAACTTTGACCAGTTAAAAGTCCACTAGAGATTACATAAGAATTTTGGAAAGTGTATATGTATAATCAAGTAAAATATTTTAAACAAGTCCGTCGTGCCTCAGTTAGTTTTAAATTGCAAACTCCAATACACAGTTCTTTTAACAAATTAGTGCAATATGAAAGATTTTGGAATATTAATGTGTCCATATTAATTAGATCAAATTGAAGATTCCAAAATTTCTTCCAAAAGCCATCTTTTGCTGCTGCTTTTTTTTTTTTTTTTTTTTTTTTTGGCGACAGATTCTCACTTTCTTACTTTGTCACCCAGGCTGGAGTGCAATGGTGCAATCTCGGCTCACTGCAACCTCTGCTTCCCAGGTTCAGGCAATTCTCCTGCCTCAGCCTCCCGAGTCGCTGGGACTACAGGCGCACGCCACCGCACCCGGCTAATTTTTTTGTATTTTTAGTAGATACACGGGGTTTCACCGTGTTGACCAGGCTGGTTTCGAACTCCTGAGCTCAGGCAATCCACCCGCCTCGGCCTCCCAAAGTGCTAGGATCATAGGCGTGAGCCACCCTGCCCGGCTGCTGCTTCTTAAGGTATTTCTTCCCTGAGCTGCTTACAGATACATTACCTGATTTAGACAAATTTATCCAAATATCAAACTGCCTGGATGAGAATGTAGATTTTTAAACTTTTGTATCTCAGCAAACAATGGAGTTTTACCCATTGCCTGGTGAACTGAGTAAAAAGCCACTCATTTTGTTTCATTTCTCTTTATCTTTAAGAATAACTGTATGGATAATTCTAGTTCTGAGGTACATTTATTTGCCAAGTTCAAACTGGGACCCAAGTGGAACACTTTTGCTTCTGCTTCTATAAAGAAAAAAGAAAGTCAGATATGGTGGCTCACATACGGTGGCTCACGCCCGTAATCCCAGCGCTTTGAGAGGCTGAGGCAGGAAGATCACTTGAGTCCAGGAGTTTGAGACCAGCCTGGGCGGCATAGCAAGACCCTGTCTCTACAAAAAAAAAAAAAAAATTAGCTGGGTATGGTGGTGCGCGAGGCACTAGGATTACCTGAGCCCAGGAAGTAGAGGCCGCAGTGAGCCAAGATCCCAACACTGCACTCTAGCCTGAGTGACAGGAGTGAGACCCTGTCTCAAAAAAAAAAAAAAAAACAGAAAGAAGGGTGATCTCTCTCATGAGGCAGACTTCCTACAAATACATAGCTTTTGCACTCTTTCCTTTTTTTTTTTTGAGAAGGAGTTTCACTCTGTCACCCAGGCTGGAGTGCAGTGGCGCGATCTCGGCTCACTGCAAGCTCCGCCACCCGGGTTCATGCCATTCTCCTACCTCAGCCTCCCGAGTAGCTGGGACTACAGGCACATGCCACCACGCTCGGCTAATTATTTTGTATTTTTTAGTAGAGACGGGATTTCACCGTGTTAGCCAGGATGGTCTCGATCTTCTGACCTCGTGATCCACCTGCCTCGGGCTCCCAAAGTGCTGGGATTACAGGCGTGAGCCACCACGCCCGGCCTGCACTCTTTCCTTTGTGAAATCACTGCTTGCTGTTTGGTCATCATCAGTTAAGACAGTACAGTTTCCTGGGGATGAGGGGACAGAAGCCAGGCTGTCATCCCAAATGCCGTCCCTCACATTCCCACCACTGCTCAGGGGAGCAGCTCTCTATTTTTAAACATGTTTTAGTAATTATGAATATGTGTTCATATGAACATTTTAAATATTACTGGTATTTGAAAGATACATTTAATTTTTTTTTTTTTTTTAGAAAATGCAGGATGACATTTTTAAAAGCTATGTAGGAGGGCTGTGCTCATTCATTTTCAAACAGAAAGCGCAGTTGCCTGCCATACAGCTGAACCCTGGCCAAAGGTCATGAGATTATCCCTAAGAGATCACATTTCTCAAGAGAAAGGCACTTGGACTGGGTCCTTTGTGTACTGGGTCATGCCTCGTAAGCATCCCATAATTACCAAAAAATGCTGCTGGAGGTCCCTTCTTAATTACTGAGCACTTTCCTTCCGAATCAAGCAGAAATGAGTGGCTAAGCTCAGGGCCTGAAATAAACTGAGGGAGGCATTGAAGGGAATTGCAGCTAGATTTCTAGATTAAGTGCCTTTAATTTAACAACAAAGCCTTTGAAAAATGAAAATAGACTTAGGCCGGGCGCGGCGGCTCATTCCTGTAACCCCAGCACTTTGGGAAGCTGAGGCAGGTGGATCACCTGAGGTCAGGAGTTTGAAACCAGCCTGACCAACATGGCAAAACCCTGTCTCTACTACAAAATACAAATAAAATTAGCTGGGCGTGGTGGTGCACACCTGTAATCCCAGCTACTTGGGAGGCTGAGGCATGAGAATCTCTTGAACCCAGGAGGCAGAGGTTGCAGTGAGCCAAGATTGCACCACTGCACTCCAGCCTGGGTAACGGAGTGAGACTCTGTCTCAAAAAACAAAAAAGAAAATAGACGGCTTAAATAAAACCAGACTTAGACACCTTGACACGTTTTTATTTGGCTTCATTTCTTGGCACCCCTGTGAACCTTACTGGGAAGTAATGTAGAATCATTCAGAGGAATTTCATTATGTTAAATAATACTTAAGATCTTTTTTTGTCTTAGCCATAATATTTAAATTTCTGAAAGACAGTTATTTTCGGAACCTGCTACTGCCTAATGGATGGTGTGACACGGAAAGGCAGAAGAAAGGAGAGGTGTTTTGTGTTTTGTGTTTTGTTTTTTGTTTTTGAGATGGAGTTTCACTCTTGTTGCCCGGGCTAGAGTGCAATGGTGCGATCTTGGCTCACTGCAACCTCTGCCTCCCGGGTTCAAGCGATTCTCCTGCCTCAGCCTCTCGAGTAGCTGGGATTACAGGCATGTGCCACCACGCCCGGCTAATTTTGTATTTTTAGTAGAGATGAGAGTTTCTCCATGTTGGTCAGGCTGGTCTCGAACTCCCAACCTCAGGTAATCCACCCACCTTGGCCTCCCAAAGTGCTGAGATTATAGGTGTGAGCCACCGCGCCCAGCCGGGAGAGGTGTTTTAATTAGATCAGTTTATTGTCATTGATAGAGTAATAAAAAAGAAGCCTGAAATTATTTATTTTACATTATGTAAAATGAGGGGGGAGGAGGAGGGAAGGAAGAGGGGGAGGATGAGAAGGCAGAGAAGGATGAGGAGGGAGAGGAGGAGGGGGAGTCACTGATAAGGTAAAAGAATAATAGATTCACTGATAAAGTAAAGGAATAGTACAAACTCTGGAAAGAGCTTTGAAGATCAATTTCCCTAACTTGTCAAACTTACATTACTATAATGTACACATTAAGCAAGGTAAGGATGGGGCTGCGTTTTGAACATTGTAGCTGTTCAATAATTATGATGGAGTGATGGATATTGTGGTGGAGTTGCATCATATTGTTATTAAACCACTGTGCCAGTTTTAGAACAAACTCCTCCCTCCTCATCCTTCCCAAGCAGTGCCAGGAACCCAGTGTCAGGGCTTGAGAGGGAACTGTCCAGTGGGGCTGAGGTCAGAAATGCCAACTGGAAAAGACACGGAGAAGGGAGCCGTGTTCTTTTCTGAAGGGTTACAGAGAAAAGTGCCTTTGAGGGTCGGGTCAAGTTTGATTGTTAGTCAAATCCAGCAACTTCTTTTAGTAAATCATGTGCTGGCAACATACATGAATGCTATCTCACAATTCTCACAACAGAAGCATTTATTATTGTATAGTAAGGTTACAGAGGTGTAATATCAAAACAGAAACCCTGCGGGCGGGGGGAGCTCTCTGCATTACTCCAGTTGCTGCTCCTCAATCAATTTCACCAAAAATTGGGATTACAGAACACTTTGAAAGTGCAGACGTCGGCACTCACCCATGCTCTTTCTTGCAGACAAGTTCACTGGGTTCTCCTACATTACTGTGCATTAGAATTCACGTCATGTTCAAAATACAAAATCACATATTTTTTACTTTAAGGGCCAAAATGTAATCCCAACGTTTTGGGAGGCCAAGGTGGGAGGATTGCTTGAGGCCAGGAGTTCAAGACTAGCCTGGGCAACATCGCAAGACCTTTTCTCTACAAAACGTTTAAAAATCAGTGGGGCGTGGTGGCAAGCGCCTATAGTCCCAGCTACTTGGGAGGCTGAGGTGGGAAGATTGCAGAGCCTGGGAGGCTGAGACTGCAGTGAGCTATGACCACACCACTGCATTCCAGCCTGGGCGACAGAGTGAGACCCCGTCTCCTTAAAAAAAAAAAAAAAAAAAAAAAGCAAAATAGGGATTTCCAATAGTACCTTTGACTACACAACAATTTTTGAGATAACTTTAAAACAACTCTTACGTAGAATGTGATACATTATAAGTAATATATACATATATGCTTTTTTATCAGGTCAACTAGATGATCAATATATAATTAGATTTATGAAAGAAAAGCTAAAATCAATGCCTTGCAGGAATCAAGGTTATATTTTGGATGGATTCCCAAAGACCTATGATCAAGCAAAAGACCTGTTCAATCGTAAGTTTGAGTTTGAGTGTTCTATTTTGAGTATTTATATTCAGATAAGTTGCAACTTTATTGTTCAGAGAAGTAGTCACTCAATTAAAGTAAACAGAAAACTAGAGAGACTATTTATTTTTGAGCTTTGGCTCACCTTTCTTTACATAGCTTTTTTTTTTTCTTTTTTTTCCCCCCTGGATGGTGGCTCAAGGTGCATAGCCTTTTACACATTTTTAAAATTTTTATTTTATTGTATTGTGGCACAAATACTTAACACGAGATCTGCCCTCGGAACAAGCTTTTAAGTGTGCGATACATTATTGTTGGCGATAGGCATTGTGATGTTCAGCACACCTCTAGAGCTTATGCATCTTGCCTGATTAAAACTTTACGCCTGTTGATTAGTAACTTTTGTTTTTTCCCCTCCCCAGCCCCTGGCAACCACCATCCCACTCTTTCATTCTTTGAATTTGACTACTCAAGTTCCCCATGTAAGTGGAATCATGTAGCATTTGTCTTTCTGTCACTGATTTCACTTAGCATAATGTCCTCAAGGTTCATCCTTGTTGTTGCATATAGCAGAATTTCCTTTAAAAAAAAAATAGACCATCCGTCACCCAGGCTGGAGCACAGTGATATATACAATCATAGTTTACTGCAGCCTTGACCTCCTGGGCTCAAGCGGTTTTCCTGCCTCAGTCTCCCAAGTAGCTGGGACTACAGGCGTGCATGACCACGCCCAACTAATTTAAAATTTTTTTGGAGGTTTCACCCTGTTGCCAGGTTGATCTCTGAACTCCTGGCTTCAGGTGATCCTACTGCCTTGGCCTCCCAAATTGTTGGGATTACAGGTGTGAGCCATGATGCCCAGCCATTTCCTTCTTTTTAAAGGCTGAATAGTATTCTGTTGGATGTATATACTACATTTTCTTTATCCATGCATCTATCAATGTACATTTAGTTTGTGAGATTATTTCTAAAATACATGTGCTATTTATGGCTAGTTTTCATTAGTGCTTGCTACTTAAGATATTTGGAATTTTTTGCTGTGATCCATAGTAGTAATATATTAATAAACACAATGAGGAATATTTTGTTTTCTTAGAGGAAGATGAGGAGGAGGAAGATGAAGTCAGAGGCAGAATGTTTCCCTTTGATAAATTAATTATACCTGGTAAGTTTATTTCCCCAAGATCACATTTAAAAGAATGTTCTCTGGGCTGGGCGCGGTGGCTCACGCCTGTAATCTCAGAACTTTGGGAGGCCAAGGCGGGTGGATCACCTGAGGTCAGGAGTTCAAGACCAGCCTGGCCAACATGGCGAAACCCCATCTCTACTAGAAATACAAAAATTAGCTGGGTGTCGTAGCGTGTGCCTGTAGTCCAAGCTACTCGGGAGGCTAAGGCAGGAGAATCACTTGAACCCAGGAGACGGAGATTGCAGTGAGCCGAGATCCCGCCACTGCAATCCAGCCTGGGCGACAGAGAGAGACTCTGTTTCAAAAGAAAAGAAGAATGCTGTCTGACATCTCTCTCTTTTCTCTTTGTTTTCCCCAGTAACTGGGACCACAGGTGCCTGCCACCATGCCCAGCTAATTTTTTTTTTTTTTTGAGATGGAGTCTTGCTCTGTTGCCCAGGCTGGAGTGCAGTGGCACGATCTCAGCTCACTGCAAGCTCTGCCTCCCGGGTTCATGCCATTCTCCTGCCTCAGTCTCCCCAGCAGCTGGGACTACAGGCGCCTACAACCATGACCGGCTAATTTTTTTGTATTTTTAGTAGAGACGGGGTTTCACCATGTTAGCCAGGATGGTCTCGATCTCCTGACCCACCCGCCTTGGCCTCCCAAAGTGCTGGGATTACAAGCGTGAGCCACCTTGCCCAGGCTCTTTTTTTTTTTTTTTTTTTTTTTTTTTTTTACTACTTCTTAAGGAGCAGGGCTACACCATAGGCAGTGTGCCTAGAGTAGCCCAATACCCCTTTTGTGCCGAAAGAATCTTTTTGAGTTTAATAAAGTAGGATTTTTTTTTTTAGGAAAAAAATTAAAAGACATTCTCAAGCATAAACTTGCAAACTAGAGAATGCACCAATAGATAAACATGAGGAATATTAAATTGCTGAAATGAATAGAAATCCCTGTGGGAACGTTGTCTTCCACTGCTCTCTCCTGTAACAAAGCAAAAGGTAGCAAATCTGTTGATGGCTTGACTTCCCGAGTCATGTAGTCTCCTTCCCTGCCCTGGTTTTGGTGCTAACCATGCCATCATCTCTTCCAAAAGACATTCAGCTTCTGACTTGAGATTGCTCAGGTCAAAAGCTTTTCAGTTCACTCTTAACTCCACAGTGGTTTTACTCTATCACATATTTACACAGGGATTTCACAAAGTACTCTTGAAAGCAAAGCATAAGCAATTTATCGTACACAACAGGATTTACTTAGTACTGAGCAGGCATTTCTTGTGACCTTCCTGTAAACGTTAAAAAGTGTTGTTGTTTTTAGTCAGTTTGCTTGAGGTAGATATTCATAGGGAATCATTTTGGGTCATATGATCACTAGAAGAAAAGCTATTTTCAGCAACTTAGGACAAGGCTGTAACTGAAAAGGGCCTGCCTGCTCACTGGTATCAAGTCCCCAAGGAAGGCAGCTTGTGGCTGTTTTCTTCTCTTGGTCCAGCACAGTTTGCAGAGAAGCTTCCGGAAGGACTGAGACCACCAGATAGCAGTCATCCTTGGGGATGGATATTTATTGTTTGCCTGTGGGCTAAGTTGATTGGCCAGACACAGTGCCTGTAATGCCAGCACTTTGGAAGGTCAAGGTGGAAGGATCTCTTGAGCTCAGGAGTTAGAGACCAGCCTGGGCAACATAGTGAGACCTCATATCTACTAAAAAAAAAAAAAAAAATCAAAAAAATTAGCTGGGGGTGGTGGCATGCACCTGTAGTCCCAGCTACTTGGAAGGCTGAGGTAGGAGAATCACTTGAGTGTGGGAAGTCAAGGCTGCAGGTGCCCTGATTACACCACTGCACTCCAGCCTGGGCAAAAGAGCAAGAACCGGTCTCAAAAAATTAATTAAAAAAATAAAATAAAAAGTAAAGTTTATTCATCTACTTTATTGTTGATTATTAAATTCTAGGTAGGTGTGTCCAGTGCATTTTGTTTATCACTTCTAGGCAATATTCACTCATTGCAAACTCTGTGCTAAATCATAACACCCATAACATCCAGGCAGCTGGATACATTTCAGTTCAACTGGCAATTGGTTGTGCACAATTTGTCATGTGCCAGGCACTCATTGAACCTTTCCACAATCCTGCAAGGCAGGAATTACACCCATGTTTACCCAATCCAGAAGCTAAAGCCTAGAGATTTATGCAAGTCCACTCACTAGTAAATGGTAGGGGGATTAAATTAAAACTCAGGTCTTCTCACTCCACTGCCTCCAAAACAATTAATGAAACCTGCCTGTGAGATAAGGAAATGGAAGCACAGAGGTCAAGTGACCAAAGACTCTTAAACGTAGGCCACTGGACTTTCCATTCTTTGTTGGACACAGTGCAAACACGTCTAAGACGTAATCTATTTGGAACGTTAATCTGTTGTTAGCAAACTTTTCAGAAATTGTCTTTATTTTCTATTTCCCTGAAAGAAAGTAGGGCATTGTTTCATTTGTACTTGTAGGATTTTAATTGAGGGAGGGAACTGAATGGTGACATAGAGAGGTCAATGCCATTGAAATAATTTATGCTTAGGATTCCCTAGAGATGGGGGCACATGGGGAATGCCGGGTTTGGTCAGGCGGCAGAAGCAAGAACAAGGGGAAAGGTCTAGATCAATGCCGTTGTTGGGGTTTCTTTGGGAAAGCCAAGACAGGCCACAGTGAACCGTTTGGGACTGGCTAGTTTGAGTTTAGGGGTGGTCTCTAGTTGCCTGGGGCCTGGTCCTGGGATGATTTAGGGCAAGGGAAATACTGGCTTGCTGTGTGAGATTAGATAAATGGATTGAGTGGCTTGCATAGGAGGGGCATTCCCAAGCAAGTTGTTACTATCTTTAGGTATTGGCTAGGCCTGGGAAGGACAGCAGTCTCTCCCCAGATCTGTAAGGCCCCCCTCAAGATGTCAAAACAGACCAGGTGTGATGGCTCACGCCTGCAATCCCAGCACTTGGGGAGGCTAAGGCAGGAGGATTGCTTGAGTCCAGGAGTTGGAGACCAGCATGGGCAATACAGCAAGACCCCCATCTCCACACACACAAAAACATTCTTAATTAGCTGGGTGTGGTGGCATGTGCCTGTGGTCCCAGCTACTCAGGAGGCTGAAGTGGGAGGATCTCTTGAGCCCAGGAGGTCAAGGCGGTGGTGAGCCTTGATCATGCCACGGCACTTCAGCCTGGGTGACAGTGAGACCCTGTCTCTTAAAAAAAAAAAAAAGAAAGAAATCAAAGCATAAGATACAGAAAATAAAAGAAACACATTCCAATCTATGGTAATACAGTTCTAGATGGTATTCTCTCGCATTGAGCAACCATTGCATTTTACCACTGCTGTTAGCCTATGTCCAGTTTGATTCTTTCAAGACCTCTTGGTTGAAGGAGATAAGTTTAAAGTTGTACCTACCTGATGAATATTTGGAAATTTGTTAAAACATAGCTTTTTCAGCCCGGCGCGGTGGCTCACACCTGTAATCCCAGCAATTTGGGAGGCCAAGGTGGGCAGATCACCTGAGGTCAGGAGTTCAAGACCAGTCTGGCCAACATGGTGAAACCCCATCTCTACTAAAAATATAAAATTAGCCAGGCACGGTGGTGCACGCCTATAATCCCAGCTACTTGGGAGGCTGAGGCAGGAGAATCACCTGAACCCGGGAGGCAGAGGTTGCAGTGAGCCAAGATCGCGCCACCGCACTCCAGCCTGGGGGACAAGAGCGAGACTTTGTCTCAAAAAAAAAAAAAAAAACCATAGATTTTTCATGTGATTCCAGATAGCCAAATACAGTGACCTCCTTGTTATCTACGGTCTTACCAAGCAGAAATCTATTACTCGCTATCCACAGTTAGCCAGTGCAAGGACAATAGATGTTCTGAATAACTGTCTTGAGATACTGCAGAATCTTGAAGTTCTCTGAGTCATAAAGAGAATGAACATTTTTTAAAAAATCATCTAGTGAGAAGTATATTTTATCATATTAAAAATCTTTGAAAATTGGAAAGCCAAGGATGTTACTCATTATTTGATTAACTGGAATCTTCCACCTCCCAATCAGCCTGGAAGAAAGATAGAATATATTTTTGAAATTCATAGATTATTAACATAATTCATACATTTTCTAACAAATGAGTATCATGTTAGGGAAAAATTTAAAAAGAAAATAAGTTTTCATATAGATGTCCGACATCATAGAGCTTAAATGGATTCAATTTTCAGCGAATCTGTTGACATCCTTTTGATTTCAGTACCGTACCAGCATTTGGGGCTTCAGATGTCTACCTTCCTTTTCAAAAGGCAGCCACTCATGAAAATCATGACAATCAAATGGTAAAAGATGAGCAAAAAATAGGAACAACTTACTTGCGAAAACACCTCTTGTATGCAGAATGGAGGTAGTATCAAACTATTATGAATTTATAGGATCTTATTCCACACGCTGTCTCAGCCTTTGTTTTCACAGTGAACATCTGCAGCAGATGATGTTCACACATGTCCACATGCCTCGGGGACACACCTCCTGTGGGCTTTCCCCATTACACTTACCTTTTTCACCCACTCAAGGAAGCTTATTAGAATGCAAGTAAACGAGAATGGCATTATGATGTTATAAGCCAATACAATTTTAGAAGAAAAATCAAATCATTCCCAAGTTCTGTTGAGCTCTAATAGATAGCAAGCTATTTGTGATGCACCCAGACACTGATCTGGGCACCAGTATACCCAGCTCCTGTAGTTGAGAACGTCTAAGAATCACAACTCACCTTGGAAAGTTTATTTCACTGATCCACACTTGAATCTCTCATTCACTCAACAATTATCCATTGAATTTGTACTAGAAGCTGGAGGAACAGCTGCTTTCACAGTTTAAAAGAAAATCACAGGTGGGTAAAATGGTCATCATTATTAACATGATCTGTGTGTTGAATTTGATAAGTGCTGACCATAACATGTTGAACGTAAGTGTTTCATAGCCAATGGCATTGATGAAAGAGCTGGATCCATGAAAATTCCAAGGGAAGTTCCCATTTTTATTAATTTGGCAAACTGGCCATCAAAGCATTTTGCTTGTAGCCACAGCTCTCTTTGGAAGCCTGTGATAATTGTGCTGGATAGGAGGCAGCGTGAGGCCAGGAGCCGTGGCTTATCCCTGCCAGCACTTTGGGAGGCCAAAGCGGGAGGATTGCTTAAGGCAAGAATTTGAGATCAGCCCGCACATAGTGAGACCTTGTATCTCTCTAAAATAAATATACATACATATATGTATGTATTTTTTAAAAAAGAGAAAAGAGACAATGTGAAAATTAACTAGGAAGCTGATATCACAGGGTATCTGAGATTTGCTACTTATGATTTCTGCTGCTTTTATTAGTTAGAGAGGGAGGAAGGGAGGAAGGAAGGAAGGACAGAGGGAGGGTGGGGGAAGGGAGGGAGGAAGGAAGGAAGAGAGGGAGGGGGGAAGAAAGGGAAAATAATAGATTGCACAAAATACTAATTGGGCCTCATAGGGTGGTCTCTGGAAATGCGGTGATTTTCATCTATTTATCCTCCATGAGAGGCAGCAAAGCCCATTGGACAGGCTATTTGTGGCAACTGGAGGTCTTGGCTGGTAACCAGGGGGCCATGCGTTCTCCAGCACCCTGCTACTTAGCTGCGCTGTATTGTGCCAACTCTGGAGTCTGTCCTTCTCCCCAGAATTCGTTTGTGCACTGGATGCTTCGGATGAGTTTCTGAAGGAGCGTGTGATAAACCTTCCCGAGAGCATCGTGGCGGGGACCCACTATAGCCAAGACCGATTCCTCCGGGCTCTGAGCAACTACCGGGACATCAATATCGACGATGAGACTGTCTTCAACTATTTTGATGAACTTGAAATTCACCCGATACATATTGGTATGAAATGAATTCAAGGATAATGTGAATGTCCAGGACCCCCAGCAAAGCTTGGTGCAGGTCTAGCTGTAATTGTGGGGCTGGGGGAGGGTGGGGAGTGTAATCGTGGGTTGGGGCACAGGAAGCCATGAAATACACGGGGCACTCCTCCTGGGGAGTCATTCTATGTGGGGATTTGGTGGTGGGAGGGTGTTATTATCGTATGAGAATTTATGGATATATTATGAAGTCAAATGACAAATCCTTTTTTTGGGGGGGTGGGGGATGGAGTCTCGCTCAGTTGCCCAAGCTGGAGTGCAGTGGTGCAATCTTGGCTCACTGCAACCTCTGCTTCCCGGGTTCAAGCAATTCTCCTGCCTCAGCCTCCCAAGTAGCTGGAACTACAGGCACACGCCACCATGCCTGATTAATTTTTTTTTCTTTTTTTTTGAGATGGAGTCTTGCTCTATTGCCCAGGCTGGAGTGCAGTGGCACCATCTCGGCTCACTGCAAACTCCACCTCCCGGGTTCACGCCATTCTCCTGCCTCAGCCTCCCTGTAGTCCTCAGCTGGGACTACAGGTGCACACCACCGCGCCTGGCTAATTTTTTTGTATTTTTAGTAGAGATGGGGTTTCACTGTGTTAGCCAGGATGGTCTCGATCTCCTAACCTCGTGATCTGCCCACCTTGGCCTCCCAAAGTGCTGGGATTATAGGTGTGAGCCACCGTGCCTGGCCGACAAACTCTTTTTTTTTTTTAAAGAAATGTGTGTATGGTGCTGGCTGCTTGGGCCATTTCCCCAGGTTCCTTGGGGGCAGTGTTCTGTCCCTGTTAAATTATTGGGCACTGGTGCTCTTCCAGACCTTTCCCCGGCCTTCTGACTGGCCAGCCCATCCCCGTAGCTACCCAGAAGAGCAAATAGCTCTTCACTGCGTTCCTTCTTGTTTCCTGTAAACACAGCTCTGAGCTTAGCACGCAGCAAGCACTCGTGATCCCGCATCACGTCGGCCTCATCGTCACCATTATCATTCCTGGCTCCAGTTCTCAGCTTTCACAGCTGCTGCTACTTCCCTTGGCTTGTTGAACCCCTGACCTACCTTTCTGGTTTTCTGGACCTTCGCACGTATTCCTCCTATGGGCTTGGTGAGAAAGAACCAGCTTCTGCCTGGTGGAAGCTTCCTGGCCAGGCCCACACCTTGGGCCTCCAGGGGCTGCTCTCTACCCCCAACTGCCCAATGGGACAGCATTTGAGCCCTGGAGTATCGGGAGGCTTAGTGCTAAGGGATAATGTCAGCAGGAGGCAGGAGAGCTAATTCCAATTGTGGCTGGGCCTCAGTTTTCTCATCTGTGAAATAGGAAAATAATCAGGCTTGCAGGATTGTTACAAACGGTAGAGATGAGAGATACGAAGTGCCTGGCACATTGAAGGAGTTCAACAAGTGGTCATTTTGTTATTCCTACCAACACTAAGGCATAACATGACATACTATTATGAAATAAAAAAATGACTGGGTGCAGTGCCTCACGCCTGTAATCCCTACACATTGGAAGACCAAGGTGGGTGGATCACCTGAGGTCAGGAGTTCAAGACCAGCATGGCCAACATGGTGAAACCCCATCTCTACTAAAAATACACAAATTATCTGGGCGTGGTGGTGTGCACCTGTAATCCCAGCTACCCAGGAGGCTGAGGCAGGAGAATCATTTGAACCCAGGAGGCAGAGATTGCAGTGAAGTGAGATCATGCCACTGCACTCCAGCCTGGGTGACAGTGAGACTCTGTCTCAAAAAAAAAAAAAAAAAGAAATACAAAAACAATTTATAAATCTGCAAATTCTTCTTGTCTGCACCCTCAGAGCAGTGACTGGGTTTTGTCCTCATCTGGACATGTTTCTGCATGTTGGACATGCTTTATATGTAAAAGCTAAGGGTTCTGTACCTCCTAATATGGAAATTAGTTTACATTATTTAGAGAACTAGGAAAGAATGGAGAATACATTTCAGAAAAATAGTGATTGTCATCTTTTCAGTTAGGTCCCAAAAACTGTTTATAGGATGATCAGGAGAGCCCAGGAGAAATGTTGAGAAAAAAAATAAGTAACAGGGAGGAATGAATGAGTGGCCATTGTGTTCCATCTCATCCTGTGCCCATCTCATTTGGCCTCATCTACAACTGACAACTGGGAGATAATATAAAAGCAGAAGGGAGAAATGTATCCTAAGGATGGGAGGTGGGGAGGGCGTCTCACAGCCGGGGATGCAGCCCGGCCTCTGCAATGTCTGGAATGGGGCCCTGGAAAGATGCTGGGAATCACATCCTCTCATCAGCTCTGGACTCTGCTTCTCTCTCAGTGTCTCTTTGTCCTCTCTCTCTTTGGGCCAGTGTACTCTCCCCCTCTGTGGCCTGTGTGGTAGGCTGAGGCCACCCCACACCCCAGAGTTACAATGCTACACTGGGAGCCAAGGCCAGAGCTGACTTCACTGTGTCCAATCCCACATTCCCTGAAGGGCAACTCTGCTGGTCACAGTTCGGGCTGAGGTGCCCCACCCCAGTCTAATCAGCAGTGGCCCCACTCTGGGGTCAGAGTGGAATATTGCTAGGGGGAATCATTCCCAAGTACCTTCTCAAAGGTGTCCAGTTAGTGATATCAAGCTTGTAATTACTCAGAGTAATCAGGGAGAAATGCATTTATTTATTTATTTATTTATTTTATTTTTTCTTTTTGAGACAGAATCTCCCTCTGTCACCCAGGCTGAAGTGCAGTGGCGCAATCTTGGCTCACTGCAACCTCTGCCTCCTGGGTTCAAGCGTTTCTCCTGCCTCAGCCTCCCAAGTAGCTGGGATTACAGGTGTATGCCACATGCCCAGCTAATTTTTGTATTTTTGGTAGAGACAGGGTTTTACCACGTTGGCCAGGCTGGTCTCAAACTCCTGGCCTCAAGCAATCTGCCCATCTCGGCCTCCCAAAGTGCTGGGATTATAGGCGTGAGCCACCACACCCAGTGAGAAATGCATTTAAATGTCACAGGTCAGGCAATGAGGAGCTACCGATATGACTTTTACTTTTTTTTTTTTTTTTTTTTGAGACAAAGTCTTGCTCTGTCACCCAAGCTGGAGTACAGTAGCTCAATCTCAACTCAATGCAACCTCTGCTTCCCGGGTTCAAGTGATCCTCCTGCCTAAGCCTCCCAAGTAGCTGGAACTACAGGTGTGCACCACCACGCCAGGCTAATTTTTGTATTTTTAGTGGAGATGGGGTTTCTCCATGTTGGCCAGGCTGGTCTTGAACTCCTGACCTCAACCTACTCGGCCTCCCAAAGTGCTGAGATTACAGGTGTGAGCCACCGTGGCCAGCTGTTTTTTGCTTTTTTAAAGGCTTGCTTCTGTTCACCAACCAGTGCACTGGCTCTGCTCCTCCCCTCTTCCCATATTAGAACTTGGTGGTGCTTCTGGTCTAGGTCAAGGTCATACAAACATGGGAGGGGTGGTGGCTCATGCCTGTAATCCCAGCACTATGAGAGGCCAAGGCAGGAGGACTGCTTGAGCCCAAGAGTTCAAGATCAGCCTGGGCAACATGGGGAGACCCTGTCTCTATAAAAACAAAACAAAACAAAACAATAAAAAACAAACATGGGCGGGGTGGGCACAGCAGTGACTATGAATGGGCGTGGGGTAAGCAGCTACCCAGAGGAAGGTCTGAAGGGGCTTAGTACCAAAATGTGTCTGCTGCACATCGTTCTCTGCAGACACCTTCCAAGCAGCCCTAAGAGAGTGGCATAGAATTTACCACCTCAGTGACCGTGGAGATCTCGGTATTTATCAATACACCATTTCTCTTTTTCTTCTCTTTGGTCTTGATACTAACATTTTTCAGATATTCTGGAGTCTGGATATTTTTCCTATTCAAGTAGACTCACTGAAATGGTTATTTTTTTATGAATTGAAAATGTACACCAGAATCATTGATTTTCAGAAAGGTCACCCTGTTTGGCCTCCCACAAGTGCAGGACTTCCTTCTGTAGAAACCTCTGTAAGAAGTGTCCCAGTCTTTGCTTGAATACTTCCAGGCATGGAGAGCTCATTACTTTTCAGGCAATCCATTCCCCCATTCAATCACTCAAATCAAGTCATTGTTAGAACTCATAGACCCAAGTCCAAATTTTCCTACCCACAGCTCTCAGACTCTGGTCTGATATTTGCCCGTGAGAGAAGAAATTCTGAACTATGCTGGCAATTAGAAAAGAAAACCCTATGTGGTAATTTACATAATTGACTATCACAAGTTTATAGTAATAAAGAATTTTCCCAATTGCAGGCAGGCCTAGAATATAAGTATGTGTTGATCTCTCTCCTGGTATTTAAAGATGTAGGAAAACTTGAAGATGCTCAGAATAGACTTGCTATCAAACAGCTCATCAAAGAGATTGGGGAGCCTCGAAATTATGGTTTAACAGATGAAGAAAAGGCAGAAGAGGAGCGGAAGGCTGCGGAGGAGCGGCTGGCCAGGGAGGCTGCTGAGGAAGCAGAACGCGAGCACCAGGAGGCCGTGGAGATGGCAGAGAAGATAGCTCGCTGGGAGGAGTGGGTGAGTGGTGAGTGTGTTTGTGAGTCTGTTTATCTGTGGAACAGGGGTGCGGTGCCTGGCAAAGCCATTTAGGCCAGTTCCACTTCCCATCCTGCTCTAGGGAAATGTCATGGAAATACCCTAAACAAATTTGTGTTTGCTTTTTGTCATTTGTACCATTTAAAAAAGGATATTCATGGTCTTTTGCTTGTTTTTTTTTTTTTCTTTTTCTTTTTGTTTGAGACAGGGTCTG
The DNA here is from genome assembly GCF_029281585.2 of Gorilla gorilla gorilla. Classification (NCBI taxonomy): domain Eukaryota; kingdom Metazoa; phylum Chordata; class Mammalia; order Primates; family Hominidae; genus Gorilla; species Gorilla gorilla. Next base: position 113,440,900 of record NC_073239.2, read on the forward strand.
GCTCTGTCGCCCAGGCTGGAGTGCAGTGGTGCAATCTTGGCTTACTGCAACCTCTGCCTCCCGGGTTCAAGTGATTCTCCTGTCTCAGCCTCCCCAGTGGCTGGGACTACAGGTGTGCACCAGCAAGCCCAGCTCATTTTTCTGTTTTTAGTAGAAATGGGGTTTCACCATGTTGGCCAGCCAGGCTGATCTCAAACTCCTAATCTCAAGTGATCCACCCGCTTCTGCCTCCCAAAGTGCTGGGATTATAGGCATAAGCCACCATGCCCAGCTTGCTTAGTAACAAAAACTAGCCATTAGCAGGTGTATTAGTAATACAAATTCCTGTAAATGTGTAACATTTTACTATGCATTGACCTCATGATTTGATTTGATTTTCCTCCATTTACCCATCTAACCTACCCAGGTGGTCAGCTTCATTCCACCCCTCCTCATTCCCCAAATCACTGAATCTAGTAAGTGATTCTGCTTCCAAAAATAGCACTCTTAGGCTGGGCATGGTGGTTCATACCTGTAATCCCAGCACTTTGGGAGGGTGAGGCTGGAGAATCATTTGAGCTTAGGTATTCAAGACCAGCCTGGGCAACATAGCAAGACCTTGACTCTACTAAATAAAAATTAGCTGGGCATAGTGGCATGCCTGTAACCCCAACTACTAGGGAGGCTAAGGTGGGAGGATTGCTTAAGCCTGGAGGATTGTTTGAGCCTGGGAGACTGAGGCTGCCATGAGCTATGATGATGCCACAGCACTCCAGCCTGGATGACAGAGTGAGACCCTGTCTCAAAAAACAAACACCACCATCACCAAAAATGGCACCCAAATCTGTCCCAAGCTCTCTACTTCTGATCAGGGGCAGTGTTTCTCATCCGAATTACGCAGTGTCTTCTCACTGTCCTCCCCAACTCCACCCTGGTCCATCTCCAGTCTGTTCCCACGCAGCTGCCAGGTGATCCTTCCAAACTGCAGACCCACTATGGCCATTCTCTGCTTACAACTCCTCACAGGCTCTCAATTATCACAATTTGATAAAAATCCAAACTTGTCATTGTGGTCAAGGTCTTTTGTGACCTGGCTGCTTCTGATATTTCCCAATTTCAAACAGTGCGCCAATGGTGGTCTTGGTCATCTGCATGACTCATTGCCTCACAGACACTGGGCATCTTTACCAGAAGTCGTCTTTCTAGTGAGGCATTTCCTGGTCTCTGTAAAATTCAATGTCTACCCCTCCCCACAACCTGTCACATCCCCTTTTATACTTTTTAATTTTCCTCTTTGTACTTACTCTACCTATTATATACATTTTATGTATTTATCTTGTTTCTTGCCTTTTCTCTGCACAGAACTTAAGTTACATGAGGACAGGGATGTCTGTGTTGTTCACTACCATATATCCAGTGCCTAGAATAGTGCCTGGCACATAACAGGCACTCAACAAATGGAAAGAAGGAAGGAAAGAAGGGAGAAAGGAAGGAAGAAAGGAGGGATGGAGGGAGGGAGGCAGGCCCAATGCACGCATCTTTGGGTGCCTGATTAATCTTCTTAACATAAATTCCTAAAGTTTGCTGGGTCAGACTAGACATGGTTTAAGTTTTGATACATATTTAAAAACTGCCCTCCAGCAATGGTAAACCAGTTTATGTATCATCTAACAGGTGGCTATTTCCCTACACCTTCTCTAAACCTGCTTTCTCAATTTTGCTCGCACATGTCAGGCTGATAAAAACTGTTCTCATTGTTTTAATATTCATTTCTCTGATCACTAATCTTACAGCTTTTTCTGTTTGTTAAGCATTTATGTTTCTTCTCATGTTGTGTATTTTCTTTGCCCCTGTTTGGGCTGTGTGACTTTTTCTTATTATTTTGCAAAAAGAACTCCTGATAAACTAGTTCAATAGAAACAGGAACGGCTCCAGTTGGCCTCCCAAGTCGTGCTGCTAGAGTTCAAATCCCACTCCACTCTCTCTGTAGGTATGTGGCCTTGTGCAAGCTCCTGTCTGTGTCTCAGTTTCTCCATCTGTAAAGTGGGGATAATGATAGTACCTACTTCATACAGTCACTGTGGTGACTAAAGAGGTAATATACGTAAACTATGCACAGCACCTGGCAAGTAGTGTGCATCACATAGTATCCTCATCACATCTTAACTTTTTAATAATGTATTGCAGTTTTTCTCAATTCATGATTTATTTTTTAACATTATTTATGGTATTTTCTCTGACCACACAAAAGTTTCATGTTTATATGTAGTCAAATCCATCCACCTGTTTCCTATTTTGATCTCTGGGTTGGCAATCTTGCTAAGAAAGACCTCCTTTCAAACAAATATCAGCTAGGACTTTTTTTTTTTTTTTTTTTTTGAGACGGAGTCTTGCTCTGTCACCCAGGCTGGAGTGCAGTGGCATGATCTCGGCTCACTGCAAGCTCCACCTCCCAGGTTCACGCCATTCTCCTGCCTCAGCCTCCTGAGTAGCTGGGACTACAGGTGCCCGCCACCGTGCCCGGTTAATTTTTTTGTATTTTTAGTAGAGACGGGGTTTCACCGTGGTCTCAATCTCCTGACCTTGTGATCCACCCGCCTCGGCCTCCCAAAGTGCTGGGATTACAGGCGTGAGCCACCGCGCCCAGCCCAGCTAGGACTCTTTATCTTGCAAGTGATAGAAAAGCAAACTCAAAATGACTTCACCATAAAGAAAACCAGAAAAGTCCAGGGGTAGGGCTGGCTTCAGGTGAGGCTTGATATAGTGGCTCAAATGATGTCACCAAAGACTTAGGATCCCCCTCTCTGTCCTGCCTTGCATGGGAGGCTTCATTCTTAGGTGCACCTACCATGCATGGCAGGGCACTTGATGTGCTGATCTTTAACTAGAATTTTTTAAAAAGACAAGTCAACAATTTACAAGTTTTTATTAGTCATGTATTTGTACTCGTACTGTTTACAATTTAGGTATTGTAAATTGTAACCAATTTTGATGTTGTGCTGATCCTTAATTAGAATCTATGGCCAGGAGGTGGCTGGCTGATGGGCTTAAATCCCACTCAAACCAAACCACTAGGCTGAGAAGGGAGATTTCTCAAAAGAAATCTGGAATTATGATTCCCAAGAGAGAGGGTGGCTGTATGCTGAGCAAAGAATTGCACATGTCACTATCCCAATGCCCTCCAGACTTTCTAGTGGCGTTTCTTTTTTTTTTTTTTTTCTATTTTGCTTCATTTGGGCAGCTAGAAATTATTTTGGTGTAAGAAGTGATCCAATTTATTATTTTCCAAATGGCTAAGTTGTTGTAACACCATTTATGTCTTTTCTCTGCTGATTGGAAATGCCATCTGTATCATAGATGGTGACCATTTCTAGCAGTGTCTCAATGCACTGTAGGGTGAACTGTGTGAGTGTTCTCCCCTTCCTCACTACACATTTACTTTACCACCAAATATTCTATTTTAGAATAAACGACTGGAGGAAGTGAAAAGAGAAGAAAGAGAATTACTGGAGGCTCAGTCGATTCCCCTGAGAAACTATTTAATGACCTATGTGATGCCAACTCTTATTCAGGGCCTGAATGAATGTTGCAACGTCCGACCCGAAGACCCTGTTGATTTTCTGGTAACATATTTAATTTTGTAAAAAAGATCAATTTGAGTTTGGGTGCGGCGGCTTACACCTGTAATCCCAGCACTGTGGGAGGCCAAGGTCGGGGGATCACTTGTGGTCAGGAGTTAGAGACCACCCTGCCAACATAGTGAAACCCCGTCTCTACTAAAAATACAAAAAAAAAAAAAAAAAAAATAGCCGGGTGTGGTGGCGCGCGCTGTAGTCCCAGCTACTCAGGAAGCTAAGGCAGGAGAATCGCTTGAACCCGGGAGGTGGAGGTTGCAGTGAGCCGAGATCGCACCACTGCACTCCAGCCTGGATGACAGAGTGAGAGTCCGTCTCAAAAAAAAAAAAAGAAAACAAAATCTGCCTGAATCTTTTTTTTTTTTTTGAGACGGAGTCTCACTCTGTCGTCCAGGCTGGAGTGCAGTGGCACGATCTCGGCTCACTGCAACCTCCACCTCCCGGTTCAAGTGATTCTCCTGCCTCAGCCTCCTGAGTAGCTGCGATTACAGGTGTGCACCACCACCCCAGGCTAATTTTTGTATTTTTAGTAGAGACAGGGTTTCACCATGTTGGTCAGGCTGGTCTTGAATTCCTGACCTCGTGATCTGCCTGCCTCGGTCTCCCAAAGTGCTGAGATTACAGGCGTGAGCCACCACGCCTGGCCTAATCTGCCTGAATCTTAACAGAAAACCAGTTGAGATAGCAAAATTATGTTTCTGGTTCTTTGGGAAATAGCTTCTAATATATTCACCATTTATAATAAGATTTTTTTCCCTCATTCGTCAAACCCATGTAAGATTTTTATTATTCATTTGAAAGTAAAAAAGTATGTACTTTTACTTATTTATTTATTTATTATTTATTTTGATATAGAGTTTCACTCTTGTTGCTCAGGTTGGAATGCAATGGCACAATCTCGGCTTACTGCAACCTCCACTCCCGGGTTCAAGTGATTCTCCTGCCTTAGCCTCCCAAGTAGCTGGGATTACAGGCGCCTGCCACCACACCCAGCTAATTTTTTGTATTTTAGTAGAGACGAAGTTTCACCATGTTGGCCAGGCTGGTCTTGAACTCCTGACCTCAAGTGATCCACCCGCCTCGGCCTCCCAAAGTGCTGGGATTACAGGCATGAGCCACCAAGCTTGGCCCAGGATGATTTTTAAATTGTAAACATTACTAATACAAATACGTGACTAATAATAACTTGTAAATTGTTGACTTGTCTTTTTTTAAATTGTAGGCAGAATATCTCTTCAAGAACAATCCTGAAGCGCAGTGAAACTTGAAAGATCTAGTATTATCTACCTTTACAGAACCACAGATCACTTATTATACTTTGAAAAATTGCTTTGAAAAATGCTTTTCCAGTTCTTAGAAAATTCTTTTTTTTGTAGACAAATATTCTATAAACTAGAATCTCTATTAAAAGCTATATGACATGACTGTCATTAAAACTCTATTTGAAATGTAAATTGATAAAGACATTTCTGCATAGCTCATGAGGCAAATACTGATTTAATATTTTATTCTTTAGTCAGGTCTAAATATACCGCTTCTGTACACTAATGTTTATAGGTATTTATAGCATGAAGAAAATCAGACTATATATTGTAGACTATGTATTATTCTAACATGTAGGCTAATTTCCATGACTTGTTATCGCCCCAATAACAATGTTATTAGAAATGGAAATAAATTGAAGTGATTTATGCCCGTTGACTCACAGTAAATCAGACAAGATTGGTGCCTGTAAGGTGGCTTTTTTTTTTTTTTTTTTTTAAATGAAGCAATGGTTAGGGAAAGGTTGCTTTGAGTTCAGGGTCAGGATCCCAGACAATGAATCGGAGAGAACTGTAAACCTTTAGGCGGAGAAATCTCCATAACAGGATAATTCCAATCTTTGTGATAAGTGACAAGTTGCTAAATATTTTCAACACACTTTATAACATAGGCATAAGTTATCCATCCTATAGTCTTTTCCAGTTCCAAAAATCCCGTAAGATTCCTAGAATTACCCTAAATGAGAAATTAGTTTAGGTTTAATGGCATATGTATTTTATCCCTTTAAATAATGTAACCTAATATAACTGCCTGACTTTTTATTTGTGGTAAAATACATGTAACATAAAATTGACCACTGTAACCATTTTAAAGTGTATAATTCAGTGGCACTAAGTTCATTCACAATGATCTGCAGCCACCACTATCTAGTCCAGAACTTTCTCATCACCCCAAATGGAAACCCAGCACCTATTAGGCAGTCACGCTCCATTATTCCCTCCCCCCAGTTCCAGGCAACCACGAATCTGCTTTCTGTCTCTATGGATTTACCTATTATAAATAAAACCATATAATGGGTGGTCTTTCGTGTCTGGCTTCTTTCACTAAGCAAAATGTTTTCAAGGTTCATCTATGTCATACAATGTGTTAGTGCTTCATTCCTTTTCATAGCTGAATACTATTCCATTGTATGGACATACCACATTTTGTTTAATTGTTCATTTGTTCATGGACATTTGGGTTGTTTCCACCTTTTGGCTACTGTGACTACAACTGGCATGAACATTTGTGTGCAAGCTCTTATTTGAACACAGGTTGTCAGTTCTGTTGGCTAGATACCTAGGAGTGGAACTGCTGTCATATGGTCATCCTATGCTCAACTTATTGAGGAACTGCCACACTGTTTTCCACAGTGGCTGCACCATTTGACATTCCCACCAGCAATGTATGAGGGATTCCAGTTTTCTGCATCCTCACCAACACTTGTTATTTTCTGTGTTTTTATTTTTTTAATGGTGATCATAGTTGGTGTGACGTGGCATCATATTGTGACTAAGAATCTTTTAATGCACTTGCTTCCATTTCGATGTCTTCTCTGGAGAAACACACAGGCATACCTCATAGATATTAAGGGGTTGGCTCCAGACCCCCACAACAAAGCTAATATTGTAATAAAGCAAGTCACCCCAATTTTTTTGTTTCCTAGTGCATATGTTATTTTTCCACTATATTTTACACTATCTGTTAACTGTGCAATAGCATTATGTCTAAAAAACAAGGTACCTATCTTAATTTAAAAATACTTTATTGCTTCATGCCTGTAATCCCAGCACTTTGGGAGACCGAGGCGGTCAGATCACGAGGTCAGGAGATCGAGACCATCCTGGCTAATATGGTGAAACCCCGTTTCTACTAAAAATACAGAAAAATTAGCCGGGCGTGGTGGCAGGTGCCTGTAGTCCCAGCTACTCAGGAGGCTGAGGCAGGAGAATGGCATGAACCCGGGAGGCGGAGCTTGCAGTGAGCCGAGATCGTGCCACTGCACTCCAGCCTGGGCGACAGAGTGGGACTCCTTCTCAAGAAAAAAAAAAAAAATTATTACTAAAAAATGCTAACAATAACCGGAGCCTTCAGTGAGTTGTAATCTTTTTGTTGGTAGAGGGTCTTGCCTCAATTCTGATGGCTGATGACTGATCAGGGTGGTGGCTGCTGAAGGTTGGGGTAGCTATGGCAATGTCTTAAAATAAGACAGCAATGGGCTGGGCACAGTAGGCTCATGCCTGTAATCCCAGCACTTTGGGAGGCTGAGGCAAGCGGATCACTTGAGGTCAGGAGTTCGAGACTAGCCTGGCCAACATGGTGAAACCCCATCTCTACTAAAAACACAAAAATTAGTTGGGCGTGGTGGCGTGTGCCTGTAATCCCAGCTACTTGGGAGGATGAGGCAGGAAAATCACTTGAACCCAAGAGGTGGAGGTTGCAGTGAGCCGAGATTGTGCCACTGCACTTCAGCCTGGGTGACAGAGTGAGACTCCATCTAAAAAAAAAAAAAAAAAAAGACAGCAGTGAAGTTTGCCACATTGACGGACTCTTAAAGAAAAATTTCTCTGTAGCATGTCATGTTGTTTGATGGCATTTTACCCACATTAGTACTTTTTCAAAGTTTGAGTCAGTCTTCTCAAATCCTGATACTGCTTTATCAACTAAGTTTATTAAATATTCTAAATCCTTTGTTGTACATTTCAACAGTGTTCACAGTGTCTTCACTAGTAGATTCCATCTCAAGAAACCACTGTCTTTGCTCATCTATAAGAAGCAACTTCTCATCTGTTTAATGTTTTATCACGAGATTGCAGCAGTTCAGTCACATCTTTTGTCTTCACTTCTAATTCTAGTTCTCTTTCTATTTCCATCACATCTGCAGTTACTTCATCCATTGAAGTCTTAATCACTTCAAAGTCATCCAAGAGGGCTGGAATCAACCTCTTTCAAACTCCTGTTGATGTTGTCATTTTGACCTCCTCCCATGAATCAGAAATGTTCTTAATGGCATATAGAATGGTGAATCCTTTCTGGAAAGTTTTCAATTTACTTCACCTAGATCTATCAGAGGAATCACTATCCATGCCACCTATAGCTTTATGAAATGTATTTCTTAAATAATAAGACTTGAAAGTCAAAATTACTCCTTGATTCATGGGCTGCAGAATGTTGTGTTAATAACACGAAAACATTAATTTCTTTATACATCTCCATCAGAGCTCTTGGGTGACTACATGCATTGTCAATGAGCAGTAATATTTTGAAAGGAATCATTTTTTTTTTCTGACCAGTAGTTCCTAACAGTAGAATTAAACTATTCAGTAAACCAAGCCATTGCACAGCGGTTCATGCCTGTAGTCCCAGTTAGTCAGGTGGCTGAAGCAGGGGAGTGCTTGAGCCCAGGAATTTGAGGCTGTGATGTGCAATGATCACATCTGTGAATCACTACCGCACTCCAGCCTGGGCAACATACTGAGACTCTGTCTCTTAAAAAAAATTTCAGTAAACCATGCTGTAAATAGACATGTTGTCATCCAGACTTCATTGTTCCCTTAAGAGAGCACAGGCAGAATAGATTTAGCTATATTCTTAAGGGCCCTAAGGTTTTGGGAATGGTAAATAGACAATTGGCTTCAACTTCAAGTCACCAGCTACATTAGTTTCTAACAAGAAAGTCAGTCTGTCTTTTGAAGCTTTGAAGCTTAGCATTGACTTCTCTTTAGGTAGGAAAGTCCTAGATGGCATCTTCTTCCAATATAAGGCTGTTTTCGCTATGTTGAAAATGTTGTTTAGTGCAGCCACCTTCTTAAATGATTTTAGCTAGATCTTCTGAGTAACTTGCTGTGGCTTGTACATCAGCACTTCATGTTTCACCTTGCACTTTTAGATTATGGAGATGGCTTCTTTTGTTAAACCTCATGAACCAACCTCTGCTAGCTTCAACTTTTCTTCTACAGCTTCTGCACCGCTCTCAGCCTTCATAGAATTAAAGAGAGTTAGGCCCTTGCTCTGGATTAGGCTTTGGCTTAAGGGAATGTTGTAGCTGGTATGATCTTCTGTCCAGACCATTCAAACTTTCTCCATATTAGCAATAAAGCTGTTTCACTTTCTTATCATTTGTGTGTTCACTGGAGTAGCACTTTTAATTTCCTTCAAGAACTTTTCCTTTGCATTCATAACTTGGCTAACTGGCACAAGAGGCCTAGCTTTTGGTCTGTCTCAGCTTTCAATATGCCTTCCTCACTATGCTTAATTATTTCTACATTTTAATTTAAAGTGAAGACTTGTTACTCTCCATTTGAATAGTTGAAGGCCATTGTAGGGTTATGAATTGGTCTAATTTCAATATTGTCGTGTCTCAGGGAAAAGATAGGTCCGAGAAGAGGGACAGAGATGGTAAAATGGCTGGTCGGTGGAGCAATCAGAACACACATTTATCAATTAAGCTTGCTGTCTTATATGGGCATGGTTTGTGGCGCCTCAGAACAATTACAATAGTGACATAAAAAAATCACTAATGAGGCCGGGCGCGGTGGCTCAAGCCTGTAATCCCAGCACTTTGGGAGGCTGAGGCGGGCGGATCACGAGGTCAGGAGATCGAGACCATCCTGGCTAACACGGTGAAACCTATCTCTACTAAAAATACAAAAAATTAGCCAGGCGTGGTGGTGGGCGCCTGTAGTCCCAGCTACTTGGGAGTCTGAGGCAGGAGAATGGCATGAACCCAGGAGGCAGAGCATGCAGTGAGCTGAGATCTCGCCACTGCACTCCAGCCTGGGCGACAGAGCGAGACTCTGTCTCACAAAAAAAAAAAAAAAATCACTAATGAATAATAATAATAAAGTTAGAAATAGTGCAAGAATTATCAAAATGTGACACAGAGATATGAAATGACCACATGCTGTTGGAAAAATGGTGCTGATATACTTGCCTGACGCAGGGCTGCAAAAACCTTCAATTTGTAGAAAACAGTATCTGCAAAGTGCAGTAAAGCAAAGGACAATAAAATGAGGTGTGCCTGTATATTCAAGCCCTTTGCTCACTTTTTATTTGCGTTGTTTTTTTGTTGTTGAATTGTAAGAGTTCTTTATATGTTATGGATACAAGACCCTTGTCAAATGTATGATTTGCAAAGATTTCCTTCCATTCCATGGGTCTTTTCATTCTGTTGAGAGTGCCTTTTAAGACACAAAAGGTTTTAGTTTTGAGGAAGTTTAATTTACCTATTTTTAATTTTGTTTCACTGCACCATTTTTGGAAACTTTTTTTTTTTTTTATAATTTCAACTTTTATTTTAGATTCAGCGGGTAACCTGTGCAGGTTTGTTACATAGGTATATTGTGTGATGCTAAAGTTTGGGACACAAATGACCCCATCACTCAAGTGGTGAGCATAGTACCCAATGTTTAGTTTTTCGACCCTTGCCCCCACCTTTCCTCCCACCTCTAGTAGTCTCCAGGGTCTATTGTTGCCATCTCTATGTCCATGAGTACCCAATGTTCATTAGCATAGGATAATGGCCCCTAGCTGCGTCCATGCTGCTGCAAAGGGCATGATTTATTTTTTATGGCTGCACTCTATACTATTTTTGACCCTTATATTTTAATTAAAAATCCCAATAAAAAGAATACATTCTCCACAGTTTGAAATCAATAGTCTTTATAATAGTTACATTTTCATGCCTTCATTTCATGACATTGCTTCCTGGTTTACTGAAAAACAAAAAACAAACAAAAAAAATAAGCCATCAAAAGAGAGCTTCTTTGTCTTCATGGGCGTGGAACCAGCAAAAGAAAAAAACAAGGATAAAAGAGAGCTTCTACATCCTCCCACTATAAACCTATCTCTACCTTCCCTTCTGCTACAGAGAACTGTGTGTGCTCCCGTCTGAGGTCAGCCCTCAACTGTGTCCTCGCTCCTGTCCCTCCTCACATAATCAGATTCTACTCTTAAAATTGTCTGCTTTCTCTTGTAGCTTAATTTTTCTCTCACTTCTGGATCATCATGTCAAGCTTTAAACATGAGGTACTAGCTTCCGTACTTCAAAACAAGACAAAACCAAATTAAAATGCAAAAACCTTCCCACACCTCCACATCCTCCTCCAGCTATGGTCCCAATATAGCAAGGTTACTAGCGAGCTCCATATTTCCAAATCCAATTGGTAATTTTCAGGCCTCGTCTTACTGGGTGTCTCTGAGCATCTGACACATTTTATCATTTCCTCCTTCAAACACTTTCTTCCCTCCATCTGAATGTCTAGTAGGCATGCTAAACTTTAACATGGCCAACTCTGATTCCTGATCCCCCTCCTCCCTCCCCTCTACCTGCTGCTCCCCCATCTTCCCACCTCAGTTATTGGTAACTCCATCCTTCCAGTTGCTCAGGCCCAAAACCTTGGAGTCATTCTTGATTCTTTTCCTTTTCTCTCTCTGCCTTTTTTTTTTTTACCTAGATGGAGCCTCTCTCTGTCACCCAGGGACTGGAGTGCAGTGGTGCAATTTTGGCTCACTGCAACTTCTGTCTCCTGGGTTCAAGGGATTCTCTTGCCTCAGCCTCCTGAGTAGCTGGGATTACAGGTGCGTGCCACCACACCTGGCTAATTTTTGTATTTTTAATAGAGACAGGGTTTTGCCATGTTGGCCAGGCTGGTCTCAAACTCCTGACCTCAGGTGATCCACCTGCCTCGGCCTTCCAAAGTGCTGGGATTACAAGCATGAGCCACTGTGCCTGGTTCTTTTCCTTTTCTCTTACCCCTCATCCAATACATCAATGTATTATATTGGCTCAACTTTCAAAACGTATCTGGAGTCTCTGTGCTTCTCATCCTTCCAACACTACCATCCATTAATCCATTAACCCATTATTGCATTAATCTATGAATGGGTTAATGCATGCAAGAGGACAGGGCCCACATCACCCAAACATCTCTTAAGGGTCCCATCTCTCTACATTGCTACATTGGGTATTAAATTTAAATATGAATTTCGGAGGGGACAAATATTCAAATCATAGCAAGTTGGTATCATTTACAATAAAATAGGTAGGGTAACCTAAGGAAGATGTGTAAGACCTCTACTGAAAATTACAAAACATTACTGATAGTAATTAAACATGAAATAAGTGGAGAAATGAAGGGACAGACCATATTAATACTTTATAAAGCCCAATATTGTTAATACTTCAATTCTTCCCCAAAATGATCTATAGAATCAATGTAACTCCTATCAGAATCCCAGTATCTTTCTCCCTCTCTCTCTTTCGTTCACTTCCTCCCTCCCTCCCTACTCCTTCCTTCCTTCCTTCCCTCTTTCCTTCCATCTTTGCTTGCTTCCTTCTCACTTTATTTTTTGGGGGGATGAAAATCAGTAATCTGGGCCAGGTGCAGTGGCTCATGCCTGTAATCCCAGCACTTTGGGAGGCTGAGGCAGGCGGATCACCTGAGGTCAGGAACTCAAGACCCGCCTGACCAACATGGAAAAACCCTGTCTCTGCTAAAAATACAAAATTAGCTGGGTGTGGTGACACATGCCTGTAATCCCAGCTACTCGGGAGGCTGAGGCAGGAGAATCGCTTGAACCCGGGAGGTAGAGGTTGTGGTGAGCCGAGATTGTGCCATTGCACTCCAGCCTGGGCAACAAGAGCGAAACTCCGTCTCAGAAAAAAAAAAAAAAAAAAGAAGAAAAGAAAAGAAAACCAGTAATCTGGTTCTAAAATGTATATGGCAATGCAAAGGACCTAGAATAATCAAAACGATTTTGAAGAACAAACCTATAGCACTTACACTCTCCAGATATCAAGACTTATTACAAAGCTACAGTGATTAGAACAGACACATAGATCAATGGAGCAGAATCAGGAACCTAGAAATGGACCCACACATTTATAGTCACCTGACTTAGAGCAAACGTGCCATGGCAATTCGATAAGAAAGTATGATCTTTTAAATAAATGGTGCATGGCCATCAACTAGAGATCCACGTATTAAAAACAAAGCCAAGCCTTGACCTCTACCTCATACTGCACACGAAACTATTTTGAAGTGGAGCATAGAATTAAATGTGAAAGTCAAAATAATAAAATGGCTGGATGTGGTGGCTCATTCCTGTAATTCCAGCACTTTGGGAGGACAAGGCAGGAGAATCGCCTGAGGCCAGGGATTCCAGACCAGCCCAGGTGACGTAGCTGGGACCTCCTTTGCTCTAAAAATAATAAAAAAAAATTAGCTGGGCATGGTGGCATGCACCTGTAGTTCCAGCTACTTGGGAGGCTGGGGCCGGAGGATCAGTTGAGCCTGGGAGAGGGAGGCTACAATGAGCTGTAATCACAGCACTGCACTCCAGCCTGGGTGACAGAATGTAAGACTTTGTCTCAAAAAATAAATAGATATATAAAAAAAGGGGAAATGAATTTAATGAAAGGACTGCTCAAGAGTATAGCACTCATTGGATAAAAATGCTTGTATTATTATTTTTATTTTAGTAATTAATAAGTCTGATCTTTGATTTTTTGAAAAGTATTGGCCCAGTGGATCATCAGAGTTCACTACTGGGATAAAAATCTCTGTGTCACACAGTATCTCCTATGACTACTCCTAAATGACAGCAAAATACAATCCATGTAGTTCCCAATATATGAAGAGCTTCTGTTCTCAAAAACATTTTCAAGCATTTTTTGTTTGTTTGTTTGTTTGAATACACTGTGGGCTTCTGGGAACCAGTTTTGAAATTCTTTCCACTATTTATGACACTGTTCTGTGGAAAATGTAGTCCCCCCTTATCTGGGGTTTCTCTTTCCTGTTTTGGTTACCTGTGGTCAACCGTGGTCTGAAAATAGTAAATGAAAAATGTTAGAAATAAACAACTCATAAGTTTAAAATACCATACCATTCTGAGTAGTGTCATAAAATCTTGCACCTTCTTGCTCAGGTGGACATGAATCAGCCCTTCGTCTGGTGTTTCCACACTGTATACACTGCCCGCCAGTTAGTCACTTAGCAGCCCTCTCCGTGATGGGATCAACTGTCAAATATTACAGTGCCTGTTTTCAAGCCACTCTTATTTTACTTAATAATGGCTCCAAAGTGCAAGAGTAGTCATGCTGGCATATTGTTATAATTGTTCTATTTTATTATTGTTGCTGTTTACCTCTCACTGTGCCTAATTTATAAATTAAACTTTATCACAGGTACATATGCGTAGGAAAAAAACATAGTAAATATAGGGTTTGGCACTACCCTCAGTTTCAGGCATGTGCTGGGACTCTCTGAAGGTATCCCCTGGGGGTACAGAGAGACTACTATACTTAAAATTCCAGTAGAACACATCTTCCCCCTTCTCCGCAGCCACAAGAAAACAGGCACTAGGTGATGGGGCAATAGTCACGGAGATCAGCAGCAGCTGGAGGGAGGTGTGGGCAGGACTCAGGACAAGCAAGGCAAGGGTAACAGTGGACTGCTACCAATATACTATTAATTGGTCTTATCTTCACTTTCCTTGGCTAGAGTTTTATTCTTAACTGGGTCCTAAATATGATCTGTGAGCATCTAGATTATTACTCATTCATGAAATTTGAGTTGGAGTAGTCGCTGGGTGTATATAAGGTCCTTCCAGAGCCAAAACATGATTCCAAGCCATGATTCTTGTTTTCAGAGTTTATAATGTTTCCAGCCCAAATTTCTCTTCTTAGCTCCGGAAGCATATTTTCAACTGCCTCATAGACATTTCTGAATGTCCCACAGGCAGTTCAAAATCAACACATAGCTACTACTCTCCCGATCTCATCCACTCACCCAGTTATTCTCCTCTATTTCCTATTTCATTTATCAGTAGCTCCAATCACTGTCACCCGCCCCCACTCAGAACCTCCGAAATCATTTTGGTCTTCTTCCTCTCCATCACCTCTCCCATCCAGAATTAACTATGCCTTCTAAATCCTAACCCTTCTTCTCTTCCTTATTTCTTCTTCTTCTTTTTTTTTTTTTTTTTTTTTGAGACGGAGTCTGGCTCTGTCGCCCAGGCTGGAGTGCAGTGGCGCGATCTCAGCTCACTGCAAGCTCCGCCTCCCGGGTTCACGCCATTCTCCTGCCTCAGCTTCATGAGTAGCTGGGATTATTGGCGCCGGCCACCACGCCCGACTAATTTTTTTGTATTTTTAGTAGAGACGAGGTTTCACCGGATTAGCCAGGATGGTCTCAATCTCCTGACCTCGTGATCCACCCGCCTCGGCCTCCCAAAGTGCTGGGATTACAGGCTTGAGCCACCGCGCCCGGCTTTCTCTTCCTTATTTCAAACTTCATTTCTCATCTGAAGGATTGCAAAAGCCGCCTCACCCATCTTCCAGCTTCAAAACCTCTCCTAGTTCAAATTCATTCCTTACACTTTCAGTCATCTTTCCAAAAATATAAACGTAACCTAACTCCTGTTTGAAAACTTTCAATGGCTCCTCCATTCACAAAAAGAAAAATTCAAAATCGCTCAGAATTAACTTCAGGTCTCAGCTCAAAGGTCAGTTCCTCTGAAAAGCCTTCTCTATCTGAAGTTGGCCTCCACTACAACTCTAATGCCTGGTTTATTAATGCCGCTTATCACCACCTATAATTCCTTTGTCTGTTTATGGAGTCATTATATGATCTCCCATCTCCCCCTACTCCCTTTATTTTTGAGACATGGTCTCATTCTGTCACCCAGGCTGGAGCGCAGTGGCATGATCTTGGCTCACTACAGCCTTGACTTCCTGGGCTCCGGTGATTCTCCCACCGCAGCCTTCGGAATAGAGGACTACAGGTGTGCACCACTATGCCCCTTATCTTCTGCTTCTCACTTAACTTTGCAGCTTTATTTTCACCACTCCTCACTAAATATTTTGTGGTTTAGTCACTTCAAAAGTTTCCCTTTCTCCAAATAAATTATTTGCACGTTTTAATTTTTATTTATTTATTTTTTTCTGAGGCAGAGTTTTGGTCTTGTTGCCCAGGCTAGAGTGCAATGGCATAATCTTGGTCCACTGCAACCTGTGCCTCCTGGGTTCAAGCGATCCTCCTGCCTCAGCTTTTGAGTAGCTGGGATTACAGGCGCCCACCATTATGCCCGGCTAATTTTTGTATTTTTAGTAGAGATGGGGTTTCAACATGTTTGCCAGGCTGATCTCCAACTCCTGACCTCAAGTGATCTTCCCACCTCAGCCTCCCAAAGTGTTGGGATTACAGGCGTGAGCCACTGCGCCCGGCCTCATTTTATTTTTAAGAATTGTTCTCTTTACCTGAGATGCCCTTCTACTCCTTCTGTCCACTTACCAAACCCTAACATATCAAGACGTGTCTGAAGTGACCTCTTACATGAAGTCTACCTTGACTCCATCCTCAATCCTCAATATTGTTCCTTTTAAATGTCTTAGGCAAGTAGCGTGATATCTAGCACATTCTAGGTACTAAATATTCATCAGCTGTGCTATCTAGCTGCCTCATTCTATGGAAGGCTGAAACAAAAATAGTTTGAAGCAATTATAGACCAAAAGCATGGATGTTTAGCGTCCCTCTCTTCACTGCCTTCTGAGATGCCTGGCAGAGGACAACATAAGCTGAAAAAGTCCCCATTCTTTTATTCATAAAGTACATCTTTAGTGCATTTTTTTTTTTTTAACAAGGTCTTGCTCTGTTGCCAAGCTAGAGTGCAACGGCATGATCAGGGCTCACTGCAGTCTCAACTTCCTTGCCTCAGGTGATCCTCCCAACCTCAGCCTCCCAAGTAGCTGGGACTACAGGTGTGTGCCACCAAGCCCAGCTAATTTTGTTGATTTTTTTTTTTTAGTAGAGACAACGTCTTGCCACGTTGCCCAGGGTGGCCTAGAACTCCCGGCTCAAGGAATCCTCTGCCTCCCAAAGTGCTGGGATTACAGGTGTGAGTGAGCCACTGTGCCAGGCCCCAGGGCATATCTTTACAAGCTGCTTTGAAGTCCATAGCCTTAATATATTATTGAATTATCTGGATCTCAGATTTTCAGTCTTTTAGGGACAACTATGCTACTGGGTCTCCAGCCAAAGCCACCTTGATGACAAGACGAAAAGAGACTAAGTGGAAGAAATGACAATCAAATATAAGTCTGTTTGCAGATCAGCACTATTTTATGGAAATGAAGGCCACACATATAACTTAAAATTTTCTAGTGGTCACATTTAAAAAAACAGGTAAAATTAATTTTAATAGTATATTTTCTTTTTTCTTTTTTTTTGGGACAGGATCTCGTTCTGTCAACGCAGGCTGGAATGCAGTAGTGAGATGACGACTCACGGCAGCCTCCACCTCCCACTCCAGCGATCCTCCTACCTCAGTCTCCGGAGTAACTGGGACCACAGGCAGGAACTACCATGCCCAGCTAATTTTTTTTTTTTTTTTTACTTTTTGTAGAGACGTGGGTTTCCCTATATTGCCCAGGCCGGTCTCTAACTCCTGCCCAAGCGATCCTCCCACCTCAGCCCCCTAAAGTGCTGGATCACAGGTGTGAGGCACCGTGCCCGGCTTACATTTTCTTTACTGCAATATATCCAAAATATTTCAACGTGCAATCAGTATAAAAAGTGATCAGTGAGGTATTTCACATTCCTCGAACTGACACCCGCGCGTATTTTGCACTTCCAGTGCCTCCTAAACGAACTAGCCTCATTTCAAGTGCTCAGTGGCCCTAAGTGGCCAAGGGGCTACACTAATGGACAGGGCAGGTCTAGGTCCTGTGTTTTTCCCATTCGGAGTCACCAGTCCTACTAGACATTCTGTGAAAAAAGGGAAAGCCTTTGTGAAACTTCCTGAGGACTCACAAATGCACATTATTACATTTAGAGTTTAGAACTTTGGTTAAGGCAGCGTCCTGTATTTGATTCTTTCCCTCTTCCTCTCCACTAACCCCCTATGTGACATCGTAGAACTTATAATTCGTTCTAATTCGCAGATGGAGGGAATATGAGAGAGGAGGCTCTGCCTCAAACACTTTCTCAAACTTTCGCCGAGGGGTGGCGAGAAGATAGACTTCCAGGCCCCACCCGAGATAGATTAAGGGCTGGAAACACAGTCAAGGGGAAATTATGACCAAGACAACCTTTGCTAAAATGCCAGCGGTGACTGCCATTGATGTTCCTATAAAAGGTCAGCTCTGTC
Source organism: Gorilla gorilla gorilla (assembly GCF_029281585.2). Lineage (NCBI taxonomy): Eukaryota > Metazoa > Chordata > Mammalia > Primates > Hominidae > Gorilla > Gorilla gorilla. The sequence continues at coordinate 113,458,965 of NC_073239.2, forward strand.
AGAAAGTTCCAGTGCATCATTTGTTCAAAAGTAAAATCAGCCCGTGTTCCAGAATTCGCGGACTGTCGTCACAGTCCTAACCTACACATTTATTCGTTCAACAAATATTTCAGCGCCTGGGTCAGGCATCAGGAATACACTGGTGGTTAAAACAGACGGAAAGCTCCATCTGGTGGGACGCAGTCTGGGAGGGAAAGGGAGTCCTGGGGACATGTTTTCGTCGGCTCTAGGCTAAGCACCTCTCGCCGTAGCACACGGGGTCGGCACCGCTGCCCGGCGAAGTACTTGTTACTTTGCAGTCCAGTACGAAGCGGCGGAGTAACCGGTTCCAACCCAAGGCAGCGACTCATGCGAGTCGTTCTAAGCGCCGCGCTGTGGGGTACATACGGTGCACGCGTGGGTGCCTCAGCCCCCTGGCAGCGCCTCCAGGGACGCTGCTCCGGGAAAGAGCAGCCGCCGCGACCTCAGGCGGCGGGAAAGGTGGGATCTCACAGTGCGCCGGAAGCGGCGCCTCGTGGCTTGGGATCTCTCCGGGTTCTTCCTTGCGCCGTTCACGCCGCACTGCCCACGAGGGCATCCCCGCCCGAGGGACAACTCACCGCCCGGAGCCTCCCTGAGCGTTCCCTTCCACCATCTGACACCCACTGCTAAGTGTGAGATGACCCGGGTGGTAATTGCCGGGCCGTTAGGAACTCCGCTTCCCGTGAGGCTTCGCGGCGGACGGCGCTGGTGCGCAGGCGCACGCACGGCGTGCGTGGTGGCGTCAGCAGTTCTAGAACGTTGCTGTGGTAGCGCTCGGGCGCCATGTTAGGACGAAGGGGAAGGAGGAGAAGCGCTTAAAGCGGCGGGAGCGGTGCGGGAGAGGGGTTGGACCCAGGGCTGAGGCAGGCCCCCCCCCTCCCTCCCGCCTCAGTGGATCATGCCCAGGGCTGCAGCGGCGGCGGTTGCGGGGGGGAAGTGACTGGGCGGTGCCGGCGCCGGAGACGATGCCGTTGTAAGTAATTTGTATTCTGTTTTCTTTCGCTCGCCGGCTGGGCCTTGGGGGGCGTCCGGGAAGGGGAAGAGGTAGGCGGAGAGGGTGGCACGCGAGCCCGACCCTCCCCGCTGGTAGGAGGCAGGCAGGACTGGGGACCTTCCTGTTTCCTCGCTCGCTCGCCGCCGCACTTCCCCCATGTGCTGGGTTCCCGCGTCCCCCGACCCTTTCTGGCTGGGTCAGCTGCCGTCGGGCCGGGGGCCTTCCCCTTCCGGAATTGCTGGCGGAACCTCTAACTCGCCCGGCCACTCCAGTTTCTCCGCCCCGTCCACAAAGAAAATCAAAACAACCCGAAGACAAAACATTGCCTGGCGGTGGGGAACCACGACCCTGCTGCACGCGGGATCAGCACTTGGGGTTCGGGCTCGCTCTCGGCGCCCCTCGGGCCCATTCGATGTTGCTTTTCTGTTCCTGGTCTGTCTCAGTTTGCTCACTCTCTCCCTCCCATTTCCAGATGCCTGTCTTGTGCGCCCGAGTTAGCCCCTTTCCACTGACCTTGTCTGAATGTAGGAGCACGAGTTAAAAGCCCAGCTTTGAGCGTTGAGTCCGCCTGCCTCCACCTCCGCCTCCCTAGCATTCACAGTCGGTCGGAGAAGGGGGCACTTCACAGGGTGCCCTCCTCCAAAACGACTTATGTATTGCTTTCCCTGTTTTGTTTTGATGGGGTAACTAGGTTTCATTCTGTTTCCTTCTTTCTCTGTCTCTGGTGATACTTTTTTTTTTTCCTGGTTGTAAGGCTTAAAGCTAGTCTCTTTATGCTTTCTAATGCCACTGCGCCTTTTTCTTTTCTTGGAGGGTTTTTAAAAAGTTTTTTTCTCCCCTCCCCCTTTCTGATAATGAGATATAATTTGGCAGCTCATTGCCAGTAGATTACGGATTTTTTTTTCCTGCAAATATACAGCATTGTAGAGGCCTAAATAGTGAGACTGCATTTCTTCCATTTTTGAATATTGAAGCGTAAGAGTGCCTCTTTGAGACCGGGGACCGAGTTTTCTTCATCTTAGTAGCCTCAAAACGCAACATGTAATTGACACTCAAAAGTTTTGGTTAAATTCAGGATAAAGATTTTTGTGGTTTCTAGACATCGAATGTAGTAACTCAGGTCTATTTTTTTTTTGTAAGTAAGGATAATTTCTTTAGCACATAATCACCGATTGTAGTTTTACAATTATATATGTGTGTGAATGTGTTTCTTTACAGGTGAGACTCTAACTTTGGCACAGACCTTAATGACTTCTATCGCAATTTATGTATTTTAAAAGGATTTTCCATGGCTCCCACCCACCCCCTTAGGTTATTAAGAAGTCTATCACATTACTTCTGTGATGAAAACGTTTGTTAGACTTAACTAACTATACATGTCTAAAATCTTGGAATCTGCATGGTTTCTGTTTATTGATTTTTCCCTTTCATAGAATGATAAGAGACCCTAGGAGAACTGAGTCTAAGCAAGATTTTTGTGGTGTTTCTCAGTTCAATAGGAGATAAATGTTTGCAGTGATGTCATGTGATGACTGCGTTATTAAGTTAACATTTTGCTGTCTTTGAAAAGGGACTTCTTTTTCTGATAATCATACCAGCATTAAAAATGATAGATGTAAACCTTAAAAGGCTTCAATGAAGAAATAACATTAAGTAATTTGTGTCTTATTTCTAGGAATTAAAAGTACTTTTATACTTACTTTCCCCCAACATTCTTTGAAGAGGGAAGGTATACATTTCTATGAAAGACCTTAGGTATTTCAAATTCTTCGCGAGTTAGTTCAAGTGTGTAAAATGGAAGACGGGGCCAGGCGCGGTGGTTCACGCCTGTAATCCCAGCACTTTGGGAGGCCCAGGCAGGTAAATCGCTTGAGGCCAGGAGTTTGAGATCAGCCTGGGCAACATGGCGAAACTTCATCTCAACAAAAAACACAAGTTAGCTGGGCGTGGTGGCTCATGCCTGTAATCCCAGCTACTTGGGAGGTTGAGGTGGGAGGACTGCTTGAGCCCAGGAGGCTGAGGCTGCAGTGAGCCTTGATCATGCCACTGCGTTCCAGCCTGGGTGACAGAGCGAGACTCAAAAAGTAAGTGTACGATAATTACTGTAGTAAACAATAGAGAGACCAAAGAATGCCTAGTTAAAGAAAAATAGGGCTTCTTCTTCATTAAGTTGCTTTGTTTTTCATGTACTGCTGTCACACTGTCATAAATGTTGTTTTTTTGATGTGTTGGATTGTGATTTCCCAGCTATATTGTGTTTGACTTTCATTTTTGGTATACCTGTCCTAATGTTAAATTTGGATGGGTGAGTGGCATTGGGGCATGGACCCTAGGTGAGTTGTCGGAATGAATTTAAATCCAAATTATCGAAATTTAGGATATTACAGAACATTTTGATCAAGTGTCCATATTTTGTCTAAATTTCATATGTAGCTACAAACATACTTTTGGAAAGATTATAGTCTGATTTAAGAGTCATGGTGATGAAGCTTCTGAAAGTTTTGATAGTCTTTGGATCCATTAAACAGTTTCTCACCTAGTCATTATTGACATTTATGCCAGATTCATTCCTTGCAGGTGCCTGTCCTGTGTATTGTAGTTTAACAGCATCCTTAGCTTCCACCTACTGGATTCCAGGAGCTCCACCCCTCCATTTCCCCAGTAATGACAATCAAAAATGTCTCCAGATATTGCCAGATGTGCCCTGGGGTGCAAAATCTGGTTGAGAACCACGGCATTAACGAAAAGTGTGATGCCCTTATGGAAACTAGATGTATTTCTGTCCTACTCTGTGTTGGTCAGATATTTTTGGCATCAGCTCAGTTCTGAGTATCACACGTGTGATAAAAAGGTGTGAAGGAGAGTAACCAGTATCAGTAGCATTTATGCCACATGCATAGAATGTTGTCAAAGTTACCAAAAAGAGTTACTGCAAGGCTTAGGCGAGACAATAGCAAAAATGTTTTCGGGGACTGCACAAAAAAGAGGGAATTGTAGTGGTTTTACATCGCCATAACAAGCAGAACTGGTACCTGCTGGTGGATGGTCTGTGCTTCCCAGAGCGTGATCTGTGGATGCTTGGGGAGGGGGACCACTGAGATCTTTCAGAGGGTACATAATGTTCAAACTATTTTCATGTTACTGAGATGTTTTGTCTTTCAACATTTGTACTTAACGGTGCAAAGGCAGTGGTGGGAAATGCTGTATCCATCATAGGAACAATCAAGGCAGAGAACCGGTATTGTATATAGTCATTTCCTTCCTTCCTTCCTTGCTTCCTTCCGTTCTTGATGGAGTCTTGCTCTGTCGCCAGGCTGGAATGCAGTGGAGCGATCTCGGCTCACTGCAACCTCCACCTCCCGGGTTCAAGCGATTCTCCTGCCTCAGCCTTCCAAGTATCTGGGACTACAGGTGTACGCCACCACGCACAGCTAATTTTTGTATTTTTAGTAGAGACGAGGTTTCACCATGTTGGCCAGGATGGTCTCGATATCCTGACCTCGTGATCCCCCCCCCCCCACCTCGGCCTCCCAAAGTGCTGGGATTACAGGCATGAGCCACGGCGCCCGGCTGTCATTTTATTTCTTGAAGACTGCACACTCATAGTTTAAAAAGCTTTTGATGAAACAGTAAAAGGAGGTTAATTTTATTAAATCTTGACACTTTATTTAATGTACTGTGACCACGGAAAGTACTTGTGAAGCTGTATACTGGGGAGTAGAATGGTGGTTTTGAGGAGCACTTGTATGTTGATTTGTGAGCTAAACTGGTGTTCTCATGGAGCTCCATTTTTATCTGAAAGAACAAGTGATGAACTGTGGATATTCATATTTGAGTATTTAGGAGACTTAAATGAGAATAAAGCAAGTCTGTCACTCCAAGGTAAACAACTGACTATTCCTGGCCAGTGAAAAATTGGAGCTTTCAAGCAAAATATAGAATTTTAGAAAGCTTGCTTTTCCATCATGAGCTTGACGGTTTTTCCCAATACTTAAAAGATGTTTCTGCTGACATTGGTGGTAATATTAATGCATATAGTTTTAATGCTGTATAATGTGTGCTTAAAAAAAGAATGTTTTTTAATATTTGGTAGACCTGTATAATTCACTGAACCTATATTTTCCAAATGACCATTTGTGATGTAATAAAATCATATGTGCATTCAAGGGTACATTCAGAGTGCAAGGTAAACCAGATTTTAATGCAACAGAGTACCAAGGGCTTATTAATAGGGTTTTAACTTTCATATTGTAACTAATCTTTGCAAAACTGCCACTTGTGGAGTTCTGGTGTAGTATCAAAGAAGACTACTCATATTAATTGAAAATACTAAATACTCCTCTTTTCCAATTATAATGTTGCTCCCAGCACTATGGGAGGCCGAGGTGGGAGGATTATTTGAGCTTACAAGTTCAAGACCAGCCTGGGTGACATAGCCATCTCCACAAAACAAAAAGAAACAGTTATGATGTTGGTTTGATGCCAGGTTTTCTTCATATGCTTCAACTAGAACAATTTATTGCAACAGATTGAATGCAGAAGCAGCTATGAGAATCCAGCCATCTTTGGTTTAGCCAGAATTAAAGAGATTTACAGAAATGCAAAAGCATGCCATTCTTACTAAATTTTTTGTTTTGGAAAATAGTTTTTTAAAGCTATGTTAACATGTAATGAGTTTCTTGTTATTTAAATGAATAAATACTTTAAAAGTTCTTCAGTTATAATTTCCAATGTAGTGGATATTGGTAAGCATAATGCATGTAAGAAAGAGCTCTTTGGAGTGCTCAATACATTTTAAGAGTTTTACAACTCGTAAAGGGGTCCTGAGACCAAAATGTTTGAAAACTTCAGAAATCCTGCTTGAGAACAGCTGCCCCAAGATGAAGTAGACTTTTCAGTGGTGGTATGAGCTGTCCATGCAGCACCTCTGGTGTTTTTTTGTTTTTCGTTTTTCTTGAGATGGAGTCTTGCTCTGTTGCCCAGGCTGGAGTGTAGTGGTGCTAGCTCGGCTCACTGCAACCCCTGCATCCCAGGTTCAGGTGATTCTCCTGCCTCAGCCTACCGAGTAGCTGGGATTATAGGCCCGTGCCACCATGTCCAGCTAATTTTTGTATTTTTAGTAGAGACAGAGTTTCCCTGTATTGGCCAGGTTGGTCTCGAACTCCTGATCTCAGGTGATCTGCCTGCCTTGGCCTCCCAAAGTGCTGGGATTACAGGCCCACCACGCCTGGCCTCTGGTGGTTTTCTGAACACTGTCTGGTGGTTTTCTGAACACTGCACCTCAGCCCACCCCAACCGTCTGTGATTTAAATAAAATTTTTTTGTTGTTGTCAGTGAAAAACAATATAGTAGATAACCTTTAGGAAAGATAACAGAACTGTGGGAGATTTTGATTCTCAGATTTTAAAATTTGGAGTTTTTGTACTGAATTGCTGCTCAGTAAATGTTGATTATGGTTTTGAGATGTGGTGTTTTACCTTAAACATGTTTTCAGTCCATATTTTTTGGTAGAGAAGTTGGAAGGCAAGGTATTGGAGTTGAGTAAATTTATGAGCCTACTCAGTTCCTGTCCCTGATTGTTTTCCTCACCTTCTTAAGGCAGAAGCCAGTTCTGGCTTGATAACAACTTTGAAAATGTTTTGGCTCATCAGAACATTCTATTCTTGGGTAACTAAGTCAACTTTAGGTTAACATTACAATTAAATTTCATCTTCAATTTTATCTAGGCAAGTTTATAAAGCTAGCTTCTTTCAGGTAAAATGAGACCATTTGGCTTCTTAGCTAGTTCTCATTTTGGGAGGGTGTGTGTGTCTCTTTTATTCTGTATGTTCAGGGTTCTAATTATCTAGCAGCTTTTAAATAATTGGACAATGTCAGTTTATGATTTACAAAGCAGCAACATTATAGGAGGTAATTGGTTCCCCTAAAAGTTGGTTAAAGTTGAGGCTCAAAAGAATACCTGACCAAGGTCATAAAGGTACTAAATTGTAGATTGAGGCTTAAATCAGCTCTGGATTCTGTGTTCCATTCTCATTCCAGTACACTATACCATCTCCTGTGGAGGCTCATGCCACCATGCCTGGCCAGTTGGAATCTCTGTATAGTTTCAAGTAGAATTAATTTTCAAGCTCAATTTTTTTTGTGTGTATAACATGTAAATCTCAAAGTATTTACATAATAAAAATATATACAAAAGTATATAAACAAAAGTAACATATAGTGTATACTTGTAGTATACACAGAATGTAACATACTGTAGAACCTGAGATCTTGTGCATTGCTTAATGATTGGATATATTCTGTAAAAATGTGTTATTTTTCAGATTTTATTGTGGGAACAGTGTACTTAACACAAACCTAAATGGTATAGCCTGCTATGCACCTAGGCCTATGCACCAATGATATGGCCTGTTGCTCCTAGGCTATAAACCTGTGGCAGCATGTTACTGTACCGAATACTGTAGGCACTTGTAACACATTAGGAAGCATTTGTGTATCTAAATGTATGTAAACACAAAAGGAATAGTAAAAATACGGTATTATGCTGTTATGGGACCACTGTTCTATGTGTGGTCTGTCATTGACTGAAGAATTCTGTTAACGTGGCACATGACTACTTTCAGTGGCTTTATTTGCATATATATTCTTATTTAAAGCCATGCACAGATTTGCCACTTAGACGCCGCTTTGTTGTGGCCAGTACCTTTTGTGGGAGTTGCATTTTTTTTTTTTAAATCTTTGGATTGTATGTAGGCCTGCTGAACTGTATAGCAATCTCATTTGTGGAAATCTAAGGATTTGGGAAAGAAAAAATAAAGGCATTCTGTTAGATTTCTTTCTTCCTCTTTTGTTACAGAATTATTTTTCAAATTTTTATTCCCTCTATATTTTGTCCAGAAATTGGATTCTTGGATTTTACGGCAGTTTTTATAATTTTGAGGTTGATCAAGAATAGTGTTTGTCATTTTGATCATTAGAAACATTTAAATTACATTTCCTGAAATTAGTGTCTGTAATACTTTGACTTACTATAATCTTGACTATTTTCTGATACATTTTCACACTCTTTCGTACTTTTTCAGGTCCTGTTTCATACTTTATTAAATTTACATTTCTTTCATTTTCAAGTTGTACTTGGCAAGTTGATGTAGCAGTGTACAATTTGGCTTTTTTTTTTTTTTTTTAAGTTTCTCCTAGCCATATGAGAGAGAGGGACACACACACACGCGCGCGCGCGCGCGCGCTTGTGCGCAAAGGGGCAGTTGGAAGTACCCTTTGGAAGTGAGGAAAAATAACTTGGCCATTGTAGTAATTGAACAGCAAGTACCCTTTCTCTGCATAAGCAACCTTGAATTTTCAGTTTGGCCTTGGGCTTTATCATACATACTTTATTCCCCTTGAGCATAAACAAACTATTACATCATCTTTGAGCCTTTGCTGCTGCTTTACTAAATATTGGCTGGATGGCCCACCTGCAGTACGTTTTTAAGAATATAGTGGGATCTAAATATTTTTAGTACCACTTACACAGAACACCTTATGGTGGGCCAGTTAACCATCGTTTTAATTTCTTATCAAATAGATTATTTTGGCGATAATCTTGCCTCTAAGCTACTATCATGCTGTATACCTTGTGAAAAAGGAGATTGTATTATTTTGGCTAATAATATTTAATGCACATTGAGATACTTTAGAGAGATCCCTTGTATCTTCTCTGTTCATGTCCTTTGAATGAGCACATTAAGGTTAAGACCTTTAAACAGCAAATTCTACTGTGGTGAATTGTTACTTTAAATAAGTTACTGTAGTTTATCTGATTGGTTTCAAAGAAGAATATTTAGCAAGTTTGGCTTTTAGTTTTAACTCTATCATGCAAATAATAAAGTGTTTTCTGTTAAGTAGTAGCTAGAAATTGGGGCAGTTGACTCTGTTAATATCATGGGCCACAACTTGTTCCAAATGCCTAATATCACTAGGTGGGGATTAATCAGTAGTGCCTGATGAGTTTTGTATAAATTGAGACACAGGCAGGCTGTGGTGGCTCATGCCTGTAATCCCAGCACTTTGGGAGGTCAAGGTGGGAGGATTGCTTGAGCCCAGGCGTTCGACACCAGCCTGGGCAACATAGTGAGATCCTGACTCTATTAAAAAAAATTAAATTGAGATGCAAAGTACTTAAACATTAACTATTTAAGGAAAACACCAATGAAAATATGATATTCTGTCCTTTTGTGTGTTAGTAGTCATCTGCCTAGATTACGCCTCTCCTTTCTGATCATTTACTGTGTACACCTTCTGGCATAGTCATGATTTTATCTTTGTTTCTTTAATGGTTTTTTTCCCAAGCTTCTACTTTGCACTTGTTGTTTAAGGATCTGAATCCCAGACTAAATTTGAGATTGTCATTGAAAACAGAGACTACCTTAAGCATCTTTGTATTTCTGATTTTATTTAGCATTGTCTTTTATGCATATTTAGGAATTTGGTACATTTCAACCTCATAAATACTGTACTTTCTGACAAAAGGTAGATGAGAAAAAAGTGCTTTTAGGAAAATTGAGTTGATGTTTAATAACCTTGGCCGCCCTAGCAGCTTCCTGGAGCAATAAATAAAGCAATATTTGCTTTGGATTTACTATTTCTAGCCACAGAGTATTGCACTAAAAAGCTATTTTAAAAATCTTTGTTTATTTCACAAAATAGTGTTTTAATTAGCATAAACTGAGTTTTTAGCTAACAACCAAAAGCTAATTATTGTTTTAATTTGAAGATTTGTTTGGTGCCCCTTGCTGCCATTTTAGGGGGTTACTTTAGCCTCCTTGCTATAACTATTCTAATTTAATGGTGAACGGTAGAATTAGTTGACTTTCAACTTTTGCAAGATTATTAATATTTACTTTAAATAATTTAACATGTTGAAACAAGTTTATAAAATATAAGGTAAAATTTTACAGTCTCAATTCTGCTTGATCGTGTTTCTATGAATGTGTTATGGACATAATATACAAATAGTTAAAAAAAAAAACTGGGTGTCATGGTCCATGCCTGTAATCTGAGCTATAAGGGAGGATCGCCTGAGCTCAAGAGTTTAGATCAGCCTGGGCAACAGAGCAAGACACCATCTCTAAAATTAAAAAATTATATATCTTTATCTATATGACTACACATTGTAAATGATGTGCAGAGGTGCCTCAGTATAGAGATGATTATTATTGGCTATGATATCAGCTATCTGGGTTCATATTCTGGTCCAGTAAACTTAGTCAAGCCTTCTTTCTTAGTTTAATAGTAAGAGTTGTTAGAAAAAATTGGGAATAATGTAAAGTGCTTGACTTAATACGTGGGTTATGTTGAAATTTCGGTAGATGGCAGCTATGATCGTAATTATATTCTGCAACTTTTTTTTCTCCTGATACACATGCTGCTAAACATACTATCTCATTGCTTTATTTTGGCATAGTTTTAAGTTGTAAGCATGTACTGTAATTAACAAGTTCTTTATTGATGGATATTTAGGTGGTTTCCAGTTTTACTTCATTGCATACTCTGCTCAGTGAACAACCTTGATTACCTTTCTGTGTTAGTTCTGTGAGAAAGGTTCAAATTCCAGAACCTATGAGATCAAGAGAGTTAATTTACAAATGAATGAACTAAGTACCAAAGAAGCTCCCTTTTTAGGGGATAGCCCTGGGATAGACACTGCTCATTTCAAGCTTATTTCTGTTGTGCCGGAATTCGGGTCCCTATTTTGGTCTGTCTTCCAGTCTTTGCACCCATACTCTAGCAGTGGCTGGAAATGTATATATTTTTTATTGTTTGTTTTTTGCTTTTTTTGGGGATGGAGTCCCGCTTGTTGCTCAGGCTGGATTGCAGTGTTGTGATCACAGATCACTACAGCCTCAGCTTCCTGGGCTCAAGAGATCCTCTTGCCTCAGCCTTCTGAGTAGCTGGGACTACACTACAGGTGCATGCCACTACAGCTGGCTAATTTTTAAACTTTTTGTACAGATGGGGCCTTTCTATGTTGCCCAGGCTGGTCTCAGACTCCTGGGCTCAAGGGATCTTCCTACCTCAGCCTCCCAAAGTGATGGGATTACAGGTCTGAGCCGCTGCACCAGGCCTGGGGATTTAGCTTTTTATGTAATATTTTATGTTTTAAAAATGTGTGATTAAAGAGAATATGTCTTCCAATTTCATGGCTTTCAGTTTGAACCTTCTGTCCTAGTATTTTTGTAATAAATAGATCGCTGGAGATAAAGTTGCTAGACAAACTTTTAAAATTGGTATGTGCATTTTTAATTTTGATAAATATCAGATTGCCTTTTAAAATGATGTAACAAGTTTGCTTTCATCGTGATGAATAAGGGCTCTTTTTTACACCATGGCCAACATTGGAGGTTTTTTGTCTTTCATTCTTACCACATATATTAAATTTTGTTATTCATTAATCAGGTTGTCTTAATTTGCTTCCCTGATACGCAGTGAAACTTTTTTAAAAATTGATTGAAGAATTCTTTATGTATTCAGACTGTTGCTGTTTTGGCATAAGTTGCATGTATTTTCTCTTTTTATCGTTTGCTTTAACTTTCCTTATGTGCTATATTGTTATATAAAAGTTGGAATATTTTGATGTAAGTAAACCTGTTTTTATGGCTTTTGCGTTCCGTGTCTTGCTTGACTAAGGCTCTGAAAATGTTTTTTATTTTCTTGCAGTGCCTTATGCTTTTTAAATATTTCTGAAATAGCACCTGGGTTTTAGATTTTACTATGGACAGTCAAAGCCATTTGAGTATTTCATAGTTGTCTTCACTGATTTAAAATGGTTATCAGTATATGTCCAAAGATGATCATGCTTTGCCTATTTGAATGTATGACCATTAAACTCCAGTTAACAAATCATAGGAACTTGCACTATTTGCATTAGGTATCTTTTTTTTTTTTTGAGACTGAGTCCCGCTCTGTTGCCCAGGCTGTAGTGCAGGGATCTCAGCTCACTGCAAGTTCCACCTCCCGGGTTCACGCCATTCTCCTGCCTCAGCCTCACAAGTAGCTATGACTACAGGCAACTGCCACCACGCCCGGCTAATTTTTTTTTTTTTGTTATGTTTAGTAGAGACGGGGTTTCACTGTGTCAGCCAGGGTGGTCTCGATCTCCTGACGTCGTGATCCGCCCACCTTGGCCTCCCAAAGTGCTGGGATTGCAGGCGTGTGCCACCACGCCCAGCCTATTTGCATTAGATTTCTAACTACTGTACCAAGGTGGTTCTTGATAGTTGAGATTGTATATATTAGTTAAGTCGAATGTCTAACCTTTTGAAACAAATATCCTGCCAAAATAAACAGCCAACAGTCAACAAAAATGTCACTATTCTTTCTAAGTTCCTAAATATTTATCCTAATTAGAGTCATCTTGACAGCCCTGCATGGGGAAAGGAAAGACCTGTTTCTCAGCTTTGGTCTAAAAACTTTCATATTTGGAAACTGCTCTTTAGTGTTATGTGTTGTAGTTGTAAAATTCCTAGTTTGTTATCCAAAGTAATGAAGAGATACAATAAATTCTAAGGTAAATCCGCAGAGATGCAACTTACCAAGAATAATATAACTAGTGGCAGAATGAAACCAGAGTAATATGACGAGTAGCAGAAGTGAAATCAGGCCTGCTTTCTCCCTTTTTTATCAGATTGTTTTTGAGTTGAGACCAGACTTTGTAGTCTGTCCTGAATGCTGTTACCAGAAGTCACAGTTTTTTAGTATACAGTTATATTTTAGGAAGACATACTTAGTAGTAATATGCATGGTGGAACCATGTGACAAAGGAGTAGAAGGAAAGGAGTTGGGACCAAGATTGCCAAGAATCAGAACTAGAATAGTTGAAAATGAATTGTTATATAGAATGTTAAAATTAAAACAATTAAAAGGCATGTATTCTATGTGAACTTTGCCTTGATGAAAATAATTTAAATATAAAGAAAACTCCTCGTATTCTAAGGAGAGAAGAGTTCTGAAAATTCTTTATACATTACCTTGAACCTGTAAGAAAAGGTGTGTTTGTAGGGGGAGGAGTGTTTGGCTGTCTTTTTGTGGTTTTGAGAGGGGGCAGAATTCATATATGTACTATTAGATGTAGGTATGTATTTATGTGTAACTCTGATCCAGAAAGGATGAAGACTTTTAAGAATGCTTTAGTCATAATATTAAAAACTGGCAAGATGTTTGCATTAGATGTGGATGAAAAGGAAGAATAAGGATAGATACACAATGGAGCAAAATATTAGGCTACTAAAAATAGTTCTTAAGGAAATACAGTAACTTTTGTATTTTTATAGAGTAGAGAGCTTGCTAGATGGCTGCCAGTTGCACTCTAAGAATTCAGGCAGTACCCTGAAGGTAAATATTAATTATGTTGGTGAGACGAAAATGGACCAGTTGCTCAAGCAAAGCACAGTGTTCTTCATATTAAAAACCAGGAAGACATTTTAAGGAATCACAAATACTGCAGCTATATGTCTGGTTTGTATTTTTCCTTTTTGTGTTACGTAAATTGTAGAAGTTTATTTTTCAAAGTAGAATAGTGTCTGAAGAAAATTAAATACTGGTAAAAATGTTTCTAGAATGGGCAGATGTCTAGTGCATTCAAGAATGGGAGGAGGAACTTTGCATTCTTGGGATTGGTAGCTGTCTGGTGTATGGTTCCAGGAGAGTGTCAGTGCATAGGTAAGGCAGAAGAATCCTTAATCTTTGGAGGTTTGTGTTCCAAATTGCCCAATATTGGAGTATATAGTTTTGTTAGAAGGAGAACAGCAACAAAAAGATTCCTTAAATTGTTTTATCACTCTACTTAATTTCTAATGTTAAATGGAAAATCTTCACTTCCATTTAAAGTGTTACAATATTTAATGTTTCTACTTTGGACGTTTGAAACATCTGGGAGCCTAGAATTCTTAGTCTAGCTCCTTACGCTCATGCTGAGCCATTTTTATTGGAGACACAAGTATCTTGTAAATTTCAGAGTATGCATTTGTTTCTTTTTATTTGGTAGGTCTATGTTAACGTAGTTTTTCCTTTTCTTTCTTTGTTTCCTTCCCTTTCCTTCCCCTCCCTCCCTCATTCTCTCCCTCTCTTTCTTCCTTCCTCCCTCCCTCCCTCCCTCCTGGGCTCCTATCTCAAACTCCTGGGCTCAAGCCATCCTCCTGCCTCAGCCTCCTGAGTAGCTAGGACTACGGGCATGTGCCACCAAGCCCAGCTAATTTTTATTTTTCATAGAGATGGGTGTCTTGCTGTGTTGCCCAGGCTGGTCTCAAATTCCTGACCTCAAGTGATTTTCCCCTGCTGTGCCTCCCTAAGCATTGGGATTATATGCATGAGCCATGGTGCCTGGCTCATATATATTCTTTCTTGAATTAGATGGAACACATGTGGTTTTATCTTGACAGAAAGTAGTACTGAGGCTAGATGATGTGCCTACATTTGGAATAAAGTAAATAAAAATTTCCGGCTTGCGTCTGAGTTATTTCCCCATCAAAATGTTAGTGTAATCAATATTTTTTCAAATTAGGCTGAACAAGTCTTGTGCGCGTTTAGAAATCAGGGCCTGTATTCTAATGTTCTAGTGAGAAAGTTAAAGTAGACAGGAGCTTTCCAAGCATTGTTTATTGTGACAATGAAAGCCTAAAGATTTGAGTAAGAAAAAAATGGAAAGATTTAGGAATCTTACAGTGGATACTCTTTGTTTTTTTAATGATCCAAACTGAACTGGTAATGAATTTAATTCCTTGAGAATGGAAAAGAATGCAGAGAAACATATTACTCGCACAAAACAAAAATAGAGGTTTATTGCTTGAAGCTACAAAAGTATAATTTCAGCTTATACTTGACTTAAAAGCTCTCCTTGCTTGAACCAGATCTAGCCTAGACAAAATAAAGTTTTTACACTTTTTCTGGCTTTACTTGTGTTAAAATCATTTATAAAAGCATTCATAATCCCAGGATAATTGTGAAGGACTGTAGTTTATTCAGAAAAACTCATGAAGCAATGAATAACACAAGATAATACAATTACGTTAGGATATGTGGTAAGCGTACTTTGTATTGTGCACTTGAAGATTTAAGAGTAGATCTCAAGTTGCGTGCTCTAATGGCAGAAAACCAGAGGGGTACACAGGGAAACTTTTGGAGGTAATGGATGTGTTTATTACCTTGATTATGCTAATGGAACTACAAGTGTATGCATATGTCCAAACTCACCAAATTATATACATTAATTACGTTCAGTAGTTTTGGTATGTCGGTGATATCTCAATAAAACTGGGGGAAAAAAACCTGTGTCTGATGAACAAGACATGAATTCAGTTACATTTCATGTGTATATTTTAACCTTAGGAGATGCTACATATGATTGGAAAACAGAACATTTTTATTTTGTCTTCAGCAAATGCTTTTTTTTTTTTTTTTTCCTGAGATGGAGTTTTGCTCTGTTGCCCAGGCTGGAGTGCAGTGGCATGATCTTGGCTTACCGCAACCTCCACTTCCTGGGTTAGAGCGATGCTCCTGCCTCAGCCTCCTGAGTAGCTGAGATTATAGCATGCCACCACACCTGGCTAATTTTTGTATTTTTATTAGAAATGGGTTTTCGCCTTCTTGGCTGGGCTGGTCTTTGAACTCCTGGCCTCAAATCATCTGCCCTCCTCGGCCTCCCAAAATTTGCTGGGATTACAAGTGTGAGACACCATGCTTGGTCCAGTCTTCAGCAAATGCTTAATGCTGATGGGGATTAACATTATAGCTTTTGAGTAGCTATGCAACTTAGATTAAAGGGGCAGGAGGAAACGATCTAATGTGAATTAATTTCTGCAAGAGATAAATCTGATTCATATTTATTCAGTAAATGTTATTATAAAATCTGAATTAAAATTAAGACAATATGTAACTAGACCAGGCAACAGTAAATAGATGACACGCAGTCCAGCAGCTAATTAGTAACACGCAGTATGGGCTTCTTGGCATTCTTAGATCTTTCTTGATATCACAAGACAAATTACAGAACAGTCTAGCAGTTGGAGTATAGACCAGAACCCAGTGGATTTGTTCAGTAAAGGTATCATAAGCCTTACTTGCATAGCATTCTTAGATTTAGCACTTTATTGCTTTTTGCTTTTTTTTTTTTTTTTTTTTGAGACGGAGTCTCGCTCTGTCCCCCAGGCTGGAGTGCAGTGGTGCGATCTCAGCTCACTGCAAGCTCCGCCTCCCAGGTTCGCGCCATTCTCCTGCCTCAGCCTCTCCGAGTAGCTGGGACTACAGGCGCCCGCCACTACGCCCAGCTAATTTTTTGTATTTTTAGTAGAGACGGGGTTTCACTGTGGTCTCGATCTCCTGACCTCGTGATCCGCCCACCTCGGCCTCCCAAAGTGCTGGGATTACAAGCGTGAGCCACCGCGCCTGGCCTTTATTGCATATGTAGATTATCACACTTTAACTTAAAGTAGAAATTGTATTTAGAACTTGGTAAAAAAAAGTAGCTGTGGTTGGGCATGGTGGCCCATGCCTGTAATCCCAGCACTTTGGGAGGCCTCACTTGAGCTCAGGAGTTCGAGAGCAGCCTGGCCAACATGGTGAAACCCTGTCTCTACTAAAAATATAAAAATTAGCCGGGTGTGGTGGCATGCACCTGTAGTCCCAGCTACTCGGGAGGCTGAGGCAGGAGAATTGGTGGAACCTGGAAGGTAGAGGTTGCAGTGAGCTGAGATCGTACCACTGTACTCCAGCCTGGGTGACAGAGCGAGACTCCATCTCAAAAAATAAAAAGCTGTGTGTGTAAAATACACTTTTTTTTTTTTTTTTTTTTTTTGGTAGAGACAGGGTTTCAGCATGTTATCCAGGCTGGCCTCAACTCCTGGGCTCAAGCCATTCTCCCACTTCAGCCTCCTGAAGTGCTGGGATTACAGGGGTGAGCCACCACACCTGGCCTATAAACACTTAATTTCTTAAGGAATGGAATTTGGGAGAAATAACCGATCCAGATTTTGGGTGTTTCCTTATTGTGTACTTGGTTTTGTATGTTATTCAACTGTTAGTTTAAAATTATTATGTTGACTTCTTAATTTAATGAAAAAATATTTATGAAAAAAGATTGAGTCAGATTTATTTCCTAAGCATTTAAAGCATGCTATGCCTTTTTACAAATTTGGAACTTATCTTAAAATGGATAAAATAGCTGTGTGTGTGTAAAATAAACCTTTTAGACTAGCATCATTATCGAAGTGTAAATCTCTTAAAAAGATCATCAACAAGCTTAAGGTATATTCACCCTAAGGGAAAGAACTATATTCAGTTCTTTCCCTTCAAATTTGTTTAAGTTTATGCTATTTGCTTCATTATCTATGAACTTCGTTCATTGTAAGCCAGATGCCAGGTTTCATTTGGGGAATGTCTTATATTGGTAAAATAGCATTTCTGTAGCATGTTTATCAATGTTTAAGAAACAGATTTTGGCTTCTTTTCAAGAGGTGAAATTTCTCAGAAGTTTACTATATTCTGAATTAGTGTTTTCTCTAGCAATGTATTTGGTCTGGATTCTAACTTAGATGTTTAAGCAGTGACAGTTAAAATCCTTGGGGCAGGATTTTCTCTTTGGTCACTCGCTTTTGGTCACTTTTTGTCATAAAAATTTTGGGGGTATTGCAGGGAACCAATCATGTTTAGAAATGTGTGTTACTAAATTAGTTTTTCTGGTCATACTGATTTGTTTCAAATTGTATAATTATTTTGGCAGTAATTGTATCCAATTTTATTTATAGTCCAGTTACAACACAGGGATCACAACAAACACAACCGCCACAGAAGCACTATGGCATTACTTCTCCTATCAGCTTAGCAGCCCCCAAGGAGACTGACTGCGTACTTACACAGAAACTAATTGAGACATTGAAACCCTTTGGGGTTTTTGAAGAGGAAGAGGAACTGCAGCGCAGGTAAATAGATATTCTATATTTTTTTAACTCAGAAACTTTTATTAATGTTGACATAAACTAATTTTGAGGCATTCTCTACTTACTTAGAAGGCCAGGGTTATTTGCCCAGATCTATATATCTGTTTTGGAGAAGAGGGATACTTAAGAGAGAAAACTTTTTGTTTTTGAGACAGAGTCTTCCTCGTTACCCAGGCTGGAGTGCAATGGTGTGATCTTGGCTCACCACAGCCTCCGCCTCCTGGGTTCAAGCGATTCTCCTGCCTCAGCCTCTCGAGTAGCTGGGATTATAGGTACCCGCCACCACGCCCGGCTAATTTTTTGTATTTTTAGTAGAGATGGGGTTTCACCATGTTGTGCAGGCTGGTCTCGAACTCCTGAGCCTTGGCCTCCCAAAGTGCTGGGATTACAGGTGTGAGCCACCGTACCTGGCTGAAAACTTTTATTTTCTACATAGAGTTCTCTTCCCTTAATTTTGATGTTATTTTTTTTTTTCTGAAGAATTAATTTTGATTTTTTAATGCTTTTGGTTATTATAGTACTGAATTGCCTGGAGAAAGAGGAATGCCTTACTCAGTGTAACAGTGCCTGTATATATATATATAGCGAGAGAGAGAGAGAGAAAGCGAGAGAGAGCGAGCGAGTGCGCACTAACTACAATATACTGTGCTTCTGATTGCTTAAAAACTCATAATTTAGGAAGAACGCCTATTTAAAACTTTAAGAAATTTAATCAGTAATGATCTGGAATACTTGATTGATAATTGTTTTATCAACAGGATTTTAATTTTGGGAAAACTAAATAACCTGGTAAAAGAGTGGATACGAGAAATCAGTGAAAGCAAGGTAAGGCAACTTTTTTGTATATGAAATAATTTCGTATATAGCCAACTGAACACAGCAAGTGTCTTATATAACCTGTTCTTATTTGAGTGGATTTGGAGTCTTTAATGTGGAGTCAATTTTAGACTATTGATAACAGATTTTACATTATTTTTCTAGTTAATTTGGAAGCAGGAAAAACTGAACTGAGTTAAGCGATTTTTAAAAATAAGTATAGTACTCTTTGTTTGGAACATTTGAAAACTGAAACTCAGTAATCGTAAAGTACTTACACTCTTCACAGAAATAATGGATGTTTCTCTAAAAAGGTGCTTTAAACATATTTGAGACTCTTCTTACCTTTTAAGAAATTCTGCCACAGTTAGTTTTTAAAAAAGATTTTCAGGTATTATTCAAACTGAATATTTATTTATTTATTTTTTATTTATTTATTTTTTTTGAGACAGGGTCTCGCTCTGTCATTCAAGCGGAGTGTAGTGACACCATTATAGTGCACTGTAACCTGAAATTCCTGAGTTCAAGCAATCCTCCTGGCCTCAGCCTCCCAAGTAGCTAGGACTATAGGCATGTCCCTTCACACCTGGCTAATGGTATATGTGGAGTCTTGCTGTGTTGCCCAGACTGATCTCAAACTCCTAGCCTCAAGCAGTCCTCTCATCTTGGCCTCCCAAAGTGCTAGCGTTCCAGGCGTGAGCCACTGCCTGGCCTATTTAGTTTTCTGTAATAACATTCTTTGGGTTTCCTTTTTTCTTTCTTTATTGAGACAGAGTCTCACTCTGTTACCCAGGCTACAGTGCAGTGGTGCCACTGCAACCGCCACCTCCCGGGTTCAAGTGATTCTCATGCCTCAGCCTCCTGAGTAGCTGGAATTGCAGGCGGGCGCCGCCATGCCCAACTATTGTTTTTATTTTTAGTAGAGATGGGGTTTCTCCATGTTGGCCACGCTGGTCTTGAGCTCCTGACCTCAAGTGATCCACCTTCCTTGGCCTCCCAAAGTGCTTGGGATTATAGGCATGAGCCACTGCATCTAGCCTCTTTCTTTCTTTCTTTTTTTTTTTTTTTTTGAGACAGTCTCGCTCAGTTGCCCAGGCTGAAGTACAGTGGCACCATCTTGGTTCACTGCAACCTGTGCCTCCTGCGGCCAACTGATTCTCCTGCCTCAGCCCCTCAAGTAGCTGGGATTACAGGTGTGTGCCACCATACCCAGCTAATTTTGTATTTTAGTAGAGATGGGCTTTTGCCACGTTGACCAGCTGGTCTCAAACTTTTGGTCTCAAGTGATCTGCCCACCTCAGCCTTTCAAAGTGCTGGGATTAACAGGCGTGAGGTACTGTTCTGTCCTCTTTTTTTTTTTTGAGACAGGGTCTCCCTCTTGCCCAGACTGGAGTGCAGTGGCATGATCTTAGCTAACTGTATCCTCCGCCTCCCGGGCTCAGGCAATCCTCCCACCCCAGCCTCCTGAGTAGCTGGGACTATATAGGTGGGCACCACCAAGCCTGGCTAATTTTTTGTAGCGATGGCTTTTCACCATGTTGCCTAGGCTAGTCTCGAACTCCTGGGCTTAAGATATCTACCTGCCTTGGCTTCCCAAAGTGCCAGGATTACAGGGGTGAGCCACTGCCCCAGCCCCTTTGAGTTTCTAACACTTCATTATGAATACTCATACATACAACTCATAAATACATGGCTGGGCTTCTTCTGGTAGAGAAAATGTATTTGTAGAGTTGTGTGTGGAGTTCATTTGACCCATTTAAAAAAATAACATAAATAGTGGTAATTTTTCCAGGGTAGTACAAAATCCGTGTTTAATCTATAATATAACTGAAAGGTTGAAAAGAGAACCAAGGGTAAAGGAAAAATTTCATAGAGCAGGGAGACAGGGTGTCAACTTAAAAGAAAAATTGTAGTCTTTTGGTTTTAATGAAATTTATAGTACTGTTTACTTATGCAATGTATATGTATATTTCAAAATACAAATTAAACTTCAGCAAATGTAGTATTCTAAATTGTGGACTTTACGTACCATGTGTTTCTTACTGATTTTAGTTTCTGATAGAAAATAAGATTTTGTTTTTGGTTTGTTTGACATCTAATACTCTTCTCTTAAAAATGAAAAAAAGATTTTGCAAGTGAAAATGTTTTTCCATGACCTGAATTAAGAAATCTTAATTTTTGGGTTACAATGATGATAATAGGTATAAACATACTAATATCTAAAAATGTAGTTTATAATATACTAGTCAGTAGTCACCAGCCAGGTATTTAAATAAAAATTAAAATTAAACATTCAGATTCTTGACTAAATAAAAATTAAAATTAAACATTCAGATTCTTGACTACACTAGCAACATTTCAGGTGCTCAACAAAAGTGATAACAGTGACAGAATATTTACATCCTTGCAGAAAGTACCATTGGAGAATATTCTTCAAAAGATTGTTATGTCTTAATAGAGAAGTCTGTGGACCAGTGTTTTAAGATAGTTTCTCCTTCACCTCCTTTGTAGGCTACTTGTGCACACGTCTTGCTGGCTAATTTTAAATAACCAGGTCAGCGTTGCCATTGAGGTTTTAAAATATCTAAACATAGGAAGACAAAGGCTTTGCTTACTTTTAAGAAATACAACATTACAGCCGGGCGCAGTGGCTCACGCCTGTAATCCAACACTTTGGGAGGCCAAGGTGGGCTTATCACGAGGTCAGGAGTTCGAGACAAGCCTGACTAACATGGTGAAACCCTGTCTCTACTAAAAATACAAAAATTAGCTGGGCGTGGTAGTGCGCGCCTGTAATCCCAGCTACTCAGGAGGCTGAGGCAGGATAATGGCTTGAACCGAGGAGGCAGAGGTTGCAGTGAGCTGAGATTGCGCCCGTTGCACTCCAGCCTGGGTGACAGAGCGAGACTCTGTCTCAGAAAAAAAAAAAAAAAAAATTACACACATAACTTGTCTATTATTAGTGTCTATAGTGATGGTTAAATATGCTCTTAAAAAACAGGAGTCTCTGACTGTTTAGAACTTGGCTTTAGGGTTTTTTTGGAGTATGAAATAACACTTCATTTTATGTCCTTTTTCTTTTTTTTGAGAGGAAGGGGGGTGGTCTTTTACATGTTTTGGTACTGAATAGATATTTTATTATACTGAGGAGTTAGGTAAAAGGAAATATTGACTAAACACTTCATAAAATTGTTTTTGTTTGGACAGACCTTGTCATTCTTACGAGCAGGGCCATTGAATACTAAACTGTAAAGCTTGGGACTTTACACTAGTGCCAGGGCCAGGAAGGCAGTTTTTGAATGCTTTCTCCCTCTTCCTGATGACGCTACTCTTTCTGAGTAAGAAAAGTAAATTTAGTTGTTTCTAAATTACTTCACTAAAGCCTTTTGGAAATCTAAAAAACTAAGCAATTATTTACCAATATTGGCTTTCTCTTCTCTGCTCTGCTGTCCCTTTCCCCTTCCCGTTCCCCTTCCCCTTCCCGTTCCCCTTCCCCTTCCCTTCTTCCCCTCTTCCCCTCTTCCCCTTCCCCTTCTCTTTTTTTGAGACAGGGTCTGACTGTCGCCCAGGCTAGAGTGCAGTGGCGTGATCATGGCTCACGTAGCCTCGACCTGTAGGACTCAAGCAATCCTCCCACCTTAGCCACCTGATTAGCTGGGACTATATGTGCATGCCACCATGCCCAGCTAATTTTTAAAACATTTTTTGTAGAGACGGGGTTTCACATGT
Source organism: Gorilla gorilla gorilla (assembly GCF_029281585.2). NCBI lineage: Eukaryota > Metazoa > Chordata > Mammalia > Primates > Hominidae > Gorilla > Gorilla gorilla. The sequence goes on from NC_073239.2 coordinate 113,481,510, forward strand.
TGCCGAAGCTGGTCTCAATCTGGGCTCAAGCAATTGGCCTGTCTCACCCTCCCAAAGTGTTGGGATTATAGGCGTGAGCCACTGTGTGTGGCTACTATTGGCTTTCAAGTCACTTTTGATATGATAAAAAAATACTCTAATATGTTGTGGGATATTTGGTAAAAATCGTTGAATATAATCTTTTTCTTTAAAGCAATCAGAATATGTTTTTATTATACTCTAAATTGGTGATTCATTTTATATACAGCATCTTTGTCATGAATAAAGTCCCTGATTCTAACGTGCTCCTGTGGGATTACGTGATCTTCTCAATCACAGTCTTCTTTATAGTAGTTTCTAGAAATAGGGCAAGAATCTAACAATAAAGAATAAACCTCTTTAAAAGTTGAAAATTGTTTGAATTTCAAATATGATTGATCTGAGGGGCTGGTATTTTTTAAGAACTTTTGTAGACTTTGAATACCCTTTATATAAATTTACACTGTAATCTTTCTTGGATCCACTCCCTCACCCCAGTATAGTATCATTTGAATAGTTTCCCTTGTGCTCCACTGGCAAAATAACCATTTTTTGTTTCAACAGAATCTTCCACAATCTGTAATTGAAAATGTTGGAGGAAAAATTTTTACATTTGGATCTTACAGATTAGGAGTGCATACAAAAGGTAAGTATTATTTCATTTTTCTTAGAAAGGGACCCTTTAGTTCTTAAAAATTATGACATACCCGTCTCAGTTACTTGTGTATCATATAGCTTAGGCTTGCATGGAAGAGAGAGTGCTTTGAGGAGTCTAAATTTTTCAGTAAGAAAGATGTAAAATAATGCTGACTTCTATATCGCCACTGTCCAAAAGTATTATTAAGATTAAATGAAATTAGCTTAGTGTGGTGACTCATATCTGTAATCCTAGAACTTTGGGAGGCCGAGGCAGGTGGATTGCTTGAGCCCAGGGAGGTCAAGGCTGCAGTGAGCTGTGATTGCATTGCTACACTTCAGCCTGGGTGACAGAACAAGACCCCGTCTCAAGAAAAAGTAAATAAATAAATTAAAAACTCAGAGTTTCAGTAGAGGTAGCCACATTTTATCTGTTCAGTAGCCACATATGGCTAGTCGTTACTGCATTGGAAAGTACAGATACAGAGTAGTTTTCTGTTGGAGAGCTCTTTTGTACAGTGCTGCTATCTGCATATATATCATTTTCCCTCACCAGAAGAGTATCACTCTGGAAATAGAACAAAAATGAATTCTAGCTTTTAAGAAAACTCATGGATGCCCCCCGCTAATACCTTTATAGACAAATTATAAAATATAGCTAAGCAAAAGCAAACCCCAAAAATGTGTATTCATAGCCAATGATAATCAGTTAATAGTTTATACTTGTAGTTATTTCCTCTATGCAAATAAATACACAATAAAAATGTTACCACGGCAAAGAACATTTATTGAGCTTCTTTTCTTTCACTGAGTACTGAGATCTTCGTTATCTTATTTAGTTCTTCAAGTACTGTTATTCTCACATAACAAACAGGAGCCTGAGACTAAAAGAGGCAATAAAGCTTGAACAGTTTTTCTCAACCTTCTACTGGCAGAGTAGGTACAACTCAGGCATCCCGAGGCTGTACTGTCTTTGGGTCTTGCTCTGTTGCACAGGCTGGATGCAGTGGCACAGTCTTGGCTTACTGCACCTTCCACCTCCTGGGCTCAAGTGATTTTCAGGCCTCAGCCACCTGAGTAGCTGGGACTACAGGCACACGCCACCATGCCTGGCTAATTTTTAAATTTTATTTTGGTAGAGACAGGGTTTTCCCGTGTTGTCCAGCTGGTCTCGAACTCCTGGGCTCAAGCCATCCACTTGCCTCGGCCTCCCAGAGTGCTGGGATTACAGGCATGAGCCACCACGCCCAGCTGAGGCTGTATTCTTTAACCATGAACTGTATCTGCCAAGATAGTGTTGTCTGTTTTCTAGTATCCTTTCCTCTCTCCATCTCCCATCACTCTGTCCCATTAGTACATTACTTTTGATATATCCTGTGTGCTGTACACCGTTCTTCCTGTTCTAATAAATAGCTTTCAGAGTCATACCTCAGCATCTTGTCTTTTAGGAAAATGACTGTTGACCTGATTCCACATTAATCTCTCCCTTTGATGACCCCAATTGATTTTAATTCTCCTTTTTAAAATTCTGCCTATGTACTCAGCGCTGGCCTCTTATCAAGCACTGAATTAATGACAAATATTTTACCATTGTCTACTTCTTTGGATTCTTCTGCTTGAAGTTTATTTTGTAGGTCCCATTTAGGGGCCTGGTAGAGAACCTATAAGCACCAAATACATAGTACATAGAGGAAAACTATTTTTGTTTAACCAATGAACATGGCTATGACTAATGACATCAAGATGTTGGGTGTATGTTTGAATAATTCCCTCTCCACCATGAAAGTACTTGCTGAGCCGTCTTTCTTTGGGCTCCCAGTTTACTTGGGCCACTATAAATAGAGGATGCTGCAGGATCAAAATATACCACATCAATTAAAATCATGTTTGTCCTCCATTGACTGGTAATTTTAAGTAAGGGGTGGAACATTTTTAGAAGCTCACCAGTATGTTAAACAGATTCTCAACATCAAATACTACCATGATAGGATGCAAAATAATTTTCTTGTAATATTAATTAGTGGTTGATGGGCTTAATTTTTTTTAGGTGCTGATATTGATGCGTTGTGTGTTGCACCAAGACATGTTGATCGAAGTGACTTTTTCACCTCATTCTATGATAAGTTGAAATTACAGGAAGAAGTAAAAGATTTAAGAGTGCGTAAATGTTCGGGGTGAAATGGGATGAGTTATGAACATTTATTTTGTCAGTTGAGTGAATTTTATGATATAGCCATCATTTATTGAGTTCTTGCAATTTGCCAAACCTTTCTAAGCACTTGGCATATGTGTTTGTGTTTTATTCTTTACAGCAAGCCTAAAATTATAAACTCATTTACAGATTAGGAAATTGAGGCAAACAAAATAAATATGAAATAATCTGGCCACAATCATACATCTGATGAGTGGGTGAAGTAAAATATTTGAACCTTGATTTCTGATCTGTCTGATTGAACAGCCCAGTCTTAAAGCTAGCTATTTTTGTGTCAGGTGTTTTGCTAAAGTACTAAAACTAGTAGAGGCTTAAAATGTAGTTTCAGAGACCCTAAACTTGTTTACTTTCCTTATAGGCTGTTGAAGAGGCATTCGTACCAGTTATTAAACTCTGTTTTGATGGGATAGAGGTAAGGTATAGTTCAAATTGACAGTTCTTGCTATGTGCTGTCACTAATTTTGATTGATATAGGTTAAAAACTTGGTTTAAAGTTTATAATTAGTGAGTTGGTTGTGATATTAATAACAATTAAGGCTTTTAAATGGAAGTGACTGCCTATTCTTGTAGAATATACCATTTTAAATCTTTTTAAAAATACCAAGTGAAATTTGGAGCTAAAACAGAAGTAATGAAACCTTAAGATTGAAATGCTATTACAAAAAAGTTTTTTTGGTAGCTTTTCCATATGCCAGTTTTGTGTGCTTTTAGTCTCATGAAGGCAGTAGCATAATGTGTTTTTGCAAGTAACGCTTTGCTTTGACTTCATTTAAAAATTGGGAGAAAAGTGTGAGTGCTGAAATATCTTCCGATAGGGGAGGATTTATGGACTCAAATTCTTGAGATGATGTTCATTTCTCCTTGCTGCTTTCGGTTGTGTAATTAAAGTGATGAGAATAAAGTTGACAGTGAGGCAACTTTAGTAATTCATTACTTTTTCTGTACAGAATGGTACTGGAAAGTCACAGATAATAAAGTGAAGATTGTAACATTTTGGAAACTGTAAGAGAAATAATTTATTGAAGCTGGGCACAGTGATGTGCACCTATCAGGAAGCTGCTACAGGAGGATCTCTTGAGCCCAGGAGCTTAAATCTAGCCTGGCAATGTAGCGAGACTTAATCTCTTTAAAAAATAAAAAAGATAATTCACTGTTGTACTATTTTGCAAAAAAATGGCTGCATCTAAGGTTGCTGCATAAGACGCTCAACTCTGTATTTTATGAAAAGTCAAGTGACTGACCTTAATAAGTAGACATAAAATGTTAAATTTGGTAAAGGATTATCAAGTTCATGTAGTTTTGATTTACTGTCAGTGTTTTAAGTAAACATAAAAATAATCTGTAATATAAAGTATAAGTTGATGCCTCATTTTCCTAAAAAGAATATTACTGACAAAGAGGACATTTTTTTGGAAGGAGACCTGACCTAACTTTGTAAACTTTACAGGATCAAGATGGAAAGTTAGATGGCTACTTAAAGCATTTAATGTGTTAATTTTCTATTATACATGCTGTATTAAAAAATAATATTTTAGGAACATAATATTTTAGGAAATTTAGTAATCATTTTCACATTTCAATATTTTTTGAAGTAATTCCATCCTTTAAAAAATGTGTCAGTATTATTACTGAGTTGCTTTTTCAGTTACCTAGTTTTATGAGCCTATAATCTTTATTTCTGTCCAAATTGGGGGAGACTTTGAAATCTGTTCTTTTTCATTGAACAGTTATCCTAGACCACAAGTACTTATTTGTGTAACAGTACAATTTTTTTTCTGTAGGTATGTTTAAATGATATTTTAAAATGTGCTCCTAAAATACTGCTTTTTGAAAAGTGATCTAGTAGCCAGGCACGGTGGCTCATGCCTGTAATCCCAGCACTTTGGGAGGCCGAGGTAGGTGGATCACGAGGTCAGGAGATCAAGACCGTCCTGGCCAACACGGTGAAACCCTGTCTGTACTAAAAATAGAAAAAATTAGCCAGGCATGGTGGCGTGTGCCTGTAGTCCCAGCTACTTAGGAGACTGAGGCAGGAGAATCACTTGAACCCGGGAAGTGGAGGTTGCAGTGAGCCAAGATCCTGCCAGTGCACTCCAGCCTGGGCGACAGAGCAAGACTCTGTCTAAAACAAAAAAACAAACAAACAAAAAAAAAGTGATCTTATAAAAGGCTTGTTTACAGCAACATCCACATTTTTGGAAACATGAAATCATACCCTCAGGGATAACTACCAAAGCTGTGCTGTTTCTTTGCACTCTCACCTTTCCTTTAGAAAAGAAACAATTTTGTCAGCGGAATTCTATGTCTTCAAAATTAGCCTTAACTCTGGTTGTTTTAGGCTGTACTTTCCCCAGTGTTTTTGTTTTACTTAAAACTCAGTTGGAAAAACATACTGTAGTACTATAGACATAAAAGTTCTCAGATATAATGGGATCTCTTTATTGAGAATTATTTTTGGCTAAATGTAAGGATGTTTGCCTTATATTTGAGTACTATTAAGTTCTCATGTATAATGAGATCTCCCCTTATTGAGAGGTATTTTTGGCTGAATATAAGGCTATTTGCCTAAATTTGGGTACTTTTTAGTATGTAATCAATTTATAATTCATATAGATGAAGAGCTAAACAGTTAACTTTAATTTAGCATATGTATTTAGTAGACTTACTATATCCAGTAGATGCATTTAACAGACTTAATACATCAAACTTGATAATTGTGATTAAACTGACAACCAGGTATTTGTACATTTCCATTTCTGTTTTTAAAATATTGCCATGTTTTTTTTTTTTTTTTTTTTTTTCTGAGCCAGGGTCTTACTTTACCCAGGCTAGAGGCAGTGTTGCAATCACAGTTCACTGTAGCCTCAACCTCCTGGGCTCAAGGGATCCTCCTACCTCAGCCCCCCAAGTAGGTGGGACTACAGGCGCTTGTCACCATGCCTGGCTAATTTTTAATTTTTTTTGTAGAGATGGAATCTCACTATGTTGTCTAGGCTGATCTCGAAGACAGCCTCAAGCAGTCTTCCTGCCTTGGCTCCCAAAGTGCTGGGACTACCGGCGGGAGCCACTACCCCCAGCCTATATTGCCATGTTTTAAAATTATCTAATTAAAATACCTATGATACGAAATAATATAGTTTGGACTTTTGGAGGGACATTGTCGTGTTCATAGATAATGAAAGGATCCTGGCTTTAAGGAAAATAAGGTTTTTGTTTTGCTGTTTTGAGTCACGGTTTTACTCCTGTCACCCAGGCTGGAGTGCGGTGGCACGGTTTTGACTTACCGCAACCTCCGCCTCCCAGGCTCAAATGATTTTTCTGCCTCAGCCTCCCACAGGTGCATGGGAGGTCCACACCTGAGACCACAGGTGCGTGCCACTACACCTGGCTAATTTTTTTGTATTTTTTGTTTTTGTTTTTGTTTTTGAGATGGAGTCTTGCTCTGTCACCCAGGCTGTAGTGCAGTGGTGCGGTCTCGGCTCACTGCAGTTTTGCCTCCTGGGTTCACACCATTATCCTGCCTCAGCCTCCCCAGTAACTGGGACTACAGGTGCCCGCCACCATGCCCGGCTAATTTTTTTGTATTTTTAGTAGAGATGGGGTTCACCGTGTTAGCCAGGATGGTCTCGATCTCCTGATCTCGTGATCCGCCTGCCCAGGCCTCCCAAAGTGCTGGGATTACAGGTGTGAGCCACTGTGCCAGGCCTGTATTTTTTTTTATAGAGACAGGGTTTCGCCATGTTGCCCAGGCTGGTCTTGCTCAAGTGTTCCACCTGCCTCAGCCTCCCAGAGTGCTGGGATTTTTTGTTTGTTTGTTTTTTCATAGAAATGCCTTAAAAGTAGTTTGACAGATATGGAATGTTGTTTTGTTTGTGTTTCAGATTGATATTTTGTTTGCAAGATTAGCACTGCAGACAATTCCAGAAGATTTGGATCTACGAGATGACAGTCTGCTAAAAAATTTAGATATAAGATGTATAAGAAGTCTTAACGGTATGAGAAAGCCTACTTCCTTTTGTGTACTTCAGTTTTTGTCAGATATTAGTTATTTTTACACAAGTTTTGTATTGAAGCTTTTTATAGCTATATTGTTAACACAGTAGTGAGTTAAATAAAATGAACTTTGCCTAATAAACTACAGAAGAGTATGTAGTAGTTTATTTCACTCTACAGTATTTTATACACTATATTTCTTCTGTCATTAATGGTATACTCAGGACACTTAAAAAGACCATCTGACTTTTGTACTCTGTTGCTAGTGATTTAGGTTTCATGGCCTAACCCAAATTAATTTTGATCCTGTTATTCTTTAGTAATGCTTTCAGCATTGCTGAGATCAGAAGGACTACTTTGGTACAATTTTATATTAGCATAGCTTGTTACTGTGCTCTTGAAGAGCAGTTCTTGGAAACTTTAGTGGATTAAGTCTTCCTCAGTATATGTGGGAAGTTTTAATTGTGAATCTGAAGTTCAAATTGGGGCAGGTTACAGTTTACTTTGGTTTCTTTGGTCAGTGCTTACAATAGGAGATAAATGCTTTAGATTTTTTCCCCCTCTTTATTGAATTAGCTTTACTGGTTCTACCAAATAAAAATTTATGTTTACTTTTAACTTCAATCTCAGAAAATTTGGAAGCATTACCATTAAACTTTTGATGATTTAATGTTCTGTTTTGTTTTGTTTTGTTTTGTTTTGTGTGTGTGTGTGTGTTTTTTTTTTTACCCCTATTAATTAGGTTGCAGGGTAACCGATGAAATTTTACATCTAGTACCAAACATTGACAACTTCAGGTTAACTCTGAGAGCTATCAAACTATGGGCCAAACGTGAGTTCAGAATTTGTTGGCTAGCTTATTAAAAATGTTCAAACTTTTGTTCAACACTAACTTTATCTTTTTGCTTTTCCCTTATCAACAGGCCACAACATCTATTCCAATATATTAGGTTTCCTCGGTGGTGTTTCCTGGGCTATGCTAGTAGCAAGAACTTGCCAGCTTTATCCAAATGCAATAGCATCAACTCTTGTACATAAATTTTTCTTGGTATTTTCTAAATGGTATGTGTTTAGATTATATTAAAATAAAATTGATTGTAGACACTGAAGTTTAGTCTTATTTCTATGACATTTCTCAGCTTGGTTTCAGATTCAAATTTTAGTTCATGATGTAGTCATGTAGGCAGCCTTGGAGATCACATTGTATATAAAATGGCAAACTGAAACTATTTTTTTTCCCTAGTTTGGCCAGGATAGTAAGGCAGATTCTATTTGTACTTCCTTGCATAAACTTACCCTCTGAATAAACTCTGAATTTTAGCAGCTAAGATCCAATTTATTGATAGGTTGGGAAATCAGTTACTATACTTTTGGATAAAACTTGTACACACTACCTCTTTCACTCTTTTAATTCTCTATCTATAGGCCATTAGTTTCTTGTGATTGTTTTTTTTTCTTTTTGCTTTCAGCATTTATTTGGCCTAATATTAAAGATACGAATTTTCATAAGAAGCTTTTAAAGAATAAATTAACATTAAGTGCTTCGGGACAAAAAAGGAATTTGAGATTAGTCATTAACCCAGATTTTTTTTTTTTTTAAGTTTCTTCATTTCATTTCCACATATGTCAACTATGATTTAAGAAAAAGTAGAATAAAAGATTACTGCCATTTTATATTAATTGCCTTGGCCCAAAAGGTGAGGGTTCTTGGTTTTTAATCAAATTAAGATAAATCGTCCATTCCTGTTCTTATGAACTCCTGCTCCTCCCTCTGCAAAAGAGATGTTTTTTTCTAGTAATTTTATAAAAATTAGTTATTTGAGACAATTTAGAACTGTGTTCAAGTGGAGGAAAAATAAAAAAAAATTAGAACCATGCCACACTTTTCAGTACACATTCTGGCTATTTTGGGATTTAGTAGCACTTATAATCAGGTGTGATAAGATTAAAGAATGTCAGAATTTCTTTTTTTTTTTGTTTTTTTTTTTTGTTTGAGACGGAGTCTCACTCTTTCGCCCAGGCTGGAGTGCAGTGGCACGATCTTGGCTCACTGCAAGCTCTGCCTCCTGGATTCATGCTATTCTCCTGCCTTAGTCTCCTGAGTAGCTGGGACTACAAGCGCCTGCCACCACGCCTGGCTAATTTTTGTATTTTTAGTAGAGACGGGGTTTCACTGTGTTAGCCAGGATGGTCTCGATCTGACCTCATAATCCGCCCGCCTCGGCCTCCCATAGTGCTGGGATTACAGGCGTGAGCCACCACGTCCGGCCGTCAGAATTTCTTTTAATGCTACACATATATAAGCAAATAATGTTTTTAAGAAGCTAACCTTGATGTTAAGAGTGGCAGGTGTTCTCCAGTTTTTACCTCTTTCATATGGGACCAAAGTAGCTAGTTTATGGAACACATATGAAAATGTGTTTATGCCACCAAGTTTTACTACTACACTTGTCTTACCACTTTTAAGTCATGAATTCTATAATTATTCATACCCCTTTGCCTGTGATCAGAAGTAACTTTTATAATTATCAGTTGACTTTGGATGGAACTAGTATAAAGGCAGGAATTTTGTCTTTCAGTGGAGATTTATTCTGTTCAAGGTTGAAGTGGACACATCATTATCTTGGGATGGTACTTCTTTATTTAAATAGTCCTTTAAAGTTCTTTGAGTGGCAGAGAACGTTTTTGGTTTCAGTCTGAGAAGGCTACCAAATGGTTTAAGTTCATTTCATAGTTAGGAGAAAAAGATTTTGAGTAGTCTAATGTCATCAGAAAGGATTAAAACGTTGTATGTACCAAGAAGGCAGAATGAAGAAGGATCACATTCACAAATGCTGTATGTTTAACAAAATACGTTTAGATGGTAATATCCAGTAGTCTTATCAAGTGCTACAATCTTTTTAAACAGGGAATGGCCAAATCCAGTGCTATTGAAACAGCCTGAAGAATGCAATCTTAATTTGCCTGTATGGGACCCAAGGGTTAGTGTATTATTTTTTCCCCTACCAATTCACACTGTGCAATAACAAGTAAAAATCATCTGCATAAACTCCAGGGAGACTTCCAGCCTTTTACTTATGAATGGTCATGTCCGTATTACACTTTCTTTTAGATAACCTCAACTATAATTGTCCTCAACTATAATTGATGTGAGAAGCATAATTATGTACCCTGTAAACCACATTTAATTGTACATAGTTTTTAATACAGATTTTACTAACATTTTAATTTATTCTATATAGAACTACCTTGTAAGTCAAAGTTGTGTGGGCATTTGTGCTTTAAAAAAAATAAAAGGATACTAAAAATCCCTGTATTTTTTATTTTATCTAAGTATTATGCTAAAGTTGGGTTGTTATAGGAAAGCTGTTACTTAATGTTTACATGTGGCATATAACTTCTAAGCAGTTTCACTTTAATTACCATGATGTAATTGTAAAAAAAATTGGTTTAGATATTTTAGAGATTATAAAAACATGGTTGGGCTAAAGAAGACCTTCCATTCTGTTTCTTGGGAAGTTACAACATTTACCGCTTACTCATTTTAAATGTTAACAACATGCACTTTATAAACTGATAAAAGAAATTTAGGTTTGAATAAGATTTCCTAAGTTTATGAAATCCTTTTTTTCTAAATTATTACAATATCAAAAATTTTAAATTCTGTTGAATTACATCAAGCTATGCATTTTCAGGTTTTCCGCTCAAGGCATTTACTTTTAGAGGATGTGAATTTACAACTTACTTTGTGGAAATGTGCCACTTACTGATATACAGATTTAAAATTAACAGTATATCATTTCATTATCTCCTAACATATCAACATGGATAATGTAGTTTCACCGCGTGTTAATAAGCTTGAACTCCTTAATAGTTTAAGGGTATATTAAGAACTTAAGTTTCTATCTTGTTGAAAATTAGCTTACAAAACATTGTAGCATGACATGTCTCTAAAGGTAATTGTATGTGCATCCCCATTTCTGTTGTTGAATAAAGAAAAACTAAACATCAATAGATTCCCAAGCAGAACTTTTTTGTTGTTGTTCAGCAGGCACACTTTCTAGTAAGGTTGCCAAAATCCAAATTGAAGCAGATCATTAGTTTAGATGAAATCTTTGATTCTGTAAAAAATTCCTATAAAAACAATGTCTCTCTACATGGTTTTTCTTTCTCAACTCCAGCTATGAATGAAATAAAAAATATAATCATTGGTTCAGTTTAACAAGGGGTAAAAAGCCCAAGTATCTGTTGCATATGTACTTGAAGAAACTGATTGGCTGTTGTTGTATGTAGGTAAACCCCAGTGATAGGTACCATCTTATGCCTATAATTACACCAGCATACCCACAACAGAACTCCACGTACAATGTGTCCGTTTCAACACGGATGGTCATGGTTGAGGAGTTTAAACAAGGTAAGTGTTTATCCTTATGCTCTGATTTATACAGGAAGGATTTACATACCATTGTAGACCCAGTAGTCAGCTGTGCAACTTAAATTGAAGAAGGATTCACTGAAGTGGATTTTGGTGTTCATTTATTTATTACAGTATATATTTGAGAACTGACTTCAAAAAATTAATTCCTTTTAGGCAATTTGTTTTTTATAACAAGTTGGAAGATTAACCAACAGTTAAAACCAGCAGGCTGGTTTAGTTGCATACTATTGCCTTGTAAAATTATAAATGATAACAGTTTGTCTACACTGGTTGAAATGAGAGATGTTTAGCAGGCTGTATACTCCTGGGAAAGAACTTTGAGCAGGAATGGGGCCAAACCACCCAATTACATTCCATTATTTTGGAGGAACCTTTTAACTTTTGAACCCTAGTTGTACTGTTAATTTGAAGGTATAGCTACTACCAAATAGTCTTTGAGAGAAATAACTGGAACAAGATTGGTTTGACTGAAAACAGTAAAGGAAATAGAATCAGCTGTCTGACTACTAGCTTTAAATTTAGACGTTTAAAATTCCTGAATATTTTACACTTTAGTTTCATCTTTAGTCTAAAGAGGCCCATCAAGGGAAGATGCCTCTATCCCTTTAGAAACAACAGGGAAACTTGGTTTTAGAAAGGCAAGAAACAAAGTATATTGGAAAGTTTTCCTTCTCGGGTAACTGGAGTGTTTAAGAAAGAAGGTCATTCTATGAGCATGGCATTTTAGAATAATTGTACTTTACCAGAAACCTGGTTCTCAAAAAATCTTCCAGCTTTTTAAAAAAAATGTGTATATATATAAGAGTATGCTCTAAAATCATAAGCTAAAACTATATATGTTAAAATTCTGGTTTTAGGATTATAGTGAGTGCATGTAGTATGATTAAGATTATTTAAAATTCTAGATTGTAGACTGAAGTATGCAAACATTTTAATATGTTTTTAATTTAGGTCTTGCTATCACAGATGAAATTTTGCTGAGTAAGGCAGAGTGGTCCAAACTTTTTGAAGCTCCAAACTTCTTTCAAAAGTACAAGTATGTATTTTAAGGCATGTCGGACATGTTGCTCTCTTAAGTAATGGTTTAATGGTAGCACATTATGACATTTCTTCTTGCTGGACTAATGTTATTGGAAGAATTTTCTTTCCTGTCACAAGGACATACTGTTTTAGTGAACTCCTTAGTTTTTTTTTGGTTGAGGTAATGAATGTGAAGCCCCTTTGATTTTTCTGCCCGATCTAACTGAACTCCTGCTACATTTGTAGCAACATAAGTTCTGTAGGCATACATCAGTCATGACAAAAACAGTACATCTGTATACAGTGGCAAGTGGATGCACCCTGAAAAATCTGTAGTTAATAATTCTCTGCTAAGAAACAGTATTTTTATCTAATTCTGGAAACTCGTTTATTGCTAGGAATCTTTAAAACAAAGACAAAGCTAATAAAATGTCAATATATAGCCAATTAAATGTTTTCAATAGTTACAGCACATTATTGGCCTGCCATTTTCCCCCAATGTTATAGCCCCTTCAAATATTTCTACAGCTAGCTTTCATGAATCTAAGTGGGTGTTAATCATTTTAATTAATGGTTTAAATATAATGGTTTAATACCTTAGTACAGGTTAAAAGCTTCATTAATTGTGTTAGTTTTGATGAAAAATGTAAGTTATAATCTTATTTAAAAAAACAGACAAACCACGGACTTGCACTTTTATTTGCCCTGGGCTGAAAATGTGCCAAAGTCCCACTTAAAATTTTTTTTTTAATGCTTGAAGCTTTTCTGACCATTTGATCTTGTGTTGGATTGTGTTTTGTAATAATCTAAGCAAGATTGCTTTATGCTCTTCCCCAATTAAAAACAAGAATGATGACCTTCATGATGTCTCTGTGTTTTGTTTCTGTATCTTTTGCATGAGAAAGCAATAACGGAGCCAGTAATTGTGTTCTCGAAGCACTACGTTGTCAGTAAAAATTAAAATAGCGTAATCATTAAATACTCTTATTTTACTACGAATCCCCCCATAAATTGTGATTTCTGTTTGACAGATAATTTTTCTTTGCTTTTATTTTAACCAATGTAGAGGAAGTACCTTGGAACATTTAAACTAATAAACATGTATGTAGATACTTTTAAAACTATGATATAAAAGAGACACAGTTACATGTAAGGAGAATAATAAAGGAATTGGTTTTACAGGAAAGTGCTAGTACCCCTTAATTCCTGGAATCAATGATGAAACTAGATTCAAACTTTGTTCTATTCACTTTCGTATAGGACTGTGACGGGGCTTCTTTCACTTTAAGAAAGATTAATGTTTACACTGAACAAACCTTAATAATGTCATTTTATTTGAACAAATTCACATCATTAGAACTTTGGTGCTTTTTCTAAAGCTTGCTTAATGTTTCTTTTAAAAGTTTTAAACTATGCTTCAGTCCTTGCTGGATAGTACCTGTAAGTTCTTTGACTGGTTAAAAGATATATTACTAATCTTCACTGAAGTTTTTGTGAAATAATCAAATTTTTTTAGGTTATAAAAAAAGCAGCAACAAATAGAGGAAATTACATCAGGAAAATTTACATTTCAGCTGAGTGTCTTGTGAAAACTTTTAAAATATGACAATGGGCTAGTTTTATCCATACCAAATTCTATTTATATTTTTAATTGTTCTCCAGAAATTTGCCTCTTTAAGATAAAGTGATGACTATCATTAGGCTTTTGGAGGTGTTCACAGATTTGAATTTTTAAAGACATCCTCATATAAAATACTCCAAAGATTGACTGTACAACCAAATGGAAATGTTTAGTCTTCCCATGAGTCACAAGTTGATTCAATCTTGAGGCATATCATGAAATACTGTCAGTTGATATGTGTAGGATTTTAAATCATGTGAAATATACCTGACATTCTTGGAAGGAGCCAGAACCATGGAGAAAAATCTCATTTGTTTTAAAATGCAAACTAATCATCTTCCAGAAAGACTTATCAGTGTTCCTCAAGAAAAAGGGGTAACATTGTTTTGTGAAATTTTTGGAGTTCTAAGAAAACAGTTTTTTAAATGCCGCTTCTGAGATAATTCAAGTTAACATGTAACTAGCAGTAAATCATTAACATTAGGAAATGTGAATACTTACTTCAGTTGTTAGATTTCACTAGGAATAAAGGAAAAGTATTAGGAAAACCAATGTATTCTCTAAGGTGCAAGATGATTTTATAATTTCATGTGTGTATACAGTAACCTTAAATTTGTTAAAAAAGTTAAAAACAGGAAACTAAATCTTGGTCTTGAATTACGTAAACATAGAATTGCAAACATTTTTGACTAAGATACGCCAGCTTTTTATTGTACATCTGAGTTATGATCTTCCCAGGTGAGATGAAATGGTCTTCAAGAGATTCACTTAGAGAATTTGTTTTGCAAATAGCAGTTAGGTAATAAAGTAACTAAATTAAGTGTTTTTAGGGCACTTTGCATAAATTCTAATTATTTTGGGATACATTTTTATAGTTAAATTTATTTTTAACTATGTTTTTAACTATTTTTATTGGAAACTATGTATTTTTAAATTTGGGGAAAAGGTAATGGCAATTGCATCAAGACTTCAAAGTCTCGCATGGAGGCATTTGCGCATCATAAACATGACAGTTTTAAACATGGCACTTGTAAAATAGGGGACCATGTTTTTTCGTACATCAACAAAATGTCTAATTTAGATGTACACTAGGTTTCTGTGGTCTGATTGGGACCTTAAGAATTGAGTACCAATCCTGGTTTTAAAAATTAAAAATAGAGATATTTAGAGAATGCAGTTGGAATTTTGTTTTGTAAATGAATTCCTAATGACTCAAAATATTTGCGGGTTTTTTTTTTTTATTAAACTTAACTATTGCATTTTATATCTCAACTCAAATTTGTTTAAATGTGGCTGAGTAAAGGACATTTAACCTCAGCATAAATACTTGTTAGAATTACTTAATATTTCTACCTATATGTGAATATGTGCATTTGTGTGTAAGATATATACAGAGTAGGTACTCTTTCCCTTTTGGATTTCAGTAAGAAGTTATGTTGAACTCTAGGATTCAAAACTTTGAATTGCCAGCAAAACCGTGTCCAAATGGATTGTATATTTTCCCTTTATAAATAAAGAACATTGTATATCATTTAAGGTTTTGTTGAAGACTAAGGTGATTATTAAGAATTTCCATTTTAATAATGTGTTGTAAGAGTGATTTAGAGACTGCGGGAGTTTTGTCCCTGCCCTTAGATGGACCCAGACAGCTTTGTGTTTTTGTGTACATGCCTGATTTCTATACTTCATTGTCTCCTGTTACAAGTCACTGTACTTTCGTGAGAGAGCTCTTTCTGCATGTTCTTTACCTTTTTTTTTTTAACCCATTAGCCATTTTTAATGTTTTAGGGACCTAGAAATCAGGTTACTGAGCTTGTTAGGATTTTGTTTGATTTAAGAGCATTTGGAACTCTGAGTATGGGTTTTTCTACACATAAAATACATGATTTTTTAATGCTTTTATATGACTTTTGTTGATTTATTTGGGCCATCTGTGCTTGCTCATGTGTTTGACATATTCCAAATAATGCTGAGCAAATTAAACTGGTAAAGGAAGTATTGGTTTGTAGGAGTTTGGACTGCATATTCACATATCCCTATATACCTTGTTTTTTATATATCTATCTCTGTTACCTTAAGTTTATAGACTTCAAGTTAACTCCATTGAACTTTACAATACCTCTGCCAGTAAAATGTGTACTATTATCCCATTTTACAGATGATGTACACAAGACTTAGAATTGCCTAGGATTACATAGCTGTGAAGAATTAAAACCATTTTTCTTTTTTTTGTTTGGAGACGGAGTCTCGCTCTGTTGCCCAGGCTGGAATGCAGTGGCGCGATGATCTCGGCTCACTGCAAGCTCCGCCTCCTGGGTTCACGCCATTCTCCTGCCTCAGCCTCCTGAATAGCTGGGACTATAGGTGCTCACCACCATGCCCGGCTAATTTTTTGTATTTTTAGTAGAGACGGAGTTTCACTGTGTTAGCCAGGATGGTCTCATCTCCTGACCTTGTGATCCGCCCGCCTCGGCCTCACAGAGTGCTGGGATTACAGGCGTGAGCCACCACACCCGGCTGAAACCATGTTTCAAATACATTTTTTTAAAATAGGTTTGGTAGTTTTTCTCTGGGTCTAGGTCAGATTTTTGCTCTTGGTTAGAAACTACACTTATAAAATGTGTTAGAAAGTATTAGGAAGGTTTTAGACTTTTCAAAGAGTAAAATAATTTTAAAATTGTGGTTATACTGCTACTTTTGAAACTAGTGTCAGTACTAGATGATGTCAGTTTGCTTTTTGGGGTAGAGATCCTGGTGTGAAATTTCGCCCCCAGCACTTCTAAAATGGGTACTGTAGAAGAGTATATTGGATTGAACTTTTTTAGTCGTAGGAAACTGAATCATTGTAGTTACATTTTAGTTGTAAATAGTTTGTTTTAAAAAGACTTCATTATTTATTTGATCATGATGCTATTTTCTGAAGTGAAAACTTGGCTTTTGTCTAATATGAATGGGATTGAGTTTTGGATAAAAATCAGATTTCTTTGTTGCTGTCATGTTAGTGATTTTTTTTTCTTTTTTGATTATAGAAATGTATACTCTTAAAATTGGGAAAAAATCACAGGGCCTAACTGCAGTATTCAGTTTAATGTTCACTACTATTTCATTTGAATTTAAAAGCATGATGTGTTTGATACTGTTTTTGAAGTTACTGTTGTAGTATGTGTATTTAGTGATAAGTTTTTGTGTCTAAAGCAATGGTGTTTTGATTCCATTGAAACATTTTTGTTCTAAGTCGATTATATTTTAGTGAACAGCTCTTTAATTTTATAGGCAGAGCACTCATTGAGCAAAATTATTAATGCTTATTTATGCTTCTTGAATTAAGCTGCTTTTTGGTAATTATTCATAAAGTCACTGCCTTTTTCAGAAGAATTAAACTCACTAGTAGTTAGAAACATGGAATTTAGCATATATGATTTTATGTGCATATTGAGATTGTAGTCCCCCTTGCTAAATTGATGTGGATCTATAACTGTAAGGAAGCTTATTACTTTATGGTTTAATATCCAGCACAAAGCGTGTAAATAAAATAAATAGCATGTTGTCTTTATCTTCAAAGGCATTATATTGTACTTCTAGCAAGTGCACCAACAGAAAAACAACGCCTGGAATGGTGAGTATAAGAATAGACTTTACAGAAAAAGCAAACTTCAAAATGAATCACATAGCCACTGAACACAGTAGGAGATGGGAGGAAGTCCTTAAAACTTCTAGTTTGGTTTGATTTGTTCACAAATGGAGCTTTACTGTGTGTAGTGGAAGTATAGAAATCAGGAGATCCATATGCAACTTATTTTTTTGTTTGCTTTATGGAGATCCGTGCATCATTTCTTAATTGTATATTTAAAGTGCACTTATAGCTTGTTTTTCTTAAAATTTTTGTGTGGATAACTTTTGTAACCTTGCTGGTGTGAATGGAGTGTTTCTTGGCTCTTTTTTCCCCGTTGTTTGGCAATTTTGGGTAGAACATAAGGCTTCTGGTTTTATCTGTGGGAGTTCAGCTAGTTGAAATGCCCTGGTATGTGCATTTTATTTATTTATTTTTAAGTTAACCAAAACTTTTTGTTAATACTAAGTGACATTTGTTCAGGGTGGGCTTGGTGGAATCAAAAATCCGAATCCTGGTTGGAAGCTTGGAGAAGAATGAATTTATTACACTGGCTCATGTGAATCCCCAGTCATTTCCAGCACCCAAAGAAAATCCCGACAAGTAAGCCCTTTTCTAATTTAATTTCTTCTTCCCATTTCCAATTTTTATTCATAGAAGCTTTTACAGGCATTTTTTATAACTAGTATAACTGTTCTGTTGACTACATATGGCTTATAGACAATTTAGAACTTATAATTTAGTTTTTCCTGATCAGAAACATTGAAGAGAAAGACTGTTTCGTGAGAAAAATCAGCACACATTTTTTTTTCCTGATAATATTCTTCCAATGATGAGGTGCCTGTTAGCTAGAGTTTACATTCTACAGTTCTGCTTTAATACTGTCTTTACCATTCCTTCTTAATATTTTCTTCTCCTGTTTTGTACAATAGTTGTCAGAATAGCTGGTATACCATACATCAGTCTTTGCTTTTTATCTTAATTTTTTGTTGTGAACTTATAAAAATCTGATTTATGCGTGATTCTGGACTGTTGAGAGGATAACATAAGAAAAAGCAGAGTCAGTTTACCTTTTTAGGGGTCTTTTATTTATATAGGTTAGTTGTTGATTTGATTGCTGTTCATATGAGACTAGACTCTATACTTTGTTGCATTGGAGAATTGGAGAGTACTAGTAATGAGCTTATTTTAAAAAAATAAAGCAGCATTAAAACAAATAAGTGAAAGGATCATTAAATTTGTGTTATACAGTATTCTTATTGATTATATAGATTTTTTTATTTTGTAATTATATAAGAGTTTTTTTACATTTTGTGGTAATTCTAATCTTAATTATAACAAGACCGTTTGATGTTCCATTCAGTAGATACACTGTTAAATGTTCAAAAGTAGCTAAATCACTAATTACTCCTGTTATGCTTCTGTTCATGTGGCCTTTTAAATTGAATTTTTGAAGTTTAAGAAATATCTATTAAGTTCTAGTTAAATTTCTGTATTTAGAAAAATCCTTTTTTTCCCAGATTTTTCTAAAAAGATTATTCTTTTTCCTTCATTAGTTTAAAGATAATTTTTCTTTGATTTCAGTGGCTTTGGTTCTTTAGAATCATCATTAAGGACATTGACTATCAATGCACAGTTAGTAAGAGTATATTTCTCCTGGATCTCTGTTTATGTTGTAGTAGGAATATAGAGGACAGGTGTGGGTGAGGACTTTGCATTTTCATGGAGCTTGGGCTTAGAACTTTTAGTTTGCTCATACATTTGTATTGTAAGTTTTTCCATGTCTCTGATTGTCAGCCACACTGATAGCTACATTTTCATGAAATCCAGATAAACTATGGTAATGCTCTTCTTTGCAGGGAAGAATTTCGCACGATGTGGGTGATTGGGTTAGTGTTTAAAAAAACAGAAAACTCTGAAAACCTCAGTGTTGATCTCACCTATGATATTCAGTCTTTCACAGATACAGGTATGTCTTTACTTGGATAATCAAAACACTTCAGTTCTTGCATATTTCAAATTGTCTTGATGCATACCATAGTGATATTTACAATAATTGTTGAAATTACTTGTGAATATTGAACTATCATCAGAATAATGGTTTTGTATTAGTCTAATACAGATTGAGTATTCCTTATCCACAATACTTGGGACCAGAAGTGTTTAGGATTTTTTCAGATTTTGGAATATTCACATTACACTTACCAGTTGAGCATCCCTAGTCTGAAAATATGAAATTTGAAATACTTCAGTGAGCATTTCCTTTAAGTATCATGTTGGCACTCACAAATTTTTGCATTTAGTAGCAGTTTCAATGTCAGATTTTTGGATTAGGGATACTCAACCTGTGTATACATGATTTTTCTCTATTGTGGTGACCTTAAAGTTAAGTAGAACCATTCCAAACTTGACTTGTGCATAATTTCTTAAGAAATGGGAAACAACTTGAATATGTGGTTGTCTAGACTGAATCTGTGTCTAACTGCCTTCATCATCTTGAACCTGAGAAATTGATGAAGCAGAACTTGTGATGACCTGGAGAAATTTTCCGACTATGGGGATTCAAATGTTAATGCATAGGTGGGAAATAGGCTGATTATATGTAGATTTCAGATTGACCTGTACTCTAAGATGAAAGGTAGTTCATTTTAACCAAAGACCAAATGGTGGATGTAGTTGAGAGAATGAGTCTATATGTAGCTGCACAACTTTTAATGGGAATGGCGAATACTACGCATAGGGACAACCGCATTTCTTCTTTAAGGACTAATCCTTTTCTCTCGCAGACACTGTCCTTCTCTCCCCATTTAAAACAAATGTAGTAAGTGGCATTTTTATTCCCTTTGAGGAGTTTTCACTTGAGAACATACAGACTTAAAATTAAGAAATGTTTTACCTAATTACAGGAGAGAAAAAAGTTAGTGCCAGTTTGTTAAAAAGTCAGTATCGTACACTAACTGTGATATAAAGGAGAAATAAAAGGAAAAGGATATGTATTTCAATATGTCAGTGCTCAGATACAGTGACACTAGAAGATAACTTAAGAGTCAAGTGATTGCACTTTATGTAGAATCGCGAGCAGTGTGACATCTATAAATTCTGACTGACACAAGTGTTGTCTGTAGGGATTCAGCTATCACCAGCAGCGTTAGTTAGCATTGGTGACCTGGTAAAAGTGAAAGTTGCAAATAAAAAGTGATCTGATTTTGATATGCTTGGTGGTAGTTGTATTCCTGGAAATTTCAAATTAAAATACTCTATTTTTTGTTTTTTCTCGTTTTTTATTTTAAATACTCCATTTTTTAAATGTAAAATTGAAGTGAATTCTTGTTTAAATAATTGCTAAGTAGGTTTTTTTGTCTTTAGGAATGTAGGAAGGACATGGTATAATTCTGTGTTGGGTAGAACTGTCCACATTGAAAGATATATAGTGTTTCTAGGCATAATACCTTTTAATCAATACAATAACAAAAATACCTCTGCAGATTTTTAGAATGTCGTATGTAGGGTGATACTCCACCTGCTGAACACCACAGAAGTATTTTTTCCTGAAGTAAAAATTCTGATGTTAACTCATTTATGAACTAATAAGTCACGGATACTTACCTGGATTAGAAATTTGTTCTGTACATTGCATTCAAGTTAAGATGTTTATCAAAGATTACACTAATGAACCATCAAGATTTTCAAGGATGTTTTAGGTATTTTGGGAAGGAAATATTTAGTTGTCCTGTATATTGAAACACTTTAATCCAATACTTTATGGGATTTTTAAAGAAAATAGATTTCACATATTCAGCACACAAATGTTCACTCCCAACCCCTACCAGTTTCTTTTCAAGTTATTTTGGTTGTTCAACCTAGAGACCTTGGAATCAGTCTTTGACTCCTGTTTTTTCCATACTTGATGTTAATCCACTATAAAATCTTTTTGCCTCTTCTTTCAGAATACATTGAGGTTTCTGCTACTTAGTACTGTTCCCACTGCTTTCACCCTAAGTCCTAGCCACTATAGTGCTGTTGGATCACTGTCATTGCCAAAACTTTCTCTTTTGCCCTTGCCCCCTTCAGCTGTTCTTACCTAGTGTCCAGATGATATTTTTAAGCCAGATCATATCTTGCCTCCTTAAAACCTTTGAGTATTTATCTCACTCAAAATAAAAGTCCAAGTCCTTACTGTGGTTTGCAAGCCTCTGCCTGATCTGCCTTTTTCATTATGTCTGTGACCTTACCTCCTATTATAAGTTCACAATCCTTTATCTGTAAGTTTTGGAGCCAGAAAGGTAATAAAGTTAGTAAGTAATATACCCAGTGAGGCCTGGAGCAGCATTTGGTACTGAAAGACAGTATCATTTCTGCAGGGAACCATTGGTACTCACATGGAGCAAAAGATAAAGACCAAATAGCCATAGCCACAAATAGTTCAGAACAGGGTTTGTTACTAGATGTTTTTCGTATCTTAGAAAAACTTGTGTGTTGAGAGTTTTTGGGATTTTGGAGTTGCACATAAGGGATTATGGATTTCTACTTTTCATCTTCTTCATTGGCATTTTTCTTGTTTCTCAAATGTTCCAGGCATTTTCTGCTGCTTAGGGCATTTTGTTCTTGATGTTTGCTCTCTCTGGAATGCTATTTCACCAGGTACTCTCAGCTTACATCCTCATGTTCATTTAAATCTTCAGTCAGATGTCAACTCAGTTTCCAGGCTGAGCTTCCTATCCTACTCCCTACGTGGTTTTTCTCAGTAATACTTATCATCATCTGACACGGACTATAGTTTATGTTTTTTTTTGTGTGTTTATTCTGTTCTCCCTACTGTAATGTAGACCCTTTGAGGCTACGTTGGTCTTTGTTCACTGCTTATCTCCAGTGTCTAGAACAATATGAATCAAGTATAGGTGTTTCATAAATATGTTTTGTATGACCGACTTTTTTACTTTTTGGGGCCCTCTGGATCTAAATAATTTGAATTTATTTAATTGTAGCATTTTCTTTTTGTACCTGTGACCTCTGTTATTTAAATTATTACTATATTAGAAAGTATGTCATTAGTTAGTTTTATCTTGCAGATTCTTGTAAAGATACCTTTAGGTATAGTTTAATAAGTTTGACTTATTTTACAGCATGTGTTACATACTTGGGTAAAGTTTTAAAGAATAGTACTGGTAGCATAAAAGGGTATGGGTGTAAGAAACCCTTTTCCCCTCATTTCTGCCATTTCTTAAAGAGTTACTCTTTAGAGTTACTACTTTAAGAGCTATTTAAAGAGTTACTACACTGGAAGAATTAATACATTTTGTGCTTTTATTCAGCTCATCTTGTGGTAAAAGGAGTTTGCTCAGGCAATGAATTATGTCAGATTAGGAATAGGTCTTGACCGATCTACAGATATGCAGTATTGATGGAAAAAGGATCCCTACTTAGAATAGTTTCTCTGGAGTGAGTATAACTGCCTTTATTAAAATGTTTCTATTTCTTGTAACAATTTCCTAATTGTATAGTTTATAGGCAAGCAATAAACAGCAAGATGTTTGAGGTGGATATGAAAATTGCTGCAATGCATGTAAAAAGAAAGCAACTCCATCAACTACTACCTAATCATGTGCTTCAGAAAAAGAAAAAGGTAAATTTAGAAAGTACTTACAAAAGCATTACTAACATAATGTTTTATGCATCTGGACTATCATTATTTCAGAATTTAGGCTCAGTTAATAAGTCATATTTTAAATAGATGACAGCTTTTTAAAAATCTGTTTCATGGAGCAGTTTCATTATGTGAAATCTGACTCTAATCAGTTTTCTTGCACACAGTTGCTTTAGATTTTAGAAGGATTAGTGGTGATGCTTCATATCCTTACTTTGTATATACCCGTATTCTCTTTTAGGACTTTTTATTCTTATTCACTTAAAAATCCCACACCAGTATTTAATTTTCTTTCCTTTAAAAAGTAAACTAAAATTAGTAAGGAAATATGTGGGTCAAGTAAATTATGTGAGACTTTTAAAAAATGAAAGTCACTTTTTTTGGTGAATGTAAAAAATATAAGATGTATATTAAAAACTAAAAGTTGCTGAGTGTAAAGGAGGTCATGAACAGAGGTCACTGAGTTAATATTTTGCATTACATTGTTCTAGTGTTAGTGCTTCCTTTTGAATAACTTAGAGCCATTTTTTCCTTATTTGGACTTTAGTGAACATATTGGAATTTTAGTGCATAGATACAAATTACATTTTTTCTTTAAGTGATTTCAAAAATAGATGGTTTATTCTTATAATGGAATACTTCACAGTATGCAGCAGTGAAAATAAATGAACTACAACTGCATATACTAATATGTTGAATAAAAAAGGCACATGTATGTATGTATCACTTGATACTTCCATATAAAGTTTACAAGTTTAAAAACTTAAAAAACAGTGTATTTAGGAGAGAATATGAAATAAAAGTATATGTTACAGAATGACAACTACTGCATTCAGGAAAATGGCTGGTTGTCTGGGATTGGGGTTGGGAGGAAAGGAATGAAATTAATACACAAAAGACTTTAATTTTATAATATTTCGTTTCTTAAAACAGAATATATTATGATACAAAAGCATTGAAGTTAATTAAAGGCAAGGACTCTGGAGTGGACTGCCTTGTTCAAATTCAGGCTCTACTGTTTCCTACCTGTGAAATTTGAGCAAGTTACATGGCAAACATCTTATTCTTGATTTGTCTCATCCCTAAAATTGTGGCAATATTTTTACCTATTTTATTAGGTATTTCATGAGGATTAAATGAGCCAATACATAAATACATGTAAATGGTGGTTTAGACTAGCTCCTGGCACATAATAAATGCTCATATTGGCTTTTGTTATCACCATCATTGTTATTCACAACGTGGAGATAGGTAGATGGATGGGGAGGGGTCTAAAATCAGTTTTTAAGGTTTAAACATGATGTTATTCTAATTTTTTTTTTTTTTTTTTGAGACGGAGTCTCACTCTGTTGCCCAGGCTGGAGTGCCGTGGCACAATTTCGGCTCACTGCAAGCTCTGCCTCCTGGGTTCACGCCATTCTCCTGCCTCAGCCTCCTGAGTAGCTGGGACTACAGGTGCCCGCCACCACACCCAGCTAATTTTTTGTATTTTTAGTAGAGACGGGGTTTCACCATGTTAGCCAGGATGGTCTCGATCTCCTGGCCTCATGATCTGCCTGCCTCAGCCTTCCAAAGTGCTGGGATTACAGGTGTGAGCCACAGCACCCGGCCAGAAATTTTCTTCTTAACCTAATGGTTTACTAAAAATTTAGTTAACTAAATAAAAATTGACAAAAATGTACCATTCTCAGTGTACTATTTATACACAGACTGTTCAGTGCATGTTTCCACATATTTATTGTAAAATTTTCCATCAAGCAGTTTTATTTTAAAATTAAAGTATCTCAGCTAGAGCTTAGCCTCAGGAAAACAAAACTAAAATATCAAGTTAAACACTTGCTTTCTAATTGTCCTTTAGTGTTGTATTATTAATAGGTTAAATCAATTGTACTTAAATGTAAATTTATCACATACAGAAAATATAAACATTTTGGACCCGGGAATGGTGGCTCATGCTTGTAATCCCAGTGACTTGTGGCTGCAGTAGGAGGATCCTTTGAGGCTGGGAGTTCAAGACCATCCTGGGCAACACAGCAAGACTCCGTCTCTAAAAAAAAATTTTTTTGAGAATGGTGGCCTGCGCCTAGTAGCTACTTGAGAGGCTGAGGTGGGAAGATCATGTGTGCCCAATAGTTCAAGGCTGCAGTGAACTTATGATTATGCCATTGCACTTCAGTCTGAGTGACAGAACGAGACCCTGTCTCTTACAAAATAATAATTTTTTTAAAAAAGTATATAAACGTTTTATGTTTTCAGAAGTGAAAGTAGATTATGTTCTTTAGAACTTGGCTATTTCTTATGAATATTTAATTCATAATCAAATAGCTATTTAATAAACAGCTATTTATGACAGATAATTAGATTTCTCAGAATCATATATTCAGATTACCTTTTTAAACTCTTAGTATTTCCATGACAATATTGATATTTGGAACCATCTTGTGTACATTTTAAGTAAATTTGAATATAAGATGTTTTATTATTTCTTTAAATATAGTCATCTAGAATATAAAGAGAATCATTAATGATTGGAAATTTGTTTTTTGGTCCAAAAATTCTATCAGATGAAGTAACTATAATTTCACAGCAAACCTACTTTTAACATTTGATTTATACACAGACTGTTCAGTGCCTGTTACCACATACATATTTTTAAAAGGTTTTTGATTAAACTTGCTATTTTGTGACCTGCCTTTTTTTGTGTTAACATATCGTGACCATCTATCCAAATTACATTTTTAGTGGCTGTTTAATATCTCTTTATATAGCTACAGTATGATTAAATCTACCCTGTATTTGAGATCATTTAGATTATTTCTAAGTTTGCATTAGTAAAATAGCACTTTCTTGCTTAATAACAAGTGTCTAGGAGTCCAGATCTATGAATGTTTTGTTTGGACTCTTATAAATAGCTTCCTTTTATTAACTGCTTTTTGCAAAGCACTGTACGAGTCCTTTTTATATTTAATATTCCACCAACCCATGGGTATTGTCTTTAGTAGCAGAAACTGAGGGGTTGAGAACCTTGCCCTGGGTTATGTAGTATGAGCTGTGAATTGGACCTAGGTCTGACTGCAAAGTATGTGTGTGTGTTTCTTTCTGTAGTATGTTCTTTGTTTTATTTATCTTTTATTAAAAATTATGATAGAATATTTATGACTATTTGGCTTTGAGGTCTCTTGCTACCAAACTTGATCTGGATATAGAAGCAAACAAAGCAAAGTAGCTTAATGCTGTTTTGTGTTTAGACCAACCAGATAAACTTTCACAGTTTATCCCCAACAGTGGCCTGTTAACTCACAGCTGTTTGGCCACTTAGTGAGGCAGGTAGGCAGGTAACTGTAGAACTGAATATAATTTACTTACTGAATAAATCCTCATATCTAGTGGAGAGTAAGATTGGTAGCATTGTTGAATAGAAGAGATACTCATTTATAATATTAGGTACTTCTATTTCACGACTGACTTCATAAGCAAATGGCATTACTCTCTCTTCCTCTCCTTTCTACCAAATCTCATCTTCCCCATTTGATCAATTTTCATTCATGTACATAAGTGATATGTCTAGTGCTAAATCAAAGATAAGAATATTTTGTTATTTGGGGAACTAGAAAGCAGAGAATGCAGGCACATGTATAAGGAATGTATTTTTGTCAACAGTATAAATTATTTTCATTAAAATGTTTCTGTAGGTAAGTGAACACAGGCTAAACATTCTGGAAAAAAAAATTAAGCTGAATGTAATATTACAGTAGTACCAAATAGCGAAAATTTAAACTCTGTTACTAGAAAGCAACTTTAATTCCATGAAACCATCCATAGTTTTTGGTTTTTCTGCATTATTTGTTTTGGGGTGCTTTGATTTTTAAGGAGGACCAACATTAGGATTTGTATATTATGTTTAGTTTTCAGAAAGTTATTTCTGCTTTTCTTTTCACAGGATAATTTACGGTATTAAGCATGCCATTTAAAAAATTCTGAATTGCAATTAGAGCACTGAAGTCTCTTGCTTTTGAGAGAGGCTCTTTTTATTGACAAATAGTAAGGAGTGGCAATAAGTTACACTTTTTGAAATTAAAAAAATTTTATATTTATTGTAGGATAATTAGAAATCTATATGTAAACAAAATCACTTCTAGTCCCACTTTCCAGAGTCATTGTAGTCCCATGTTTATTGTTGAGACATTTCTTTCTTGTGTGTGTATATTTTTAGAGTTCTCTGATTTGAGATTCTTGTGTTTTTATATTATAGTGTTTTTAATTTGTGTTGTATCTTACAGTCAGTATGTACATTTAATACGGCATTTCTTTCTCCCTTTTTCTCCCACATAAGAACTATATTTAATGTTGATGCCTTCTTAGAAGAAAGTACTTGACTCCCAAATCGTTGCCTTTTAGAGTCAGCATGGCACATCTAACTTTCGTAGATTTAGTGATCTGTGCTTTTCAGTAAAAATCATATATGTTAAGTAAAAGGTTTCCATGTTTCAACATTTGGATGAAATAAAGATATATTTGATAAAATGTTTTATTGTTTGCAGCATTCAACAGAAGGTGTCAAATTGACAGCTCTCAATGACAGCAGCCTCGACTTGTCTATGGACAGTGATAACAGCATGTCTGTGCCTTCACCTACTAGTGCTACGAAGACCAGTCCATTGAACAGTTCTGGCAGCTCTCAGGGGTAAGGAAAAAGAGGGAAACAGAAGTGGAGGGGCTGTTTGCTAAATCAATCAGATACATTCTCTTTTTGCTATTAAAGTCATCTATTTAGAATGTTATTTTCATTCCATCTACTAATTTTTTTTTAAATAGCAATTTAATTCCCAGGTTTGGGGATAGTACTTTTTGGTTTTGTCTTGTCATACTTAACATTTTATTTTTGAGACTGATAATGTCTTCAGTCAGATGTGAATGAATGTTAGCACATAACCCCTCCCAATTCATGTATTTAGATAGCTACTGCTACAGTGCACTGTATGGTGTGCTGATGAGAACAGACAAAAGGAACAAAACCACCTTTCTGTCCTAGAGCTGCTTATACCTTTGTAACAGGGAATGTGTCTATGATAGTTAGGGAAACCTGTTTTAGAAGAGCTAGATATCTGTCTAACATTTACAGCAATTAAAATTTTAAAAATTTATTATTATTTTGAGAAATGGGGTCTGGCTGTGTTGTTTAGGCTGGCCTTGAGTTCCTGGATTTAAGCAATCCTCCTACTTCAACCTTCTGAGTAGCTGAGACTACAGGCGCATGCCACTGCCCTGGGTATGAAGCAGTGAAAAATTTTCAGCCAGGTGCAGTGACTCACACCTGTAATCCCAACACTTGGGGAGGCTGAGGTGGTAGGATCACTTGAGGCCAGGAGTTCAAGACCAGCCTGGGCAACGTAGTGAGACTCCCATCTCTAGAAAAAAGTAAAAGAATTAGGTGTGGTGGTATGCACCTGTAGTCGTGGCCACTCAGGAGGCTGAGGTGGGAGGATTGCTTGAACCTGCAAGGTTGAGACTACAGTGAGCTGTGATCCCACTGCTGCACCCCAGCCTGGGCAACCAGAGTGAGACCCTGTCTTAAAAAAAAAAAAAAAAAAAAAAAAATTTTGAGTCTCGCTCTGTCACCCAGGCTGGAGTACAATGGCGCGATCTCGGCTCACTGCGACTTCCGCCTCCCAGGTTCAAGCGACTCTCCTGCCTCAGCCTCCAGAGTAGCTTGGATTACCGTCACCTGCCATCATGCCCGGCTGATTACTGTATTTTTGTGGAGACGGGGTTTCACCATGTTGGCCAGGCTGGTCTTGAATTCCTGACCTCAGGTGATCTGCCCGCCCTGGCCTCCCCAAAGTGCCAGGATTCCAGGCATGAGCCACCACGCCCGGCCTGTATTACAATTTAACCAATGGCAGAAGTGCGGGTTGGGGAGGATTCCCTGGATGAGTGTGAAATAGAAAATGCTGAGGTGTCGTGGATGTGTTTTTTTCTTTCTTTTGGACTTCATGTGTATATGTTTTTAGGCATATCATGCATAATCCAAAGACTTCAGGCCTGAATATGTCCTGTAAGTGTTATCATTTTAAAAGTTTTTTTTTTTTAAGTGAAGAAACTAACATTTTAATAAGAATTTTGGGATCTGTGAAAGTCTGTGTCCTTTGAGTTTGTGCACAAATATAAAATGTGTACAACTGTACTAAATAATTTCACAAATTTAGTTTTGAAGTTTAGTTTCTTGAAGTAATACTAAGTAACTTCTGTAAATAAAACTTCTGGGTTTTTAGAATACGGTTGTATATTTGCTCAACAAGCAGTGAGTGTTTATTATGTACTAGGCACCTTGCTAGCCATTTCAGGCTTTCTTCGGCATCTGTGGTTGTTCTCTGGCCAACTATCCTTTTCTTTTTAGTCATTTAATATTTGTGCCCTTGAGGGCTCTCTCATTATTCTTTTGTCTGTTTATCCCCTCTTGATATTGTCCCTGAGTGGTAACACCTGCTCTGTTGACTACATTTACATTCATGTACCAATGATATCCATAGCTTTAATAAGTTGACTGCTCCGTGGTTCCCTGTGGATGTCATGTAAGTACCAAAAATAACAAGTCTTCCAAGTGTTGCCTACCTCCTCATGGTGTCATCATTCACCAGTTTCAGAGTGTGGGTGATAGCTCTGAGAGAGAGAGAGAGAAAGAGAGAGAGAGAGACACACCCACACACACACACAGACACAGATAGAGACAGAGAGAGAAACCAGAGGACTTTTCTGCTTTTGTTTTTCTTTTAGGAGGTAATAAAACCGTGAATTTATTTAAATGCTAATGTGTAGGATTTACTTGAGACAGGAAAGTTGGATGGGAGAGTAAAGGAGTGTGATGATTTGAGTTTCTTGAGATGACAGGAGTTAGTGAGATTTAGAACATAGATTGGGCTTTTTTATATAATAAGGAATAATTTCTTTGTATAGGAAAGAATAGGGGTTAATTATAGAAATAGGTGTGTCTCTTTAATATTTATACTTAGAATTTGGGGTAATACTTGGCTAGTGGCTTTTGGTTGGTTGTTAAGTAGGAAGGTCATTTGAGATTGGCATGAGAAAGAGAAAATGAGAGAGAAACTTCGGGGGAGTAAAGAGGGTTTAAAATAAGTTATTTTAAAAGTAAGATATTGAAATAATCCCCTTGTCACTTAAAGGTCTTTAACTGGGCCACTGGATGGGCTTTTAGGGTTTTATAAAACTCTTATACTTTGTATACAGAAGTTTATTTCTGTTTTCTGTTTCTCAGAACATTTTCTCATTCATAACTTTTTTTTTTTTTAATAATATAGGTTTGTTTTTTTTTTTTCTTGTAGAGACGAGGGCTCACTGTGTTGTCCGGGCTAGTTTCAGACTTGAGCTCAAGCAATCCTTCCACCTCGCCTCCCAGAGTGCTAGGATTACAGGCGTGAGCCACCATGCCTGGCCTGTTATTAATAACTTTTTAAAGGATTTTTGTTCGAAAAAATCCTTCAGTTAAGTCTCTTAGCCAAAATTAGCTAAGAATAGATCTTTTAGAACCACTCTGGCGATATAGTAGCCAGCCGCCATATGTGACAATTTAAATTTAATTAAAATTAAATAGTTTCTCACTAGTCATATTTTAAGTGCAGAGTAGCTATGTTTTAATAGTGGCTACCATGTCCAGTAGCACAGATATAGAACATTCTGTCATCTCAGGAAGTAACATTAGACAGTGCTGCTTTAGAAGGTGTGTGTACTATTTACTGTTGTTATACTTTATCCAATAAAGTCAGTTGCTAAATTGTATGTATAGGAAGTAAAACCAAAGAATCATTTACTTTACAAAGTAACTTCTGTATATGTTATAGATTGTTGTATTTTATTTTTTTATTTTTCTACTTTTGAGACAATTTTTAATTTTTTTTTTTTTAGCAGAAACAGTCCTGCTCCAGCTGTAACAGCAGCATCTGTGACCAACATACAGGCTACTGAAGTTTCTGTGCCACAAGTAAATTCCAGTGAAAGCTCAGGGGGTAAGGAGATTGGGTTTGTCAGGTTTGAGAATTCTTACATTATATTTGGTTTAGCCTTCATTTTGAAAAGTGGGTTTGTTAAGTAGTTGAAATTCAGTTTTTTAAATGCCAGTTTATTTTTTGCATGTAAAGTTATTCATGAAATCAAATTCAGAGAAACAAAAACTTACAACTTGATACTGATTTGGTTATTTTAATTTGTATATACTCATATATTTGCTGCTTAGGTACATCGAGTGAAAGCATTCCTCAAACTGCCACACAACCAGCCATTTCTCCACCACCAAAGCCTACGGTCTCCAGAGTTGTTTCTTCAACACGTCTGGTAAACCCACCACCTAGATCTTCAGGAAATGCAGCAACTTCAGGAAATGCAGCAACAAAAATACCTACTCCTATAGTAGGAGTCAAGAGGACATCCTCACCTCATAAAGAAGAGAGTCCCAAGAAAACCAAAACAGAAGAGGTATATATATGAAAAACATATTAGTTAGCCATGGCAACACCAACTGCCTGTTTTTAAATCCAGTGGAAGAAAAGTTTATGAACCAAAATAGAGAAGGATCAAGGAACAAAGCTTTTAGAAAATTTTAGGTGTGTCTGTAGTGCTTTAGTGCTGTAGTTTCTCTTCACCTTTCCCATTCTTCTCAGTAACTACCTCTGCTATAAAGCTATGCCCTCTCATTTAAACTTCTTTAGTGTGTGTAGTTAGCAGGTATTGTCTACAACAGAATTTAACATGAAATTACATGTATTCTTAACTTATTATTCTCTAATGACTACCTTTTATTTGTACTGATTTTTTGATGGTCCTTTGGACAGTTTTTTGCTTCTGTGATCCAAAAGGAGTTTTGGAGTTTCTCTACTGTACTTGGTGTTATAGGACCATCAAATACCAGAGGTTCTCAGGGACTTCTTACTGAATGATAAGTGCATGCAGCCAGATTAGTTTTTGAACCTTAAATGGTTAGCTCTCTAACCCTTAAAGAAACTTTCTAGCATCATTTGCATTTTTGTTTTTTCACTCCTGGGCACAGGCGATCCTTCTGCCTCCCAGGTAGCTAGACCCACAGGTGCATGCCACCATTTCCAGCTTAATTTTTTGTTTTTTGTTTTGAGACAGGGGCTGGCTCTTTTGCCCAGGTTGGAGTGCAGTGGAGCAATCTCAGCTCACTGCAACCTCTGCCTCCGGGGCTCAAGCAATCCTCCCACCTCAGCCTCCCAAGTAGCTGGGACTACAGGTGCGCACCACCATGCCTGCCTAATTTAAAAAAAGATTTTTTTGTAAAGACAGAGTCTTGCTATGTTATCCAGGCTTGTCTCCAGCTCCTGGGCTCAAGCGATCCTCCTGTCTTGGTCTCCCAAAGTGTTGAGGTCACAGGAACCACTATGCTTTGCAAGCTGGTATTAACCTTTTATACTACCTGGTTTACAATTGTTACAGTCTTAGTTTTGGGAAAACCATTAAAACTGTACATTGATTTCGTATGAGTCTTAAAATAGAGGTAGTCTTGTTACACAATTTTATTTCTCCCTCGAGTCACTTTCATGTTGTTTTCCAATCAGTGAGGCATTTGCAATTGCCCCAGAGATGACAGTCTAAAAGCACCAATTTCATTGTGATTTTTTTTTTTTTTTTTTGCTAAGAATGTATTTAGTAATTTACTTACTACAACACAATTTCTTTAGAGTGGAAAAAAACCCCTCTAGATTTCTCATGGATTCTATTATGTTTTGATTAAGAATGGTGAAAAATTATTTTATTATTTTATTATTTAGCTTATTCTCTGAAGACTTTTTCTTTCTTTCTTTTTTTTTTTTTGGAAATAGCTGCTATTAACTAAAAGTAATCTGATGAATTTTGTCACTCTTAAGATGGTAAATGAGAATGAAAAACGGGTATTGTATAGTACTTTAAATCCCCCAGATTACTTACGATGCCTAATACAATGTAAATGCTGTTTAAATTATTGTTATGATGTATTTTTTAATTTGTGTCATTTTTATTGTTGTATTATTTTTTATTTTTCTAAGTATTTTTGATCCATGGTTGGTTGAATTCGCAGATGCGGATTCCACAGATATGGAGGGCCCACTGTAAATAATCATAACTTAGAAGATGTGTTCTGAAAACTCATCTGTGTCTGTGTAATTATCTCTTAGGGCAGTGATTTTCATTGTTGGTTGTACAACAGAATTAGTTTTTGGGGTTTTTTTGTTGTTGTTGTTTTTCAATAAAGATTTTAGGGCTTTCTCCAAACTGAATCAGAGATCTTCTAGAAGTTAGGCCTGGAGATCCTATTAAGAGCCCTGCTGCCACATGATTGGGTTGTGCAGCAGCTAAAGAATATACTCAATTTTGTGTCAATTTTGTGTCAATTACACGTTCAGACTACTGATACTGGTTTGAAGTTGTCACGGCATTTCAGAATTCAAATTTCTTTTGACATTAGTAAAGTGTATTTAAGCATAATTCTATGCATTTAACATTTGGTTTTCTTTATGTTAAAAATGGCACCCTAAGAGCTCTAAATAAGTTTGTACTAGTGCAGTATTTTGCAATTTTGTTTGCACTTACCTTGGTAGAATAACACTTGTGTTTCTTGTCTGGTTTAGAAAAGCAATAAGAATATAGAATTTTTAAACTTAAGTGTGGAAAATTAAAAATACATATAAAAGAGTCATTTTATGTACCTGTGTACCCATCACACAGCTTCTGTTATAATTAACTCTCAGCCAATCTTTGTAATCTTAATTCTTTCAGCCTTTTTCATTTTCTCTTGCCATTGAATTACTTAAAAGCAAAATCCGAACATGTTTCATTAGAATCTTAAAAATCATATCTAAGAATGAAAGCATTAACAGTAAAATTAGCCTACTCACAAAAATTAACAATTTATTAATATCATCAAACATCTAGTCAGTGCTCAAATGGCCCCTGATTGTTTCATTGATTTTTTAAAAAATAGGCTGTTTGTTTAAATCTGGAAGCAGAAAAAGATCCCTGTGTTGCAATTGTTTGATATGTCTAAGTGTCCTTTAAAATATAGATTCCCTCCTCCATCCCTCCCCCACTTTTCCCTGTAATTTTTTTTTTTTTTTTTTTGGTATACGTTTTCTCAGTCTGGATTTTGCTTACAGTATTTCTACAGAGTTGATTGATAGAACCATAGCATTTTAAGAAGATAAGTGGTATTAGGTTATTCCATGGGCTAATCTCATTTCCTACCAGAAGAACTTGCTGTTTAGTGGCTTTTCCAGTTACAGATCTAGTTACAGTTAGAGGCAGGATTAGAACCCAGGCCTAAATCTCATGGTGCTTTAGTCAAAAGAAATTTGCTGTAGTAGAAGTAATCCTGATTTTGAAGCCCTTCTTAATTGGGTCTTTTATTCTCTGCTAATGAGTACTTGGTATTAGAAATTTTAGCAAAGCAGAAAGAAATACTGGCCTCACTCAGTAATGCACTAACGTGTATATAGATAGGAAAGTTTTAGATACTCTGAGGTAGTTTAGTTCTGCTTAATGGTCATCATATCCTAAGGTTTTTCAAATAAATATAAATGGTAATGTAAAATAAAAATCAAAAATGTTTGCTCTATTTCCTGGATTATAGCTAAATTAACCTGTCTCTCTCTCTCTCTCTCTATATATATATACACACACACATATATATATATGTATATATATATGTGTATATATGTATATATTTAAAACTTTCTGTATGGAAAATTTCAAACATGTCATAAGTATAATGAACTGTCATGTTTGCATCACCTAGCTTCAACAGTTAACAACTCACAGCCAGCCTTGTTTTATCTACATACCCACATCACTTCCTTCCCCATTGTTTTGAAGCAAACCCCAGGCATAACAACCAAAAATATTTCTTTGTATATCTAAAAATAAGGACTTCTATAAAATATAAGTACTGTATATTTGTCACACAAATATTAATAATCCATAGTTTTACATATCAGTCAGTATTCAGATTTGGCCAATTGTGACACATTACTATTTTTAAAGTTTGAATATTTGCAGGGTACAAATAAAGTCCTTATTGGAATTGATCGATACTCTATTAAATCTCTTCTAAGCTATAAGCCTATGGTTTTTCTATGCCTGTTTTAAAAGTCACATTTAAAATTAAATTTTAATTCTGCTGAGAAAATAGTGTCAAAATAGTTCTTAAGACCCAAGCAAGGCATTTCTCAAGTCTTGTATTCTGTAGGATGTTAGTAGGTCGTACCAAGAGCAAGGATTCTCTGGTTAAGCTTGGGAAAATTAAAGTGGAGTTCTTTCTTGATAGAATTTATTAGAACCTTTTATGTGCCACTCTGTGTGAATCTCCCAGAATGGGGGTGATACGATGCCAAGTTCCTAAAGTTGTATGATCAGGAACTCTTTTTTTTTTTTTCTTTTCCTTACAAAATATATTTCTATGAACTCTTAGTGGTTTTGGAAATGTACTTTAGGTGGTGATCTGCAGTAACAGTTTTCCTAATGCTCTTTTTAATTTTATTAGCTACTGAAGCCAAATTTAATCTGATAAAAACATTTTAAAAGAGGGACCAGTTATCTATTTTAAGGCTGTAGTTGATCTTACAGGTTTAATTATTTTATAGTTTTAAAGTTTATAAAGTAAAGCATTGATTGGCAAATAATCTAAATTTTTCATTTTAGAGAATAAAGCTTTTTTTTTTAAAAACAGGATGAAACAAGTGAAGATGCTAACTGTCTTGCTTTGAGTGGACATGATAAAACAGAAGCAAAGGTATACTAATTTAGCCTTTAGAATACATGCACAATTAAGAGTACAGAAGATGTAATAGAAATGTCTCTAAAATATTGTATTTTTGTGCTATAGGTTTTAGATTTTTTTAGTATTGTTTATTACTGTTAATTATGTAATGCTGAACACTGAAGGGAATATTGTGATGAGTGAAACACATTCTGTGCCTTTAAAGGAGCTTATAATTAAGTAGACAAGATAAGTCATGAATGTAATTAATTACATTATCAAAGAAAAAGTAATTGAGGGCTGGGGGCCACGGGGCAAGAAAAGTAAGATGTTATTTCTGACTGCAGAAATAGCAGTACATGTCTTCATTGAAGAAAGAAGTAGCATTTGAAGTGGTCCTCAAAGGATACATAGGATTTTTGATAGTCCGGGCTGAGATCGTGATCTGTCTCTTTGGGTTGAGAATTTGTTATGATTATAGAAGCAGTTTTTGGCATAAGGTTTTGGCTAGAACCTGGGGTACATGGGGCTTGAATGAGGTGTAGATGGCGTGGAAGAAATTTTTTTTTCCCCAAAATGTAAAAGACTCATTTTTTTCCCCTAGAAATTGAAGTCTATTGAAGGCTTTTAACTTTCTTTCCTTGTGGAAAAATTGGAAATTCTCCCCCTTCTCCCAAATTATCCAGATTTCTATGATGGATATTTTAACAAAACTCTCCTAGGTTTTGTGTGTGCCCTCATAATGCCCTTGCTTTATAATTTTGATTCACTTTGTAAACCAAGAAAAAAATATGTGTATCATTATGTAATCTACAAAATTATTAATGGCTTCATAGAATGCTGTCTTAAGGCTATGATTATTTTTATCCAACCAATTTCCTATCCATAGCAATTATTTCCATTTAAAAAAGAAAGTTGTGCTTTCCTGCTGTAATATTGGTTACAGCTAAATACCATATCTGCCATTCATTCATGTTTATTTACTTAGCATAAATTAATGGAAGAAGAATTATTGAGGAAAATAGTATGCTTTATCTTAAAGTTTGGTATACATCACCAAGTTGTCCTCCAGGAAGGCTGCATGTCTTCCATTCCTACTTCTTACATCTTATTTACCTTTTTTAATTTCATAGGAGAAAACAATATTTCGGTTTTTTTTTGGTATAGTTTCATTGAAATTGAAGTTTTTATATTTTTCTTTTCTTTTTTGTCCTTTTTTTGTTTTTTTTGAGATGGAGTCTTGCTCTGTCGCCCAGGCTGGAGTGCAGTGGGACAATCTCGGCTCACTGCAACCTCTGCCTCCTAGGTTCAAGCAATTCTCCTGCCTCAGCCTCCCGAGTAGCTGGGATTACAGGCACCCGCCACCATGCCTGGCTAATTTTGTATTTTTAGTAGAGATGGGGTTTCACCATGTTGGCCAGGCTGGTCTTGAACTCCTGATGTCATGATCTCCCCACCTCGGCCTCCCAAAGTGCTAGGATTACAGGTGTGAGCCACCACGTCTGGCCTATATTTTTATTTTCATTTATTTGTGTAGATATTATTTTCTTTTGTGTACTGCTTTTAAAAAGTTTAGAGTGATGGCATGACATATTTTACCCTGTTTTCTGATGAGTAAATCAGTGCACTGATTACTAGAGAGGGGTGAAGAGACCATAAGGAGGGAGAAATCTTCTTTAGACATATTTTCTACTTTTAATTAAAGGTGTGAGGTTATTTTATTTAGTAGTATTGAATAAGTTTTTTTTTTTTTTTTTTTTTTCCTCCCACAAAGCTAAGAACTGTCCTTGGGTTTATGCTCTGTTATTGTCTGGGCAACATTTCATGATGTGCCTATGTGTGTTTTTAATTATTGTTTGCTTAAAATGTCCCAAGTTGGAGCTGGTTGGAAAGTCATGAGCTAGTTTGACCCATGCCTTATAAGATTTAAGTAGGCAAATAGAAATTTATTAATATCTGAAATGGTGAAATAACCTGCAACATCTACTGACTAGATGTTTTTGTAATGTAGTCACATCTTTCTCTTGATCCCTCCTGTCTTCCAGTTTGTCTTCTTTATTAGCCACCAAACCCAGTTATGTTCTTTTATTCTTTTTTAAGTCTCTTTTCCCCCTTCCCCGTCCTCTTTGTCTCACAGGAACAACTTGATACAGAGACAAGTACAACTCAATCAGAAACTATTCAGACAGCGGCTTCTCTGTTGGCCTCTCAGGTACTAAGTGCAAAAAGCAAGGAGAATTTTGTAAATGTCCTTAAGATTAGTGTGGTATATTGAATTAAAGTGAGAGTTCATAGAAGACTATTAAAATTAATCTTTCTGAAAGTAATTACTTGCTAGCCTATAAACGTATTTATTGTAGTTTTAAGGCAGGGCCCTGGATTTGACGGAACCGTTCTCTGGGACTGTTTCGATGTTAACCCATCCCCTTATATTAATATATTATTTGATACTGCAAATCATTTAAATTCTCACTAGTCATTTACACAGGGTTCATATGTAGGTTTTATTTGTAGGTTAAAAGTGAAATTCAAACTAGGAATGAACTAAAAAACATTCTTCGTGGATTTCTTTTGCAAAGGCTAATATATTTTTATTTTAAAAATGTATTTCTGCCTTATTTTTCCACTACTGATTTCAGTTATTTAATATAGCCCATAGCTCTTCAGAATTACGTTTTCATTTGTCCTAGCAATTCTACTTGTGACAGACCCTCACATACAGAATACAGTAGGCATCTGGAATCTTTTTTCATTGATTTGTGAACCTTCATTTTGTTGAATAATTTTTTTCTTGAATCCTTTCACATGAATGAACCCTAACGTCTAGCTCAAATTCTGACACAAAGTAGATATATTCTTTAATAGATGATAAAACTGGTTAATGTCTACAAAGTAACTGAGATAACAACTGCTGCTGTACTGATATGATACTATGTACTATGATGATATTTTGCTGCTCCTGTGCAGCTCCGAGTTATTTTAACGTGATCATTTAAACACGTGCTTTTGCTAGATGTTAACTTTTATTGACTCTAAAGATATATAAATATTATGTTTAGTTTCTGAAATACCTTTTCCATAATCTAATAAAACTTTAGGGGGAGTAACTAACATCAGGAAGTATGCTTAATATTGATACGTGGACAAACTTGTTTATCAGTCGTAAACTGTCCTGTGATTGTGATTGCATGTTTTTTGGTTTGCCACATACTCTCGGGACTTATTTTCATAGTTTTGTCTTACTGAATTTATCCCTATAGTAATTAGTACCCATGGGTATTTGCCTTTTAGATATTTTTATGAGTAGAATTTTCTTTCTAATGAAAGGATTCATAGAGCCATAGAGAGAAAAATCACCCAGTTATGTAAGAAGAATGATTATGTTGATTTAAAAAAAAATTCATTCCTATCTTTGGTAATGTTAGGGGCGTACTTATTTCTGGGGAGGTGATAATATTGTGGCTATACCTAACAAAGAGTCCTTATTGTTTTGAGATAAATCTGGAAATATTTATAGATGAAATGATAAGATCTGTAGGATTTGCTTCAGAATAACACAAGGTGAATTGAAAGTGGGAGGACAGTGGCTTTGATTTGATAATTGATGAAGCTGGGTAATGAATACATGGGGATGCATTATACAGTGCTCTCTACTTTGTATATGTTTGGAATTTTCCATAATAAAACTTTTAAAGATCCATCTCTGTATTTTTTTAGTGTTAAAGAAAGCTTGTGATTTAATCTAATTAATATGAAAATAATCTACCTAAAATTTAGGATGATTAAATTATTGCTTAGCTGTATAGATTTAATTGTTTAATTTACAGTGTCAGAAAATAATAAATTTACTGCTGCTTCTGTATATAAAATGAGCTTTGAATATTCTCCCACTTGGGGGTGCTCCAGTACTAGTTAATATTACAGCTATTAGTGTTGTAATAAGTGAATACAGTTTAGCAGTAACTTAAGCATTATATGATAGGTGATTCTTAGAGGAACAATTTTAAAAACTATTTGAAATTACTTAGGAGTTTTTAAAATATTGTTAAAATATACCTATTTGAAAATTCCTTTGTTAAACACATTATTTGTTGAACAAATAATGTGATAGTCATATTTACATTCCATTTTGACAACATTATAGAGTTTTTAAATTTGTAATACTTTTCTTCTTATAAGGTTTCTTAGGAAGTAAAGCAATGGAAAATACATCTCATTGTTAAATTATGGTGCTTTGAACAATGTTGTGTTCTTTGCTTTCATTCTCAGAAAACATCCAGTACAGACCTTTCTGATATCCCTGCTCTCCCTGCAAATCCTATTCCTGTTATCAAGAATTCAATAAAACTGAGATTGAATCGGTAAAAACAACCTCAGGGGTCCATAAACAATATCTGCCAACTCAACCTGTTGTCTTCAAATGCTAAAAAAGGAGAATGGAGGGTACAAGACTAGACATGACTGAAATGGATTTGGGTTTTTTGGTGACCTCCCTTACTGGGCTAATCAGCACTTGATCGGAAGTCCAGGTTAGTATGTGAAGCCAGGAGTACTATTATTATTGTGTTAGCAACAGTTGCATTAACTATTTCAAAAATTACTGCCTTTAAAAAAAACAACCTCAAGCTATATTTGTATTCATAATTGACATCTGGATTGGGTTTATGTTTGATGCATTGTTTGGAAAATTTGCAATACAAACTGGCATAAGAATTACTTATTCTGATGATGCACTTTTATGTATTTTTCATTAGAAAGTAGAACTAATTTTAGATTTTCAGCTTGATGGATTTTCAGTTTTTCCTGAAGAATTTTCTTTACCATTAGTCTTCAAATTGGATACTGTTGTGCAGTGGTGTACTGTTATACTTCAGAGAAAGGGTAAGAGTACATCTAGTTCAGTTCCTATGAGGTAGCTGTAACCCTTAAAAATGAAACGTCAACTCTAGGGTACATTTGACATTGAAAGAATAGTTAGGAAATAACTTGGTTTTGATAGGGTCATGATTAAGAAATGATATATTGGTTTTATTTATGGAATTGTTTTATAGTGCATACAAATCAGCGATCAGCCAGCAAATATTTTTCTTTGAGCTTGTGAAAGCTCTGTGTTCTTTTGCCTTCAATCTGTTGTCTTCAAAACAAACAAACAAAAAAAGCTTCTTGCGCCTTTCCTTCCCCTCTTTTCTTCCTTTTTCTTTTTGCTTGTGTGCACAAGGTAGGACTTACTTCGTAAGAAACAAAATGCCAGTATTTTCTTAAGCCATGATGTGAAACCAATGACCCTGTGACCACATGGCACAGAACACTAAATTTTGGTCCCATGGCTGAAACTTGAGGGTGACTAAAAGTAATGCCTGTGAAACATGATATCTATCTGGGATGGCCATTTGATCTCTAAAAGGAATTTTGTACACTCCACAGAACTCCTATCTATAGTAAAATTGATTTTCAGTTTTAAATGTGGGCAAAAAGGCATTTT
Organism: Gorilla gorilla gorilla; assembly: GCF_029281585.2. Classification (NCBI taxonomy): domain Eukaryota; kingdom Metazoa; phylum Chordata; class Mammalia; order Primates; family Hominidae; genus Gorilla; species Gorilla gorilla. Next base: position 113,522,944 of record NC_073239.2, read on the forward strand.
CTCCAAGATTTTAAAACTAATTCTTATTTTTAAATGGTTTACCAAAATTTGTCAGTACATTTTACGTGTAGAAGCATTTTAAAAATCATTTCTAGCAAGCACTTGACATCTAGTCAGCTCTCTACTCCTTTATTTTGTTTTATCAAAAGATTAAGAGCTCCTTTCTTTGAATAAAATAATTTCTCATAATTAAACAGTAGAAGATCTATCTTCACAAAGTATGAGGGATGCCAGATGTTGATAAACTTACTCTTTCTTAATCTGGACAAAGTCAACTTAACAGATTTTTCTGATGAGCATGTTTTATGAATCCTCCATTGTGCTCCATTCTATCACATGTGCATTTTTCATGTTAAACTGCAATTACTTAATCTCTTCCCCTATCCTTCTAAATTAATTTTCTGAAGTTGGAGTGTAGTCTTTTCCCCCTTAGGCTATGCATTAATCGAAGCTTTCTTTTCACCATGACTTTATAATGTCTAGTAAACAATATTTCTACTTCCCACATCTTTGCTTTACACAGTCACCTTGCCCTTCCTTCCACCACCGAAGAAAAAAGATGGTCATACTAACAGGTGAAATGTACAAGGTGTCTGTGTGTTTTGTGTAGCTTCAGAGTTAGATTGAAATTACCAGGCACAGATTTAGTCTTGTCATTTTGTTTACACATTGGGGAAAACAATTCAGTTTATTAAACGTTTCATGTAACTGCACCCAAGTTTTGCCAAGCTGGAAACTTGGACCTTTTCTGTGTAGTGACTTTTTAATTATAGTTTTCATAACCTGGAGATCAGACTGTTGCTTTCGCATGATGTATGTAGTGTCTCATGACTGGAGTTTGCTTTGTTTTATAGTATCTGTACTCCTTGTATTTTTCAAGAGCTATTTTGTAAACAGATGATGTATTTCTCCATTGAAAACACAATAAAAAAAAACAGCACAATCTCACAGTTGCCTGATTTCTTTTGACTACTACTTTTTTTCCAGTAATCATAAGTTTATAGTATGATTCTAAGTGAGGATTTGCAAAAGAATTTGGTTACATTAGAAAAGATTTGTTTCTGGTTAACTTCAGCCATTGGCAGCAGCCTTGTATTTATAGCTCAGATAATAATTAGGTGTTTGTTTTTCATATAATTGATCTTTAGGGAGGAAAACATTAATATAGTTACTATTAATTCAGTTTTAGCTCTTCCATCCTCTAAAGTGTTCTGTGTCTGTAGACACCATACGTTATCTGTATATTTATTCTATGCCTGTGGACAGTGTACTGTCCTTTTCAAAGCATTTAGCACTTTAATGTCAGCAGGTGGCACTGTTGTTTTTCAGTGAATTTAGAATTACAGACCACAACCAACCAGGATTCTATGTTTCTTATTTTACTAAATGCAAATCAGATATTGCTTTTCTTAACCCCCCAGATGCTCAGCATTGATACTTAACTCATGGTGCAGGAGCGAGCTGCTCTGTGTATTTTGTGATGGTCAGCTCTTGGGTATGGTTTTGGGTGGAGGGATGGACTCTTTGTGTCAAAGCCATTATTCCGAGGGACATGCAGTTGTTCATATATCATTTCTAAAATTCTAATATAACCTTCCCTATATATGAAAATGGCAATGTGGCTGCATTATGGGATAACTTTTTAGTAAAAGCAAAATTTAACTTCTGAGACTGTTCAGTAAAAGGGAAAATATTGTAGGAATTACCCTTATCTCCCTTGTTAACACTAAAAGAATTGAACTGGCTGTACTTCCTCTACTTTGATAGTCATCTAGATGCAGTTTGTATATCACAGTTTCTGAGTTTTATCATCCACGTGGCCTCTTGGCATTTTCATGCATCTTGCTGAATTAGTAAAATTATAATGGAAAGTTGTGTTTTGTGGCTGTGGGTATATTCTAGAATAAAGTTTTTATTTTTCTAATTAACAGGTTTTTTTCCCACCACACAGAAAAATGTTTTAGAGCTCTGCATAGTATTAATTCTGGCTGCATTCAAGGTGGCAATAAATGATCAGCAGCTCCAAGTCGTAATGGATATATGAACAGATAAATCATTAATATATACAAACTTGTAGGTTGAGTCCCAGAAATACTGTTAGTGCACTTAAATTATAAAACTGTTTACCTGAAGCAGCACTGAGCAATCCTTTGGATATACTTTTACCTTTTTTTATTCTAATAAAAATGACTAGTACAAGGAAAATTAGTTGGTTTTTAGCCTGAATTGTATGTTTTGATGTGATTTTTATTTCTCCACATTATTTTGCTTGTTAGCTTTTCTTCAAACCAATATCACAAATGGATGCTGTCTTCACTCAGACCTGACTTTGGTAAATGAAATATTATGTTCTGTAATAAATATGACCTTCAGTCATATAGAAACCAGTGGTCTGTTTAATATCTATTTCTCATAGAATCAATTCATTCTTCTTTTTTCTTATCAATTTAAAAATTCTTGTTAAATTTTACATAGCTTTTATTAGCACCAAATAAGGAAGATGGCCTCAATGTTTTTGAGCCATGTGTTTCAGAAGTGATTGTACTTCATTCTAGATGTGATTTTATATACTTGGGAAATCATTTCAACTTCTTTTCTTCTTTGGAGACATGCTTTTGTCTCAATATTCTGGGAATATTACAGCTGATCAAACCACACAAGTATTCTGTTGAAAGGGATGGAATTTTAAGTACATTTTTTTCTTTCTTCATCCCTTCCCAATTCACAGGCCTTTCCTTAAAAGGGTAGAATTAAGACTAGGCTTAAGTTCACATATCAGAAACTTTACATTTGTGTGAAAGGTTGTGATTTTAGTTATTGTGCTTTTTTCTGCAATTATCTTTTAATATTTTTTCTATTTTAATCCAGCTAAGAGTCACACCTACAAAGGGCACAGTTTTTGTTGAGTTTTTAGAGTTTATCTGCTGTTTAAAATGTTAACTTTCAAAGTATTCATACTTTAATGTAAATAAGAGTGCAGTCACTTTTTCCTCTGGTCTGGGTATCTTTAAATTCCACCAGTAAGGTGGGAAATGTGTCTGTTCAAGTAAAGAACCAGAAGAGCGAGAGAGACAGAGAGTGAGAGCGTGTGTGTGTGTATCAAAGGATTATGTTTTTTGCTTTGATACTTCTAAGGTACAGAATAATGCTTTGTGCCACCAGGTTAGAGTTTTTGTTTGTTATATGTTGTTTTAATTTTTTAATGGTGAGAATGGATTTATGCTCAGCCCTCCACACTCCCTCTTACTGGGTTGCAGAATTGACTAGGGAAAGCCCAAGGGTGTGCTGGTTTTGTTTTTTATTTTGGAATAAATAGAGTCTGGACGCTAGAGAGCTGATTCACCCTGGACTTGAACTCGGCACTGCCCACTTGGTCTAAGCAGGAGCGTTCCCTTTTCACCTGAGCACAGGTGTCAGAGCATTAAGACATACTACAGCAAAATGCAAAATTTTGCAACAGTATAAATTCAGTTATGTATTATCAGTCTTAAAATTGTAGAGTCTTCCTCAGTAGTCATTGAATAATACTCTTTTTGTCAGTTTGTTTCTCAAACAAGTCAACGGGTTTGTTATGGTAGGTTTTAGTCTTGGGCTGGTTTTAATGTTACTAGTAGTTAAATGATAAAGTCTCACCTCTTTTAATTACCACACATCACAATATTTGAAACGGTGTAGATGGTATCCTCATTTTTCACATAACCTGGATGGTTTTTATTAGTGATATGATTATGACCTGATTTTTAAAAAATTATCTTTAAGTCTCGTAAAGTCTCTTAAAAATACTTCACAAGCTTTTTAGAAGTATTTCCTTTAATTAATTTGTAGGATGTTATTTTTTGATCCAACAGATTTCATGCTGAAAATATATATTTTGAATAATTCAAACATTTCAGTTTTATGTTTTTTTTTTTTTTCCAGCTCATTGGAGACATTTATCTCAGTCTTGTGTGTTTTCTAATAATGTCATGTAGTCCTAAAATAGTTAAAACTTTTTTTTTTTTCTATAATACTGTTTTTGCCCAAAGACTTCTGGAAGTGCAAAATAACAAAGTTATTTCTGGGGAGTAAGGTGATCTCTGTCTCACTACCGTGCCCCTCTCAATCCCCATACATACACACATATGTGAGTATTGGGGTTCTTTTCAGTTTTAGGCATCAGAAATTAAGTGTGTGTGTGTGTATGTGTATGTGTGTGTGTGTGTGTGTGTGTGTGTGTGTGTGTATATATATATATATATATGTAAAAACGTAAAATGTCCCAACTTTGTGCTCTTCCTTGTGGATGCTGTCTCTCTCTTGGCATAGCACCCTCCTTAGAAAGTTTCACACTGTGTGATGCCTGGTGCCATGTGATTTCCAGAAATCTGGCATGAGAATTGGTCCTTGTTTGCGTTTTCTGACTGCAGTGGAGCTGTTAATAAAGAGATTGATGATAAAGTTGTCGAAAAGAGACAGTTGGGCAGAACTGCTCCCCATGAGTGACAGAGGGCATGGTCTGCCTTCCCAGCCAAGAAAGTTGCCCCCAGCTGAGAACCGACCGTGCCTGGACACTGTGCCAAGACTGTTAGGGGAGCTTTACTGCACTATTAGGCTACTACCTCTCTCTCTGTTGCTTTGGCTTACTTCACATTACCATTTTTATCCTTAAGTTCTTGAGATGCTCAGGACAAATCTCTGCATATACAACACACACTTTCCAACTGTAAAATAATTATTTTTGAAAATTATTTAAAGCACTCAGTTCATCCTAATTTGGCTTTTATAGTAAAATAGTACAAGTTTTAAAAGTATTACTACAGTTTTCATACAAAGCCTGCCTCAAGAATAAGCATTGGCTTGAATAAGCATTGGTTATGGGATATTAGACATTTTAGCCATACTTATTGTAACTATATTTTTCATCTATTACTGTTAGTAAACTTAGGCTACTGGCATCCAATTTAGCTGTTCATGTTTTGTGTGGTCTCCTTGATAACCTGTAAGATTTTTTTGGCTCTCTTTAATGCGACTTTAAAGGTACAAATTTTTCCTGTAATTTTTAAGCTGTGTTAGGTTACATGTTTTTCACTTAGGTTTTCTTAAATATGAGACTATTTTAGTAGACTTCTCTTTTGAGGAAACCGATACCATTGTGGCCTTTGTCATGTTGAATGACCCAAACCTGAACACTTTGGTTTCTTAACAATGAAAATTCTCGTAAAGCTAGTTTTCCAAGCATGGTCTTTGTCATCTGCCTAAATTGTTGAATAACTTTTTTTTTTTTCCTTGAAAATAACCAGTCTTCTTTAAAAATTTACATTTAAAATGTTTAAATTTTAAAATCTCAAAGTAGAAGGCACCTAATGAGCCTTGTCGTTCATTTTGTCTGTGACGGCCTCTGCTCAACCATTTCCATTGAGAGAGGAGTCTGTATTTCATGTTGCCATCTCTAGGCAGCAGTTGAAGTTTTAGCTTGGCTCAAGGCGATTTTCTTAATCCCCATAGTCTCCTTAGAAGCCAGTTATGACCCATCTCTACTTCATTTAACAGGGGACCTCAAAACATTACTCAGGAGTCACTAGCTGGTTTTCTTATCCCAAGTCAGATGTAGGGATGTGTTTTATAGCTAGAGTGTGTTAGCACATCACTCATTCCCTGTTATTTGAGTAGTGGTAGTCTAACACCACTCATTCTCTAGGAACCACACACCTGAAGAGGGGAATAAGGTTAAGCTCGTGTCCTCGGATATATCGTAATCAGGATAAATCCCCCAAGTGAAGTAGTACCTGTGGGTGTAGTGGAGCAACTTGTACATTAGGGCGATACCAGGTTTTCTCAGTAGGCTTTTGCGAGGTTTATGGTGAGCATGAGCTATTGCTAAGCTAGAAATCCACTGATAGGAAGATAAAAGCAGTAATTTGCAGTAGATGAAGAAACTATCAAGTGACATCAAAGATCATGTAATTTCTCTCTACTTCTGACCATCTCGTAAAGTGTGTTCTTGCTATTCTGTATTATTTGTTCTACTGACTCACTTTTGATGTGGGAAGAGGTAAGATGGAATGTCTTACAGGACTCTGGTTTAGTGAACTGAACTGTAGCATGTTGAGAGCATGTTTTCTGAGGCCAGATTTGTTCTCAGAGACCTCCAAAGAAGGGTTTCCTCTGCCAGACTTACCAGGGTTGGCTTTTGAAAGGAGAGTTCTAGTCATGGACTCTAAATCATAATCCCTAGAAGATAGACTTGGGATGGGTAGAAGAAAGGTGAGCTGCAAGGACTCCTGGTATTTTCTTAGCTCCCCCTTGGCCTTGTAGCACCTTTTTTTTTCTTTTTTTTTTTTGAGACAGAGTCTTGCTGTGTCGCCCAGGCTGGAGTACAGTGGCACAGTCTTGGCTCATTACAGCCTCTGCCTCCTGAGTTCAAGTGATTCTTGTGCTTCAGCCTCCCAAGTAGCAGGGATTACAGGTATGCACCACCACACCTGGCTAATTTTTGTGTTTTTAGTTGAGATGGGGTTTCTCCATGTTGGCCAGGCTGGTCTTGAACTCCTGGCCTCAGGCAGTTTGCCTGCTTCGGCCTCCCAAAGTGTTGGAATTACAGGTGTGAGCCACTGCACCTGGCCCCTTGCAGTACTTTATGAAGAGCTTTGAATTTGGCTGTTAACCAAACAGGCTGTAGGAAAACACGAAAATCTTCATTTTCAGAAAGGTTTGAAGTAGAATTTTCACATGTTAGGAACAGAATTTTTAAAGAAGGGTAGTATAACTGGGATGTGGGGAAACAAGTATTGAACAGTAAGGTGAGGCCAGAAGCCTAGAGAAAATAATTAGTAATATGGCTAGTAAGTGGCTAAACCACATAAATTAGCATGACTCCATTAATTCTGAATTCTTTGGAAATTCTTGTTTGTAATCTTATTTTGATCACCACTCAGGATCATAATATCCAAAGCATTGGAGCTTCCATGAAGGAAGGATTAGAAGTTGAAGCACCTTAGAGGCTCTGACTTGAGTGGTGTTTTACTTGAAACCTGCCATATTGGTTTAACATGGGGGGAGAATACAGGGAGTTTGAGGCATGCCCGGATGTTGGGGCCAACTAGAAGACTGGGGCCTCTTGGAAAATAAGTGGTCTATGTAGGCCTTTTGTTGAGTGGAAGGGAAATGGCATTGGCATTTGATAAAGATGCATGGAAAATAAGAGGTCTGGGCATTTTGCTGAGTGGAAAGGGGATGGCATTGGCATTGTGGTACGGATGCCTAATTTCTGGTTGTTAAGAATTAAATTCCATAGGATACATCATTTGCTGGGTTTGGCACATGCTAGAAATATTCAGCAAAGTTGCCCATCAGGCAGTTCATCTTGACTGCCGTTTTATCATATCAGCTGAATTAAACATTTAGTACACAACTTTTCTGTGTGTAGCGGAAAGAATGCCTGTTTTCAAGGCAGAGCTGCATTCAGGTCTTAGCTTCAGCACTTACTAGCTATTGAGCTCATGCAGTTACAGCATTTTTTTTGAAGCTCGTATTCCTTTTCAGTGGAGATGAGCAATGTCCTTTTAAGGTGATTGTGAGGATAAAAGGTAAGTAAGTGAAGAGCCTCATACTGCAGGTGTTACTACTGTGTCCTGATGCTCTCTGAGCATTCACCCTTCAGCGCTCATTGGCTTAAATGTTCTAACTAACAATTCTTCCTTACTTGGGATAGCCAAGGTGATCTGTGGCTATTTGAACTTTGGTCCAGGTTAGAATTAAGGAAAGCTAACACTGGAAAGAGGTTGAATGCTTGAGATTCCATTAAAGTTTGTGTCACGTCATCCTGGTTGGGGATTTTGTTTGTAAACAACGTATTTCAGCCTAACACTGTCACCAACTAGTTTCTTGAAATTTTGCATATCTAGTTGGAGTGAGCCTAAGTACCCATTGAAGGTTCCCAGGTAAGAGTGGGAGGAAGGAAAAGAAAAGATAATTGATGAGCAAATAAGAAAATAAGATGTCGACAAGATGAAGGCAGTAAAAGAGGAGGGAAAGATAAAGCAGTTTAGGGGATGCAACTGAATTGGAGAGAGAAATTCCATTGTTTTACATCCTGGCTGAATTATACAACCAGTCTAGGACTTGGATATTGTTAAATACTTTTTTATGATGTACAAATTGAATATTGCCAAACCTTGGCCTTTCAGTTGAATTGTACTCCAAGTTGCATGAAGTCTTGAGCCTTATGCTTCTGAAGCCACCACCAGTGTGGTGCAATGTTTGATTAATGTCTGAAGGGAGCCTGGTCCAGTGGTTGGAAGAAAAGGCCCTGGCCTTCAGGAAGGACAAATCTGATCCTTCTCCAGGGCCTGATGACCCTGGGTAAGCTATTTAACACCTTCCCCCAGTTTCTGAGGAAAATGTTAAGTTTTTCTTTAGATCTTATTGAAGCTTTATGTGGATTAGCAAGCAGATAGGGCATGTTTAAGCAATCAGACTTTTTTTTTTTTCAGTACTAGGTTAAACCTAGTTTGAATTAGTCAGAGGGCAGTCACAAAGGCAGACTGCAAAGGAACATCTGGCAAACCACCCCTGCTAATTCTCAAAGCTGTCTTCCTGCTATGAAATTTGGGCAGGACCAGAGTAGGGAGAAAAAAGTGGAGTCAGGCAAAGCCCTGTTTAAAAAAAAATTAATGTGAGTTTGGGGCAGACTGACCTTTTCATTAAAAAACGTTCTCTCCCTTAGTGCCAAGACAAATGCAGTGCGCAGCTTCTGAGGAGACAGTGAGCATGCCTGCCTGCTTCTGGCAAGGGTTCAAGTGCAGTGAGTGGGTCTGGGAAAAATTCCTGACAGTAGCTGCCTTTTATTGAGTATATCTACTAGGTGTTAAGTGGTAGGGCCAGTTGTTACAGCAACCTATAAGATTTGACATATTCATTGGTGTCACCATTTACAGATGAGGAAACAGGTTTATTTTGGCAGAGTATCTTGCCCAGGGTCACACAGTAAATTGGATTTGAGCCTGGTTCTGTTTGACTCTAAAACTTAATCCTGAAATATGACCCTGTGTTTTCCCACTCAACAACGTTGCCTTAGTATCTCTTTGGATATTATCGTTGAGAAGGCAAGGGTAATTAGCTCTATTTTGCATATGCCTCTAGTTTCAGAACAGCTAAAATACATTGCTGCTCTTTGGATGCCCTTAAAAAGCTGGCCTGCTGGAGGTGAGGAGGGGGAGAGCTTTGCAAAGAGCGACAGTGAACAGCTGGGCTCTGATGAGACTGGTGTACTCTATTTACTAGTACTGGAAGGTTTGGATTCTGACTAGTTTGGGGTGAACTGACCTGTTCACACTCAAGTCACTTAATAGCTTTGACTAAACTTTGGATGTTTAAGTAATTTTACATATCGGTTGGGATGGTTTCTCCTTGAGAAGTTTTGCATCTTAGAATGTTTTTCTTTTTCAGCCAATTAAAACAGAAGACCTCCTAAAAGAAAAGCTAAAAATCCTTAAAAGTGCTTAAGACTAGAGTGAATGAAACCTCAGCAGAGATGCCTTAGAGGTTGTTGAGGAGGTGCTTTACCTATCATATCTGAAGGCATTAATTACACTTGACAAAGTTTTATTAAAAACAGAAAAGGCAGAGGCACTTTTAGAGGAACTGGATGAAAACAATACTTAATGTTTTAAAAAAAAGAAAAATTGGCATCTAAAAATGAATTTTTTGTGGGGAGGGCTTCATTATGTTGTATATAAAATGTGAATGTGGTAAATGTCTAAAATGTGAATTGTGGGTGAATATGTCACTGGGCAAATTGATTATTAGGTGAATTGGTTTTAGGCAAATTTGATGTTATCTTGAATTTGTTAATGTTGATTTTTTCTAATTATAGTCATAATTCATATTCATTGTAGTCAAAATTCATATTCATTGTAATACTTAAATACAGAAAAGCATAAAGAAGAAACTTCACCCATAATCCTTAAAAAAAAAAAGCATACTTAAGGTCATACTAGGTAAGTAATTTTATATCAAGCATTTTCCCTGGAGATTGTCACGGCTGTTGAATAGGTAAAGCAAAGAGCCCAAGCATATCATGTGTGTGGGGACCTACGCTTTGGATTGAAGCCTGAGGAGGAATGTGGGGGAGCCTGGACCTAGGAGGGGTATGGAGAGGGAACCAGGCTGTATAGTGGAGAAAGACTCCCTGGTTTGCCAGGTGAGGGTTGAATCAGGGAGGCTCACAACAATGGCCGGCTTTAGCTTTAAATGAATACCCCTATCAGAAAGCTAGAAAAAAAACAAACTCGTGTAGTTCAATGGGCATGGTTTTGCCTCCTGTGAGGAGGATGTTCATTCAACAGATATTCGTTGATCCTCTACCATGTACCAGGTGCTGTTACAGTGAGAAGCAAGCAAGGAGAGGGAACTGGGGTTCACTGAGTCCACAGGGTTTAGGCACTTTGGCGCACTCTGAGTGGTGGGCGTCACACTCAGCTGCCGTGACAGCTGCCTGGGGGTAGTTACAGAGCAGTGAGACCTGGTAATAAGTTGAACTTGTCTGGTTCTAAAGCCCAAGCTGTTTCCATTTTGGGGCACATTTAACAGTTAAAAAGAGGCCCTAGTTATACATGGGGAACAAAACTGATAATAGCCCCTGTCCTTATGAAAGCTTATAGTTCATAGGAGATACAGATGCCAACAACACAAATGAGCTGTAAGTTACTAGTGGGCTCTGAACGGAAATAAGAGTGCTTCTGGAAGGTTAGGAGCACCCTTTCAAACTGGACAAGCTTTGACCTGAAGACTAAGGTGGTGCCGAGTGAGGGAGCAGCATTTTTCTTAAGCAGGAAGGAGCTTGGCAACTGCAGAGGAACAGGAAGGTGCTGGAGTTTTAGAGCTTAGTTGGGTTGAGAGAGATGTAGATGCCCAGATGTATCACAGTGATAGAATAAGAGGTCCAGAAGTGCTGAGGGAGCATGCAGCTTCCTGGTGGCCTTGGGGAGGATGTGGGAGAGCAGGTGCCATTTGATGGGTAGTTTGGCTGTGATCAGGAAACAGAGCAGAGGAGACAGCATGCTAAGTGGAGTGAAGGGCTTGCACCAGGGCACGGGGCAGGAGAGCATGCCAAGGTCAGAGAACAAAGCAGCCGGCAAAGCTAGTGTGTGACTGGGTGGGGCGGGTGGGGAGCAGTAGGTTAGATGTTACTGCCCTATTGAGAAAGATCTTGAGGCTCAGAGCAGCTCAACATGATTAAGATGTGGTCCAGGTTCTTAGTGGTGGTAGAAGCTAAGTAAAGGAGAACAAAGAGCACACACACACACAAAGACCCTGGGCTTCCGTCACTTGTACTTGTACCTGGTCCCATATTCCCATATTGGAGACTTGTACCGTTGCATACTTGCTCTCGCACCTCCCTTCCTTCCAGATCCAGCTTCATGCTGGATAAAAGAAATGTTTACATCCCAAATAGGATGGAGTGGACGGTGCCAGATTTCACACTACCCAGAGGGCTGCGCAATTTACTACTTATAAGTTGTTTATTTCTGGCATTTTCCATTTAATATTTTCCGACTGTGGTTGGCTGCAGGTAACTGAAACCACGGAAAGCAGAACCATGGATAAAGGGGATTACTGTACTACAAATTCCAAGGTCCTGATAGAGAAGTCTTCATTAGGGAGCTAGACCGCTTGCCTTAAAATGCATTTGGCTTGCAAGGCGGGTGCGAGGGAACGATATGTCACAAGCTAGCGGAGGCTGTGGGCAGTGTGCCCTTTACGTTTTGACATGCGTGGGGGCCCACATCTCTGCAGAGTCCTCCCCTTGAAAGCCTTTTAGTCCCTGACATCCATCATTGTGGGGGCTCAGCTTGGCTGAGCTGAATATTTATGAGTCATTATTTAATTAAGCCTTTCATACCTTCATTGATAAATGCAGTCACCCCTTGCCCCATTAGTCCCCACCACCAGCTTGCAGCCCACAGCCAACTTCCAGCCCAGGCACTGCTCCTCATTCTGTTCCTGGCATGCTGTTGACTGCCCTCCAGTGTCTACCACCCACTGGAGAGAAATCAAGGCCGGGATTCCTTTCAGTGCCCCCAATATGTGGAGGCAAAGAGAGACATTTGCACTGACCATTGGTAGATGCTATAGTTTCACCAAACGGCCCGTATCCCTAGGTGTTTGGCAACTTGTAGCCCAAGTGGAAGACGGGAGAGAACAACCCAACAGGCATCTGGGGAGGTGCCTGTTCTCCTGACGCTGCCTGTCTGTCTGATGGTTCTATTAACAGCCTTCAAGAAGGATGAAGGGGAGGGTACAACAGTGAACAACAAACATCTCAGTCAGGAGAGGAATTTCAAGACGGGGTGGGCCTGGGTGGGAAGAGGAGAAATGAGGACAAAGCTTTGGAAACTTTGCTAGGAAGATGTAATGGGAATGTGGCCCAAGGTGAGACTCACACACCTGGCCCCTGCGTCGTCAAGAAGCACCGCACAGGAGGGGAGGGTGCTTCTTCCCCACCCGTGGACAACTTGCCTAGCACCTTGGTTTCTGAACTTAAGCCACTTGAGTCCACTTGCAGCAGCACTTGGGGCCCCAGCCTGTCCCTCTCACTGAGAATCTGGGAGTCTGGGCACCTGGGGGCATGGCAGTCATCCTGGAGTTGGAGTGCTTTCCCATGGCAGCCTGGCCTGGCATGTCCAGTGACGCACTGCTCCACATGCTGCCCTTTTCTTCCTGGCTATGCTCTGGGTTAGGCGCCAGAGGGAGCGGGCATCTCTTCCCTGGAACCTGGAGCAGCAGGTAGGAAGGGAGGATGTGAACCGTGTACAGCAACCTTGTTTATTCATTCAGCAGCACCTCCTGAGCCCCAAGTGCCTGGCATGAGTTCTGGGTGTGTCAATGAGTTAGCCGAAGCCTGTCCCCTCTTCCACTTGCCACGACGTGCTCTTCTGTGTGCGTGGAAGTTCTTGCTCCAGCATCTCACTGCTCACCTCCTGTTATACTCAGCTGGGTTTCACTCATCCCACAGGATATACCTTAGATATCATCATCTCTGAGAAGTCTTCGGATCCCTTAGGCTGGGTTAGATCTCCACTCCCAAAGCACTCTGTAGCTAAATCTCTTAGCACTTACCATATTGTGGTATTGCCCGAGTTGGGAGCAGCTCTTGCAAAGCTGAGGCCGTGTCTTGATGCATGTCTGTAGCCACAGTGCATGATGTGTAATAGCTGCTTGTCAGTGTCTGTGGAAATTCAGTGAATGAAGGACTTGACCAAGTTCTTCCCGAGGAGCTCCCGGTGTACCAGTGGAATATGAGCTCGTGTGTATTAAGACTTCATGGTCTAAAGATTGTGCTAAATGCCTTACGTGGACTATCTCACTGAATCCTCCCAACAATCCTTTGAAGCACATATTACAGTTCCCATTTTCCAGATGTTGAAACCGAGGCACAGAGAAATACTTGTCCAAGGACCCATGGTGCCAATTGCAATGATGGGAATGTTTAAGGGTGATGGGACAGAGAAGAGGGGCACCTGACTGTGTGCTACGCACTGTTTGGTACTATGCACACCTCTCACCTAGTACCCAAAACAGCCCTGCAGGACTGCTTTTGTTACCTGGAACCTAAGAATTCAGAGAAAGTCAGTGACTTGTCCAAGGCCACCAGCTGGGAAGCAGTGGACCCAAGATTCAAACCCTATGTTCTTAGGCAGACAGACCCCAAAGAGGGGACTCTCGGGTATCATAGCTTGAACGCTAAGGGGGCCCCTCGAGGCAGGAGCTGTGTCTGCCTGTGCTCTCTCCCACTTTACTGGAAAGGGGCTCTGACATGAGAATTCTGTTTTATTTTTGAGACAAGATCTTGCTCTGGCACCCAGGCTGGAGTGTAGTGGTGCAATCACAGCTCACTGCAGCCTTGACCTCCCGGGCTCAAGTGATCCTCCTACCTCAGCCTCCAGAGTAGCTGGAACCACGGTGCACGGCACCACAGGCCCAGCTAATTTTAAATTTTTTCTTTTGTAGAGACAGGGTCTCTCTTTGTTTCCCAAGCTGGTCTCAAACTTCTGGGACCAAGTGATCCTTCTGCCTTGGCCTCCCAGTGTTGGGGTTATAGGCGTGAGACACCACACCTGGCCTGACATGACAATCCTGACTGTCATTTGCTGAATAAACCATGATAGGGAGCCCAGCTAATTGGGATGCACTAGTAACTGGACAGTCCTCTCAGATCTCAGGGGCCACCGTCAAAGCCCTTTTCCTGGATTAAGACTCATGGCTGGTTACCCTGAGTCTTCCAGTCTACCACCTCTCCGGCTATGGCAGGTTTTGCAGAATAAAGTGACTGAGGCTTAACAAGTTTGTGAGTGTGGCCAAAGCCAGTGTAGCATAGGACTGGACCAGTGCTGGTGAAGGAAATTAAGCTGTAACTTATGGGATTTCAGGAAACCAATCTTGGTCTGTAAGTCGTTTTTATAAAAATGAATATGCGATCACTGCCCTAATTCTTGTTTCTTTAAACGGATGCCAAGAGCATTCAAGGGAGAGCAATGCCAAATTTACATTCAGCTTTAACAGTTTGTCCTTCCGAGGAGCACAGGCTGACTTTAGAGTAATTCCTGTGATCATCACAAATGGAGTTGGCATTAAAAAGGGTGAAGGGAAGACTCAGGAAGGAGGACAGACACTCCGTGCTACACGCGAAAGCTTGTTTATCTGGAAGCCTGGCTTGCAGTTCCTGCATCCCTCTGGAACCCAGCCCTGAATCTCTGAACCGAGCAGTAAGTAGAAAAGGCTTCTAGGCTCTGGGAAGAAATGTCACACAGCCCATGCACCAAGGTCACGCCCTGTCCTCTAGGTGCACAGCGAAGGTCTTCATGGCTGTCTCCTGTGTCATTTGTGGTTAACACTTATGTGCCGGTTTTCACAACTCAGCAGATTATCCTAGAGGCCTGTAACTTCAGCTAGCTTCAAGTATACCAGGTATGACACTAAATGTCATCACATACCTGATCGTTTTTACTCCTCACAGAAAACAGGCCTTGTAAAGTATATTTCACAGATGAGGAAACTAGTTCCCTTAAGAGGTGTCTGGCTTGTAGGTTGCGTGTGTCTAGTATAGATAACTGCTATGCCGATGATTTGCTAATTGCTGTGGGGGGATGGGCACAGGAGAGCTTTTTGGCCTCAGTGGACGTTTTAAGAGATGCACGCTTAGAACCACTGGAGCTGTGTCCAGCTAGAGAAACTGTATCCATCGCTACAGACTGGTGAGGTTTTGCACATTTCTCCCAGAAAACCCAAAGGAAGAGGGTTTGGAGAGAGGAGCCGGGAGTGGGGCTCAGAGCAGAGCCGAAAGGAAAGCGCAGGGTGGGATGTGGCTCTGAGCTCTTCCACCCGCCCCGGGGACCTCTGAGATAATACCAACTGCACCCAGTTCCCTAGCCCACACCTGGCAGGTAGCACATTCACTTCATGACCTTCTTGAATGCGCGGTGCCCCATTCTTTTGAGTTCTTATTACATGTCAAAGGCAAGGACCGTGGCTTCTCTTTTTGTCCACACGGTACTCACATGGTCTTGATAGGACTGACCTTCTAAGGATCTCCTTGATCTTTCTTTACCTATATAAACAAAAAATAAATTTAAACACAGCTGTATTCGCATATGAACAAAAAACTACCATTAGGTGTTTGTCTCTCAGCAAATTATTTCTCCTCTCTAGGCCTCAGTTTTTTCATCAATAAAATGAGACCATTAGACCGAGGAGGAACTTCTGGCTCCAAAACCCTTTGGGTTCTAAGTCTTCTCTTTGAGAATGTTCTCCACTCCCCCAAACTGATTTGACATAATTTGGTCTCTCCTCCCATTCCAATGGCCTCTTTCCCGCCTAGTCCTTGCCTACCAGCCACGCCCCCTCTGGCATGCCCCACCCACCTTTCTCTGTTTGCTGCTCTGGAAGAGAAGGATCCTGGCTTCTCAGAGCCCTGGTGAATACAGATACTGCCTCGTTTGCATATTAACACTGGTGCTAGTCTGAGCCCAGCTGTGTGCAACGTAAGGTGAAATATAGATTCCCCCAACCTGGCCACAGTGTCTCCACGCGGCTAATGGAAAAGCCTTCGGAGTGGGCCCATGTTGCACATGCATAAGCTTTCCTTTGGCCGTGGATGGGCATTGGGTGCTCTTACTCCCATTTCAACTGTGTCTCTGTGCTTCTTTGGGTTTCCTTCAAGATTAACAGGCCATCTGGGCTAAACAGCTATTTGAAGTGACTTGGCCAGGCCCTGGGCTGGCCTCTTGGGAACTCTGGGACTTGAGTGTTGAACCCGAGCCCCGCCCTCCTGCTCACCCACTCAGCATGGCAGCAGCAGCTTTTATGTATCAGCAGCGACCTAGACCTAGGCCAAGCATCCCCTTCACCTCCTGCAGGATGAAGCTCAGGTTCCTCATATGGTGTCGGAGGTCCTGCTTCCCCTGCCCCTGGGCCCTCTGTTACACCCATCATCCCGTGTCCAGACTTACCGCAGCTCCTGAGCAGGCCTGGCGTTCTCCTGCCTGCCAAGCCTTCGCACCTGCTGCTGCTTCTGCCCTTTGGGCGTTCCTGGGGGTGGGGGGGTGCAGAGAGGAGGATCTAGGGCTCCCCTCTGTGTTCCTGCAGCCCAGTGTGTGTGCCTCTGGCACACACCTGCACTTGGAACTCACATCTGTCCCTGCTGGACCCTGGGTCCTCCCTGGGACTCTGGCCTCGCACCTGCACACAGTGGATGCCACCAAGCGAGGAAGGCTCAGGGCCAAAGCGTTGTAACCCCTTTACCGAGAACCTGAGTTGTAAGAACTTGCTGAATCTTGCTACGTACAGATGCGGCACCTTTAATGGAAATGGCTAAACAGAGAGGGGTTTTGCTGGTGAAGGTTTTTGTTGCTATTGCTGCTCCTGCCACTGAAGGCTTTCTCAGGAGGAAGCCCCTCAAACCACCCCCTCACCCTGGGAAATAGGAAGGTGGGCTACC
This sequence comes from Gorilla gorilla gorilla, assembly GCF_029281585.2. NCBI lineage: Eukaryota > Metazoa > Chordata > Mammalia > Primates > Hominidae > Gorilla > Gorilla gorilla. Next base: position 113,539,919 of record NC_073239.2, read on the forward strand.
TGTCTGTGTGGCCAGCTCAGTCACTGGGGGGCGGTGAGCACAGTGGCCAGATGCCACTGCAGCCTCCCCACCTTCTCCTCCCTGCCCTCCATCTGCCCCTGCCAGGTCTTCCAGGCACCCACTCTCTCCTTCCACTCCTCGATCGGGGTAGCTGGAAGAGCAGAGGGGCTAAATTGAGTTTATATAGCTTTCCCTGTATATATTTAGAGATAAGAAGTTCATTTAGGGATCAGGGGCTGCTTCTTGTCTATGCATCATTAAGCACACCACATCTGCTACTGAGCTAGCAATCAGCAGAATATTGAGAAAAGTTATAAAGAAATCTTTGCGTCGGTTCATTTTCATTCTCAACTCCCTGTGTCCTGGCTCTCAGATTTCTGTGAGCGAGTGCAGGGGAGGAAATGGAGCCGCGGCTGTTGGGGCCATGCCTTGGGAGCTGGGGCTGGATTCAGATAATTCATCTTGGACCTGCTGTCTTTTCTCGGTGTGTGTGCCTCTGTGCGTGTGTGTGTGCAAGCATGTGAGTGTGTGTTGGGGGAGGGCGGGTGGTGGTGTTGAGGAGAGGGTCTATGGAAAGCTGTGCATGCATTGTCCCATGGTGGCCATGCCAGGAAGGGCATGTCGCCTGATCAAGTCCTGAGCATGTCGCCATGGCAGTCCTGAGCACTGTCCTGCAGGTAGGCTGAGGCTGGAGACCAGACTTAGGTGCCATCTCCCTAGATGACCTTGATCAAGCCACCTCCCTTCTGTGGTCCTCAGTCTTCCGGGCTGTAAAGTGAGGGCACTGGGCCAGGTGGTCGCGCCTTGCTGAGAGGAGCAGGGGGAAGGTGAGCTAGTGCAGCACAGAGCTGGCTCTCAGTAAAACCTGTTTGAATGCTGCCACTGTGGCGACTGGTGTTCTCTGGTCCCTACTGCCTCCCCACCCAGCAAGTTCCCATGGCCTTGGCTTTCTTAGGTTGGTGGCTGAGTGGGGAGAGCCACAGGCACAGGTGCTGGGTTCTGGAGTCTTGGGGCTAGAAACTGTTGCCTTGTGGCTTCCTCCCAGAACAGCAGGTGGGTCTGCCCTCTCTCTAGCTCCTACACCAGGCCCAGAGAACTCAGTCTCCTCAGCCTCTCCCTGGGGACCCCTGGCAAGGGCATTGGTGGCCAGGTGGCCCAAGGTCCCTCAGCCCCCTCCCAGGGCAGTTGTCCCGCAGAGTGACATGTGGCAGGTTAAACTGCAGGTGTCACTGTTAGCCCTGAAATGGGGGCTTGGTTGGGCCAGCCCCTGGGCAGCCGCAAAGGAATCTTCCTGGCTTAGCGGCTTGGCCGGCTGAGGGAGCCCCGGAGCGGGCGCAGCACTCCCTGCTCTTATGCTTTGCCTCCCTGGCTGTGTGGACATTGCCCACCCTTAGCTAAAGCAAAGACGATATGAACTGACCACAGCCTGGCCCCAAGAAAGCACCGTTTTCACAAGGCACGCAAATGGCTCTCTGAACACCTATAATTAGAAAGAATGCTCAAAACCCGGACATTTGTGGGATCAGCATTTAACCTCGGCCAACCCCTCAGGAAGGAGGGGCGCAGGGAGGCTGAGTGCAGCCACGTCCATGCAGTCAGTGTGGCCAGCCTGGGGGGCCTGTGAGGACTGAGGGAGGGTGGGGACCCCTGGGTAGAAGAGGCCAAGAGCTTTGTGCTCTATTGAGGAAGCTGCAGAGGAGGAGAGACCCAAATCAACATGGGGTGTTCATGCTCTGTTCCTTGTGCCTCGAGTGGTGGCACTCTTGCCCTCTAGACATTGCTAAGGACTTAGAGGTTCAGGAGTCACAGGCAAAAAAGGCCCCTTTTTAAAGTGTTTTTAAAAGTGACCGGTGGGGTGCTGTTTTTCCGGGAAATGTAACTGCATAAACCACAGCCGCTGACCGGGAAATGCCTGCCACCACCAAATTCCCCCAGGGAACTTGGGGCACAGTGTCCCAGCCCTGGGCCAGGCAGGTTCCTATAGCTGCCAAGTGGATTACACACCCTGGCTTCACTTCAGTGGGCTTGTTGACCCTCAACGTACTCTCCCCATGTTGTTTTACTTCCCTTTTTAAAAATTCTGCATTTCATTCTGGACCAAGAAAGCTCTTGGACTTGAGAGAAAACTAGTATCTGCTCGAAGCAGGTTTGGAGGGGTCTCCGTCTCTCTGGGAGCTGCAGTTCCCGCCCCAGGCCCAGCGGCTGCAGGAGAGGGGGCTGCTGGGCTTTCTGGGCTTCCGTATCTTAATTTCTGTTTAAAGAGAATGTAGAAAGAAGGGTGTGTGTATGTGTGTGTTGGTGGGGAGAGAGGGCATAGAATATTTTCAGGTCTTAAAAAGAAGAAGAAAAAAATAAATTTTTGAATAAGAATGGTCCATGTACTGTGACCGCAGGGCAAATGCAAATGTCTGTTTTCAAACACAGACTCGTGAATTCTTATTAGGAGTTCGTGACTGCGCCTCCAAGCAGGACATTACATATTCATCAGTGTGAGCAACCAGGCTGCCCACTTCAGGTGTGGCCTTCGCAATACCCGTGTCCCTTTAATCTTGGGGGAAGAAGGAGAAGGAGAAGAAAACCATGACCAGCCACATTTGGTCTGTTTTCTTCAGTTGCTAAAGTGTTAAGGGAATAGGAGATAAAAAGATGCATGCAGAAAAAGAAGCAGCCGCAGCGATACTCCACAAAGATCTTTTTAGTGTCAACTTAAATGTACACAAATAGCGGATGATGATCTCTTTTATTGGACTAACATTTATCCAGTAATATCCACACACTTTTAAAACCATTGAGGCCTCCTCTTCAGGTGTTCATTTGAATAGAAATAGCTGAATGAGTGTTTTTATAATTGATCCCCTGAGAACTGAATGTCTAGTGCTGCATAACCAACATTTTCCCATTGCTGGGTTTTTTTCCCCCAAATTGCCACTCTGCAAAATTAGGATTTTGTACAGTTTTGATAAGAGAATTAACCTCCCACGTGCCAAACTCCCTGAGTATGAGGGACTCCCAAGGAATCGGATTGTGCGAGGTCAGCTTTGACACCAGATATTTTACAGGGGCTTTGCTGCTGCTCGGTCTGAGACAGAGAACCGCAGAGATCTGGTGGGAGGTAGACTTGATGGAGGCAGAGGGAGAGGAGGAGGCTGTCACACACCCTGAAAGGTTCCTGGACCCCAGAATCTTGCGCTTCTGACTTTTCCTTCTGCACTTGCCAGAAACACCCGGACGCTCACTCTGGCTCAATGTGGCGTCTGTGGGTGCTTGGAGCCCTGGACCTTGATGGAAACGTGAAAGATTTTCCTTTCCTCTCCCTCGAAGTGTTTCCCCCAGGACTGCCAAGTGTGTCCTCAGAGTCTTCACTCTAGTTCTTAGGTTACAATCATAATATATGCTTATTGTAGAAAACTTGAAAAATGTGCAGAAGTATAAAGTCGACAATAAATATTACCCCAAATTCCACCACCCAAACACTGTGGTGTTTCCTTCCAGTCTTATTTTATGTGTGTGCATATTAAAAAAATATATATGTATATGATCATACTGCATACGTAGAGTTTTGTAACCTGTATTTTTTTTCTTTCATTTAATAGTAATATACAAAGCATCTCCCGTGTCTTTAAGCATCATCTGTCAGCATCAATTTAGCGGCTGTGCACACAGCTATCAAATGGCTGTAGCTGAATGAACTTAATTACCCTCTATTGATGGACAGTCGGGTGGGGAGCTTTCTTTTTTGACTGTGTAAAAAAAAAAACGTCAGTCTCTGGCCATTTTGTGGGAGACTTATTTAAACCAGGGTAAGAAAGTTATTTAGGAAACAGTTTTCCCTTCATGGCCTAGAAGTGAAGGAAAGAGCAGTTTTTTGCAGCAGAAACTGACCAACGAGTCTTCAGTAAGACAAGCCACAGGGCTCAGGGCCAGTGGGAAGCTGGAGCAGCCGGTGTGGCTCCCCTGTCACTCCTAGTTCACGCTGATCCCAGCTCTGAGTCCTGGTGTCAAGGAGGCTGCTTTCAGCTCCAGACAACAGAAACGCTGCTTAACCCGCTGCAAAAGCGAGTACGAGGACTGCATTACCTGATGGGCTTTCCTGAGGTGATGCCACCACCACGAGAGGCCCTGGCTCCTTGGCTCCCTGGCCACCTTCAGCTCCTCCGCATGGCTGCAGCCTGGCTGCCCGCCTCAGTCCCGCATGCCACCCAGACTCAAGGCAGTCCAAAGGTGGAAATTGGACTCTTTTTTCAAATGGGATTTTTTTTTAATTTTAATTTCTAATGAGCAAACAACATATTGTCCAGAAGCCCAGGCCTTTCCTTCCTCCAACTCCCCACCCCTGTCATGGGCTAGAATGGGGACACACGCCATGCCCACGCATAAGGCAGGCACTCCCTGGCAAGAAGAGTGAAATCCATGCCCTCCTGACACTACACTTCGGGTACCTGGGATGTGCCCTCCTGCCCTTCTGAGCTTGGAATCCGGAAGCCCCAGCATCCCGCCTTCTCTAGGCTCTTCTTGGCAGTGGGCATTGACCCCTCTAAGCTGCTGGCTCACCAGACACCGAGGCAGCCCACGTTAGGGACCAGAATGTTAATTGTCCCAGCCCTATCAGCTGGTGGGGGGACCTGGGGCTGTGATCCAGTGTGAGACTTGAGCCAGCCTCAGTGGTGGTCTTCCAGATCCCACTGAGTGTCCCCAGAGCTTTGGTGACAGCCCTGCTTGGCTGGGTCCTGATAGCAACCTCTGTCCTCTGCTCCCCTGCCATGTTGCCTGCCCTCTCAGTTCTACCCCTGCTACTTCTGAAAATGGCATGTTAATTTTCCCATGGAGAACCCCTCGTCTATAGGCAGCTCATTTGGATAGAGCCCCCACCTTGCCCCTAGTGCCATAGGTGGCCCAGAATGTTGCATGCCCAATCACAGTACCACACGCCTACACCAATCTGATTGGTTGCTGTGGGGTGGGCATGTGATCCAAAACTAGTCCAGTAAGAGTTGCCCTCAGGATGTCTCCTGGGATTCATGGGATCTTAATATGAGCTGGTGGGCGCCATCTTACCACCACAGGGAAGCGTCTGCCTGAGAACCAAGCCAACACAGAGGAAAGCAGAGTTAGAAGACAGAGAGCCCAGGTCCTGAGGATGTCAGCTGAACCACTGGATCCAGCCATGCCTGAAGCAATTTACCTCTGAAATGATCATTTATGGAAGCCAACAATTTTCCTTTGCACATGGACCAGTTTGAGTTGGGTTTTTGTTGCAACTCAAAAGAGACCTGACTGAAATACCTATTCAATAGGCTACTCTTCCAAAACCAGAATCCCTTTGTCATGCCTATAACCACCAACACTGTCCACATACTCCAGCCATTGTGCCCATTATGCCAGGTTGGATCCACCCCCCAGTGCTGTCCTTCTATTTCTGATGTCAAGGCAGGTCAGGCCCCAATGACCCTGACTTTGCCGCTTTCTTTGGGTGCCGAAGGCTGAACAGCTGGCCACTCCTCCTGGAGCCACTTCCTGCAGTCCACAGAGCTTCTGTGCAGAGCTGTTTCCTGAATGCCCAGTGAATGGATCTGGTGACCTCTTTTGAGAAGTCAGGCAGAAACAGGAACGGTATTTTCCCCTCCCTCTCTGCATCAACACCTCCATTTTGCCCAGGCGTTCACAATTCCAGGGGTAGTTTCCTGATAATTCAGCTGAAAATTTCCCCGGCTCAGTTCTGTTTCCCAGAGTTGCCCCCCTGGGCTTTTCTCTAACAACTCGGCTCCTTCCCGGGGCCGTGAATGGGGCGCATCTCTGCCCACGTCACTGTTCAGCCAAGGTCGGCACATTTCCTGTGTTCATTCTTCTTCATAAATCACATCTCCAGCCTGCTAATCGCTGTGGACGCATTTCGAGGGATGCTTTGCAATTTTCACTGGCTCTGGTGTTGAGAGGTCCCCTGGCTGCTTCTAGGCAAGCCAAGGGCTTTCCCTCTAAAAAGCCATGTGTCCCACATCCAAGTGCATACGCGGGTTGAGGGGGAAGGAAGTGGATGAAGCAGGCCTGGAGGAAGATGCTGAGGGCCCGGGACCTGCCCCAGGGAGGCAGCTACTTCTCAGGCCAGCCAGCTGTCTCCATGTGGGAACCAGGCCCAGCATTTGCAGAGGTTATAATTTCTCAAGGGAAGCTGCAAATCTGTGCTTTTATGTGTAATTTCCCACTTAACAAAAAATGCCAGCAACAAAATAAAAATTGAAACGCCGTGGAGACCAAAATGGTCTCTCACACTACCAGATTGTGACTTCTGTCCTGGTAGATTAATAAAGTGACAGGGTGTTAGGCCACTTAGAGCAGGGTGGCCTAATGAACAAACACAAGGCTGGGAACCAGAACCCATAGGCCTGGATCTGGTCCTAGCCTGGACACTGCGTGATCTTGGGCAAATAAAGAACTGAGTCTCTAAAAATTCCTGTTGTCCACAGTCATCTTCTTAACACTTACAAGAATCTTATAAGGTGGAGCTCATTATTCCTATGTTGCAGAAGTGAAAACCCAGCTCAGAAGGCAGCTGCAAGAGGGCTGTTGGGTCCCACAGGCCAGCTTGCAGCTCTGTTTCTGGGGTGTTGGGGAGACTACTGTCTGGGCGAGCAAGAGCTGGATCTGTCTTCAGCAGCTTGAGCCGGTTGCAGAGTCCAGCATTCTTCAGGGTCACAGGTGGCTTTTCCTCCTCTGGATCTGAGATTTTCTCTCTGCTTTCCCTGCCCTCCCCTCTCTATGCTCAGCATATTTTATTTCTGTAACTCCATATTCTTGCCATGTCGCTGGTTCTGGGTGATGTTTCAAACACTGTTGGCACTGGGTTAGAAATGTCATTATCTAACTCAGAAAAGCTCCAAGAGGAATGTTGTGTATATGCATCTTCTCCCCATGAGCTTGTCTCTGCCTTGTGATGAGAACTATGAGGGCATAGTCTTTGTTGCTTTGCAATCTTCGATGCTCTTTCCTTCACCTAAGACGCTGCTTTCTGAAAGAGAGAGATTCCAGAGCTCAGCCATTTAGATCCATGAGTTCTCGGCACCGGTTCTTCTTCCATTTTTGTTTTGATAATAGTGCTTAGTAGTGATAACAGTGATACACTGGAGTGGCCCCTTGCTTGTCCAAGGCCGCAGGCTCTGAGGAGATCGCCACAATTTGTAAGAAGCTTTGAGCTTTTATAATGTTGCATAAAACAGAAAAGGGCAAGCTGTTTGTATGCTCCCATTTTACAGATGGGAAAACAGAGGTCGTGCCTGGTTAAATAACTTGCTCAGTAAACCCACCTAGCCAAGTAATAAGTAAAACTCATTTGGCCCAAATGTTTGATCTTAAGGTCTACAGTAGTGGCCTCCCCCTCCCCCGCTTAACCTCGCCCCCACTTGCCTTCGTTGGGGCATATTCACTAATTTGGGTTCAGAAGCAGAACTGACATTCTCCTAGACATTGTCATCTGGTGCTTGCTCTTTGTTCTGTCTCTGCATGGTCTCTTCTTTGGGAGAGGTCCTCCAACTACTGAAATATGAAACCAGGAGTGGGCCAGGTGAGGGGAGACGCGTGTCTTGTGCTAGGGCTGGATCTGACTCGCTGTGAGACTTTGGGAGTTTTTCCTCCCTCTGGGCTCTGGTTCTTTCTTCTCCAAAGGGTGTGGGGGAAAGGAGAAGGGCTAGCCCAGGCTCCAGGAGGCAAATTGGTCACATATAGGCAATTGGTTCACAGTTACATTTGAATTGGTTGCCAAACTTTAGAAACCAGGAAATGCCAGGTCAAGAGCTAGCTCACCACCTTTCTTGAAGAAGAATATGTGGCCCCTTCACACCATTAGGCTGGAGGGAACATTTCCACTTGTCACCGTCCCTACCTGTCACTCCTCTCAGTGACACTGCCTCCCTGGCCCTGCAGGCCCTGGGTGTGGGACTCCTAGCTCAGTGGCTTTCAAGGACCCAGCATCCAGTCCCAGGGGTCTCATTCCCTCTGAGGTGGGCACCCCTATAATCCTCATTTTCAGATGAGGAAACAGAGTCAGTTGCAGTTTGAGTGACTTGCCGAAGGTCACACAGCTGGTCAGCAGCAGAGACAAGACTCCCCCTAGGCTTGTAGACTGTGGGGTCGGTTCTCAGTTGCTGGAAAACAGATCTTGGGATTGAGTTCTTCCAGCGACATGGGTGTGCTTCAGCTTAAGAAGTTTTGAGAAAACTTGATTTATTTTTATTGTTATTATGGAAACTTTAAACATGTGCTAAGAGTAGACAGACTCATGTGATGAACTCATGTGCTCATCACCCATTTCCAGCAATTTTTATGGCCAGTTTTGCTTAATCTGTGCACCCGCACCCCATTATTTAAAAACAAATGGGTACCAGACATCGTAGCCTTTCATTTGGGAAGACTGTAGTGTGTCTCTCTAAAGGGAGAGGGTTCTTTTTCAAAGTATAACTGTAATATTACTGTATTGTCACACTCTCCCCAATAATAGAAAATCCTTAATTATGCAGGGAAATTTCAGTGTGAACTTACACCACTGATATGGCTAGAAAGGATGGCCATCATGCTTGCTTTCAGAACGAGCCAGCAGCACCCCAGCTTTGGAATCTGAAGACTTGGGTTTCAGTCTTGGCTTCCTTATTTTATTTTTATTTTATTTTATTTTATTTATTTTATTTATTTTATTTTTTTGGAGACCGAGTCTCACTCTGTCTCTCAGGCTGGAGCGCAGTGGCGCGATCCCAGGTCACTGCAATCTCTGCTTCCCGGGTTCAAGCAATTCTTCTGCCTCAGCCTCCCGAGTAGCAGGGATTACAGGCGCCCGCTACCACACCCGCTAATTTCGTATATTTAGTAGAGACGGGGTTTCACCATGTTGGCCAGGCTGATCTCGAACTCCCTACCTCTTGTGATCCACCCGCCTTGGCCTCCCAAAGTGCTGGGATTACAGTCGTGAGCCACCGCGCCTGGCCAGCTTCCTTACTTTCTAGCTGTGGGACCTCAGGCTGGCCACTAGATCTCTGAGCCTCAGTTTCCTTATCTGGAAAATGGGAAGAATCCTAAAATTTATCTATCTCAAAAGGCTCTTGTGACAGTCAAGTGAGAAGGCGTACATGCAAGGTATCCTATCAAATTACACAAAGTCGTGATTTTAATGGAGGAAAGCAACATAAGTACCGGGTGGTGGAGAAATACTTTTGGGTCTCATCTTGCTGAGACTAGGTAGGAAGTAGAATAAGAATAGCCCTTCCTAGGCGCCCACCGGAATGCTCAGCGCTGCCGCACAGAGAGTCCGCATCCGTGCCTGCCACCGGCCTAAGTTATACCCGGAGCTACCACGACTTATCAGATGGGCGACTCTAGGATCCTCATTTTCCAGACGAGAAAACGGAGGCACCTGCAGGTTCAGTGACTTGCCCAAGGTCACGCACCTGGTCAGCGGCAGAGACAGGACTCACCCCGCCCGGGCCCGCGGATTGCCGGGTCGGTTCTCAGTCACCGCACAGGTGCCCTGGAGAGTGCGACCACCCCCTGCCCTCCGCCCCGCGCCGGCCCTCGGCTCAGTGCCCCGCCCCTCCTGGAGCACGGCCTGCGCATGCGCGCGCCCCAGGGCCCAGCCCTGTTCCTGCTCCGGCTCCTGCGGGGATGGATGCTTCACGCAGTAAGCGAGTAAGCGAGCCCTGGAGACCGGGGCCCTGGGTGTGCGGTCGGCTCAGTGCCACGCGGTGAGATAGGCATGGTTATCAACCCACGCCAAGGCGGCTGTGTACCTGGCAGAGAAAACACTGCTGTTGACTGTTGTTTCCATAGTCATTCGCCAGCGTCCACTGATGAGAGGTGCCACCACGGACACCCGGCCTTGCTCCGTCGAAGCTTTGGTCCATTAGGACCAAAGTCAGGCCCCAGCGGGCCTCCCTGCCATTCCTGGACGGCCTCGCGTCCTCCCAGAGCCTGACCTTCTCTTATCTCTGCAGCCTAAGTCGCGGAAGCGTAGACACCCGGCTTTTCCCGCGTGCTCTATCGGGCTCCCCTGGACACGGAGGGTGGAGCAGAAAGAGCAGAGGGGCCGGTGGGAGCCATGGGGAGTCCGCCTAGCTCCAGAGGTAAAGGCGAGAATGGCTTCATCATCCCCCTTCATCCTCCAGGCCAGCCTCGGACCCAGCAGCATCCTGCCCAGGGGGCACCCCCACCTCCCTGGATGCCAGCCAGAGCTGCAGAATATTCACGACCCAGAGGAGGGCCTGGACGCCAGAGAAGAGACCCCCTTTCATAGTGCGCTCTGTGTCTGTGTGGATCTGATTTCCGGTCTAGTGACCACTATTTTTATCCTCCCGATTCCTAGGACACCTTACCTGGATCCGCCTTTGTAGCCTCCTCCTGGCTCTGGGGGCTATCCTGTGGGGTCCGAGTAGCTGAAAGACAGCCCCTCCATGTGAGGAAGCCCCCAACTGGGGAAAACCCCCTCGTGGACTCATTCCTGTCCCTGCATGTGGCCTTCACCTGACTGTCTGCATTGAGGCGTCCTCTGCCAAGAGCAATTTCAAAGTGGCAGGTCTTGGGAGATGGGGTGCTGTATTTGGGAGTAGGGGCGGGGAAGGGTTGAGGTGCCCTGGGAAAACTGGAGGAAGACATTTTTAATGCTCTTATGAGGCTGGGAGCAGAGGCCAAGAGGGGCAGAGCAGAGCAGGGGTGAGGAGAATGAGGCACTGGCCTGGGCACAGAATTGAAGGGGCACCAAAAATCGCAATCATCAAGGGAAATCGTATTTTAATGCCATATTTTAAAACTCAAAATTAACAAAAGAAATCCATGATGAACAAACTATCAACATTTCAAGTAAAGACAGGATCTGTTTCATGGATATCTCCTTTTGCCTCAGGGTCCAATATGGAACGGCATAGTTGATTCTGTCTTTACTTAAAATTTTTGGCGGGGCGCGGTGGCTCCAGCCTGTAATCCCAGCACTTTGGGAGGTCGAGGCGGGTGGATCACGAGGTCAGGAGATCGAGACCATCCTGGCTAACACGGTGAAACGCCGTCTGTACTAAAAGTACAAAAAAATTAGCCGGACGTGGTGGCGGGAGCCTGTAGTCCTAGCTACTCGGGAGGCTGAGGCAGGAGAATGGCGTGAACCCGGGAGGCGGAGCTTGCAGTGAGCCGAGATGGCGCCACTGCACTCCAGCCTGGGTGACAGAGCGAGACTCCATCTCAAAAAAATAATAGTAATAAATAAAATAAAATTTTGATTTTTTGTTCATCGTGGATTTTTTTCCCCATTACTTTTTGCATTAACATTATTTATCTTGAATTCTGGCTGCTCTTAAATTCTGCACCCAAGGCAAGTGGGCTTCACTCTAGTCCCATTCCGGGAGGACGGTGGATTCGTGAGCATTCGGGAGACCACCACAGGACCCTTAAGCTGCTTCATTGCTGCAGTGGGATCCCCTGTAACCCCAGACTTCAGTAATAATCCCACACACAAAGGTCTTACGTGAGTGTTTTCTTGTGAAAATTAAAGGAAAGTGCTGCTTTCAACATCTGCCACATTTGCAAGAAGAGCAAAGGTGGCCCATTTGAGACCACCCTTGAACTAAACCATCCAGTGAGCCCGTGAGGTCGGGACAGAAGTGGCCATGACCTTCCTCAAGCAGGGACTGTGGTGGAGCCCACCTTATCCAGCACAAGGTGGCCTGCTGACTTCTGGTGACAGTGATGCCAACTTCCTGGCTGTCCAAGGTTCAAATCTTGGTCTTAATCCTCCCTGGCCTTCTCTCATCAATGGCCAGAGCCACCCTAGCTAACAAGGCGCCCAGGGACTCCGGGGTGGGAGAAGTCCAGCTTCTTCTTAGCTGAGGACATTTGAGTCTAGTCACAGCCCCCAAAAGAATACTCATTTTTGTAGCTGGAGGGCCTGGCCTCTGTCTATCTTTGCTTTTCCGGAAGCTGACAAGTACCTGCCGGAAAAACTGCCTCTTTTCCCTCCCGTGCTTGGAGCAGGCATTGCTGACAGATCACAGCTGCTGGGCCCAAAGGTCCCTTCGCACGCGGGACTTCAGGAAGTTGCTGCTGACCTATGGGAGTTGGTGCAGAAAGATGAAATTTGTTATCCTTGGCTGTATCAACTCTCTCTCCTCTCCTTGGTGGTGATAGTTTTGTTCTTAAAAGCCTCTTGTGAGAGAATTTGTGGATGAAGAACCTGTAAGATCACAAGTGAAACAATTTATTGATGTCAATAGATTTATACACGTTCATTAAGAATCAAAACTAAAACTAAAACATCAGTCTGACTAAAGAGACCACCACAGATATTTCATATGCTGTACATCAGTAACAAAGGGTACCAAATAGTTAATATCCATGTACTAGTCACATGAGAAATGTTTTAGGGTCATTGACCAGTGTAGTCAGTACAGTGGTCCCATGGTATTTGTGGGGGATTGGTTCCAGGAACCTCTTGGACACCAACTCCGTGGATGATCAGACAATATAAAATGTGGGTCAGGTGCGGTGGCTCATACCTGTAATCCCAGCATTTTGGGAGAATCACTTGAGGCCAGTTCAAGACCAGCCTGTGCAACATAGCAAGACTCCACCTCAAAAAAAAAAAAAAAAAAAAAAAAAAAAAAAAAATTAGCCCAGTGCAGCGGTGTGCACCTGTAGTCCCAGCTTCTCATGAGGTTGAGGTGAAAAGATCACTTGGGCCCAGGAGTTTGAGGCTGCAGCGAGCTGTGACTGCCACTGCACTCCAGCCTGAGTGACAAAGCAAGTCCCTGTCTCTTAAAAAATAAAATAAAATAATAGCATTTGAATGTAACCTACACACATCTCCCATATACTTTAAATCATCTGTAGATTGCTTATAATACCTAATACACTGTAAATGCTATGTAAATAGTTGTTATTCTGTGTAGTTTTTAAAAACGTGTATTTCTTGTTGTATTTTTTTGTTTGTTTTTTGTTGTTGTTTTTGGAGACAAGGAGACAAGGTCTCACTCTGTCACCCAGGCTGGAGTGCAGTGGCACCATCTCGGCTCACTGCAGCCTTGACATCCTGGGCCCAAGCGATCCTTCTACTTCAACCTCCCAAGTAGCTGGGAATACAGGCGCTTGTCATCATGCCTGATTAATTTTTGTATTTTTGTAGAGATAGGGTTTCACCATGTTGCCCAGGCTGGTCTTGAACTCCTGGGCTCAAGTAATCCTCCTGCCTCAGCCTCCCAAACTGCTGAAATTACAGATGTGAGCCACCACGCCCGGCCATTATTGTTGTATTTTTATTTTTTTTCAAACATTTTTGACTTGCGGTTGGCTGAATCTGTGAGTGTGGGAAGCATAGATACTGAGGACTGTAGTTTCACCAAAATGCTTCCAGTCACTGTGCCTTCCACCAGCTCCCGCACACATCTGGATGCATGACATGTCGTGGGAAGAGTGTGGCCTCCAGGGCCCACCAACCTAAGCTTCAATTCCAACTCCACTCCTGCGGACCAGTTACTTCCTTGAGGTCCATTCTTCTCATTTGCAAAATGGGAGAACAACTTTTCCTCAGGTTGCTGGGAAGATTAAACAAGATCATGATTCAGAATGCTTAGCATGTATGCTCATGACACACTTAAAGAATGCCGGCCACCCTTTCTGTTCCCCTTGCCACACTTACTCCCTCGCTACCTTCTCTGTGTGGGTCCTTCTTCTGAAAGTCAATGTATTTCTGATTTAAGACTTGGCCTCTCTGAGTCCCACCATGGTGACTCTTGATTTGAATGTAGATATCCCACATCTCAATGTAGATGAAAAGGTGGAGCTGAAAATTTATACCAGAGTCAGATCCAGGTTTTAGGGGTCCTGGAACCTATACAATTTGGGGCGCCTTCTTACAGAACTATAAATTCTAAATTCAGCTCAGGGTCTTGGAAGGTACCTGGGCAAGTGAGGGGGCCTGGAGCTTAAGTTTCACTCGCTTCTCGGCAAATCCCCTTTGATCCACCCACGTTAGAATTTCACATGCAGTAGGCCGGGCCCGGTGGCTCACACCTGTAATCCCAGCACTTTGGGAGGCTGAGGTGGGCAGCTCACTCGAGGTCAGGAGTTTGAGACCAACCTGGCCAATACAGTGAAACCCCGTCTCTACTAAATTACAAAAATTAGTCAGGCGTGGTGGTGGGTGCCTGTAATCCCAGCTACTTGGGAGCCTGAGGCAGGAGAATGGCTTGAACCTGGGAGGCAGAAGTAGCAGTAAGCCAAGATCATGCCACTGTACTCCAGCCTGGGTGACAGAGTGGGACCTTGTCTCCTTGTCTCCAAAAACAACAACAAACAAACAAAAAATACAACAATAAGAAATACACATTTTAAAAAACTATACAGAATAACAACTATTTACATATTTTAAGACTGTGTCTTAAAAAATTCCACACAAGTGAGCTGGGGCTTAGGGACCTTTCTGTTTGTGTGCCTCAGAGCCTAGACGCAATACTTTCCTCCACGAAGACCTCCTTGGGGGCTTTCTGGAAGTCCCAAGAGCAGAGCCTGGGGAAGGGAGACCCATAGGGAGGGCAATGCCCTGACCCCCTCACCCATGCCCAAGTGCGTCAGTTCAGGATGAGAGTGGGGAAAGCCCTGTACTTTGCCAAGGCCGCTCTTGAAACCCAGCCGACATCCCATCAGAAGGCTTCCTTACACGTCCTCTGCTGTGGGACTGAGATGGCACCCTGGCCCCTCCCCTGGAGCCAGAAGGCAATGGAGCAGGGGTCCATGGAGCCTGCCAGGCCCACCCGAGCATGTTCAGCTCAGAGATGCAGCTCCCAGCTCCAGGCCTGGGCCCCAACCCACCTCTGCCTCCTTCTCTTTCTGGTCCTCCTCACCTCTTCTCCTTCCTCCTCTCTTCCCCCTCCTCCATCTTCCCCCTTCTCCTCCCTCCTCTCCCTTTCTCCTGCCCCTCTAGGTTCCTTCCCCCTCCTCTTCCCCATTGTCCCTCTTCCTTCTCCTCTCCTCTTCCCCTTCCTCTCCTCTCCCCCCTCCTGTCCTCTCCCCTCCTCTCCTCTCCCCCTCCTCTCCTCTCCCCCTCCTCTCCTCTGCCCCTCCTCTCCTCTCCCCCTCCTCTCCCTTTCTCCTGCCCCTCTAGGTTCCTTCCCCCTCCTATTCCCCCTTCTCCCTCCTCCTCCTCCCTCCTCCTCCCTCCCTCTTCCTCCTCCTCCTCCCTTCCTCTTCCTCCTCCTCCTCCTCCTCCCTTCCTCCCCTCCTCTCCCCTTCTCCTGCCCCTCTAGGTTTCTTCCTCCTCCTCCCCCCCCTCCTTCTCTACCTCCTCCCCTTCCCTCTCTCCAGCCTCCCCGGGGTAGATGGGCTCTGGAGACCTCTTCTCTCTCTAGAGGTGTCTGCTAGAATCTACAGGACCTGCCACCCCCACCCCCTCATGCTAACACAGGCCCAGCTGAGGCATTCTGGTTATGACGGAGCTGTCCAGTTGCCTGGAAAGGGCTGACAGCAGACACAGCCCTGGTCGGGCAGAGCAAGTCCCCGGCCAGCTGGTGAGGGGATGGGCCCGAGCCAGGTAATTATTGCCTGGTGCAGAGGTCGAAAGCCGCAGAGCGGCTGATGTACTAATGAAACACAAATGGGACATCTGTGTTCAGGAGTTCAGCAAACCATGGGAAACCCAACTTTGCCAAGAGTTTATGTACTACTGAGATCAGGGACACTCCTGCAGCTAAGGGAGCAGTGCGCACACCAGAAGCCGTTTCCCCTGCTGCTCCACTTTCCCCTGCTGCTCCGCACATCCTTTATCTAGGGACATGGCAACTTTTTCTTCCCTGGGAAATTGTTGGAGCTGGAAGTGTGTTCACCTGTGGAGCGCCCTTTCCTGGTAGTTTGGAAAGCCCTGACGCCAGGCCTTTGGATGCGCTCCTGGGGAGGGATGGTGGTGAGGGTGGGTTTGCCTCCCCACAGGTCTGGGTCTGCTTGGTCCAAGCTTACCACTTGGTCTGAGCAGATTGGGGCCTTTGCCTTCCCCAGCAGCACCAACACGGGGCATGTGGACACCCCTGAAGGCAGAGCCAAGAGGGCCCCAGGAAGGGGCCGAGTCCACACATTTACCAAGCAGATTGTCAGAAAGAGGAGTGAGGGGGTGCCTAGAAACTGGGGTTCTCTCAGACCTGCATGCACGGCCAGCGCAACCTCTACAAGTCACATGCCTGCTGGGCCCCAGGTCACACCTGTAAAATGAGAGCGTGGCTGAGGGCCGTGTGTTCATTCGGACTCAAGCAACAGAAACCGACTCTGTCTTATCTGACAAAAACAAAAAAAGAGTCTCCTGGCGGGAAGTGAGGGTGTTTTGTGGACTAGAGGAGGCACTGGCCCAGGAAGAATAGGCAGCCGTGGGGACTGGGGCAGCAGGAGGCGGTGGCCGTCTTCTGGGGGCCCAGCCCTTACAGGACTCAACTTCAGTGCCCACTGCCCTGTGTCTTGGTACCACCAGGTGTCAATTCCCAAACTCTGGTGGGCAGACTCTTTGGCCCATCCACTTGGGTGTCTTTCCAGTGCATGGGTGGGGGATACTCAGGACCTGGACTGCACAGGGTGCTACTTCTGGAAGAGGGGGAAATTGCAGAGAGCCAGCCAGCCACGACATGAATACCGCAGCATCGTGACGTGCAGCTACAAATGGGTGTGCCTATCTCATTGGGGTCCAAAGCCAGGACAGCCAAGGCCCTAGCCTGGCTCTGCACTCCTGAATCTGTGCCTCACTCGCAGCTACCACTTACCCTGGGGCCATGCTTGAGCTGGGGACCAATGCTTTAGGAAGCACACTGCAACTGCAGTCCACATTTGCCCTCAGGAGGCTGCTGCTTCTGTAACCACGATGGCTAACGCATGCTGGGGGCCCAACCCTAGCACCTCCCAGATTGTTTGCTAGGTGCCAATTATGGGACTGGGGTCTTAGCTGACAGTTGCTGTGGCTCATGGCAGTGGCATCAGGACCCACCTACCCCTCCCCCCGCTCTGCCGGCTAATGGTGGCCAAGTAGGGATGGGGGTTGGCTTTCCTGAGGTTAAGGCTGAGGCTGAGTCTGGGCTGTGTGGCCCTCCCCAGGCAGCAGGGTGTGAGAGTCAAGCCATGCTGAAACTGCCCCATGAGCTGAGGCTGTACTTCCAGCAGGGCCTGTGCAAGTGCTGGTCTTAGAGGGGCCAGAGTGTGGTCCACAGTCAGGAACATGAGGCCAAGAGATGGATCTTGAGAGATCCAACTCTTTGTTGAGAGGTGGATCACAGCAGGAGATCAGGAGTGAGGGGGTGGGTTGGCAGGACAGCTGACTCACCCTCCTGGGGCCAGTGACCTCCCTCCTCCACTCCCTTCCCAGTTGGTTGTAATCCCTAGGCTGTGTAGGAGGCTTCATGCGATCATCTCAGGCATTTTCCAAGAAAGGAATTTTGCCAGGCCATGCGTTTGACTGGAGGCCTGGGGTCACGGGCAATGAGGCCACCAAAGTCTGCTTCTGCCTGAGGGGTTGGGAACCAGTGGCTCTTGGGTGTGAAGCACCAAGGACAAGACTGTTCATTTTTCCTGATCAAGCTTTTACCAATGGTATTCCTATTTTCTCAGCATCATTAGGAAATGCTAACAAGTAAGAACGCTTCGCAAGTAGATGAGAAAATTCACCTGCAAAGCTATTTCGTAAGCAGGTGTGGCAGACATTCTTGTTGCTCACTCCAAATTCACTCCCCCACTTCCCTGCTGGCAGAGTCTGATTTTCTCAGGCTCCACCCTCTTCCACCTGGCCGGGCTTCAGGTAAGTTGTGTTTGGTCTGTGGTTCCCATTCCCCTGACATTGAAGCTGGTCTGAGGTTGGCCACCTCAGGGTCTTTTGTGTGTGAGGTCATGAAAATCCTCAGTGCTTAAATCTCTCTTTTTTTTTTTTTCCATAGGTTATTGGGGTATAGGTGGTGTTTGGTTACATAAGTCAGTTCTTTAGTGGTGATTTGTGAGATTTTGGTGCACCCATCACCCAAGCAGTATACACTGCACCCTATTTGCAGTCTTTTGTCTCTTACCCCCTTCCATCCTTCCCCCCAAGTCCCCAAAGTCCATTGTATCATTCTTATGCCTTTGCATCCTTATAGCTTAGCTCCCACATATCAGTGAGAATATACAATGTTTGGTTTTCCATTCCTGAGTGACTTCACTTAGAAGAATAGTCTCCAATCTCACCCAGGTCACCGCGAATGCCGTTACTTCATTCCTTTTTATGGCTGAGTAGTATTCCATCATATATATCTATATCACAGTTTCTTTATCCACTCGTTGATTGATGAGCATTTGGGTTGGTTCCACGATTTTGCAATTGTGGATTGTGCTGCTATAAACATGCGTGTGCAAGTGTCTTTTTCACATAATGACTTCTTTTCCTCTGGGTAGATACCCAGTAGTGGGATTGCTGGATGAAATGGTAGTTCTACTTTTAGTTCTTTAAGGAATCTCAACACTGTTTACCGTGGTGGCTGTACTAGTTTACATTCTCACCAGCAGTGTAGAAGTGTTTCCTGCTCGCCGCATCCATGCCAACATCTACTGTTTTTTGGATTTTATGATTATGGCCATTCTTGCAGGAGTAAGGTGATATCATATTGTGGTTTTGATTTGCATTTCCCTGATCATTAGTGATGTTAAGCATTTTTTCATGTTTCTTGGCCATTTGTATATCTTCTTTTGAGAATTGTCTATTCATGTCCTTAGCCCACTTTTTGATGAGATGTTTAAACCTCTTTGAGTTGGTGTGTCTGTTACTTGCAGCCCAAAGCACTCCAGTTGACCCCATGTATGAAGGGTAACTTTCTGGTTTTGTGGGAGATTCATGCTGTCTGCATGGAATACTGCATGGGTTACAAACAGGTTCCATGGATGCTGTCACCTTTGATCCCATGGCAGCCCGTAAGGGAGGGAAGTGTGGCATTGGCTTCCTGTCTTAGATGATGGCAACTAAGGCTAAGGACAGAGAGCAACGTGGTGATAGGGCCAGAACTTCAACACAGGAGGGGGGATTGGAGGGCTGCAGGGGACAGCCCCAGGTTTTCCTGTTACCTGATAGCTGAGAGTAAAAGTGAAGACACCCGGAAGCTGGAGAAAAACACACCAGGCTTTGTGCAGCACCAGCGTGTGCAGCACGGCCCAGCACTGATGCAGGGAGGTAGAAATGACTCTCTTTCATAATAACAACCACAGCATTTATTAACTGTGTGCTCTGGGCCAAACCCTGTGCATGTTCTCACTTAATTCCTGCAGAGTTCTTAGAAGGCTGTCCTTATATAGTTCACATTCTTAGATGAGGAAACTGCGGTCGAGAAAAGTAAATGGAGGCTTCTGAGCTGGGACTCAGTTTTGTCAGATGTTGCATCATGGTGCTAAATGGAAACTATGGCCTCTCCATCCAGGAGGCAAATGCATAAAGCTCATGCATGGCGTGGAGCTCCTGCCCGGTCCTGGGTTGGAGCACAGCCAGTGCATTTGCAGTTAAGCAGGCACCTTCTTTAGGTGGCACCCTGGGCCCTGGGCAGTGAACAGCTCATGGGTGGGACCAGCACCCCAAGACCTGGCATAATGCCTGGGACTCAGGAGGTGCTCCCCTGGTATTTGTTGAATGAATGAACAAGTGTCTGTGTTTGTGGCTGAACTATCCAGAGCAGTTGTTTAGAAAGTGAACAGCCACCGTGGGCCAAACATCCACCATGGGCCCTTGGGTAGGGGACTTTCATATGGCAGATGTAGAAACAGCCCAGGGAAGGTCTAAGATCATGCTGTATGTTGGGGAAGTGTCAGGACTAGAGTTCGGGCCTCCTGACATGCAGTCCAGGCCAGGCCAGGGGACCTTCATGTTTTATTTGTAGGAAAGACCACATGGTCAGGAGCTACGTGGAGAGAGGAAGGAGGAGGTGGGTATGCGT
Organism: Gorilla gorilla gorilla; assembly: GCF_029281585.2. Lineage (NCBI taxonomy): Eukaryota > Metazoa > Chordata > Mammalia > Primates > Hominidae > Gorilla > Gorilla gorilla. The sequence goes on from NC_073239.2 coordinate 113,559,847, forward strand.
GTCTGGGGAGGGGAGAGGGAAAGGATGCAGAAGACTGAGTGAGGACTGCATCTGAGAGGGTCACCTCCAGGAGCTGCTGTCCCTCTCTGGGCAAGAGGTCCTTCGGCTACTGCACTCTGCCTTGCCACTTCTCTGGGCCAACTTGACAGAGAGGCCATGTTGGATGGGGAGTTGCTGTTGGCGTCTGGCCTCTCTGGCCGGTGTACTGAGTAGGTCAGGGAAGGGAACATTTTTTGGACTTCTAATCCCAGGCTGCTGAACCTTAGGAGTCCAGGGGTTGCATCTGGAGCAAAGAGATGTCCCAACAGCCTTGCCCTGAGGTTGAGAGAGGGTGGGCTGGGATAGGGGTCCATGGGGTTTCCCTGCCCCAGGAGTCCTCCTGGCACCCATTCGAGCAGGCAGGACCAATGTGAGAGGTTCTGTGGGGCTTGACTTTGTACTGCCGGCAATGAACTTTGCTCAAAAGTGCTCTGTAGGCAGAAAGAGGAGTAGCAAAAAGGCTTTCATGTGCTATTTCAGGATTGCTGGCCCTGAACATTTATCACTTACTGATGCATATAATTTGCCTGATGACTCAGTTTCATATATTTTAGTTTCCAAAGATAAACAGTTTTGCATATTTCCTGCAAATGGGGGTTATATTTAATAATCTCTGGGTAGGAGGGTTGCATGCTGGGGACAGGGAGTTAGAGGAAGGCAGAGGACTTGGGTCGGGGCAGCTTGGGCACAGCGATCTGGAGGCTTGGCCCATGCTTAGCATCTGGGCAGGAGGTGGCTTCAGTCTGCAAGACTTATGGGAAGAGGTGCAGAAGCCTGGAACAGAGATGAGGTTGTCTTTAGAGGGGGTTGAATTGAATGAATACAGGCTTTGGTGCCTGTTTTTGAGGTCCAACTAGACTGGGCATCAGGGTGGAGCATGGGGGTTTTCAGCCAAAGCCAGTCGGGCTCACCTTTGACCACACATTCCAGACCTGGCCCTGGGCGGCCTTCTTATCAGTCCTGCTCACAAATAGGTCAGCCTGAGAGCAGAGCTGTGTTGCGTCCATCCTTCCCCATGAAGACACTCGGAACCTTGCATAGCACACTAGGTGGTGGTGTGGAAGCCCTAGGGGATAATACTGTCTACATCACGACCAAGGTGGGCTCCAGTCCCAGTTCTGTTACTGATTCAGGTGCTACATTGGACAGAGAGTTTAATCTTTTTGAATCTTGACAGTAGCATTGACCTTACAGGGTTTCTTAAAGATTGGGATGATACAGTACATGGCAAAACACGCAGTACAATGCCGGGCTCATAGTAGATGCAAAATATGTGCTTCTCTTCCAAAATGTGTGTTAAGATACTCAGGGTCATTAAAAATTGGTGCTATAGGTTTCTATCCTGAAGGTGTGACTGTCTAGTTGAGAAGGCAGAACGCACCCTCAGGGAAGTCAGGCTGTGATAGCCAAAGAGTGGATCTGTTTCAATTGTGGTATTGAATCAGACTCTGAGTAGCAAGTGTCAGAAACCCAATGCAAATGGCTTGAGCAGATTCTTATAATCAAATAGGCCAGGGGTAGCTGGCTTCCACCACATCTGGCTGCAGGACCCCAAGTGACATTCTTGGGGTCTGGTCTTGTTCTTGCTGTCTCTGGGAGGGCTCTGTTGCCTGTGGTGCCAAGACCACTGCTTGAAGCTTCAGGCTCACAGCCACCTTCTCAGAAGCAACAACGGAAATGAATGCTTCTCTTTCCCTTCAGCCCAGATGAAAGGCTTAGCAATGAATCTCATTGACTCAATTGGCCTGGCTTGGGTCACATGCCCGTCCTTGAACCAATAACTACGGCAAAGGGGTCACCAGGTGAAGTGGGTGTAGATTGTATTCTTGCTGTCAACTCTTCAGTCTCCTTTTCTGTAAGAAGACCATACATCTCCTCCCATACCTCATGCCTTGCAGTGCCTCCTGTGGGAGGAGTCTACCTCCCCTCTCCACTAACCTTGAACGTGGGATGTGACTTGCTGTGGCTCACGGCGTGTGAGCAGATGTGATATGCACCATGTCTGAGCAGAAGCTTTAATATTACAGATTTCCACCAGCTCTCTTCCTCTTTTCCTTCTTCCTCTAGAAGGGGCTGTCCGAAATAGAGACTGCTCCTTCAGCCTGGACCCAACTGCGAAGAAGCCACATGGAACAGAGCTGCAGCTAACCTGAAGTCTGTGTGAACTGAGTGCAAGAGACAAATGTTTGCCACTGGAAATCACTGAGATCTGGGGATCATTTGTTACTGCAGCCTCTAGCAGAAGCTGACTGATACACAGAGGGAATTGGGTGCTGGGTGGGTGGAAACAATATATATGACCCAGAGAGGCCGACTCCAAAAGCTGTGTGAATTCAAAGAGAAACACCCCATGGCTTAAGGCTTGAAACAAGAGGCAGGAGGTTGGGGGATATTGGTTTTTGGTGAACTTACTGGGCTTGCGGAGGCAGAGCAACACCTGTTTCTCTGGGCCATTACTACAAAGGTCAGATTGCGAGTCTTGTCCTAGATTCAGCCTTCTTTGAGAGTTTTCCTTAAGACACAGTTTGAGCAGATTACTTTCTTGCTTAGAATCCCTCAGTAGGTCCCCACTGCCCCAGGATAAAGTCTAGACCCCCAAGCATGTCCCGCATGGCCTTGCTGACATGTCTGAGTCTGGGCATTGTACTGGTGAGCCACAAAGTGTGCAGGTCCTGGTGCCCACCCCATCTCCACTGCTGCCCGGGGCGCAAATCCCCATCACCCCTTAGCTGGACTAGGGCTAGTGCCTCCTAACTGGAAGGATTCCACTCAGCTCCCTTCTAATCCACCCTCCAGCCAGCCACTTCTCAAATGTAAACCCAGTCTTGTTGCCATCCTACTGTCACGTATACAGTAAAATCCAAACTCATTCTGGAGTGGATGGGGCAGCTTATATTTTCCAAAACTGACCACATTTGTATTCTCTTCTTACAATGTGATGCTGACACTCCTCCCATGGAGGGGGCTCTGTGTCCCCTCCCCTCATTGTGGGTGGGCTTGTGACTGTGGTGAAAAAGACACTCCTGAGGCGAGATCATGAGAGATGACATGACTTCCTCCTGGCTGTCTTGGGACATGCACTCCTGGAACCCAGCCCCCTGCCAGGAGAAATCTTGAGCAGGCTGTGTGGAAAGGAAGGCAGGTCTCTGACCACAGCCGAAGCCAGCATGAGAGTGCGCTGCCTGGGAAGTGACCTCTCCAGCCCCTGACCAGCCGCCCCAGCTGACTGCGTGGAGCTGTTGGTGAAGGAGACTCATAGATAAAGGTGCCTTCAGGAAGGAGAGAGAAGGGGAGGGAGAGGGCTGGGGGAGAGGAGCGCCATTTCCCATGCTCTTACTGTATGCATGGCCACCTGAACATAGGATGCCTTTCTTATGAGAGAAACTGAGGCTTCAAGAAGCCAGCTCTTTTATTTGTGGCCACCCTGATGGCAAGTTGACACCTATGGGTGAAGTCCAGCTCCTCTAGGAGGCCCACCCCCTCTTTCTGCCCATTTAGATCCTTCTCTTCCTCTGCAGGCCCTGGACCCCATGAACCTCTCAGCTGCCTTGTCAGTGAGGAAGTGTTTTGGCCAGCCCCTCTGCTCTGGTGACTTAGTAGACTCTTTCTTCTTGGGTGTTTATTCTAGAAGAATGGTGCCATGGGAGAGGGCACTGTGGTGGGCAGGGACGTGTGGGACTCCTAGTCAGGGTGGGGTCAGCCATCTCTCAACTCTGCCCTGCAATCAGATTCCCATGTGGATGTGGTCTCCTTGGGAATGCGTTCTGCTTCCCCAGGGTGGGGTCAGCCATCTCCCAACTCTACCCTGCAGTCAGATTCCCATGTGGATGCGGTCTCCTTGGGAATGCGTTCTGCTTCCCCAGCTGGAGCCAGTAGTGGAAGGTGGAGGAAGATCTTAAGGTCCAAGTGTTTCCATAGCGGTGATACCAATGAGGAGGACAGACAGCTCTGGGAATCCAGCAGGAAACAAGAACCGTCACTGCCTATGTGGAGCTGGTCTGGTCCAGGAGACACACAGACTCTATAGTGTGATTAGTGGATGCTCAGGGGCTGAGATCAGGGACCCCAACCCTCTTTGGGCATCCAGGAAGGCTTCTCAGAGGAGGAGGCAGCTGTGTGAATCAGACTCAATGGACTTGGGCATGGTAGTCAAGATTAGTCTACCTCTCTGAGCCTCAGCAACATCTGAACTGGTTTCAAAGTCTGGGTAGAAGGCAGCCACATCGAAGGAGGTGAGAAAGAGGTTCTGGGCAGAGAAACTGCAGGAGCAAAGTCTGGAGGTGAAAGAGTGCAGCTGCTTAGGGGGTATATGGGGGGTCAGGTCCCAAGGGTGTGTGGGCAGGAGATGGGGCTGGCACTGGATCTGGCCCACCCGGGTTTGGACAAGGTGTGAGCCTCATCCAGGGACTTGATGACTGCGTCACTTGTATACATCTGCATACCCGAAAGATGAGGCACAGTTGGTCTGCAGTGATTGTCTATTAATTGTGATGGGACCCACTGGTCACTCTCATTCCAGCCCATGTCAAAAAAGAATGGGGACCTGATACGGTTTGGCTGTGTCCTCACCCAAATCTCATTTTGAATTGTAGCTCCCATAATCCCCACATGTCATGGGAGGGACCTGGTGGGAGGTAATCAAATCATAGGGGCAGGGTTTTCCTGTGCTGTTCTCATAACAGTGAATGAGTCTCACGAAATCTGGTGGTTTTGTAAAGGGCAGTTCCCCTGCACACGCTCTTGTCTGCAGCCATGTAAGACATGCCTTCTCTCTTCTGTCGCTTTCCACCATGATTGTGACGCCTCCCCAGCCATGTGGAACTGTGAGTCCATTAAACCTCTTTTTCTTTATAAATTACCCAGTCTTGGGTATTTCTTCATAGCAGTATGAAAATGGACTAATACAGGACTTATCAAGGGCACATTTGGATTCTGCTAGAAAGATGTGCACTTGTCCCTGTGACTTCTTTTCCACCTGGCAGATTTCTCAAGGCAGGTGGAAAGTTTTACATTCCTTAGTGGGGCCTGGCAGAAATCGAGTCAATAGCCCCAAATCGGGGCAGTGCTGTCTCTTCAATTCTTGCTTTGGTTGTCCTGGAGATGCTGGGGACTGACGGGTGGGCTCCAGACTGACCTGCCAAGGCTGTGGTGCTCCGAGCCTGGGAATGGTGAGGTCTGGGTAGGACACTCGGCCACTGGGCAGTGGAGAGTTGGAATGAGCAGATGTGTGTTCCTAGACTGACCCTGTCTTAGTCTGCGTGGCTGCAATAACAGAACATCATAGACTGGGGAGCTTATAATAAACTCAGACATTTATTTATCATGGTTCTGGAGGCTGGGAGGCCCAAGATCAAGGAGTCAGCAAGTTCTGCTTTGGATGAGGGCCCACTTGCTGATTCGTAGAAGGCCACCTCCTGCTGTGTCCTCATATGGTGAAATGAGGGCTGGAGACCTTTCTGGAGCCTCTTTTATAAAGGCACTAATCCCATGGATAAGGGCCCCATCCTCATGACCTAATCACTCTCCAAAGGTGGGAGTCATACCATCGCCTTGGGGGTTAGGATTCAACACTGAATTTTGGTGGTGGATGGTGGGCATACACTTTCAGACCATTTCAGGCCTTTCCTGCCCCCCTGTGTCCATCGCCTCGTGGGTAAATCATCCTGTGCTCTAGCTCAGTGTGGCTGGGGGAAGCTTAGAGCCCAGAACGTGGAGTGGGGCTGGGCTGGGGCTGGAGCTGGGCTTTGCCACTCAGCAGCTTGGTCTCCTGGGGGAGACGCCTCTACTTCTGAGCCTCAGTGTCCTCACTGTGGCCACGGAGGTGGGCATGTGTGCCTTGTGGAGCTGCTGGGAGAGCTGAGGAGAGGATGACAGGCCTGCAGCGGTCTCAGCAAACATGAGGGCCTCTCCTCACCATTGTCATCTTCTTCCTCATGGACTTATCATGACCATAATCACCACAGTTCTCTGCCTTTGTTCTCTTTCGAAAATCTTTCTCACCTCAAGAGAGCTGTCAGAAGAGCTGGGCCTCTCCTCTCCCTTCCTGAGTCCCCCACCACCCCTGAGGTGTAGAGTTTGGGAGGCTTAGAGCAGGTCTGGCCCAGCCCTCTGCTTTGGGGCCTGGTGAGGCCTGATTCATTGCTGTACGTCCAGTGCTAGTGAGAGCCTGGCACAGAGAAGGCGTTTGCTTGAGCCTTGCTGGATGAAAGCCTGAACTGAAGTCTTCTTGAGAGGTGGGAGCTGTGATCACGCTCCTCAGCTGCATGAAAGACCCCCAGCAAGTCGTCCTGGTTGGCAGCTCCCAGTCATTCGTGTGGCACTCCTTCTGTTTGGTCTTCTGTGGACCTGGAGCAAAATGGCCCATCTCATCTAAATCCAGACTCTTCCTCACTTTTCAGCCCCTGCCTAACTGGCTGCCCCCATCTCCAGCCTCCCATAGGTTCAGTCCCCCTCAGGCCCTGAGCTTCTGAAAGTCTGTCCTGGGAGGACTCTGGAAACTCCCTCCCCCTGCCAAGTGAGTCCCCAAAGCCCCTGCTGCCCATGAATTTGCGTCCCCATGGGAAATGGGGGCCCTGCTGGCAGCCTCCCTCCCCCCAGCCCACCCCAGCCCTCACTCCCGAGCCCCCGGCATGCTGCCCATTGTGTGGTCATGGGCTTTTGACAATGACATCTTTATATACTTTTTTCTTCTGACTATAAAATTAATATGGGTCCATGGTGGAAAATTTGGAAAACACACAAAATGACAAAGACGAAAATTTTGTGGCTGAATTTTGGCAGCTGAATTTGTGCTGTGAATGTATCTCTTTGCCTTGCCTGGTTCTGTTTTTGGGATTTCCTCAACTTTGCCTTCTTAGCCATCTATTGAGTTTAAATTTTTTTAGTCATACTTTTAACTTGTTAGTCCCTTTCTTACTCTCTGGTTGTTCCTTATGTTGTTGTTTCACTAGCATCCATTTTTGTTTAACAAATGCAGTACCTTCTATTATTTCTGTTGCTCTTTTCTTCCATGTTTTTTTCTTCAGTCTTCTACTTTTCTGTGAAAGGCTTTTCTCCAATCTGGTGATCACATCTGGCGATCCTTGGCTGCCCTAAAGATATTTAAGAGTGAGGCACTAAAAAGCTGAGCAGAAACGCTGGGTCTGAAGGCTGGGCTTGTGGACTGATGTTTCTCATTATGGGATGGTTTGGTGGCAATCTGGTCATTCTCTTGTGGGAAGGGTCCCTCAATTATCCGTATCTGTAGATCTTTTCTCTTGGACTAGTTCCTCAAAGGACACTCTCCAAATCTGTAGAAGTGGGAGTGTGTGTAGGAGATTGTGAGATATAAACCTGGCTGCCAAGATTCTGAATCAAGTGAGGAAAGGGACCTGAGGCTTCCCCCATGTTCACACTTCCAGGTTTCTCTTAACACCTCTATTTTCAGCAGGGTCTTCACTGGGCCTGGGGTTGTTGAATATACAATCTAGTTCATTTTCATCACAAAATATGCTTTTTCTAGTTTTCTACTGGGGTGGAAGGGGCAATTTTGTAGGTGCCCCGGGTTGGGGTCAGGGAAGAAACCTGGTGGTAAGATTGTCAACTAATCTGGTTTGCCTGGGGCTGTCCTAGTTTTAGTACCCAAAGTCCTGTATCCTCTCAATCTCCCCAAATCCCAGGCAAACTCAGACAGTTGGTTGTGCTATTTGGTGATCCGGCTGCTTCTTTTGCCAACTTTCCACCAATCCTCCTGTCTTCAGCCCCACCCCACTCTCCAGCCTTCAGATGTCTTTGATTCTTCTAGCTCCTCAGCCTTTTTGGAGTGATATGGAGGGTGGGAGACAGGCTTGCTTCTTATTGCCCATCTTCCTACCCACCCCTTGAAATCAATTAAGTTTTAGCTCTCTGGTCTGCTGAGTCAATTACCACTGATCTATCAACTGTCCATCTTCCAGAATTTTGTCGACATCTCCCATCTCCTGGTTCATCTTTCCTGTGTTCTTTGTCCTTGTGGGTTGATAGCTCTTTCGTTCTGTTACCATCCCTTGGGTGGGCTTCCTAAACCCAGAGTGAAGGCATATGTCTCATCTGTCCAGCTTAACTGCAAGTCTTTCTGTGTTTCCATTTGTGCCGCTATCAGCCAGACTTGCTGCTCCTTCCTCCAAGCCCCACTTCCCAGTGCTGAGTATTGTATAACACTAAGACTCTTCTAAAACCATCATTCCATGGCTGTTGAATTTTAGCTCTATATTTAAATGGACCAAATCCCTGCCACCTGTGCTTTCACCATACTTCTTTCTTTCATGGGTCTTTATGGGAACTGGATGAATTTGATGAGAGTCATTTTTTCATGGGTGCTATATTCCCGGGGTTTTTCATGTTTGAGAACACCTCCCGTTACCATTATATTCCAATAGCATCTTTTTGGGTTATAATCTCCTGGTCACACCTTGTCACTCTAGAACCTTGCAGCTATTACTCTGGAGCTGCCTGGCATTGAATGTGGCTGCAGAGGTCTTTAGCCAGTTAGCTTTTTCTCTTTGTGATTGATTTGCTGTTTCTGTCTTGACCTCCAAAGAACTCATTTTTATCCTTGATGTCCTATAGTTTAACCAGGCAATGTTTCAGTGTTCATGGCTCTCCATTAAGATTTTCTGGAACACTGTATGTGTATATTTTTGATCTTTTGAAAAAGTTATACATTTAAGAGAAATAGTCTTGTATCATTTCTTTACATCTTCTGTTCAATTCGTTGGGTTCTTTACTTCAGGGACCCAAACTTCTTTTTTTCTTTCTTTTTTTTTTGAGATGGAGTCTCGCTCTGTCACCCAGGCTGGAGTGCAGTGGCACGATCTCGGCTCACTGCAAGCTCCGCCTCCTGGGTTCATGCCATTCTCCTGCCTCAGCCTCCCAAGTAGCTGGGACTATAGGTGCCCGCCACCACGCCTGGCTAATTTTTTTGTATTTTTAGTAGAGACGGGGTTTCACTGTGTTAGCCAGGATGGTCTCAATCTCCTGACCTTGTGATCTGCCCGCCTCAGCCTCCCAAAGTTTTGGGATTACAGGCATGAGCCACCGCGCCCGGCCCCCAAATTTCTTACATTGTATCATCCTTACCAGTTCTCTATTTTTTTTTTTTTTTGGGGGGGACGGGGTCTTACTCTGTTGCCCAGGCTGGAGTTCAGTGGCACGATCTCGGCTCACTGCAAACTCAACCTACCGGGTTCAAGCGATTCTCCTGCCTTAGCCTACCAAGTGGCTGGGACTGCAGTCATGCCACCACACCTGGTTAAGTTTTGCATTTTTAATAGAGATGGGATTTTGCCATGTTGGCCAGGCTCGAACCTCCTGACCTCAAGTGATCTGCCCACCTCAGCCTCCCAAAGTGCTGGGATTACAGGCGTGAGCCACTGCACCTAGCCTCTCTGTGTTATCTTATCTCTACTTACTTTAATTTCTTTATTTCATCTGCATTCACGTTTTCTCAAGCTTTTCCACTATGTCAATAACTTTACTTCTTTTTTTTTTTTTTTTGAGATGGAGTCTCGCTCTGTCGCCCAGGCTGGAGTGCAGTGGCGCGATCTCGGCTCACTGCAAGCTCCGCCTCCCGGGTTCACGCCATTCTCCTGCCTCAGCCTCCCGCGTAGCTGGGAATACAGGCGCCCGCCACCACGCCCGGCTAATTTTTTGTATTTTTTAGTAGAGACGGGGTTTCACTGTGTTAGCCAGGATGGTCTCGATCTCCTGACCTCGTGATCCGCCCGCCTCGGCCTCCCAAAGTGCTGGGATTACAGGCGTGAGCCACCGCGCCCGGCCAACTTTACTTCTAAGAATGTCTCCTGTTTCTGGTTCAGAAGGTTGTTGTTGCTCTCGTAGCACGTTTTGGCTTCCATCTGCACCCTTAGGTCTGAGCAATGTCCTTTTCCATCTTTTCCTGTAGTTTTAGTAACTTGTCTTTATGCATCTGTTTTGTTGAATTACCATTCTCATTCGTTGTTCAATAAAGAGGAATTCTCTCTCTTCCTTGAGCTTTCTGTTAGATCAGGATTATTTCTCCGTGTCTCCCTCCCTCTCTCCCCTTTCATTCCTGAGGACTGCCTGCATTCGTGGTTATTTTCAAGTTGCCCCATTGGAATGGACTTGGGTACAGGCCTGTGGGCATGTGGGTGGCCATGGCTCAGGGGAGACGGTTCAGCAAGGGAGCAAGGGGTCTTCGTCAGGCTCAGGGGCTCCTCTGCTTTGTCTGAGAGAATGTTAAATGCCTTCTACCAGAGTTTGTGTCCTTGGTTCACGGTGGGCTTCAGATGGCTCCCCAGTCTGGTGTAGCCCTGAGATCTCCCTTCTGCCAGTATGTGGGCCTGCTGAGTTTCAGGTGGGCTCGGGGATCCGGGCAGGAGAGAGTGATATGTGGTCTTGGCGGATGAGGGTCTAAAGAGAGACTTGGCAGGGATGGGAAGAGGGGGCCCCAGGAGCAGGCAGTTGGATGCTGGGGCCCCAGGGTGATGTGCAGCTGATAAGAAGCAGTGACCATCATCCGATCTGATGTTAAATATTTTTAATATACGCCAGGCACAGTGGCTTATGCCTGTAATCCTAGCACTTTGGGAGGCCGAGTTGGGTGGATCACCTGAGGTCAGGAGTTCGAGAGCAGCCTGGCCAATATGGTGAAACCTCATCCCTACTAAAAATACAAAAATAAGCCAAGTGTGGTGGCGGGTGCCTGTAATCCCAGCTACTTGGGAGGCTGAGGCAGGAGAATTGCTTGAACCCAGGAGGTGGAGGTTGTAGTGAGCCGAGATGGCACCATTGCACTCCAGCATGGGCAACAGAGCAAAAACTTCATCATATATATATATAAATTTTTTAAAAATATACTCTTGCTTGGGCCCTATCACTGAGAAGTCAAGGTGGCCATGGGTGGCCAGCAGCCTGGCATGTGCAGGATCTGAGAGGAGAGTTCTCACAGAGGTCCAGGAGCTGTGGGGAAGCAGAGGACAGAGCACAGCCCATGGGCCCCTGATGTGCTGGACAGGCAGGCTGAGTTCCAAGACCAGCCCCCTGCAGGGTGCTTGGCTCCATCCCCTCCTGGTGCTCTTGGACCTCAGGCACCACCATCCACCCTATGAGGACACTTCAGGCCTCTGCAAACCTAGGGAGGACCACAGGGTCGTTAGTGGGTTGGTGGCAAAGGACCAGTCTAGGGACAGAGGGGATGGTCACCCCAGGGATCCCCCTGCTACAGATACCAGCTGCTCAGATTGAAGGGGCTTGGGGCAGACCTTGGGCTTAGATGCTTTTCTCACTGGGAACCGATTCCAGACACTCAAAGAGAATGGGATGCCTCCCGTCAATGCTCCCCATAGTCCCATTTTTATCTTGTAGCACTATTGCCTTGGGCTGGAACTGCCTCATCCATGAGCTTCCTGAATGCAGGTGCCAAACCTCATTCACCCAGTGCCTGGCACACAGTAGATGCTCATTAAATGACTTCATTGACAGTAGGCAGGTCTTCTCATCTTCACTGGCACCTCTCCACATCCCCCACACACCGAAGCCCGTTTACACAGGGGCACACCTTTAGCGAGTGAGCAATTTTAAGGCTAATGGGATTCATTCATAATTGCATAGTTAAGGAAAATTTATGTCTGGTGGAATTAGCTGGGCTCCCTGAGGGCAGCATACACCAGAGAGAGACTCTCTGTTTCAAAGTCCCGTCTCCCTGTTTAAAATAGTTCGGCATTCTTTTGTGGCAATGGTTAAGAGCTCCTAGAGGCACGCGGATGCTTATTTACTGATCCACAGATGACGGATGGTATATCCCTGCTTTGTTTGGAAGGGAAAACTTGAACAGCTTGTCTGCACCTCTCCACTCGGACATTAAATCAACATGGCTCTATTAGTGGCCTTGGGATGCCAGCTGAGCTGTCTCTGAGCCTGTCACCGTGATGTCTTCATCTGTAACCAGAGCAGACGTGAGCTCCTGGCAGCTTCAGGAGCTGACAACAAATCCAATTAGCTCCTCTCCACGGCGCCGCAGTGCCACTGCGAAACGGCCTGATGGGGAGGGTGGCTGCAGAGCCCTGCACAGTGGGACACTCGCAGGAAGCAGAGAGAGAGAGGGAGGAAGGGGAGGAGAGACAAAAGGACCAAGCTTAATTGTTGGAGCGACTTTCAGCGCGATTGGAGAGATACTCGTGCCAGACCGGCCTGAAATGGGCCAGACCCTTGGGCTCTCGGATGGCTGGCGAGGCCGCCAGGAGCCCAGCTGATAGTCTGTCCCTACCTTGAAACCTTGCTTGACTTTGATGGTGACTCTCTTGAGGAGGCAGTTAAATATCATTTTCCCTTCCTCCTTTGCGACCTTCCAGCCTCTTTCCCTGTTTCTGAGCTTTGTGCACAGTCCAGAAACAAACTGGAACTCTGGGTGCTGGTGGGAGGGGAACGTTTGGTATTCCTCTTGGTCAAGGGCGGCGCCCAAAGACCAGAGCAGACGTGAGCAGACGGACTTTGGCATGCGAGCTAAGAGTGTCTTAGAAGTGAGGTGGGGTGAGGGTGGGAGTGTGGTGACAGCGGCGGGGTGGGTGGCATGGAGGGCGCAGAAGGGCAGCAGACTAAAAGCTCAGGGCTTCCAGCATCCAGTGGGAGTGGAGGAGGAGGAAGCCGCCCGGATGCTGTGTGGCTGTTTGCTCTGTGTTTAGATCCTGGGGATGTTGGCAGAGAAAGAGAACAGCTTCTGAAGAAAGCCCAAACTCAAACCAGCTCGAAGAGTCTGAGAGTTCACTGAACTTTCCAAGTTCCCGAGAGGAACACAGTATTAACGGTTTCTTGGGTCATTTATTTCCTAAGAACGACTCCCCTGCCAGCCACGGGGCATTTCTAGCCATCCGCCAGCCCTGGATACCCTTCTGGAGTCAGGCGTTCTCTGTGCTCCAAGAATAGCCAAGGAATGGATGAGAAGAGGGAAGTGAGAACCGGGACAGTCCCCTTGAGCTCTCTGGGATGAGGATGTGAGGGTTTGGAGGAGAGGGGCAAGAAAAGGCGGAAGGAGAGGAAGAAGTAACTGAGCCTCTAAATGCGGTCTCTGAATGCCACCTCCGAATGCTGACATCTGGCCTGCAGGCTTCTACTCTACTGCGCCCTTGGGGAAGGGCTGGAGCGATGGGGGCGGTGCTCTGGAAAGAGGGGGTGCGAGTCAGGAGGCTTTGACCCTGATCGTTGACTAGTGGGGGGCCATACTCATCCTCTCTGAGCCTCCAGTTCGCTCATTTTTAGAACAGAAAGAGGCGCAATCCTTGCAAGGCTTCTGGGAGGGTGACGCAGTGACAGCACTTGGCAGGTCCTCACATCCATTCCTTCCCTCCCTCTTTCCCTCCAAGGGTTTTCTGGACACATTTTTGCCTTGCATCTTCCTGGTTCTCTGGGGAGCATTAAGGTGGGGAAACAGCTCCCTGCCTGCAGAGGCCAGGCCTTGCCTCAAGAATGCCTCTGTAGTTTCACCACATGAAACGGGCCAATGTCACATTCCAGGGAAGGGCTCAGTGCACGGACTTCTCCCGGAGAGCAGGAATTTGCAAGCGTTGCCTGCTGGAGCCAGCAGGACTGTAGTCAATGGCTAATGGCTGGCAGTGCAGGGGTCTCTGCTGCCAGCTCGCCGGTGGGGCTGTCGCTTTCTGCCACAATCTGGTGCTGTCTACCTGTAGGGGCTGGCAGCAGCAGGGCCCTTGGGGTGAGCCACAGAGCGGGGAGAGGCAAGGAGGAGGGGAAGGAACCAGGAAGTAGCTTTGTGATCCTTCTTTCAGTAGCAGGTTGTTGCAAAATGTACATTATCATAATCCAACTCATTCCAGATTAATTGGGCAGGATATAGAGGCATCTGGCTGCTGCATAGAGCAAGCAAAGATTCGGCGTGCGCTGGATCACTGGACGGCTTTTGGAATCAGCCCCAGCGCTGCCAGGCACAATTATTTTCAGCAATGTCTTTCTGCCATTGAAACTTAGGACTGTGGACTTTGGCATGCGAGCTAAGTGCCGATTTGCAAGCTCACAAATTGACACAATTCTTGATGCAAGATGTTGTACCAGGGCTGGAATGGCAGCGAGACGGACCCCCGCCCCAGGCCATGTGGTAGTGGGGCATGCTGGGGGAGTGCTGTGTGTGAGTGTGTGTAAGGGGGTGGGGGGCGCGAGCAGAAAGAGGATGGGGTAGCCTGGGACCAGCTCACAAAGGGTCTTTCAGGCCAACTGGAGGTTTTGTTTGGACTTTAGCCTGTGACAATGAGGGGGACTTCACTCATCTCTGCCATTGGTCCCTCCAAAAAGCCTTTCATGGCCCCCTAAGACTGCCAAATGGCCCCACGGGCTTCCTGTATGCCACTTGATGTCTACTGTGATTTGTAATCTGCATGGCAACTCATTCCTTATTTGCCATTACTGTGTGACTTGGAGTTACTTGAGAGAAGAACCATGTTTTGTCATCAGTTCCCTCATACCCAGAACTGTGAAGGCATGTTAGACACTCAGCCATGTTCATGGAATTGGCCACCATCAATGGGAGAAATATGACCAGGGTGGGGAGGGGCTGAGGACGGGGAACCTGGATCAGCAAAACCTCCTGGGATAAAATGTCCATGGTCCAGGTAAGAGATGAGAAGGCTTGAGTTTTGAGTAGAAGATGTGGAAACGAGGTGACAAAAGAAAAAGATATTAAGGAAGTTGAATTCGTAGGATTTGGTCACTCTTTCAATGTGAGGCAAAAGAAGGAAGGTGTCCAGGAAGATTCTGGATTTCCATTTTGGGTGGTAGATGGTGGGAATACAGCCAGGGGAGGAGTGAGCATCCGGGAGTGAGGAGTTCAGGTCTGGGTGGACTGAGACCGCTGGGGTGACTGTGGGACATCCCGGTGGAGAATTTCCACTGGATCTAGGGGTCAGGACCCCCAAAGAGGAGGGTGGGTTGAAGTCCTGTGGGTCATCAGCTATGGATGAGCCCTGGATGAGCCCAGGGAGAGGCTGAGAGTTGAGAACAGATGAGGGTGGAGGATGGAAGGCAGCATTTCAGGCTTGGGAGGAGGAGCCTGCAGGGAACCCCGGAAGTGAAACTGGAGAGCTGTGGGAAGGGCAGGTGCGTGCAGTAGAGGATCAGGGAGCAGGGGATGCAGTGACTGAAGAGCAGCCTTTGGGTGTGACCACAAGGGGGTCCCTGGTGGCCTGGGCGTGAGCCTGTGGGTGGAGTCAGGGTGTGGTGCAGCCAGATGACAGTGGGCTGGAGACCATAGGGGACCTCTTGGTTACCAACATGCTGCCACTTAGAACCACTGATCCGAATCATGTCTGGAGGTGTGACTGCAGCAGGAGGGCTCCAGGACCTACCTGGGAAGAGGAGAGCAGGGCTGGGAGTAGCTTTTCCTGGGACCCCTGCTTCCCTCAGGGCTGGACAGAAGAGCTGGGACCCAATTCTGGCTCTTTTACCTGCTTCTTGGAGTCCTTTGTGGTGCCATGTAAGCTTTCTGAGCCTCAATTTCCTTCAAGCTGGGAATTCAACAGCGATCAGTGAGATAATGTACACAAAGCGACAGTCAGCGCTCCATGGACGGGGTCTCTTACTGATCCTCAGAACAGCCAGTGGGGTGGGTGCTAGCATTCCTTCTACTTTCCAGATGGGAAACCTGAGGCTCAGAGAGGTTAAGTAACTGGTCCACAGTTGCACAGCCAGGAAGAAGCTGGATTTGATTCTAGGTAGCCTGACTCCGGAGCTCAGCACTGAACTGTGTGAAAGAACCCATACAGGGTCTTGGCCCTGCAGCTGTTAATAGATGAATATTAAATCAGCAAATGTGCAAGAAGGAAGTTAATCAGATAATGTCACTCTAGGGAAAACTGGAGTGTTGCATGAACCACAGAGTTTAAACAGAAACCCTTGTCCCCCTGGGCTTTGGCAGGACCCTTTGGTCCTGCAATAGAATCACACGGTGTGCTGTGTTCTGTGGGTACCTTCTGAGTGTGACCATAGCTTCGGGGCTCCTACCCATTTTCTGAGACATATGAGGGCCCAGCTAAAGCCACTGGGCATTTTGCAGGGAGTGGACAGTGTTCCCTCACCTTTCTGTCTCCCTTCAGTTCCCTTTCCCTTCTTCCAGCGCTTAAGTACTGCCCTCCTCCTTCCTCCTGTCTATACGGTGGCACTGGGGGACAACCCTAGAAGAGTGGCCTGGAGGGAGGGAGGGACCCACAGGCCCATCTGCCATCACGTGGTCATGTGCTGAGGGCCACAGGAGGTGGGTGTATGTGCCAGCTGCTGGGGGCACAGAAGAGGGTCTCAGCTCAGCCTGGGAAAGCTCATAGGTCATGGGAGGCTTTTCAGAGGAGGTGACACTTGGACTCAGTCTCATATGCCCAAGGTGGGGGCACATCCCCCAATTTGCTCAAGGTGAGTGAGAACACGGAGGGGCAGGTGAGTGGGGTGTGTTTACAGTGGGGAGAGCAGTTAGAGCAGGAGGGGTCGACCCTAGGCCTCGCCTCTTTAGACCTCTATCCTGTTTGTCCAATCAAACCCCAACCTCTGCAGCCCAGAGCAAGGGTCACATTCATGACCCCTGGAAAGCCCTCTATGGACTGCTGTCTGTTCAGAGATTGCTGACAACCTCTTCCCACTCCCCTTTCCGTCTGGTCCAATGGAGATGCAGAAAGACAGTGGGGAAAGGAGGATCCAGAACCCCAGGCTTCCAGGCTGGGTGCGGGGGCTCATGCTTGTAATCCCAGCACTTTGGGAGGCAGAGGCGGTGGACCACTTGAGCTCAGGAGTTCCAGACCAGCCTGAGCAACATGGTGAAACCCCATCTCTACTAAAAATACAAGAAATTCAGCCAGGTGTGGTGGCGCGCACCTGTGGGCCCAGCTACTTGGAGGGCTGAGGTGGGAGAATCACTTGAGCCTGGGAGGCGGGGGTGGAGGCGGCAGTGAGCTGAGATTGTGCCATTGCACTCCAGCCTGGGTGACCGAGGGAGCCCCGTCTCATAAAACAAAAAACAAAACAAAACAAAGACAACAACAACAACAACAAAAAATAGAAGAACTCTGGGCTTCAGATTAGGAGGCAGAGCCTGATCATTGTGGTGGCTCCTGGCAAGTAAGGCTCAGAGTCAAGAACCCAGAGAGGGTCAGCAGGAGACCACAAAGGAGGGGCCGATGCAGGGCAGCGGCGGTTTGCTCTCTCCACACTTCTTTCAATCTGCTATGAGTGGGGACCCTAAGGCCTGTGGGTATGAACTCTGCCCAGGAAGGAAAGATAGAGGAAGCCATAAAACCTTAGCAGATCGGATCATTCAACAGGGAGTGGAAACTTCAAGACGAACATCTTGCTGGATGGGAGCGCTCCATATGTAAGCTCCATGTTGGGGTCACTGGTGTATCCCCAAAACTAAGGCACCAGACACATGAAAGTTACTCCATAAATATTCTTTGAAGGAGTAAATGAATGAATTTAGCCATAGCCACCTCTATAGGTAAAAGCAGCAGCTGCTTTGCCCACAAAGTCAAAACCATGGCCAATACCAACTTTATCCAGATAATGAATTGGCAACTTCATGACCTTCTGACAAAGGGAATACATTGAAAGAATAAACAGAAATAACCAACAATTTTTTTTTTGAGACAGTCTCACTCTATTGCCCAGTCTGGAGGGCAGTGGCATGATTTCAGGTCACTGCAATCTCCATCTCCCCAGTTCAAGTGATCTTCCTGCCTCAGCCTCCCAAGTAGCTGGGATTGCAGGCATGTACCACCATGTCTGGCTAATTTTTATTTTTATTTTTGTATTTTTAGTAGAGACAGGGTTTCACCATGTTGGCCAGGCTGATCCTGACTCCTGGCCTCAAGTGATCCACCCTACCTTAGTCTCCCAAAGTGCTGGGATTACAGGTATGAGCCACTGTGTCCAGCCATAAACAACACTTTTTTAAAAGCAAAGCACTGAGTATGAATTGTCTGTATGTGTTGGCTCTCCCACAGGAACGTGGCTCCTACCGCAACATGTGTTGCTAACCCTCTTTCAACCTTCTACAAATCTCCCTCGGCCAGTTATCCCTCTTTGTCTTCTTCCTTCGTGGCTCCCTCTCAAGTTTGTCTTCTTATTTTGAAATTGTTCTGTATGTGCGGATCTCAAGAGCACAAACTGGACGAATCTATTTACTCACCTTTCTCCTCTGTTAGAGATGACATGCCCTCATTAGTCCAGTCCGGCTTCACTCCATGCCCATTCCACTTCTCCCCATTGTACCGAATCTCATCTCATTAATGCTGAACACTTCAATTACCTCCTAGCCTTTTACATGCATATGTATATGAAAATAATATACAGTATTGTCTTTGTATTTGAAATTTTTTCCTTAAAATTATATCATACTATACATTTAATTCTTCTTCTTTTTTTTTTTTTTTTGAGACAGAGTCTTCCTCTGTCACCCAGGCTGCAGTGCAGTGGCGCAATCTTGGCTCACTGCAACCTCTACCTGCTGGGTTCAAGCGATTCTCCAGTCTCAACCTCCCAAGTAGCTGGGATTACAGGAGTGCACCACCATGCCTGGCTAATTTTTCATACATTTCATTCTACAGCTTGTTTTTCCCAATCAGCATAATCTTTGATTCATCCGAGTTGCAAATAGAGATCTAGTTCCTTTATCAATTGCTGTATAGTTTTCCAGTGCATGAACATGCCATTTTTCATCTATATATTCTCCCAGTGGTGGGCATTTTTGTTTTCGATTTTGCCGTAACACAGGATGCTGTAATGAACATTCTTGTTCCTGTCAGTTTGTATAAGAGTCTCTCTGGGTCTAGGCTACACATTTAGAAACAGAATTGCTGAATTGTGGATTGTGTGTGTGGTAGACGGTAAAACATGGCCACAATATTTTCAGCTTCTCTCGTTAAGAGGTGGCATCTGTTTCCTCACCTTTTGCATCTCAGCCGGCTTTGTGACTTGCTTTGACCGACAGAATGTGGCAGACGTGATGCTCTGCAACTTCGGGGCCTAGGTGTCAAGAGACCTTGCAGCTTCCATCTTTGTCCTTTTGGAAATTGACTCCACCTACAGATAAGAGGAGCCTCATCAACTAGCGCGACCTTAGGCAAGCCACCAGCTTGGCTCACCCCAAGCCACCAGCAACTTGATTCCTCCCCTCTTGGCTCTCACCCAGGCTCTCTTTGGGACCAGAGTTTCCTTCCAGAAAGAGCAGCTGTCAGCCCCGACAGCATCTTCCTGGACTAACCATCCAGCAGAGAGAAAGGTAGAAAGAGGACAAAAGAGGGGAGCACAGTTTCTACAACCTGTGATTGTTTCCCACCTGCCCACCTCCTTGGGATGTTCTGGGTAAGGAAAGGTCTCCTGGGAGAGGAGAGGAGAGGGGAGGGGAGGGGAGGGCAGGGGAGGAGAAGGGAGGGGAGGGGAGAGGAGAAGAGGTCTTAGGAAGAAGAAATGGGGCTCTGTTCTACCTATTTCTAGGTCTTTCTACTCTGGGGGGTTCTTTAGCCCTCTCTGCAAAGGAGTCCTTGATGCCTGAGGGTGCTCCCTGGGAAGGCTGGGGAGAGGATGAAACCAACTTCCCATGGGTGCTGCGCCTCCAGGCCTGGGGTCAGCTAGGCATGTGGCTATGTACCTCCTGGGGAAGAGATTAGGGCATCTTAGAGATGATGAACTTTGGAAATTCAATTTCTAACCTTTCTACAGCTCCTGGAAACTGTCTTAGGTCCAGGATGATGTGAAATTCAGCCCCTCTGGGCCATGAGCATCTAGTCTGTGCTGCCCCAGAAGCCCCTGAAATACGCCAAGTTGTGTCTACCACGCATTTATCCAAGTCTCCTGGAGATGAGGCTCAGGACCCCACCTCAGCCCCCTAATCTGCCAAGGTTGTCAGGGGTGTTCCCCAGAACAACCCATCAGCCTTAGTCACATCATCTGCAGCAGGTGATTCTGTCTTCACTGTGCCAACAAGATGGTCCAAGCACATTATCCATGGCCGGAAGCACCGAAGTATCAGACCAACTTGCAAATATGGCACTTAGCACTCTCTCCTGTTGAAAAGTTAGACATGGCTATCAGTCTCTTGCTTCTTGAGGTTGATTTGGAGAAATTAAATGATAACACGTGGATAGAGTCTTTCGCCTGTCTACGCTGTCTTCATCTTCTACCCAGTTCTAGCTGAAATGCACTCATCTGGGCCTCTGCCCAAATCTAGGTCTTTCAGTTTCTATCTGAAATGGTGAACCTGCAGTCTCCCTGAGGGTCAGTTGAGGTATGAACCTGCTTCCTCTCAACCTGGCTTTCTCCAACTGCAAGTCCAATTGGAAGGGCGATGCCATGCCCCCGCTATCATCCCTGTGTTCCACCTCAGCACTGTTTCTGGGTCTTTGGGCCTCTTTGCAGCACCGTGCCAGCCTCACACTGACTGACGCCCAGATCCTACATCCAAGAGAGCCCACGGCAGAGGCAGCTGACTGTCTCTGATGGCCGCTGGTCCCATGTTCCTCAAGTCAAAGCTGTTCTCTCAGAGCCCCATAGTGACCTGCTTTTGGGTGGCAGTCTAGATCTTTGGCCACAGAGAAGAAATTTTTCCAGCTGGTGTATCTGAGAGGGGCTGAGCATGTTGAGAGGAGATGGTGTGGTCAAGCTCTGTGTTGCCAGCTTCTACATGACACCCCGGGGTTGCTTCTCTGTGGGCCATGAATGCACTTGTGGGGGATGTTTCAACAACAGATTGATCTGGGCTCCCTGCTCCCCCTTTGGAGAGATTCTGTTCCCTAGTGGAAAACCCACCATTCTTGAAAAGTAGCCCCCAGAATACCTGTACCTGCTGGGGCATGTAGGATTCTGTAGGTTGTAATCCCTGAGTTTCCAAGTTTGGTCCAGGTCTTCCCCACTACTGGCGTCACTCACCCCATCGCCTTTTCCAACCTGTCCCTTCTTCTTTGTCTTCTATTTTCCCCACCCAGGGACCCCGGATGGAGGCAGGGTTACCGTTGCTCCTTGGCAACAGAGAGCAGTGACGTCAGGCCGCCGGGCAAACCTAAATGCACCTCCTCTACTGCTGCAGCTCCGCGTGGCTGCGGGGCCAGCTCCTCTCCAGCCCCCACAGGGATCCCAGGCTGGCCCAGCCTGGTGAAGCCCCTCCTGGCGCTCTGCCCTCTGCGCGAGTGGCGGATGCACTTGTGCTCCTGCCTGCCGGGGTTGCTGCTTCCCTCCACTCCCTCTTGTACCCCATTCTTGGAAGCTGGAAAGATCTGAGAGCTCTCCTGAGGCCCAGCGAGAACCACACGGCACTTCTCCCCCATCAGGAGTCTCTTTCTCCTTCCTGGCGTACGTTCCATCCCTTGCCCTTGCGGCACCTCGAGGGCACCCCAGTGGCCCTCACAGTCACTCTCTTTCAGGCCGTCAGCCCTGGCTCCATCTCCCTGAGGTCCCCGCCCTCCATGGCTGGCTCGGGAACCGCCTGCTTCTTGCTGTTCTTCTGCCGCCTAAACCCAAGACTTCCCTTGCTTCTCTCTCCCACAGTTTCTGTCTGGGCCGCAAAACTTTTTAGCTGACTCCGTGTTTTCTTGCGTTCCTAGTGGGTGTCCCCTTCTCCCCACCAAGTCAAGAGAGCCTTGAGTGGTGGTCTTCTGTCCGGAGCATAGCCTGACCCCGTCTCCTTCCTCTCTCACCCCAGCTCCGTGCTCACTGTGAGGCGCACACTTTGACTTCTAAGCCTCCTGCTGGCGTTCCTGTCAAAGTCAGCCGGCTCTCCAGCAAGGCTGCCTCCTCCACACAGGGCTCTGGCTGGAGGCAGAGTCAAGGATCCACTCTCCCTCCCAGACACCTTCTCAATCTTCAACCCTAGGGTCTGGAGCAGGCAAGATGTCCAACAAGCGCCTGTGGGGCCAGTGCAGAAATGGACAAAGGAGGCCCACCCAAATGACTCCAGATGGGCCCAGAAGGGGTGTAGGGCGTTCTGGCTCCTGCTCAGGCACAGGCGAGGGCGCAGCAGGTGGGGACAGACAGAGTGGCCGGGGATCCGTCTGGGAGGGGCTGGGCTGCCTCGAGGGTGGAGGGCCCAACAGCCTTCTTACAGGTGCTCTGGGCAGGCCTCGACACGGGCCACGGTCGCCTGGAGGCTGAGCAGGCTCCAGCCCGTCGGAGCTGGATTCCACCCCGAGCCTGGGCAGAAGAAATAAAGGGGCTCTCTTGCCAGCGCTTTCTTCCCAGTTACGGTTTTTGGCCCTGCCCCTGGTGCTCGCACAGCCGCCATCTGGCTCTCTGCTGTGGCCCAGCCCCCGCAGGCCCGCAAGCTCACAGGCCTTCCTGGAGGGGCTGTTCGTCTGTGGAGATCCGGGGTCTGGGGAAGCAGCTTGTGGGATGCCAGGCTGGAATTTCTGAAATTCTGGGAGTGTCTCCCTAGCCGGGTCCCTGGCTGGCCTCTGCCAGCTCCTGCGAGACTTAGGCCTCGGTTTCCTTTTGAGAGCCGTGGACAGCGCAGGCAGGTGCCCATCTGAGATCTCATCCCCGGGGGAGCAGAAAGTCAGAGCTGTCTTTGGGGCACGCTGAATGCTGCCGCGGGGGTCCAGTGTGCTGGAGCACGCGCAGAATCCCGCTGCACGGCCGACAGCTTTGATGGACGGGGCCCCTCATCCTCCCCTCACACACATTCCCCAATTTTATTTTGAAGGAAATATAACAACGCAATTAGCTATTCCTTTGTACGGGTCCAGTAAGGGAATAATTTAAAGGGACCGGCATGCTGGAATCGCCCTTCTCCTCCTCGCTGGGAGGCAGGGGTAGGAGCGAGCTTGGGAAGGAGGACAGCCTCACTGCCCGTGGACTTGGGGCTCACCGTGGAGCCCCTGGTCGAAGGCTGCCCACACTCTCTGGGGACTCTCTGCCCCGGTGTGACCAAGAGGGGTTAAAACACACTCTAAAGGAGTTACAATAAAAACTGACAGACAAGCCAACACATCAAACACGACACTTCAAAGAGAAGAAGAGCCACAAGGATGGAGCAGTGGAGCGTTCCAGTCCCCAAATGCTGGGAAACAAAGGCTGCTGCTCCGTGCCCAGGGCTCGCGCCGCCATCCGCATCCTCGCCCAGAGCGCTGGGGATGGGTCTTCAGGGACGACGTGACCAGTTACTGCACTCTCCGTGCCCAAGCACTCGGAGGGGCTAATTAGTGCTTTTAATATGCAAATCAGAGCCTGAGCAGATTAAATCTAGAAAAAAAAAACAGCTGGTGAATATGTTATTTTAATTATTACTCCAAAGAAAATATGGGCCTGGCTTAAGAGGATAGCAGGCGGGTGTATGAAGTTCTTATAGAAGGATTGTTGGTTAGTGGGAGAAGCCCAGCTCGGAAGGGACTCTGGGGAACTGATGTGGGGTGAGGATGCTGGGAGGGACCAGAACCCTCATCCTGGCCAGGCACCCCTGGCTGTGCACTCTCAGGCCATTGCTTTTTCCCCTGGGGCCTCTCAGCGTCATCATCGCCAGCATTGGGGGCTTGGATAAGATGATCCCATTCATTCATTCATTCATTCGTTCACTCACTCATTCAGCAGATATTTATTGGTGGCCTACCGTGTGCCAGGCACTGTGCCAGGTGTCAGGGACGTTCTGGTGAACAATAGCAGCTCGGTCCCTGCCTCATGAGGCTTACATTTTAGTGGAGAAGGTGTGGCAACAAGTATCACACAAACAAATCAGACAACTGCAGATTGACAGAGGCGCTGAAAAGGGAGCAAGCAAGGGGCTGGGAGGGAGCACTGTGGGCAGCACTATGGTTCTCCCATGTGTTTGGCCAGGGTGGCAAGGAATGCGTCCCTGGAGAGGTCGTTTACACCGAGACCTGGAGGGTGACGTGGAGCCAGGGGAGTGGTGGGGACAATCCCGGTCCCTTCGGGCAGCACTGAACAAACCCATGGCACTCCCCTCTGACACTGATCCAGTCTCATGGAACCCAGTCGTATTGGGGGAAATGGAGGAGCAGGGAAGGATGGGACATCCTCAAAGTAAACAGAAAACGAGTCCAGCTGAGCTGATCCTGACTCCGTTTCTCTTTTGAAGTAAGAGAAAGGAAGGAAAAGTTCATTAGGGGAAGACTGTTTTCCCCACAATCCTCCCTGTCCCATGGGCTCCAGTGTCTCAAGACCCTTATCTGGTAAACATACGTGTCAGGAGGTGGGGGACAGCCACACAGGAGCTCCCATGAGTGTGCGTGTTGTGCGCATGATATGTGTGCTTGTGTGCACATATGCACTCAGCTGGCGTCCTTGGCTAGAAACCTAACTTCCAGTTCTGGCATCCTTGGAAACACACAGCCATTCTGGCAGGTTCTTACCCTTCCGGTGGGACAGAAGGCAAAGGAAGCTCCCCATCTCCCGTGGCTGCCATCAGGGCGAGGTTCGCTGGATGTGCCAATGGGCTTGCCGTTCTGATTCCCTGGGCCTGGCGCCTGACTTTCTGAACGGGTTTTACTTTTATGGGAAGTGACAAAGCAAAACTCAGAGATCAAGGTGTGTCGTATCTCCAGACACATACAGAGGGACCTGAGTTCCACTTTCTTGGGTACAGGAGCAGAATATGGAAAAACAAATGAAAAATTCATTCTTCTCCACCAACTTTGCCTGGAGGCAGCAGGGGAAACATTCTTTGCACAGGATGGAGAGTAAAGAAAGGGAGGGTGTGAAAAATAAGACTAAAGCAATCAGAGAGAGAGAGAGAAAAATAAAGAAAAGAGAGGGAAAGAAACAGAAACAAGACAGAGAATGAAAGGCAGAGAGGTGGTACCAGAGAGGAGGTGAGGCAGACACGGGAGCCTCACCAAGAGGAGACAAGAGGAAGCAGAGAGGAAGGAGGAGAGGAGACACGAGAGGCAGAGAGGAAGGAGGAGAGGAGACACGAGAGGCAGAGAGGAAGGAGGAGAGGAGACATGAGAGGCAGAGAGGAAGGAGGAGAGGAGACACGAGAGGCAGAGAGGAAGGAGGAGAGGAGACATGAGAGGCAGAGAGGAAGGAGGAGAGGAAACATGAGAGCCAGAGAGGAAGGAGGAGAGGAGACACGAGAGCCAGAGAGGAAGGAGGAGAGGAGACACGAGAGGCAGAGAGGAGAGAGGAGAAAGCCAGAAAGAGGGGAGAAGAGGGGAAAGCAGAGAGAGAGAAGGGAGGAAAGGAGAGAGGGACTAAGGAGAGGAGAGAGGGGAGAGGAGATGAGAGAGGCAGTGAGGTGGGCATGGGCCAGGCACCCCGGGTGCAGGTGGGCAGCTCCCCAGCCCCCTACTCCCGCCAACACATCTCCCCCAGCGAGACAGGCTGTCTGCAGGCACCTGCAGGCAACCACAAGGACAAAATGATACCTCCTTTCCAAGAGAACAAGTTTGCAGCACATACGTGTGCCCCCCAGGCTCTCCACACTGCCTGGCCAGCCTCGCAGGAAGAAGTGGGTGAAGGACCCATTGCACCCATGCAGGGCTGGGACAGGACAGTCCAGAGCCTTAGTGAAGTGCAGTGGGTTCACGCTGACCCTGGGTAAATGGGTGTCCCCGTGTACAACCTTTGCGTGCACTCTTAGAGCCCCTGTTTTAAAGGTAAGTGAACCAAAGCTCAGAGAGTTGGGGTCACCTGGCCAAGGCCGACAGGTCATGGATGATAGAGCAGGAGCGGCCCAGCAAGTTGACCATTATGCTGTACTTGCTTAAGGGGACAGGTGCTTCTTACCTTTCCTTTCACCTCTCAGCTCTTGTCCAGTTCAGAGGTGTTGACTGAGCACCTCCTCTATGCCAGGCACTGTGCAGGCTCTGGAGGTGGAACAACGCCACAACTCTTTCTGTCAGCAAGCTCCCAGTTAGACAAGGACACAGCCCAGAGCCGTGAGGGTGGGGACAGGGTGGTCAGTGGGTAGTGGAGAGAGCACAGAGACTACTAGTCATGGTTGCTACAAGCTGTGAATTGTTGACTATGGGCCAGGCCTCATGCAGAGTACCCTGTTGTCCTTCAGTGGGTCTTGGTGACAGTGTGGTGAGGTGGCTGTTACCCTCGCTCTGCCCAACGTCCCACACACCAAGGTCAGAAGGTTGAAGTAGAGATGGAGGAGGATGTTGCCAATGGGGGTTTGTGGGAGATGATGCAGGAGCTGTATTTTGGAAAATGGCAGAGAGTTGGCCAGGGCAAGAAAGGTGGAAAGGGCATACAAGGCAGAAAGACCAATACAAGCCAAGGCTGGAGGTCAGACTGTGCAGAGAATGTGCGGGCAAAAAGAAGACACTGGTTTTAGCAAGTCTTCGAGTGTAAGTCTGGGAGTGGTGGGAGTTGAGGGTGATTGGGCTAACAGAGGACAGGTCACAGAGGGTGAAGGGGAGTCACTAAAGAGTTTTAGGAAGGGGGCAAAATGATTAGAGTTCTGGAAAGTTCCCTGTGGCTGCAGGGTAGAGCCAATGATCTCTACCCCTTAGATCTGTAGATCTGAGAGAGACCAGTCAGGACCCTGTCCCAAGGATCCAGGTTAGAGAAAACTAGGTCTACTGCAGGACGGCGCATCCTAAGGAGAGTGTGAGGGGCCCCATTTAAAAACTCTCCTGGGAGAAGATTCAATCGGACTTGCCGAGTGTTTGGAAGTGGGAGTAGGACTTCCAGGGTGACACCCAGGTCTTGGCCATGAGCCGGTGGCTGCAGGTGCCATTCACCGAGATGGAAAGACACTGCAGAAGCATGCAGCATTACATCCTCTGAACGTGGTGACTTGGAAGCGCTTTTGGGAAATGGCAGGCAGCTGGATACAATCTGACACTCAGGGAAGAGGTCTGGGCGAGGTGTGTCAAGAGGTCTTGACATGCAGGGAAGAGGTCTTGAACTTGACAGCCATCCATACAGGGTGGTGGTTGTTGTCATGAGAGGGAGTCAGGACTTCTCTTGAGGAGGACAGGAAGAGTAAGAGAAGCACGGGCTGAAACCAGAGAACATCCGTGTCTGAGCTGTAGGAGGAGGAAATAGGGTCTGCACAGAAAGCAGTGAGGACCAGTGAGGGGCATCAGGAAGGAGCATGGTATGGATATGAGGAGGAGGGCTGGAGGACAGAAAGAGTGGCCAACAGTGTCACATGCTGCAAAGCGGCCCCTGGGAGATGGGCTGGGGAGTCACCTCTGGGTTTGGCAGCTGGGGGATAACTGGAGACCAGGCGGGGGCAAGAGGAGCTCTGGGGAAGAGGGGCAGCAGTTACTGCTCAGTGGTTGAGGAATGAGCAGATGCATGGCAGGCATGCCCAGCCCTTTCAAGGTGCTTGTTAGAGAAGGAGAGAGAATGGGATTAGGAAGTGGCTTCTGGTCAAGGGGCTTCACAGAGACGAGAGGTTCAGCTCTAGGCTGTGGAGAGAATGCACCTGCAGGGCTAGGAGTGAGGAAGAACAATGGGGATCAGGAGCAGGGAACGGGCTGCTCTTGAACAGGAGTGAGGAGGTCATCCCCTGGGACTGGATGGGGTAGGTGCAGGTGTTTGTGGAGGGAGTGGGTCAGGGAGCTGGGGGTGTCACATTTGAGTGCCTCATCTCCCCTCTTCCTGCCCCATAAAGTGGGAGACAAGCTTCTTCACTGAGAACAAAAGGATTGCGTGTTGGGTAGATGCTTGAGGATGTGGAGGTTTGGCTGAGGGGAATGGGAAGAGAGCCCCTGAGACAAGTAAAAGGTTAGGATGGTGTCAACTGATAGGGAACAAATTAGCCTGAAACTTAGAGGCTTAAAACAGAAAACAGTTATCATCACATGTAGTTCCTGAGGACCAGGAATCTGGGAGTGGCTTTGCTGAGTGGTTCTGGCTCAAGACCTGTCATGAGATTTCATTCAAGATGTTGGTTGGGGCTGCACTCATCTGAAGGCCTGAGTGGGGCCGGAGGATCTGGCATGAGCTGATTTCCTCACACAGCCACCGGCTGGAGGCTTCTGCTCTTTGCCGAGTTGGCCTCTCCATGGCCCTGCTTGAGTTTCCTCTCCATGGCAGCTGGCTTCCCCTGGTGCAAGTGACCTGAGGGAGAGGAGGAGGTCTCAGTGCCTTTTCAGGCCTCATTTTGGAAATCATATGCCATGATTCTATTTATTATTATTATTATTATTATTATTTTGAGACAGAGTCTTGCTCTGTTGCCGAGGCTGGAGTGCAGTGGTGCAATCTCGGCTCACTACAACCTCCACCTCCCAGGTTCAAGTGATTCTCCTGCCTCAGCCTCCTAAGTAGCTGGGATTACAGGTGCCCACCACCATGCCCAGCTAATTTTTTTGTATTTTTAGTAGAGACAGGGTTTCACCATGTTGGCCAGGCTGGTTTCGAACTCCTGACCTCAAGTGATATACCTGTCTCTGCCTTGCAAAGTGCTAGGATTACAGGTATGAGCCACCTTGCCCAGCCGATTCTATTTATTAGAAGCAGGTTACTAAGTCTGGTGTACACTCAAGGGGTGGGGGCATTAGGCTTCACGGTTTGAGCGGAGAAGGTGTGGACATATTTTAAAGCCTCCACACAGGTCCACTGTGAATGGAGACTCATGTGGACAGTGATCTGCACAGCCAGCATCTGGGGAGCAACAGAGAGGCCAGGAGAGACAGAGCCCAGGGCCTTGGGTCTGCAGTCTGAGGATGGATGTAGCCCAGGTGGGCATAGTGGGCTCCAGGCTGGGCTGGGAAGGATAAGAGAGGCTGGGGGAGGGGTGCTGAGGACTGGCAGCGAACGACAGCTCAGGCTTTGGAAGGCTCTGAGAGGACAGAGAGCAGATGGGGAAAACCAAAGTGGGCATTTCCTAGGCCCTCATGCCTCAGCCCTTGTCACCTAGAAAATCAAGTCTGAGGCAAAAACTTGGATGCTCACACTTTATTGGGGAGAGAAGGCCCAGGGAAGCAGAGGGAAGGAAGAGGGACAGAAAATAGGAGTATGTTATTCAGCTTCAACTAAGAACAATCAGCTGCTTGTCCTGGTAGAATGTCTTCTGCCCTGTCCACTGCAACTTTGAGCAGTTTGTCCTGGGAAAGGAAGAGAGAAGACTACCCACTGAAGCCTCTTTCCCAGCGGTGACATCTTGCCCCGTGAGCCATCACCTTTCTGCTTTTACATGGAGTGCTACCCGGCTCCACTGGCAGCTGCTGAGGAAGCCATGTGTCCAGAAAGCAGCAGCGGCAACCACCACGTGAACCCGATGCCGTGGACTCAGGCCCCTGTGGGCGAGCCATGCAGGTGTGTAGCACCTCCGAGTGCACCCCACAGCAGGTGAGAGGTGAGGTGCTGTTGGGGTGGCTCCTGAGGACCTGAAAGACTGGGTAGGGCCATAGCAGGAGGCCTGGCGGGAGTACCTTGGCAGCATGACCCTGCTATGCGAACCGCAAGGAAGATCCAAATCTCCCCTCTGTGGCCCTCAAGCAGGCGGTTGGTGCCGGGCAATCTTCCTGGAGGGCCAGCAGTAACATGGAGTAGCACATCAGGCCAGGGAGGTCCAGGGATTCTCATCAGACGGACCCAGCAGACCTCACTATGCACCAGGCACTGGGGCAGGGGCGGGGACACAGAGATGAGTCAGACCTGGTTCCCCGCCCCATATTCAAGGAGCTCACAGGGCAGTGGGAGAGACAGACAGACAGACAGACAGACCAGGCAGGCAGAGAGACAGTTACTGTAGTGTTTTGAAGAGAAGGAGAGGCCTCATCCTGGGCTAAGAGCAATGAGGAGCACTTGCTGCAAAGTGAAAGAGGGAAGGAGACTACTCAGTGGCTTTGGCAGACGGAAATATCTAGGGAGCTTTTAGCTAGAAACACAGACAATTATAATGATATAAAATGATAATAATAATTATTATCTAATGATGACATCAAGACAACATAGAAAATGCACACTCTACACGGTACAAAGCACTTCCCTTATCTCCTTCGAGCATCTCAGCGTCGAGGAAACCGAGGTGAAGAGGGGAGAGGTGACCTGCCCGGAGTCCCACAGTTAATCAGTTGCAAGGCTGGGACCACATCTGAAGTTTTGCATTAGGTTGGAGGATGACAATGACAATCTCTTACATTTCCGTAGCTTTTTATAATTTAGGGAGCACTTGCACATTATGTGATTTTTATCTTCATAGTGATCCCATGATGCATATATGCATTAATATTCTCATTTTATTTTTGAGACAAGGTCTTGCTCTGTCACCGAGGCTGTGGTTCAGTGGCGAAATCATAGCTCACTGTAACCTTGAACTCCTGGGCTCAGGCAATCCTCCTGCCTCAGGTCTTCTGAATAGGTGAAACTATAGGCGTGAACTACTGTATTCTATAAAATAGCCTCATTTTACAGAAGAAACCAAACATCATGGAAGTGGTGTATACACTGGTAAATGGCAGAGAGTGGGCTCAAACCCAAACCCCAGGGCTGCCCAGTGCTGTCAGGAGTTTAGGGTCAGAAGTCATTCACTGGCCATGCTTTGGTTTTGCTGTGGCATGTTAAAGTTAGTTATGATTAAGACCGTCCTTCCTTTTTCCTTCCTTCCTTTCTTCCTTCCTTTTCTTTTCTTTTTTCTTTTTTCTTTTTTCTTTTCTTTCTTTCTTTCTTCCTTTCTTTCTTTCTCTCTCTTTCTTTCTCTCTCTTTCTTTCCTTCCTTCTTTCCTTTTTTCCTTCCCTCCTTGATAAAGACCTTCGTTCCTTCCTTCTTCTTTCTTGCTCTTTCTTTCTTTCCTTCCTTCCTTCCTTTCTTCTTTCCTTTTTTCCTTCTCTCTCCTTCCCTTGTCTTCCTTCCTTCCCTCCCTCTCTCTTAATCTTTCTTTCTCTCCTTCCTTCCTTCTCTCTTAATCTTTCTTTCCTTCCTTCCTTCCTTTCTTCTTTTCTTTCAATGGGGTCTCTCTCTCTGTCACCCAGGCTGGAGTACAGTGTCATGATTATAGATCACCGCAGCCTTGATCTCCTGGGCTCAAGCAATCTTCCTGCCTCAGCCTTCTAAGTACCTGGAACTACAGGCCACCTACTAGACATCATGCCAGGCTATTTTTCTATTTTTTATTTTTTAGTAGAGACAAGGTCTCACTATGTTGCCCAGGCTGGTCTCGAACTCCTGAGCTCAAGCGATCCTCCTGCCTCAGCCTCCCAAAGTGTTAGCATTACAGGCATGAGCCACTGCACCTGGCCTAAGACTTGTTTTTCTAGTTTTATAAAATTTCAGAAGACAAGAAGGACCCTACCTCCATCCTCCATCCCCCATAGGCAGATATATCTATTCTTTGTGTTCTTAGATCAGGGCTTGGCAAACTAAGGCCTATGTGGCTAAATCTGGCCTGTGGCATATTTTTGTAAGCAAAGTTTTATTGGCACACAGCCATGCTCATTTGTTTATATATTGTCTGTGTCTGTTTTTGTGCTACAATAGCAGGGTTGAGTAGTTGTGACCAAGACAGGCGAGCCCACAGAGCCCAAAATTTTACTATCTGGCCTTTTATGGAAAAACTTTGCTGACTCTATCTTTGAGCCTATTACAGGGCCTGGCTCAATATGTGTTAGTTAAATGAGTGAATGAGTTTCAGGTAAGAGTAGGAAACCCTGAATAATCCAATTTGTTGTGTTGATAGCGGATATTCTCTTGGCTTCACGTTGGTCGAAAGGGGAGATGAGGAAGAGGTGAATTGAGTTGAGAGTTGTGCTTGCCTCAGAGAGGAACTACTCTGAGCTCTTCAGAAATCCAGGCTTGCTGCCACATGCTACTTTGGTCCTATGGGAAGCTGGATGCCTAATGACGAGCCAAGGAGGCGTTTGGAGCAGGCACTGATGTATACAGGTAACGCACACACACACATGCACACACACACATGCCTGCCAGGGTGTTGAACCCACCCACCTTTTCAGTAAGGGAAAGGAAACGTGGGAAGAGGGGCTGTGGTTGGTGAACCTCCATCTGCATCTCCACGGGGTTTGCCCTCCAGGGCTGATTGGCATTCACTCCCATGCACAGCTGCCGCATCCATTAGGCACCTGGCGGGCTGCAGTCAAGGGCACTGAGACCGTGGAGGGACCCCAGAGGTATTGCAGTCTGACCTCCTGCTCTCAGGCCGGTCAGAGTCACCACCAGCGGTTGGCAGTGCTCCAGAGGTAGGTCAGGCTTCACCCGGCCCCAGGGCTTCTGTGCTGGTCACAAGTCTGCCTCTCCTCAAATCACTGTCAGCTGGAACCTTTGAGTCAGCTCAGTGCGGGGAGATTTGAATGTCATGGATGGAATCAGAGAATCCTTTCTTCCTTGAGTTGGCTGGGACCTTTCTGCTTGCCTAGCATAACATTTCTCGTAGGCCTGGTGGAAGTTTGGATATTCCCAGGGATAGGGGTCTCATGACCTCTCAAAGAAGCCCATCCCACTGCTAGAGCTCCTCCTTTGGTTGACTTAGAATTCCCTTCAGGTGGTATCTGCCGTTTCTTAAACTCCCAGCAGCTGGGCCCACCAAGCAGGTGTCCTCGTTTTGCATTAGAGCTGCAGCAGCAGATTGAGAATCAGTGGACTCAGAGTCGGGCTGCCTGAGCACCTCCTAGTCTCCCTGTGGACCCAGGATATGACCTTGTGTGAGTAACTGAGCCTTCTGAGACCCAGGTTCTTCACTGGAAATGGAAATAATGTAGTGTCTGACTCAGAGTGGTGTTAAAAGGATCAAATGAGAGAAGGCAGGAGAAATGCCTGGTACAAAGGCACTAAAAACAACCATAGCCATATTGTTGTAAGTTACCAGGCAACGCGACCTAGAAAACTATGCCAGGGGAATGAGTGGATGTGGGCATGGAGATTGATAAAGCTCAGAACCTTGGACAAAAGTGTGGGTTCTGAAATGGAAGGGGAATTATATTAAGTGTAATTATAAAACAATGCTTGATGCCAGGCATGGTGGCTCATGCCTGTAATCCCAGCACTTTGGGAGGCCAAGGCGGGTGGATCACCTGATGTCAGGAGTTCAAGACCAGCCTGACCAACATGGCAAAACCCCATCTCTACTAAAAATACAAAAATTAGACAGGCGAGTTGGCAGGTGCCTGCAATCCCAGCTACTTGGGAGGCTGAGGCAGGAGAATCGCTTGAACCCAGGAGGCAGAGGTTGCAGTGAGCTGAGATGGCACCATTGCACTCCAGCCTAGGCAACAAGAGTGAAACTCCATCTCAAAACAAAGCAAAACAAAAAAACAATGCTTGGGTATATGAACAGTGTGCTTAAATACATTTATTTATATAGAAACCAAAAGCAATGGAAGGGCGAGGAAGAAGACTGGGCACAGGGAGAAGCTGAGCTATGGGCAGGCCCAAGGACAGCCTCAGTGGAGCCCATGGCGAGCTTTGGAACTAGCATGGCCATCACTGTTGTCCTGAGCTGGGTGACGTGGCCAGGCTTTGGTGCTCCCATATGGATTAGTCATTGCATGTAGGCCGCACCGGAAGGAATGTGCCCTTGG
Organism: Gorilla gorilla gorilla; assembly: GCF_029281585.2. NCBI lineage: Eukaryota > Metazoa > Chordata > Mammalia > Primates > Hominidae > Gorilla > Gorilla gorilla. The sequence continues at coordinate 113,593,309 of NC_073239.2, forward strand.
GTTAGGGGACTTAACTGCAGTGGATGTGGTCCCTGCAGGAGCTGAGAGCTGAAATCTGTCTGCTTACAGCACTCCCAGAAGTTGGGGCGAAAGTCCCATCGAAGGGGATCTGGGTGGAGCATCACAGTGTCCACTGTAATCCTCCCTTTGGACCTCCAGGACCTACTTCTTCCTATATGTTCTGAGCATCACTCCTCCACATCCTGGGTGGACCTCTTTTCCTGGGAGAAACTTAGAAGGGCAAGGTTGAGGAGACTATTGCTTCTGAGGCTGCAGCTGGCCTCAGGGCCATGAGTTGATAGCCCTCATCTCATCTCCCTCCTCCAGTAGCCACTTTGGGTTCTCCTCACCCTCAGCTGGTGCCTTTGCTGCTCTTATCTGGTTGCATGGCCCAGATCCTCATCCTTGGAGGGTCTGACTCCTAGCCACCATGCCCTTCCTCAGCCCATCACAGTTGGGCAGGGAAATATCAAGAGATGCCAAACGTTTTCCTCCCTGCCTTCACTGTGTACAGCCAGCCTGCTTTTCTTGTTGACTGGGGTCAGTCAGCTCCACCAGGATGCTGACTCCACTCTTACTTGCCAATTCCTCAGTCTTGGGATTCTGAAGCATCAGGTAGCACTTGTAGCTTATCATTTAATGGGATTCTGGCTGAGCCCTTGGTGGAATTGTTCTTCTAGGGAACCAGGACCTCTTAACACACAGAGCTCAAATTGTGGGTGCAGAAAGCACAAATTCGCCAAGTGAGTCGCTGAAAGTGAAGGGTCTCTGTATTAGTCTACTAGGGCCACCATTACAAAGAACCATAGTCTGGGTGACAATGGAATGTATGGAACTTTATTTCCTCACAGTTCTGGAGGCTAGAAGTCCAAGATGAAGGTGTTGGCAGGGTTGATTTCTTCTAAGACTTCTTTCCTTGGCTTGTAGATGGCCACTTTTTTCCCCATGTCTCCTCTGTGTGTGTCTGTGTCCTGATATCTTCTTATGAGGATACCAGTCATATTGGGCTAAGGCCCACCCCGTGACCTCATTTGATTTTCATTATGTCTTTAAAAGCCCTGTCTCCAATTACAGTCACATTTTGAAGTAATTGGAGTTAGGACTTCAACATATGAATTTTGTGGGGGACACAACTGAGCCCATAAGAGACTCTTGCTTCCATTCTCTTAGTTCTGAGCTTGCCCATGTGTTCTTTCTGTTGGGGACATAGCAGCATATATAGGTCTTTGATTTAAACTGCATATTGCATCCTGGAGGATGACACCTCATCTTTGCAAAATGTGGCCTCAGTTGTACCTTTAATGGCAATTCCAACACTATCATGCCCACGCTTCTGGATATAGATATGACCCCTGGGCTACCTGATCATGGACTACTCCCTGCACCTTCTTTGCCATAAAGCAGATTCTCTCGTCTCGTGAAGGTCATGGGAGATCTTGTGCCAGGGGATTAAATGCTCTACATGCCCTTGGATAGTGGTGTTGGCTGAGGCCCTGCAGGCAGGAAAGGCAAAAGCATATCTGGAATATTTGTCTGGCTTTTTCAGGGTGGAAGGGGTCCAATGTAGTCCATTTGCTACCAAGTGCCACATGGTGCCATACTGGGGGCTCAACATTAGGCCCTGCTTCTGTCAGGTTGGATGTCTGAAGGTGGCAGTAGCTGGACCAGCCTTGGTGAGTGGGAGCTCATGCTGTTGGGGCCTCCACTTTGCTCAGGTGCCCTCATGCCAGCACTCGGGTGGCCGACGGCAGGGCTGGCTGATGCCAGCTGGCCGAGTCGTTTTGTTGTTTAGTGCTTCTGTGCTGGATGTGTTCTGGTGAGCTGCGTGAGAAGAGGGTCTTCACCCTTGATGCCCACTTCCAGGTGTCCATCCATGTCTCCCTCCCGGACCTCCTTGTCCCAGATCATCGGCTTTTCCTCCCTACAAGCTGCTGGCCAGCTTGACAAGATAATTGCCATTGATCATGAGGCTACTTATATTCCAACCTTAGGTCACAAAAGTGGACTTCAGCTTGCCCCCACATTCTAAGTCCCGTGCTGCCACTGTGACCCTGTTTTCAGTACAACACCTGTGGCCATCTGGTTTCTGATGGCATCATCTCCCTTGTGATCAGTGAACTTTGTCCTGCAATGGTGTCTTCTCTGCCATCGGCCTTGGCCTGCAGAGGGGATAGTGGTGGTGGCTGAGGCCTTGCTGACAGGAAAGACCCCTGCAGAGAGGAGTCCCCGGTGAAGTTTGAGAGCTTTTTTGGAGGTTCTAGCAGGGGAGTGCAGCTATTCATATATCCGTGACCGAAGACCGGTCCTCCTCTATCGGGGAATCTTTGGCACAGCTTCAGGAGGTCACACATGGAGTGGTGATGGGGAAGGGGACACCTGACTTATCAGCAAGATCAGCCGAATCAACCTGGGTGATCGCTGGGGTGACAGATGTCACAGCCAGATCGCCTTCACATCCCCCAGTGAACTTTGTAATGATGCTGGCGCCCCTCTCACCAGCCTATTTATTATGGCATTAGTAAGTGACACATTTTCCATGGAACATATTCATCTGGTGTGTCTTCTGACCTTACACAGCATATCCACCCCAACATACCCACATCTCTGAGCCTTTCAGTCTCCTGTGGAGCTGTCTGCCATGGCAATCCTGGCATGTCAGCCTCATTGAATGTGGGCCTGATTTGATCCATACTTCCCGCAGACATCCTTGTAGAGTTTGCACCATCACTGGGCATCCTCATCAGGAGGTGAAATCCCGGGAGTGTACTCACATTGATGGAGTCTCCCTTTTCCAGTCTCTTTTTTTTTTTTTTTGAGGGGGAGTCTCACTCTGTCGCCAGGCTGGAGTGCAGTGGTGCATCTCGGCTCACTGCAACCTCCGCCTCCTGGTTCAAGCGATTCTCCTGCCTCAGCCTCTGGAGTAGCTGGCACTACAGGCGCCCGCCACCACGCCCGGCTAATTTTTTGTATTTTTAGTAGAGACTGGGTTTCACCGTGTTAACCAGGCTGGTCTTGAACTCCTGACCTAGTGATCCGCCCGCCTTGGCTTCCCAAAGTGCTGGGATTACAGGAGTGAGCCACCGCGCCTGGCATTCCCTTTTCCAGTCTTAACTTAGACCCCCTTGGTCAGGCACCCTCAGACTCCAGTGCCATGAACACACTTTGGCAGGCTCCTGCTGGTCATGCTTACTGGGTCCTGGAGGTCCTGTGGTGTACACATTCCCAACTGGGTTATGTTGAGATTTAATCCTAATTCCAGGCCTAGCAGTCTAAAGGGGAAATGGGAATCGATTCTGAGGGGCACATGCTGACTTGTAGGGGAGGGTCTCTGCATTGTCTCCAAGCAGCGGGGAGAGCTAGTTTTTTTGTTGTTTTTGTTTTTGTTTTTGAGATGGAGTCTCGCTCTGTCGCCAGGCTGGAGTGCAGTGGCGCGATCTCGGCTCACTGCAAGCTCCGCCTCCTAGGTTCAAGTGATTCTCCTGGGGGAGAGCCAGTTTTCAATAGGGAAGGGTGGGCCACCAAGGGGGCAGGAAGTCTGATGATTCAAGAATTTGGGGGTATGAACGTAAACACTGTCATCGTGTATCAGGGCCCTGGCCTTGGTGTGGCAGGCTGGCCTCGCTTGGCCGTGTCACCCTCTTTGGAGCTCGGCCGCTGTGGCTGAGGATGCGCAGCACAGAAGTTCCGCCATCTGAGCTAGGCTTTATCAGAATCACTGTGGCTGGGTGCCAAGAATGGGGCAAAAGTAGAAGCCAGGCTATCGTATAAACCAAATGAGTGGCTGCCACCCCGGCCCAGGTGGTCTCTGGGCTCAGGTAGATATCTAGGATCTGTCTCCTGCCCTTTTGCCTTGCTCTCCTGCTCCAGCCAGCTGTGCGTGATCGGCTGCCCACGCTCACCAGTCCTAGGAGGGCCCCACCTAGGGATGCACTGTCCCCGTCTAGGACATGGCATGCTGACACCAACAGCTGCTCTTCTGTTTGCTCAGGCTCTGCTCAGCTGGTTCCACTTCTGCTGTGACTGCCTGTCTGCCCCACCCCTGTGGTCCTGCGCTGGTGACCTTGGTCCTGGCCAAGTCCAAATCCAGACTGGCTGCTCTGGGACCCATCATGCCCTCTTCTCTAGGTCCTGGTATAGAAAACCTTCATTCAAGCACATGGGGAGGAATCAAGCTACCCACCCACCTGCCTTTCAGAGGGCATTGACATTCTAGAATCTGAATATAATCAAGGCAGCAGCTCTTTTGAGAGACCCTTGGGCTCCAGAAGGAGCAGGAAAGAACCTAAAATCTTCTCAGGTTTGGAATGGGGTCTCAAAGGCTCTGAGGGCCAGCTTGCATCTTGAACAGGAACAATGGAATTTTCTACTTATGGACTCTCTGCCTGTCTTCAAGAGAAATCCTGCTTTGGGAGGTGGGCCTACTGAAATGGGCAATTGGTAAAGTAAGCCATGGCCCAGCTCTCAGGAGAGATCAGAGGCCCCGGAATGGAAGGTGCATGGGCCCTACCCATGGGCCCAGAGTCATGGCTTTACCCCAGAGTTGTAATAAGTCCACTGGATGAGTCCTGGTGACTGCTGAAGAATGGAAAAGCACCAAGGAATAAACAGTGTTTGGGAGTAGGGGTTGCTCAGAGGATGTGGGTGGGAATGTCTTGTGAGATTCAAGGCAGTGCCCAAATCTTGCCATCTTAACCTTTCCCTCTTCAGCCTTACAGTTCCCATTCTGAAACTGCCCTGACTCTAACCTTTCGGTAAAGAAACCATGCGTTTGTCTGGTGTGTAGATCTTGTGGAAGTTGAAGGTCAGATTGACAAGGGTGGAGGTGGGTCCTATTATTAATACATTCAGTCCTCTCCTAGGGCAATGATTTTTCTGTTTTAAATTTTACTGTTTATTTATTTGTTTGTTTATTGAGGTGGAGTCATGCTCGTCACCCGGGCTGGAGTGCAGTCAGTGGTATGATCTTGGCTCACTGCAACCTCCACCTGCCAGGTTCAAGTGATTCTCTTGCCTCAGCCTTCGGAGTAGCTGGGATTACAGGCACATGCCACCACGCCCAGCTAATTTTTGTACTTTTAGTAGAGATGGGGTTTTACCATGTTGGCCAAGCTGGTCTTGAACTCCTGACCTCAAGTGATCCACCCGCCTCGGCCTCCCAAAGTGCTGGGATTACAGGCATGAGCCACCACACCCGGCCTGAGTTTTTTTTTTTTATTTTTAAACAGCGTTTTCCAAGTAAACTATAAATACTAAAATGTACTTATTTTAAGTCTACAATTCAATGTTTACTAAATTTATAGAGTTGTACGATCATCACCACAGTCCAGTTTTAGAACCTTCCATCCTCCTCATATGTTTCCTCCTGCCAATATGCAGTCAGTTCCTGCTCCCCCCAGCACCTGACAACCGCTGATCTGCTGTTTCTATGAATTTGCCTTTTCTAGACATATCATATAAATGGAATCATACAATATGTGGTTTTTTGTGGCTGGCTTCTTTCTCTTAGTATGATGTTTTCGAGGTTCATCTAAGTTGTAGCATGTTTGACTAGTTCATGCCTTTCTACTGCTGAATGTAATTTTATTGTAAGGATACAGCCCATTTTGTTCAACCATTCATTAACTGATGGGCATTTGACTTGTTTCAAGTTTTTTGGTTACTATGAGTATGTTGCTATGAGCATTCATGTACATGTCTTTGTGTGGAGAAATGTTTTCATTTCTCTTGAACGGATACCTAGCCATGGAGCTGCTGAATTGTAGAGTAAGTTTATGTTTAACTTTTCAAGAAACTGCCACACTGTTTTTCAAAATGACTGTATCATTTTACATTCTCCCCAGCAATGTGTGAGGGTTCTAGTTTCCACATCCTTACCATATATGTTATTGTCTTTTTAATTACAGCTAATTCTAGTGGCTATATAATGGTATCTCACAGTGGTTTAAAAACATTTTTTATTGATACATAATATTTGTACATTTTTATGGAGAAACATGATATTTTGTTACATGCATGGAATGTAATGATTGAGTCAGGGTATTTTGGGTGCCCATTACCTTGAGTATTTTTCATTTCTATGTGTTGAGAACAGTTCAAATCCTCTCTTCCAGCTATTTTGAAATATACAGTATGTTGTTAACTTCAGTTACCCTATTCTACTATTGAACATTGGAAGTTAAACTGCATGTTTGTTCCCATTCACCAACTCTCCTCTCTTCATTCCCCACCCCACTTCTCAGTCTCCAGTAACTACCATTCTACTCTCTTCCTCCACAAGATCAACTTTTTTTTTTTTTTTTGAGATGGAGTCTTGCTCTGTTGCCCAGGCTGGAGGGCAGTGGCGCCATCTCAGCTTAGTGCAATCTCCGTCTCCTGGATTCAAGCAATTCTCCTGCCTCAGCCTCCCGAGTAGTTGGGATTACGGGTGTGCACCACCAGGCCTGGCTGATTTTTGTGTTTTTAGTAGAGACTGGGGCTTCACCATGTTGGCCAAGCTGGTCTTAAACTCCTGACCTCAGGTGATCTGCCTGCCTTGGCCTCCCAAAGTGTTGGGATTACAGGTGTGAGCCACCACGCCCAGCCAAGATCAACTTTTAAAGGTCCCACATAAGAGAGAGAACATGCAATATTTGTCTTTCTGTGTCTGACTTATTAACATAAGGACCTCTAGTTCCATCACTGTTGCTGCAAATGACAAGATTTCATTCTTTTCTTTGGCCAAGTAGTATTCCTTTGCATATATGTACCACATTTTCTTTATCGCCTCATCTGCTGATGGACACTTAGGAATCCATATGTTTGCTATCGTGAATAGTGCAGCAATGAACATGGGGTGCAGGTATCTCTTTGATACACTGTTTTCTTTTCCTTTGGGTAAATACCCAGTAGTAGGATTGCTGGATCATATGGTAGTTCTGTTTTTAGTATTTTTGAGAAACCTCAATACTGTTTTCCATAATGGCTGTGCAAATATACATTCCCACCAACAGTGTATAAGAGTTTCCTTTTCTCCACATCTTCACCAGCATCTATTATTTATTTAATAATAGTCATTCTAACTAGGTTAAGGTGATATCTCATTGTGGTTTAATTTGCATTTCCCTGAAGTTTAGTGTTGTTGAGCATTTTTTTCATACACCTGATGGCTATTTGTATGTCTTCTTTTGAGAAATGTCTATCTGTGTCTTTTGCACATTAAAAAAGTTTGTTTGTTTTGTTTTATTTTGTTTTTTTCTTGTTTGTTTTTTTTTAGAGACAGGGTCTCACTCTCTCACCCAGGCTGGAGTGTAGCGGCATGACTATAGTCCATAGGAACTTTGAACTCCTGGGCTCAAGTGATCTTCTCACCTTAGCTTCCTGAGTTTCTAGGACCAGATGTGTGAACATCATGCCTGGCTAATTTTTTTTTTTTTCGTAGAGACTGGGTCTTGCTAGGTTGCCCAAGCTGGTCTCAAACTCCTGACCTCAAGCAATCCTCCTGCCTTGGCATCCCAAAGCACTGGGATTACAGGCAAGAGCCTCCACATCCAATTCTTTGTCCACTTTTCAATGGAGTTATTTGATTTTTCTTGTTATTGAGTTGTTTGAGTTCCTTGCATATTCTGGATATTAGTCCTTTGTCCAATGAATATTTTGCAAATATTTTCTCCCATTTGATAGATTGTTTTTTTTCACTCTGTCGATTGTTTTCTTTGCTGCCCAGAAGCTTTTTAGTTTAGTAGAGTTCCATTTGTCTATTTTTGTTTTTGTTGCCTGTGCGTTTGAGGCCTTAGCCATGAAATCTTGTCTAGACCAATATCCCGTATGTTTCCCTTATTTTCTTAGCAGTTTTTTAAAAATTAATTAATTTATATTAAGATGGAGTTTCACTCTGTCGCCCAGGCTGGAGTGCAGTGGTGTGATGTCGGCTCACTGCAACCTCTGCCTCCTGGGTTCAAGCGGTTCTCCTGCCTCAGCCTCCTGAGTAGCTAGGACTACAGGCGTGAGCCACCGCGCCCGGCCTTCTTAGTAGTTTTATAGTTTTGGGTCTTATATTTAGGTCTTTAATCCATATTGAGTTGACTTTTGTATATGGTGAGAGAGAGGGGTCTAGTTCCATTCTTCTGCATATGGATATCCAGCTTCCCCAGCACCATTTATTGAGGAGGATGCCCGTTCCCCAATGTATGTTCTTATTGCCTTTGTCAAAAATCAGTTGGCTGTAAATATGTGAATTTATTTCTGGGTTCTTTATGCTGTTTCCATTAGTCTGTGTGTCTCTTTGTATACCAATAACATGCTGTTTTGTTTACCATAGTCTTGTAATAGATTTTGAAGCTAGGTAGTGTAGTACCTCCAGCTTTGTTTTTTTTTGCTTGGGGTTGCTTTGGCTATTCAGGCTCTTTTTTGGTTCCATATGAATTATAGGACTTTTTTTTTTTTCTAATTCTGTGAAGTATGATGTTGGTTGTTGTTTTTTTTTTCTTTTTTATTGTTTGAGATAGAGTCTCACTCTGTCATCCTGGCTGGAGTGCAGTGGTGCGATCTCGGCTCACTGCAACCGCCACCTCCTGGATTCAAGCTATTCTCCTGCCTCAGCCTCCTGAGTAGCTGGGATTACAGGCACTTGCCACCACGCCATGCTAATTTTTTGCATGTTTAGTAGAGATGGGGTTTCACCATATTGGCCAGGCAGATCTTGAACTCCTGGTCTCAAGTGATCTGCCTGCCTCGACCTCCCAAAGGGCTGGGATTATAGGCATGAGCCACTGTCCCTGGCCTGATGCTGGTAGTTTGATAGAGATTACAGTGAATCTGCAAATTTCTTTGGGTAGTATGGTCATTTTAACAATATTAATTCTTCTGATCCATGAGCATGGAATGCCTTTTCATTCGTTTGTGTACTCTTCAATTTCTTTCATCAGTTTTTTGTAGTTTTCCTTGTGGAGGTCTCTCAACTCCTTTGTTAAATTTATTTCTGGGTATTTTATTTTTTGTCTATTGTAAATTAAATTGCTTTCTTGATTTCTTTTTTAATATTTCATTGTTGGTGGATAGAAATGCTACTGAATTTTGAATGTTGATTTTGTATCCCACAACTTTACTGTATTTATTTATCAGATCTAGGAGTTTTTTGGTGGAATCTTTAAGGTTTTCTAAATATAAAATCATGTCATCTGCAAAAAGGAAAATTTTGACTTCCTCTTTTCCAATTCAGATGCCTTTTATTTCTTTCTCTTGCCTGATTGCTCTGGCTAGGGCTTCCAGGAATGGAAGACATTCCTTTCATGTTGAATAGGGATGGTGAAACGGGGCATATTTGTCTTTTTCCAGTTCTTAGAGAAAAGGCTTTTTAGCATTTTTCCATGTAGTATGATGTTAGCTGCGGGTTTGTCATATAAGGCCTTTATTATGTTGAGTTATGTTCCTTCTCTGCCAAGTTTGTTGAGAGTTTTTATCATGAAATCATGTTGAATTTTACCAAATGCTTTTTCTGCATCTATTGAGATAATCATATGTTTTTTGTTCTTCATTCTGTTGATATCATGTATCATGTTTATTGATTAATTTGCATATGTGAACCTATCCTTGAATCCCTGGGACAAATCCCACTTGATCATGGTGTATTGATGTACTATTGGATTCTATTGCTAGTATTTTGTTGGATAATTTTGTGTCTATATTCATCAAAGGTATTGGTCTGTAATTTTCTGTTTCGTGTGTGTGTGTGTGTGTGTGTCCGTGTGTGTGTGTGTGTGTGTGTGTGTGTGTGTGTCCTTGTCTGGTCTTGGTATCAGGGTAATGCTGGCCTTATAGAATGAGTTGGAGAGAATTCCTTCTTCTTCAACTTTATGGAATAGTTTGAGGGAAAATTAGTGTTAGTTCTTCTTTATATGTCTCATAAAATTCAGCAGTAAAGCCATCCATTCCTGGGATTTTCTTTGTTGGGAGACTTTTTATTACTGATACAAGCCTGTTACTCATTATTGGTCTGTTCATGTTTTCTGTTTCTTCTTAATTTAGTCTTGGTAGGTCGTATGTGTCCAGGAATTTATCCTTTCCTCTAGGTTTTCCAGCTTGTGCATAGTTATTCATAATAATCTGTGATGATCTTTTGTATTTCTGTGGTGTCAGTTGTAATGTCTCCTTTTTTTTGTTTCTGATTTTGTTCATTTGGGTCATCTCTCTTTTTTTCTTGGTTAGTCTAGCTGGTTTATCAATTGTTTCTTTTCAAAAAAATCAGATTTTCACTTTGTTGAACCTTTGCATTTTTTTTAGTCTATTTTATTTAGTTCTGCCCTAATCTTTATTATTTCTTTTCTTCTAATTTGGGGTTTGGTTTGTTCTTGTTCTTCTGGTTCCTTGAGGTGTATTGTTAGATTGTTTATTTGAAGGCTTCTTATTTTTTTGAGGTAGGTGTTTATTGCAATAAACTTCCTTCTTAGCACTGCTTTTCCTGTATTCCATAGGTTTCCAGATGTTGTGTTTCCATTTTCAATTGTCACAAGAAATGTTTTTATTTACTTCTTAATTTCTTTATTTACCAAGTAGTTGTTCAGGAGCATATTGTTTAATTTATATGTATTAGTATAATTTCAAAAGTCCCTCTTGTTATTGATTTCTAGATTTATTCTATTGTGGTCTGAGAAGACACTGATTTCTTTGTATCATAAGGTATAATTTCAATTTTAAAAAATGTATTGAGACTCGTTTTTATAGCTTAACATTGGTCTACCCTGGAAGGTGCTCCATATGCTGTGAGAAGAATGTATATTCTGCAGCTGTTGGATAAGATGTTCTGTAGATGTCTGTTAGGTTGATTTGATCTAAAGTGCAGTCTATCTCTAGTGGGAGAGATAGACTTCTAATATTATTTGCTTTATATATCTGGGTGTTCTGGTGTTGGGTGCATATATATTTAGAATTGTTGTATCCTCTTGCTGAATTGATCTGTTTATCATTATATAATGACCTTTGTCTTCTTTTACTGTCTTTGACTTAAAGTCTATTTTTTCTCATATAACCATAGCTACTCCTGCTCACTTTTGGTTTCCATTTGCATGGAATATCTTTTTCTATCCCTTTATTTTCAGTCTATATATGTATTTATAGGGGAAGCAGGTTTCTTGTAGGCAACACATAGTTGGGTCCATTTTCTTCCTCTATTCAGCCTGTTTAGATCTTTTAAGTGGAAAATTTAATCCATTTACATTCAAGGTTATGATTGATGTTTGAGGACTTATTCCTGTTACTTTGTTAACTGTTTCCTGGTTGTTTTGTATATGCTTTGCTCCTTTCTTTCTCTGTTTTTGTTTATTTTGTTTTTTGTAGTGGTAATATTTGAGTTTTTTCTCTTCCTCATTCATGTGTTTGCTCAACCAGTCCTAACCATAGGACTCCCTTAGGCATTTCTTATAGGACCAGTGTAGCAAGTACGAATTCCCTCAGTTTTTGCTTTTCTGGGACAGACTTTATTTCTCCTTCATTTATGAATGACAACTTTATATGGGTATAGTATTCTTGTCTGACAGTCTTTTTTTCTTTCAGCAGTTAAAATATATCATCCCATTCTCTCATTCTGTCATCTCATTCTGCTTAGCCTGTAATGTTTCTCTTGAGAATTCTGCTGTTAATTTGGTGGGGGCTCCCTTACATGCGAGTACATGCTTTTCTTTTGCTGATTTTAGAATTCTCTCTTTGTCTATGACTTTTGACAGTTAGACTGTAATGTGCTGTGGAGAAAACTTCTTTAGGTTACATCTTTTTGGAGATTGCTGACCTTCCGTTTGTGGATATCTAAATCTCTGGCTCGACTTGAGAAGTTTTCAGCTATTGATTTGTTAAATAGGTTTTCTATGCCTTTGGGTTTCTCTTCACCTTCTGGAACTCAAAATTAGAATGTCTAGTCTCTTTATGGTGTCCTATATGTCACCTAAGCTTTATTCATTCTTTTTTTTCTTCTTCTTTTGTCTGACTGGGCTATTTCAAAAGACCTGTCTTCAAGTTCTGAAGTCCTTTCTTCTGCTTGGTTTAATCTATTGTTGAAGCTCTTGAATAAATTTTTTTACTTTATTTTATTCATTGAATTATTCAGTTCCAGGATTTGTTTGGTTCTTTTTTATGAAAGCAATCTCTTTGGTGAATTTCTCACTCATATCCTGAATTATTTCTTCTGATTTCTTTGTATTGTTTATCTGTGCTCTCTTGTATCTCACTGAATTTCTTTCAGATCATTATTTTGAATTCTTTTTCCAGCATCCCATAATTTTGTTTTTCATTAAAAACTGCTGCTGGAGAATTATTGTGTTCCTTTGGAGGTGTTATATTTCCTTACTTTTTCATGTTTCTTGCCTTCTTATGTTGTATCTGCACATCTGTGTAACAGTTGATATCTGCACATCTGGTATAACAGTTGCCTCTTCCAATTTTTGGGCTAGCTTTTATAGGGGAAGACATTTTTCAGAAGATGTATCTATAGTGTTGGTTTAGTAGGGCACTTTAGCTTTGATTCTGCATGCATGCAGTAGTGTAGTCTCCATATGATTTCCTCAGCTGTAAACAGTGTCAGTGGTATCTGTGATTTCCTCAGTGGCTTAGGCTGTGGTTGTTAGCAGAGGCTGTGATGAAGTTTTCCTAGGGACAGGGATGCCTTGTAGGCTAGTCCTCAGTCACCAGTGGTGGCAATGGCAGGCTGAGTGTGCCTGTCCTTGGGCTTCCAGGTGGTATACAAGATCACCCGTTTTAGCATTTCCAAGTGGGCCAATTCTTGGACCTCCAGGAGGCTTACTCAGGTGTCAGCAGCGGCAGCAGTGGGCAGGGTGGCTGAGTGGGTCCTCAGGACCCTGGACAGCATGTGTGGCATGGGTGATGGCTGTAGTGGTGGTGGGACAACCCTCAGGCTCCCATGCTGCTCCCAGGTAGCATGTGCTTGTGTTAGTGGTTATTGTAATGGTCTGGGTAGGCCAGACCCCAGGCCCTCAGGTGATACATGTGGGTAGGTGCCAGCTGTGATGGTAGTGGTAAGCTGGGTTGGCCAGTCCTCAAGCCTCTGGGAAAAGTGCACAGATGCCAGCGGTAGCAGATGGGGAAAGGTGATCCCAGGCCCTTGGGGAACATGCTTGAGCATTGAGGGAGGGGCTCCAGGCCAGGCAGGCCTGTCCTCAGGCTTCTTGGTGGTGTGCGTGAATGCAGGCTGTGGTGGGCAGAGTAGGGTGATCCCCAGGCTTTATGGTGGAGTACCTGGGTGATAGCAGCAGAGATGGCTGAGGGCAGAAAGAATCTATCCTTAGGGTGATGCAAGTATGCTGAGAACCTGCTGTTAGGGGGTGTGGGGTTGCCGTCATTGGCAGCAGCTGCAGGCAGGCAGGCAGGCAGGCAGGCAGCTCTTAGAATCTGGAGACTGTTTGGTTTGGCCCCCATTGGAGGTGGCTACAGTGGCAGCAGTGGGAGAGCCAGTCCTCAAGGAACATTCAAGTATGTGATGTCCCCGTTGCTGAGGAGTATAATGTTGCTGCAGTGGCAAGTACTTTGGACTTTGCCAAAGTGGCAGCAGCAGTGGCAACTGCAGGCTGGGAGGGCATGTCCTCAGGGAGCATGAAAGCTTGGTGTAGCCCTGCTGCTGGTGGGCTAAGAGTTGCTGTCAGTAGCAGGGGCCCAGGTAGGTAGGTTTCATGCTTTGAGGAGTACATATTTTGGCTCCCATCATCCCAGGGCAGTCTTCCCAGAGTATTGCAGTGCCCATTCCCTGGAGTGTAGGACACTATGTGTGCTAGGGAGCTGGGGATCTTGTCACTTTGCTGGATTCAACTGGCATCACGCCAGTGCAGCCCTCTGGGTGGACACAAGGGGATGTCAGTGGGGCTCCAGGGATGTAAAGATGCAGGGGCTATTGGACCCCAGGGCAGGATGCAGTCTGGTAGGGGCTGAGCCCTCAGAATGGTTCCCTGCTGCAACTGCTTAAAACTCAGAGTGTGTGTGGGACCCAGCATGAACTTTCTCTCTGGAGCAATGCCTTTATGTGGTCTCTGGGCAGCTCCCTATGGGAGTCTCAAGGCCCACAAGGGTCAAGGAGTTCTCTTGTGCCTAGGGTTGTAGGAGCCCACAGTAAGAAGGTGGATAACTGGGGATTTCTCATTTACCTTTTCCCTACCCACTGGGGATATGTGGCTGAGCTGGCTGCCTTGCTTCCCTCTCCTTCTGTGCCCTGGGTGTTTCATGTCACATTTCTGCCAAATTCCAGTGTTTTAGATGTTCTATTTGAAGTGAGATTTTCTACTTATTATTTTGGTTCTTCTTTGCAGAGGGGGCAAGTGTTGAATGCCTTTAATCAGCCATCTTGAACCGTCATTTATCATTGTGGTTTTAATTTGCATTTCCCTAATGAATAGTGATGTTGAGCATTTTTCATGTGAACATTAGCCATTTGTATGTCTTCTTTGGTGAGATGTTTATTCAGTTTTGTCTATTTTTAATTTGGATTTTAAAGTTAATTTGGCTTCTAATTATTGATGAGTTCTAAGAGTTATTTATATATTCTGGATAGAAATTCTTTATCAAATATATGATTTGCAAATATTTTCTCCCAGTCTGTATTTTTACTTTTCATTTCCTTAATGTTATTTTTTGAAGCAAAAATTTTAAAATTTTGATGAAGCTCAATTTATCTTTTCTTTTATGGATTGTGTTTGTGACATTGTATCTAAAAACTCTGCCTAACCCAATGTACAATTTTTTTCTGGTTAGTTTTCTATTAGGAGATTTATAGTTTTAGTTTACATATTTAAGTTTATAATCCATTTTGAATTAATTTTTGTTTATGGTGTGAGGTAAGGGTTGAAATTAATCCTTTTGCATATGGATATCCAGTTGTTCCAGTTCCATTTGTTGAAAAGACTGTTCTTTCCTTATTGAATTGCCTTGACACCTTTGTTATAAATCAGTTGATCATGAATGTAATAATGGACACTCAGGTATATTCCATTGATCCTATCCTATGCCAATACCACTTTACCTTGATTATAGAAGTTTAACAGTAAGTTTTGAAGTCAAGCAGCTCTTCAACTTTGTTCTTCTTTTTAAAATTGTTTTGACTATTCTGGGTCATTTGCTTTTCCATATGAATTTTGCGATCAACTAATCAATTTCTACAAAAAACTCCTACTGAGATCTTGATAGGGATTACATTGAATGTAGAGATCAATCTGGGGAGAATTGTCATCTCAACAATATTGAGTCTCCAGTCTATGTCCATGGACTGTATCTCCATTTATTTAAATTTTCTTTATCTCAGCAGTGTTTTACAGTTTCACCATACAAACCTTCCATTTCTTTTGTAAAATTTAGTCTTAATTTTAAAAATTCTTTTTGATATTATTGTGAATGGGATTTTTTCTTTATTCCATTTTTTCAGATTATTTGTTAGTATATAGTAGTGTGGTTTTGCATATTCATCTTGTGTCGTGTAAGCTTGCTGAACTCATTTATTAGTTCTAGCTGTGTGTGTGAGTGTGAGTGTGTGTGTATGTGTGTGTGTATGTGTGTGTTCCTTAGGTTTTTCTCCCTACAGGATTGTGTCATCTGTGAATAAACAGTTTTACTTATCTTCCAATCTGGATACCTTTTATTTATTTTCTTTGCCTGACTGCACTGGCTAGAACTGACAGTACAATGTTGAATAGAGTGGAAGGGATGGACATCCTCGCCTTGTTCCTTATTTTAGGGAGAAAGTGTTCAGTATTTCACTGTTGCATATGATGTTAGCAACAGGCTTTTTGTAGCTGCCCTTTATCAAGTTGAGGATTTTCCCTTCTATTCCTACTGTGTTAAACGCTTTTATTATGAGTGTTAGGTTTTGTCAATTTTTTTCTGCACCTATGAAAATGATCATGTGCATTTTGTTCTTTATTCTATGAATACGGTGTGTTATAGTAATTGATTTTCAGATGTTAAACCAACCTTGTATTTCTGGGACAAATCCCAGTTGGTCATGGTGAATAATCCTTTTATTATGTTGCTGTATTTGGTTTGCTAATATTTTGTTTAAAAACCTTACATCTATGTTCATGAGGGATATTAATGTATAGTTTTTTTTCCTTGTGATATTTGTCTCACTTTGGTATCAAGGCATTGACAATAAAATGAGTTTTCTAAAAAAGTTTGTAAAGGATCAGTATTATTTCTTCTTTTGATATAGATACTCGATAGAATTTATCATTGAGGACTCGGGTTCTCTTTGTAGAAAGATTTTTAAATTACTATTTTTTTAAATTCATTTTTTAATGAATTATATTAGTCAAGGTTCTCCAGAGAAATGGAACAAATACGAAATATGAACATATACAAGAGGGGACTTACTGTGAGAATTGACTCACTCAATTATGGAGGCTAAGAGGTCCTACAATATGCTGTCTGCAAGAGGGAGAACAAGGAAGGCCAGTAGAGTGTAACTGGTCGGAGGCTGAAGGCCTAGGGACTAGTGAGCTGCTTGGTCTAAGTCCTGAGTCTGAAGGCCCAGTACCCTGGAGTTTTGATGTCTGAGGGCAGGAGAATACGGATGTCCCAGTTCCAGAAGGAAGAGAAAATTTGCTCTTTCCTGCCATTTTGTTTTATTCCTGCCCTCAACAGATTGGGTGATGCCTGCCCACATTGATGAGGGCAATCTTCATTACTGTCTACTGATTCAAATGCTAGAAACACCCTCATAGACACACTCAAAAATAATGATTTATCAGTTACCTGGGTATCCTTTAGCCCAGTCAAGATAACACATAAAATTTATCATCACATTAATTATAGATATATTCAGATTTTCTGCCTTTTTGAGTCACTTTTGGTCATTTGTGTTTTTCTAGGAATTTATCAATTTCACCTAAATTGCCTAATTTATTGGCATAAAGTTCTTCATTGTTTTTCCCATAATCCTTTTAAGCTTCAGTTGGCAGTGACGTTCCCTCTTTCACTACTGATCTTGGTAATTTGTGTCCTCTTTCTGTCTTGATCAGTCTAGCTAAAGATTTGTCAACTTTGCTGATCTTTTAAAGGAATTAACTTTTGGTTTCATTGATTTTTTTCCTTATGGTTTTACTGCTTTTGATTTCTTTGGATTTGGGTTTAGTTTGCCTCTTTTTAGTTTCTTCAGGTGGAAAATTGAGTTAATAATTTGATACCATTTTAATAATATAAATGTTTAAAACTATTTTATTTTCCTCTAAGCACTGCTTTAGTGGCATCCCATAAATTTTCTGGCTTTTGTTTGTTTTGTTTTGTTTTGAGACAGGGTCTCACTCTGTCACCCAAGCTGGAGTGCAGTGGTGCCATCTCGGCTCACTGCAACCTCCACCTCCTGGGTTCAAATGATTCTCGTGCCTCAGCCTCCCTGGTACCTGGGATTACAGGCATGTGCCACCATGCCCAGCTAATTTTTGTATTTTTGGTAGAGATGGGCTTCAGCATGTTGGCCAGGCTGGTTTTGAACTCCTGACCTCAAGTGATCCACTCTCCTCAGCCTCTCAAAGTGCTGGGATTGCAGGCATGAGACCCCACTCTGGGCCCCAAAAATTGTCTTTTCTTTTCTTTTTTTTTGAGATAGGATCTTGCTCAGTCACCCAGACAGGAGTGCAGTGGCCCAATCTTGGCTCACAGCAAACTCTGCCTCCGGGGTTCAAGTGATTCTCCTACCTCAGCCTCCTGAGTAGCTGAGACTACAGGCGCGTCACCATGCCTGGCTAATTTTTGTACTTTTTGGTAGAGAAGGAATTTCACCATGTTGACCAGGCTGGCTTCAACTTCTGACCTCAAATGACCCGCCTGCTTTGGCCTCCCAAAATATTCGAATTACAGGCATGAGCCACCGTGCCCGGCCTATTTTCATATGTCTTATTTTTGTTTTCATTTAGTTAAAATACTTTCTAATTTTTTTATGATTTTTTCCTTTGACCCATGAGTTATTTTGAAGTGTGATGTTTAATTTCCAAATATTTAGAGATTTCCCAAATTTCTTTCTTTTGTTAATTTCTAATTTAACTCCATTGTAATGAGAGAGCATACTTTGTATGATTTCAATTCTTTAAAATTTATTGAGACTTGTTTTATTGCTTAGAATACAGTCTATCCTTGAGAATGTTCCAAGTGTGCTTAAAAAGAATGTGTATTCTGCCTCAGCTTGTTTTATTGCTTAGAATACAACCTATCCTTGAGAATGTTCCAAGTGTGCTTAAAAAGAATGTGTATTCTGCCTCATCAAATGAGTATCCTATAGATGTTGCTTAGAACAAATTAATTGATAATATTAACTTCTATATTCTTGCTGATTTGTCTATTTAATTGATTATTAATAGTGGGGTACTGATATCTCCAATTATGATTATTGAATTCTCTGTCCCTTCACCTTCTTGAATTTTTATTATTTATTTATTTACTTATTATTTAAAAAATACTACTTCCCATTTTCCCTTTCAGGAATATGAAAATTTTAATTGTGGTTAAAAAACATACATTTTGCTATTTAACCTTGTTTTGTTTTTTGAGATGGAGTCTCGCTTTTGTCACCCAGGCTGGAGTGCAGTGGTGCTATCTTAGCTCACTGCAACCTCTGCCTCCCGGGTTCAAGTGATTCTCCTGCCTCAGCCTCCTGAGTAGCTGGGATTACAGGCACCCGCCACCACACCTGGCTCATTTTTGTATTATTAGTAGAGATGGGATTTCACCATGTTGGCCAGGCTGGTCTCAAACTCCTGAGCTCAGGTGATCCACCTGCCTCAGCCTCCCAAATTGCTGGGATTACAGGTGTGAGCCACCGCGCCCGGCCCATTTTAACCATTTTTAAGTGTAGAGTTCAGAAGTGTTAAGTGTATTCACTTGTTATGCAACAGATCTCTAGAACCTTTCCATCTTGGAAAACTGAAATTCTATATTCATTGAACAACAGCTTCCATATTCTTCTTCGTCTATCCTTTGGAAACCACCATTCTACTTTGCAGTCTACAAGTTTGATTGACTACTTTAGATATCTCATATAAGTACATATATAATATATATAAATATTAGTATATCATATAGCATTTGACTTTTTGTGACTGGCTTATTTCACTTACCATAATATCTGCCAGGTTTATCCGTGTTGTAGCATGTGACAGGATTTCCTTCTTTTTAAGGCTGAATAATATTCCGTTATATGTATGTACCATATTTTCTTTATCTCTCCATCTACTGATGGACGTTTAGATTGCTTCCACCTCTTGGCTATTGTGAATAATGTTGTAATGAACATCCTTTTTTTTTTTTTTTTTTCCACATAGGGTCTCACTCTGTCACCCAGGCTGGAGGACAGTGGCACTACATGGTTCACTATAGCCTTGATCTCCTGGGCTGAAGCAATCCTCCTGCCTCAGCTTTCTGAGTAGCTGGTACAAGTGTGCACCACCATGTCTGGCTAATTTATTTTTCATTTTGTAGAGATGAGATCTCCCTGTGTCGCCCTGGCTGGTCTTGAACTTCTGGGCTGAAGTGATCCTCCTGCCTTGGCCTCCCAAATTGCTGGGATTACAGACATGAACCACTGCACCTGGCCTAATTTTGTTAATTATTACTTCCTACCTTTTGGGTCTCTTTCATTAGGTCTTTATATAATTGTTATATTTTATTAAAAATAAGTTGATCTCTTTAATCATTACAAAATGTCCCTCTTTATCTCCGTTTGTCTTGGATTGACATAGCCACTGCAGCTCTGTTATGTTTACTGCTTGATGGTATATGTTTTTCTATCCTTTTCTTTCAATCTATTTGTGTGTTTTAATCTAGAAGAGGTTTCTTGTATATACCATACTGTTGGATTAAAAAATAAAAGTCAGTCTGACAATTTCTGCCGTTTGATTGAAGTGTTTTATCCATTCACATTTAATGTCATTATTGGTGTGACTGAATTCATCTTTCATATTGCTTTTTGTTTTCTATGTGTCCCATTCCTTTTTGCTTCCTTTGTTTCTTCTTTCCACTTTTTTTGTGTTAGATAATTTTTAGCATTCTAATTTATTTCTTGGCTTAAATTTTTTTAAAAAGTTTATTACTTGTTTATTTTTTTCCTTCAGTGATTGATCTGGGGATTACTATATGCTTCTTAATTTATCACAATATGCTTCAGATTAATACTAATTTAATTCATGTAAAATACATAATCTTTACTCCAATACAGGTCTATTTCCTCCTCCATCCTATATGCATATATATGTACATGTGTTATAAGACCAACAATACAGTGTTATATTGTTTTCTCCAATTTTGTATCTTTTAAAGGAAAAAAAATATAGTTTTTTATATTATTTATATATTTACCTTTTTTTGGTGCTTTTCATTTCTTTGCATGAATTCAAGTCTGATGTTATTTCCTTGCAGCCTAAAGGGTTTCGTTTAGTGTTTCTTATAAGGCAGGTCTGCTGGCAACAAATTATCTAGTTGCTTTTTGTTTGAGAATGTCTCCATTTCAATTTTATTCTTAGAGGGATACTTTTAGTGATATAGAATTCTTACTTGACAGTTTTTTTTCTTTAGCACTTTGAATATGTTATTGCACTGTACTTGGGTTTTCCTTGTTTGTGATGAAAAGGCAATCATTAATCATATTGGTGGTCCTCCTTGTATGTGATAAGATATTTTTCTCTTACTGTTTTCAAGATTTTCTCTTTGTACAATTGCATTATGATAAATCTAGGGTGGACCTCTGTGTTTATCCTACTTGTGGTTCATTAAGCTTCTAGAATATATCATGTTTTTCATCAAATTTGGGAAATATTTGCCATTATTTCATTATAATTCTCTCTCTTCTTTTTGATGGTATTGTGAAATATTAACTGGTCTTCCCACTTCCTGACACACAACTCCTAAAACTCTTGGAATCTCTGGAGTAATGTGTCTTTGTATGCTAATTATAGGTGGCTGGAAGCTCTAGGTGTCTTTAGGATGGGGACTGGTCACAGAAAAAACCAAGGCATGATTAGAGGGCTGAGAATTTCAGCCTCACCCCCCCAACCTCCAGGATGGGGAGAGGGACTAAAGATTAAGCTAATCACTAATGGCCAATGATTTAACCAATGATGCCTATGTAATGAGGCTTCCATATGGGTTTGGAAAGCTTCCAGATAGCTGAATATATGGTGATTCCTGGAGCTAGCATGACTGGAGAGGGCATGGAACCTCCATGCCCCTTCTCTCATACGTCACTCTATGCATCTCTTCCATCTGGCTGTTACTAGTATCCTTTGTAATTACCTTAATGATAAATCAGTAAATGTAAATAATGTATTTGTCTGAATTTTGTGAGCCACTCTAACAAATTAATTGAACCTGAAGAAGGGTTCAGGGGAACCCTCAATTTATAGTTGGTTGGTCAGAAGCTCATGCCACAACCTGTGCTTGCTACTGGTGTCTGAAGTGGGGGCAGCCTTGGAGACTGAGGTCTTAATCTGTGGGATCTGATGCTATCTCCAGGTAGACACTGTTAGAACCAAATTGAATTAGAGAGTACTCAGCTGGTGTCCACTGCAGGATTACTTGCTTGGTGTGTGTGGATAAACCCAAACACCTATGGGGCCACAGAAGTATTCTGCGTTGTGAGACTATAGTAGGAGAAGCTGAGTTGGTTTTTCCTACATCGTCTACTTTCTTTCTCTCTCTTCTCCTAGAATCCCCATTTCTCATATATTGGTATACTCAATATTGTCCCACATACCTTCAAGTTTCTGTTCATTTTTCTACATTCGTTTTCCCCATTTATTTCAGATTGGATAATTTCTATGATGTATATTGAAGTTTGTTAATTCTGTCTCCTGGTCATTTCAATTCTGGTGTTGAGTCCCTCTAATAGTTTTTTCATTTCCATTATTGGAGTTTTCATTTTCAGAATTTCTATTAGGTTCTTTTTAATAATGTGTATCTCTGTAGATATTCTCTATGTTTTGAAGCATTGTTGTCATACTTTCTTTTGATTTTTTTAAACGACAGTTACCTTTATTTTATTTTTTTTAATAAAACACATTTACAATAGGTGCGCTGGTGTTTTTGTCTGCTAATTCCAACATCTGGCCCCCCTTAGACAAAATTTCTACTGACTGCTTCCTCCTTTTCCTTTCTTTTCTCTTTTTATTTATTTATTTATTTTTATTTTTTGAGATGGAGTCTCACTCTATTGCCCAGGCTGGAGTGCAGTTGTGCGATCTCAGCTCACTGCAACCTCCGTCTACTGGGTTAAAGCGATTCTCCTGCCTCAGCCTCTTGAGTAGCTGGGATTACAGGCATGCGTCACCATGTCCAGCTAATTTTTGTATTTTTAGTAGAGACAGGGTTTCACCATGTTAGCCAGGCTGCTCTCAAACTCCTGACCTCAGGTGATCCATTTACCTTGGCCTCCCAAAGTGCCTCTTCCTTTCTTATCATGCTTTCTTGTTTCTTTGCAGATCTCATAATTTATCGTTAAAAATGGAATATTTTAAGATTATATATTCTGGTAACTCTGGATTTTGATCCAAGGTGGTGGTTGTAGCTGTTTGATTGCTGTTTAACAACTTTCCTGAACAATATCTGTGGTATCTATTTTACTGCAGAAGGCAGCTGCATATGTCTCCATTCAGCTCTTAAAAATTCTTTGTTTTGTTTGATTTTAAGCCTGGCTCTCTAGGACTTACCCCTGTGTCTGTACAGTCTGCTAGTCAGCCAATGATTGTCAATGTTGTGATCATCCACCTTGGGCAAGTAAGGCTTCCACCTTCTACTGATATATCAGTGTGGGCAGGTAACGTGTTCAAACTTCAATCTGCTCTGCATTTTTCTTTCGTATCTCTCAGCACATGTACGGATGTTCACAGTCTGTCTGGAAAGTCTGGAGAGCTTGGGCCCTCTCACATCTCTCCTGCTTGGATGTGTCAAGAGTTTATCAAAGCTCCCTATTGTTGTCTCATTTCTATATCTCCCTGTGAAATTTCTGGCTACTCTGCTGGTCTGTGCTTGCCCCAGTCAGAACTTCAATCCCAGGCTAGCTGAACTGATCATTCCTGTTCATTTGCCACTGAGATTGCTACTGTTTCTGACAATGCCATTGGGTGTGGAGTTTTTCAGTGCTCTACTCCAATCAAGCCAGCCTCCTCTGGCATCAAAACTACTGACCTTTATGACTTGACTGGTCTTGGGAGAACAGATCAGGAGTGGGAGATGGGAGCAGCCCCAGGCAAGAATGCTACTTACTTCCACTTTTCTTATCTGAATAACCAGTTCTCCATTTGGTGCGATTTATAGGTTCCGCAACGGATGTTTTTTTGTTTTGTTTTGTTTTGTTTTTTTAAGATGGAGCCTCACTCTATCACCCAGGCTGGAGTGTAGTGGTGTGATCTCAGCTCACTGCAACCTCTGCCACCTGGGTTCAAGCAATTCTCCTGCCTCAGCCTCCTGAGTAGCTGGGACTACAGGCATGTGCCACCATGCCCGGCTAATTTTTTTTTTTTTGTATTTTTAGTAGAGGCGGGGTTTCACCATGTTGGCCAGGCTGCTCTCGAACTCCTGACCTCAAGTGATCCACCTGCCTCGGCCTCCCAAAGTACTGGGATTACACATGTGAGCCACTGTACCTGGTCTGCAACGGCTGTTTTTGACATTGCTGAGTTTATCATTGCTCCTCACTTTGCTATACTGAAAAGTCTTGCTAGCATTTACATTTAAGGGCTCAGATTTAGAGGTACAGAAGACCTGGAGGACATCTGCAAGAACAAACCTTCTAGTAAGCAGATTTACTACATTTGCAAATGCTGACTCCTTGAGAATGGTGAGAGAGGAGCCACTGAGAATCCCTGGATTGCTGTCCGTCCATCCATCCATCCATCCATCCCATCACTTATCAAACCTTTATCAAGGGTTCACTGTCCAGGCACTGTGCTAGGAGCTCAGAGGACAAACACAAAATAAGCACTCTTGCTCTCAAGAAAAGCATACAGGAAGGAAGAAAATCATGGTGACAGTCAGTGCCCCAGCAGTAGCTCTGAGAGTCTACACAGGATCAGGGTAGTTTGGGTGGGTTGGGGTGGAAGTGCAGCAGAGTAGGGTATTCTGGCCTGGAAGTAGCTTCTCCAACAGCCCTCCCCAGCCCTGCATTCCTGCCTGACACACTTCAGTCCTTACCTAGAGACTACTGCAGCTATATCTCTCATGTCTAACATGGAGCCCACTTAGCTTTGGGGGGAATTGTCTTCCCTGCTTCATATCACAAAACTCTAGACAGCAGTTCTTTATCTTCAGCTGAGAACTGTTTCATGCTCTGGCATAGCAAAGTGTCTGCAGACAGAGATAAGCTGTGTTTTCACATTTTTGTCTACAAAATTAATGATCTATAACTACAATAAAACCATCATCTCCTGTCACCAGTGGGGATCACAGGACATTCTAAGCTTAAAAAAACACCAGCAACACAAAATCTCGATGGCAAAAAGTGCACATGTTTTTATTTTTCCTTTTCCTTCAATAGCGTTTTCATTTGTTAGAAACACGGAATCATAAAATGTTATTGTTGGAGCATTCCTAGGAGATTTTCTAGCCTAAGTCCTTTATTTACCAGGAAGGGGATGGAGGACGTGTTCAAGGATGCTGGGTCAGCAGGGGTGCTCGGTCCAGGACCTGGCCTCTCCATCATCAGCCTTGTTTTCCCTTCTTCAAGTGCCCATCAGTAAGTTTCAGTTCTCTGGCTGAGCTGGGGGACCCCAGCCCAGTTCTTGAAAAGCCAGCTGCTGGAAGTTCCCCACCCTGCTCATTTCCTGCTGCCTCAACTGCACCTGCTGTCTCCAGACTCCGCTCCCTGCTCAGGACTCTGCTTCTGGCCACCTCCCTTATGCTTCTCTCAGACTCAGGGAACCTTTGAGGCAGGCTGACATTTCGCCTGTAGGCACCTGCATGGTGTACCAGTTGTCAAAACACTAAAATGTTTGCATTCCAATTGGTAAACAGCCACTGCCTGATCCCTAGAGGGCCCTCCCGCCTTCTCTTGACCACCAAGTAATCCAGCAGCTGAGGGGTTAAGAACCTGCAGGGGCCTCCAGGCCCCTGCTCTAGCCCTAAGGCAGATATCTGTTTTAATACCCTCCTGATTGTTAAGTATTTTCAAGACAAACCCTGCTAAAGAGCATGGACTCTGAAAGAGCATGGACTCTGCAGCCAGCCTGTCCGGGTTGAAACCCTGGTTTCTCTCCAGCTCTGTAATGGGACAGGTTGTTTAAACTCTCTAAGCCTCAGTCTCCCCATCTGCAAATAGGGATACACACTTCATAGGTTTGCTTTGAGACTCACACTAATAAAAATGTTCTGGTTTCTATCTTGCCAGTTCTCACTGCTAGCACCTCATACTTTCTTTCCATGTCCCTGCATCAATAGTGAGGATAACCTGGGGACTTGTCCTTGGGCTATACACAGCCACATACCAGAGGCTGGGAGAGGACAGAAGGCAGGCTCTGCCTGGGGATTTTTCTCCTGTATCATGCTGGTGAAGGCTACAACCTTCTGGGCCCTGCCCTCTGCCTGCCCCAGTTGACAACTGCTTCTTCCTGAGCAGAACCTCTGGCTCCACTTGAGCCAGCTCTCCCCTCCTGTCACCCATATTCCAATGATACCCAGGGCTGCTTTCAGCCCATTCAATGCCTTTGTGAGAGCTGAGAAAAGGTGGCCACTCTGGACAAGCATATGACTTGGCAGGTGAACCACAGGCTCAATTTCAGGCTCCAATCACACTCCCTTGGCCAGGCACCCTTGTGCAGTGCACATTCTGTACAACTGTATTTGGCATTCCTGCTGGCAGCACTCAGGAGCATTTAAGAAAAGTGCTAAGAGATTTGCAAACACTGGAATATGTAAAGAAACAGCTAACTGCAATCATTAGTCTAAGCTTTGCTTCATAACCAAACAGCATGACTAATAAAGTGTCCCAAACTTTTCATTTATTTTCCTTTACTTTCACCTTCAGCCAACTCACACCATCAAGTGTCCCAAACTCTTATTATTTATTAATAATCATTTGTTGAGGGCTTACTGTGTGCCAGGCTCTGAAGGTACAGACATGACTACGACCTGAATTTTGGGAGAGAGGCAGCTGCATAGACCTGGTGCTTCCAGCCCTGGGCTGTCAGAACACTGCACTGGGGTCAAGGGCAGAAGGCCCTTCTGGGGCTGGGGTCCAGGATGAGTGTGTGGCCTTGAGCAGGGAGCAACCAGCACTCTTCTCAGCTGGGCCTTTCTGGCAGGGCTGGCCTTAGAGAAGCTCAGTTTTCATCACTTCCACCTGCACCCTCCCTGGAAGTTCCTCAACTAATGCATTTCTTTCTTTGGGAGGCCGAGGCTGAAGACTGACGTCTTCGCCCCTTTGGTCCCTGGAGGCGGGCTGCTGCCCCATTTGGGAGAGGACAGTGCACTCCTTACACAACCTTTCAAGTACAGGCGCGTCAGAGCAACAGCACATTCAACCTGTGCGGGATTTGCAGACCAGCAAGTTTTGCCGACGCGTGCTCCCGGAACAGAATCACCTTTTGTACGGTATTAATGTAAAAGTTTCATTTAAAAGACACCAGCTGTGGTCCTACCCAGGTTTATTCATATGGGACCTTCACTGGGTCAACTTAATACTTAACTACTGCTTATTATCCCATCAGTCTTCAGGGACAACCCATGATCTAATTGCCCAGCATTTATGTTGCTTGGTAACCACAAATAGAGAATAATAGTTCTTAAAGGGGCAGTGTGGAATTTCATGCCCCTGCAGTGAAGTACACTTCATTTCCCAGAGCACCCTGTGTTTTTTAATTCAGTGAATAAAAATGTGTAATGAATAATTAATTATGTGCTTGGAGGCACAATAGCTGTCTACTTTTGAATATTCATCAGCGGCATTATTAATTCACTAGAAATCCCAGGGAGGAATGGGATAGGCTTTTAGCCTAGCTGGAGGACTTAACGATAATGCTTTGCAACACGCACAAACTTTTTTAAAGCTGACTTTTCTTTGGGAGTCGCTTTCTGGGTAATTTTCCTCTTTTAAGAACATTTCGCCGTGGCCCGGATTCCCGCGGAGCTGGTGGGACGCAGACACCACCAGTGACCATGAAAAAGGCCCACTCTGGAACTCCTGCCTGGAAAGTCCATTAATAACCAGGCTCACTCGCCTCGTGAGGCCCGGGGTGTGCTAATGGGAGCGAGAAGCCTGGCCGCAGAGGCGGGAGCCCCCGTTCACTTCCAGAGAAGAAAGTAGCGTGTGCACTATGCCCTCTCTTAGCGGGGACCCTCTCCTGTCGTGGAGATGGGGACCTCGGCCATCCCTCTGCAGCCTGTGATGTATCCTGCATGGCTCCTGAGTAGCCTCTGAGGCCAGTGGTGTTAGAGTCAGGGCTGGGATCCACGCCCCTAGGCCTCCCCGCCCAGTTCTAAACACCGATGCCAAGGCACCTCTCTGCCAAGGGTCCTGTACTGTTTCCTCTGCAGTTTTCTGAGATCTTCCATGCTAGTATAATTCCTCACCCCACTTTCTCTTTTAGTCCCAGAAAAATCTTCCTGGCCTCTCAATTGCGAGCTGCCTGCCCAACGCCCGCTCCTTCCTCCTCCCTTAATAACATAACCTCTACACCACGGGACAGCGCGGCACTCCACTGGACGATTACACTTCCCAGCCCACCTTGCGGCAGGAGCTCATCATGTGACTGAGTTCTAGCCAATGAGAGGCATGTGGAAGTTGCTGGGCGGAACTTCCGTGGAGTCTTTCTGAAAGTAGGTGGAGAAGGAGTCCTGCTTGTACTCAGCCTTCCTTTTTTCCTCCAGTCTGGGATGTAGATGAGATGGTTGAAGCTCCAGCAGTCATGGTGGATCATGAGGACACTCTGAGGATGGAAACAATGTGCTTGGAGATTGAGTAAGAAAGACAGAAGGAGCTTGGATCCCTGCTGACTGTAGAACTCTCCCTCACAGCCTGAAATTACCTCCTTCCAGCCTTTTTTCACATGAGAGAAATGAACCTCTAACTTGTTTAATCTGGATTATTCTGGGCTTTCTGTTGTGTGCAGTGGAACCCAATCTTCATCGAGTTCCCCTTCCCAAGAGTTCTGTCATTTTTCCTGCATTCTTTTTAGATTTCATAGCATTTACTCTTTCCGATAGATGTGAAAATTCTTTGAAAAGTTAACATCTTGAATAATGAAAGACAGCCTGTGCAACCCACGCAGAAGTAGGAGCTTTAAGCAAAGTTTTGTAAAGAGGACTGCAGAACTTCTCTGTGTGTCTCGCTGGGACCTCAGAATTTTTACCAGAAAAGGCAGGAGGGGACTGCCTGGTTTAAGCATCTCTCCCTAACTGTGGTTTGGAAAAGTTTTTTTAATTTGAGAATTTAAACAGTCAATACAAGGATTATTCCAACCTGGTTGATCCATGCTCTGAAATGAGAACTCCCATAGTTTATCATCTCTAAGATACTAAAATGCACAATATTTTATAGATCAAGGAAGGAAAAATTCTGCCAGCTATAACGGTAAGATGCATCCTGATTCCAGAACTGTTAAATGTGAAGAGATTGCTTTTTTAGATCAATGAAGTATGGTACATATAGTTAACCAAACAGTTAACTTAAGCATCATTATCCACAAGCAGCCAGAGACATACTACATAGAATTGTGCTGTTAACTTTCTGTTCTGCTCTTGCCAAGAAATAGGTGAGAACTTTCTGTATCCCAAGCAGATTTTGTTCCACAGTAAGAAAACCAGGAAGGACACCACTTTCTGGAATTAGACCCTTATTTCTTTTGGAAAACATATTTGTCTCTAGATTGCTCAAAGTTTACTTTCTGTACTAATTCTCTCACTGGCGATGCTGGTGGTTTGCCTGCTCAGTAGAATACCCAGTGATGGTTATGCATTACCCAGATGTAGATTTTCTGTCGCTTGATCTTCTCTTCCTCTTGAGCTCTGTGTTCTCTGTGTGTGTTGGGCAGGTTGCACTTGCATTTTGATGATAAGAGGGACTTTCTTGTCTCTCTCTATCAGATGCCATCGATGGCCTGAGCCCACTGGATCACTTGCAGCTGGGGTGGACTGTTTCCAGCCCACCGACAGCTTCCCACCTCACGTACCTGGGGCTCTCTTTTTCTCGGTCTATGCGCTTTTCCCATTCTCTCAGAAGTGGCTCAACCAGTGGTGGATGAATGCTCCAGCCTACCCATCCTCTGATGGGCAATTCTGAGGCCTGCCCACGTGGCTTCTTGGAGGGTCCCCAGCAGCATGAAGGTCCAGATTCCCCCGAGAGTAACTCCTTAGCACATGCTCATTGGGTTTCTTCCTTTCCCTGTCTGATTTTCCCTACTTCTTCGCTTGTACTTCCTAGGATTGTCTCCCAAGTAAGCTACCTGCACCAAAGTCCTTTCACCAGGATCTACTTTGGAGGGAGCTCTTTATCAGAAAAAGCAAATTGCTTATTGGCATCCAGGTTGAAAATGTTTTCTTCCAGTAGGCAGGAAAGTTGATACCATATAAAAAAATTTATTGTGGCCGAAGCTTAGGGGTTGTGATCTATTGTGTATGTCACAGTAATGGCTCCAGATGAGTCCACCCCCAGGTCTCTATGCCTGTGTGTAGTCCCCTCCCGCCTTGACTCTGCTCTAGGCTGTATGACTTTCTTTGGCCAATGAAACAACAGCAAATATGATGTAGGTGGAGACCGTAAGTGCTTGCACATTTGACTTTGCCCTCTTGGGGGATTTCTGCCAACATACAAAGAAGTCTGGTCTAGCTGTCTAACCTAGTGGAGGACAAGACACCATATTGAGAACTGAGGCACCCCAACCAGCAGCCAGCACTGTCAGATGTGAATGGGGTTGCATTCACATGGTGGCTCAAAGGCCCTCCTGCACCAGACTCAAACTCGTAGACATCCAATTGTTTTAAACAGCCCCAATAAGCAAATTTTTAGCCAATTAGAGTGAGCATTATTTGCATATCCTACAAATCAGTGCCCAACATCTGCTAACCATAGATAAGATAAACCTTGTAGCTATAAAGACCCCTAATTTGCAGCTCTCTGACCCAGACTCCCCTCTGGGCTGCTGAATAACACCACGTGCATGTGTAAGACTCCTCTCCAATCTCCCTCTCCCCCAGGAGTTCTTTTGCCCTCCTTCCCTTTGCTCTCCTTTACCCTTCTGGGTGGTGGCCCCTGGACAGCGTCATACCGTGAGCAAGTTTTCTTGCATGCAAACCTGTCAAAGTGGCACCCAAATAAAGTTCACTGTGTACTACTGCCACCTCATGGTTATATCTTTTTACCTGATCAGCCATGGAATCCCCCAAACCCACTACAGTGGGGGAAGTCAGAAAAGACAGAACCCACTAAGGCTGATGCCCTGGGAGCTGTAGGCTGCTGAGAGGCTGCAAAAGCAGGGCACAATGATGGAGTAGAGACCCAGAGTAAGGAGGCCAAGAGAAGGGGGCAAGGAAGAAAGAAAAGTCTGCTGGGGCCAGAGAGGGAAAAGCTCCCAGAAATGGCAGAGTGTCAGCAGAAAGGAGAGGACAGCTGGTTTGATTAAGAGTTGCTATAGATTATGTAAATAATGGCCAAAATTCCTTTTTGGATTTCCCCACTTTCAATGGGACATTGTTTTGGGACTGTAACATTTGGGTCCAGGCTTTATATCTGATGCACAATGAATATCCTTCCCATATCTTTTTTTTTAACCCTCTAGTAAAGCAATAAAAAGTTTCTTAGATTTTTCTATTTCTCCAAGTTCTTGACTGAGACATACTGCATTTGCTTTTAACAAGTGAAAACAATAATACCCTGCAGTCATAACTTAAGCCATCACCATTTTCCTCAGCAAAGTCACACTTTTATGAAAGTTTGCCAGGAAGTTTAAGTGCATAGATTTAGATCAATGAAGACTTTCTTGCATTTTGTTCTTAGCTTGAATTGAGACTGGAAGTCATATTTACATGTATCTTTTACTCCTGGGAGTATAACACTGTGCTGATAATAACTGTAGGAAAGCAAGCAAACTCTACATTCTGGATTTGTCCCTGCTACCCCTATGCTTCAAGTGAGGAGTGGAGGAATCATGAATAATAAATAAGGAGATAAGAGAATGAAACTGGGAAATCAATTTACTGCAAAATATTTGCATCTTTTATTAAAAGAAACTGTGTATGAGACCCATAACAGGGTGTGATGATTTATATTTTGATTTGATGCATCTGCTCCATGCCTCTGGGAGAAGTGACGTTGCCCAGGCATCCATGCGGGACTTTTCTTTCCCACTGATCTCAAAGACTTGTGGTGTATTAGGGTTCAGAGGGACTGAATGTTGATTCTGTACCCCTTATTTTACAGAAAAGGAAACGGAGGTCTGGAGAAATGATGCAGGTTGGCGGCAAACCCAAGATTCACCTGGAAAAAATTCCATTCTCCTCAAAATGTAAGAAAATGTGATAAAGGGATAGAGTAAGAAAATGTGATAAAGGGATAAAGTAAGTCATAGAAGTGTGCATATCCACAGCCTTTTACATCTTTGCTAAAAGTTAGGGAGACAAGAATCCTTGTCTCCTATTCTGATAAAAACACACATAAACACAGCCGAATGCACATTTGAATATATTTGACATCTCTTTTGACAGAGATGGGAGAAATCGTTCACTGAATATATACGAGACATTCCCACCCCCACCCTCTCCCTACTCCAAGAACAAGTTATAGCCAACAGATCCTCTTTTGGTGATGTGGTAGGGAATTTGTGGACTTGCTTTTTCCCTCTCCAAACCCTCTCTGTGACATAAAAATTATTTTTAAAAAGTGATGTCCCCATTGGCTACTGCTGATTATTTGACAATATGTGAAGCTTAGGAATTTCTACCCACTCAAAACCAGAAGGCCTGTGATGGTTAGCATCTTCCTTTTAGGTTGTCTGCAGTTGATGTCATTTGCAAGACCATAGTTCCATTTGGCGGCTTCCACTCTGCATTGATCTTCCCAGGAATCCACTCCTCCCTTTCAGCTGCTGCCCTACGGATTCGTGATGCTGCATTGCTTACGGTCCCCCATGCTGCTCAGGAAGCTCCCAATATTCATGGCCAGTACCTTCTCCCATTTCCTATAGAGGCTCTTCCAGACTCTCTCCACCATCCTTACCCTCTTTTCCTCTCAGAGTGTGACTGTGCCTTCTACTGGCTGGGGTAAACAAAAGCTGTTTGGATGTGCATGCAAAGCGTAGCTATTAGACTGCCTGCTTTTAGCATGATGCCTGGCATAGAGTAGCTACTGGATTCATGTTTGCCAAATGGTTGAATTAATGAGGCAGCAACCCTGGAGGTGCAGGTCCAGTGGAGCTGGGGTTCAGTCACAATGAACACAGGCATCTATGGATTAGGGGAAATGAAAGAATCCATTTGGATGTACCTTGTCTTAGAGTGGAAAGACTGGGAACAGAGCGAGGTCTGTTGCCAGCTGTCCACATGACTTTCAGGAAATAATCCATCCCCCATCAGTTCATTCATTCATACATTCACTCGTTATCCCATATACCATCACTCAGCACTTGTTCCAAGCTGGGCATCATGGTAGACAATGAGAATGCAGACACAGTGAGATACACTCACTGCCTATAGCATGCTCTGAGTCTTGTAAGAGACGTGAATAACTAAGCTAACATGGTGTGAATAGTCATGAGGCACTGAGTCAGGGGCAGTTCCAAGCAAGGAGATTTTATTCAGCTGGGGCAGGTGGTCAGGGATGAGAAGGGCATTGGAGCTGAGGCTTGACAGATGAGTTGGAATGTGGCAAGTGAAGAGAGATGGGAAAACAGGGGCCTCTCCTGGGCAGGAGGAAACTGGGAGGGAAGCAAGTTTTGAAGGTCTGAAGGATTAGGAGCCTTTGTGAATTTCTACCTACAGTGGAAAAGCTGGTGGGAGAATATCCTTTAGCCGGGCCAGAGTTCCCATGAGGCTGCTGGGGAATCAAGTCCAGGGCTTGCTATCATTTCAGATGGAGAAGATGGCTGGTGAGAGGGGCACTGACAAGATTCCTGGTGTCTATTTGTTATTAGCCTTTTGAACTTGTCTCTGCCTTGGGTTTGCAGGACTCCCGGGCTTGCCTGCATTTGCAAACACGGAGTTTGCCTTTGTGGTGTAGATGAGGAAATTGGGTCCCAGAAAGGACAAGACAGGTCCAAAGTCACATACAGCCATGTGCAGCCAAAATGTTAGGTGGTATTACTCACAGAGGCATTCAGTGATGAACTGAAAGTAGTGCTAGAAAGAATGGAGGTCGGAGGGAAGAAATCCACAGGACCCCATTCATTAGCAATCTGGTCCACACAGAGCTTTTAAAGGTTGGAGTGAATATTGGATGCTTCCTCTGCTTCTTGGGCCTATTTCTCCTTCTAATTCTAAAGTACCCCAGCTGCCTTCTGGAGTATTACCTCTTCTGCTTTGCATTCTGGAAGGAGCTGTCATTCAAAGGGCCCTTTACTTCTCTAGACAAATAATGGGCACATGACCCAAGCTCAACCAATGAGATTCTCTCCTGAAATTTTTGAGCACAGACAGGCATGTGTTATTTAAAAAGGGGCTGATGCTGGTTCATCCCAACAATGGCCTGTGAGGGACACTATATAGTCCTGGCTATCTACAGAACCAGAGTTGCCCTGGTCCTGTCTGTATGTATCTAGTCTGGCTTTCCCTTCACTTCTGTGAGGACCTCCATATGTGTGGTCTTTGGGTGGGCTAATCTCTCTCACTTAGCCTCAGTTTCTTCATTCATATAGTGAGATAATAATACCACCTTGCTGTGCTGTTGTGATGATCAAGTGAGCCAATGGGGTGAATGAATGCATTCTGCAAACCGTAAAGTGCTCTAGGCATGGGAGCGGCTGTTATTATTGTGAGTATTATTAAGGGACAGCTAGTGGTCACAGAAAGCACAGCCTGAGAGTGTTTCAGCTGGTCCTAATGAGCGTTCATTGTTGCTTTCTCCAGTAGTTCCTTTTAAAATGCATCGTGGAGGGAGCTCAGGGGGAATATACTCTGCTGAATTCATAGTTTTGCATACTGTTCATTAAAAAGAGTTTCTAAAAATAGATTCAGGTCAGAGAAGGTGTCCCAGACAGGAACGTTTATCAGAGCTTGACCCAAATCCCTGTGATCTCATTTTCCAACAGCCCAGCTGCCTGGGGAGACAGACCTGACCCAGCTCAGCCTTTGTGGCCATTTTCTGTCTGTAGAGAGATGTGGAGCCTTTCCCTGCACCTTTGCGACATGAAGTCCCACCTGGCACCAAAGCCTTCTAAAGTGCTGGAGCCGAAGTGGGCTCTAGGATCCTGTCCTTTCCTGCTTTGAAATGGCTTTCTTCTTTGACAGCAGTTGGAGTCATGAGTGCAGATCTGATGGGCCCACCTGTGATGTGCCCCATGACTCCATTTTGTGCCTCTAGTCCGGGCTGATTTTCTGAGTTTCAAACCTGTGCAGGCTGAGCATCTCTCCTGGAAGGTCCATGAACCCACTTGCCTAGGATAAGCTCATTCCATACCACACCCCATTCCCAAACTTGGCCTCCTGCTCCTCCACCCACTCTGAGTTCAAGCCTGAGGGGTAGCTCCCCCACTGCCCCCCTCACACCCAGGCCCTGGAAAGTCCTGCTATATTCATCCTTTAAATACCTGTAGGCTCTGCCTACACTCTCCATCTCTCTCCATCTTCTCTTCTGCAAGCTCAGAGTGAAAAACCAAAACCTTTTTTTTTTCCCTGAATAGGAAGGAAGGGAAAAGAAGTAATGGTACATGGGAAGGAGAGGGATCTAGAATTTCTAAGGACAGACCCCTAAAAATCTCTTATTTCATACAGAGAAAAACTGCAGTTCTAAACAGGCAATAGACCAGGGCTGCCACTGGCCCATGGAATGTCTTTGTGAGAACAAGGAAAATGCACCCTTTTCTCTAGGCTGATGTAGCCCTGTTCCAAGGTGCATGGCTTGGCAAGCAAAGTGCAGACTAGATTTCAACCTCTAATCACTGCCTTGTGCAGTAAGCCACCTGCACAACCATATAGGGCAGACTTGAAAATGACGCCTGAAATTCCACAACCAAAAGGCTAATAGAACTTCAGATGCATTTGGGGCTTTTTCCAGTGTACTCCTTGAGCTCATGGGGACCCCTTTCCCTCCAAAGCTGCAGCAGCATTTCAAAGTCACTGAAAATGCAGCCCATGCCACTACCCTCTGTCCTAGCATCTCAGTGGATTGGGATCTTTGTGATGAAGAGCAACAGGGTTTGCTCAGCAGTCATGACAATCTGGTGCTTTCACATCAGAGGTGCTTTTTGCCTTGAACCAATGCTGGTGACACCTCATGGCAAAAAAGGCAGTGCCTCATCCAGTCCATCACCCATGGAGGCAGAAGCCTGCCCTCTTTATTCTAGAACTGAATTGTAGTCGCCTACATAATTTATAGAGGTGGTAATCACTCATTCGCTCAGAAAGTCATGCCAAATAAATGCCAATCATATCAGGCAAACTCTGAAGTCCTTCCCTGTACATCCCATATATGTTACTTCATAAAATTATCCCAACAGCTCCATGAAGCAGCATTATATCCTCATCCTCCACATTCACTAATAGGTAAACTGAGGCTTAAACATGGTTCATTGCAAATAGGGGCCAGAGCAGCATGGGCATGCACACCTTGAGTCCAAAACCCTTGCTCTTCTATCCTGCATCACTCTCTAGCAACCAGAAGATCTAAGTTCCTGATCCTGTTTGACTTCTAGGTCACTGTGATTTTGGGCAGGTGACTCTATGTCTCTGAACTTCCATTTCTTCATCTAAGAATGTCATCCCAGACTATTTTACAGGTTGTTACGATAAAAATAACAACAAAAATACTCAAAACATTAGGTAAGGCACTTTGAAAGGTGATCAGTGATATACAAATATGAGGCATTGCCAACTGATCCCAGCACAGGTGAGCCCCAGCAGGTCAGAGTAGTGGAGCCCACTGACCTGCTGGCTGCCAAACAAGTCTTTACATTTGTAGGCTCGAGTGCCCTCCAAACAGCCCAATCAAAGTGGAGGAAGGAAACCCACAGGGTTATTTCCCATTGTACTTCTTTATATCCGATGATGACCCAGAGGCATCCCAAGTAGTTCTAGGAAATCAAAGAGATTTGGAAATGCATTGAAAGAGATGGTGGAGTCATGCCATTCAATTCATTTTCTCTGTTTTCTAAGTTTTTGGTGTTTTGGATATGACTTATAATGAAAGGAATCAATCTATTATTTATTTATTTTTAAGACAGAGTCTCACACTGTCACCCAGGTTGTAGTGCAGTGGCGCCATCTTGGCTCATGGCAACCTCTGCCTCCCGGGTTCAAGCAATTCTCCTGCCTCAGCCTCCTGAGTAGCTGGGATTACAGGTGTGTGCCACCACACCTGGCTAATTTTTGTATTTTTTAAATTATACTTTAAGTTCTCAGGTACATGTGCAGAACGTGCAGGTTTGTTACATAGGTATGCAAGTGCCATGGTGGTTTGCTGCACCCACCAACCCATCATCTACATTAGGTATTTCTCCTAATGTATCCCTCTCCTAGCCCCACACTCCCCAACAGGCCCCGGTGTGTGATGTTCCCCTTCCTGTGTCCATGTGTTCTCATTGTTCAACTCCCACTTATGAGTGAGAACATGTGGTGTTTGGTTCTCTGTTCTTGTGTTAGTTTGCTGAGAATGATGGTTTCCAGCTTCATCCATGTCCCTGCAAAGGACATGAACTCATCCTTTTTTATGGCTGCATAGTATTCTATGGTGTATATGTGCCACATTTTCTTTATCCAGTCTATCATTGATGGGCATTTTGGTTGATTCCAAGTCTTAGCTATTGTGAACAGTGCTACAATAAACATATGTGTGCATGTGTCTTTATAGTAGAATGATTTATAATCCTTTGGGTATAATTTTTGTATTTTTAGTAGAGACAGGGTTTCACCATGTTGGCCAGGCTGGTCTTGAACTCCTGACTTCAGGTGATCCACCTGACTTGGACTCCCAAAGTGCTGGGATTATAGGCGTGAGCCACTGTGCTTGGCCTATTTTTTTAAAAGTGCAGTTCTTTCTGGTTACACATTGGTCAAATGTTAGGTTTCTAGCTGCCTCTCTGCTGCAGCCAGGGCGTTTCAGTGGAATTCAAAATTCTCCCTATTTTTCTTTTCAAATTCCCACCATCGAAGGGCAGACACTGGTTCTGTCCTCTCAGACTGTTGTGATGTTGGAGGTGGGCTGTGGCTGGTGAGGCAGGAGGCCAGTTGGAGGTCTCACTCTGGATGTTTGGCCTGGAGCTGTAGTTCTCAACTGGGGGTAGTTGTAGCTTGCAGGGGGACATTTCACAGTGCCATTTGTGTCTAGAGATATTTTTGGTTGTGTGACTGGGAAAATGTTCCTGGGATCTAGTGGGTAGAGGCTGTGGATGCTGCTCCACAACCTGTAATACACAGGACAACCCCTCCCCTTCTCACCTGCCTGCCCCTACCCCACCAAAAAAAAAACATGTATGGCCTCAAATGTCAGTAGTGCAGGGCTGAGCGTTAAGAAACCCTGGTATAGAGGAAATCTCTTGGCCTCTCTGGGCCTCAATTTCCTCCTCTGAAAAATGTAGGTGAGAAGGTCATGCACTAGATGATGCCTAAGGTCCCTTAAAGCTTCAGCCATCTAATTTTATCTCTGGTTCCAGAGTGACTCAGAGGTTCTGCATCGCTGGCTTCCTCTCCCTGTGACACCAAGACCCCATTATAGCATCTCCAATGCCAGGGCACCGCGTGACATGGCACTCAGCTGGGAGACACCAGCGGGAGGCCCTTTGCAGAGACAGTCGCTAGAAAATGCCAGCCTGGAAGGCAGACACTCTCAGCCCCCAAATCCTTTCTTTATTTGCTTGTTTTCATGTCTTCTCCTTCAGTAAGGCACTGTGAGTTCTGCGTTGGCAGAGCTTTGGCTAATTGGACCTTCTCGTCATCCTATCACATGAACACAGAGCCCAGCAACTGGCCCAGCCTTTCCAGCATGTTCTAGCTTTGGCTGATTTTTTTTGAGATGGGTCCCAGCAGCTGATATTTGATATCAGAGCCTCTCTCTCTCTTTGGCTTTTCATTCTACCCACTCAAGAACTTCCTCAGGCTCCACTTGGGCTCTGCCCCCTCCCCATCCCTCATGCTCCAAGGTCCCTTTGTTCTTCCTCATCTGCATTTGAGTTGGCTGTCTAGTGGGCCTTGAGTCCTGACTCCACTGCATCCTATTTGTGTGATGTGATAGCTATGGAGCGGCGGCCCAGGTCTCCCTCCAGAGACCCTGCTGAAAGAGGGTCATAGGTAGAGAGCCTTCAGCTGCTACGTCTTCCGGTCCTAGGTAGCACTTACCTGAGATCATGGCCTTCCATGGTCATGGTGGGGTGATGGAACTGGACCATTTCTGCCTGACCAGGACTCCTCTTACAGGCAGTTTTTGCTCTGGGGTTACCCATCAGAGTGACCAATGCTTGCTCAGAGCTCCCTGTGGTTGGAGTCTCTTCCTACCCAATCCCCCTTCCTTCCCTCTGTCCTTTCCCAGGTATCGGACCTGGTGGAGTCATGCTGTTCAATTCATTTTCTCTGTTTTCTAAGTTTTTGGTGCCCTGGATATGATTTATAATGAAAGGAATCAATCTATTATTTGTTTATTTATTCATTTTTTTTTTTTTTAGACAAAGTCTCACTCTGTTGCCCAGGCTGGAGTGCAGTGCACCACTGTCTAAAGGCTCTCCCCTCCCACTCCTCCTTTGTCTCCCCTTCATCCCTCTTGTCATCTGCTTCTTGAAGGATCTGAACAGATGCATCTGAGCATGTCAGTGAACATCCCTAAGTCTCAGTTTCCTTGTCTGTGTAACAGAGAATCAGATTTGCTGCATTTCACAAGGTAATTTTGAGGATTAAATGACAAAAAAGATGTATAACTTTGTAAACAATGCAGTCAGGCAAATATGATGCATTATTTTCTCCTCAAAGATTGCAGGTCTTAGGTCCCATTCCTTGGAGACCCCTGTAAACCAACAGCAGAAAAATGAGATTGCTTTTGATGTTTTAGTTGCAACTATTCTGTGTCAGGTGGGACTGCATCATGTTAAGTATCCCAAACTCCCACCTGCTAAATGCCAATAGCTTTTGCCATCCCCATTATTGCAACCATGAAAAATGACCTCCTACCATTTCTAAATGCCAGCTATTGGGGCTGCCTGGTTCCTGGTTGAGAACCACTGTGCTGAACTCTGTCCAGCTGATATGTTAGTAGGTTAGTAGATCCTCATCCTCCCTAAGTATACACTTCAACTTGGGCCTTGGGGGCCTCAAGTCAGAGGAATTAGTGCTGTGGGCCTTCTAAACACTGGGCCAAGGCAAGGATGAGTGGTTTATGGGGAGGAATTAATCACACCGCAATCGGGTGTTGGCACAATGACTACCAAGGGCAACACCTGGTATGGCACTGAACACTCTATTGACAAAATGTAACAGAAAGCTCAATCACTAGAAGTTCAAATATCCTGGAATGGGCAGCCAGAGGCTGGGTTTGGAAAGCTCCATTAATGCAGAGATAGGATTTTTAGGGGGCACCAACCACAGCCAAGTGGAATGGCTGGCAGCCAGTCATTATCAGGCAAGAGATCAGAGGTGTATCAGGTGACCTATTAGAGCCCAGTTGGATTGTCCCAGTTCATCTACAGAGAGAATCTGATTCTTGAGGGGCTGACCTTGGATCCCTCTGGTGAGCAGCTACCCATGGGTTACAAGGTTCTCCTCTGAGGGTCTCACCCACCAAAGGGCCAGTAGAGAGCTCAGAAGGGAGGCTAGGAGGCTAGGAAGGGAGGCTCCAGGTGTCTTTTTACAGCCTTTGATAATGTAAGATTTGCTTTGTGGCTGCTTCTTCTATTTTCACTGACATCCTCTCTTATTTATTTTTTGAATATAGTTAACATTTGAATATAGTTTTGTTACATGCCTTATTCCTTTATGGAATAAGAAGGTGGCAGAAACAAATTTGTGAAATAATAAATACACCTTTTGATGCTACTCAAATCACTCTCAAATCAGGCTGACTACTGTATCAGCCAGAAAGTCTGCCCTGACCATGGTCAGCAGCTACAGCTGGTGGGAAACTCCATCTTCCAGAGTCTTCTTCACCGCCCACTTGGAAATGTTTCCTGCTGTTTATCTTCTCCAGGCATCTTGTTGCCTTTGCTTTTGATTCATGGCATCTGGGGAAATTCTTGCTCTCCAAGAGGCCATGCAACTCTAGATGAATCACTTAGCCTCCTACAGTTCCTTAGCTTTAAAGTTGTGATAACAACAATACCTTCTCTGCCTGACTCAGAGGGTCATTGGAGAATGGTTGAGAAACTGTAACAGAGGTGAGATCTTGTTTGCAAAAATGACCACAATTGTTCTTCAGCCTGTATCCTTGCAATCCGATTTTGTAGCTCCTCTCAGTGGGTGACATTTGTTTCTTGACCCCATGAATCTGGTTTTGTGACTTGCTTTCATCAGTAGAGTGAAGCAGAAGTGATAGCATGCCAGTTCTGAACCTCCACCCAAAAGACCCTGCATGCTACTGCTTGCTCTCTTGGAACCCTGCCTGCGTTGTGTGAATGTGCTCAGCCTGGCCTGCTGGAGGATGAGAGCATATAAAGCAGAGATGAACTAGAGGCTGCTTAGACAGACCACCCAAACCTGAGCCAATCTGGAAGCTGACTACAATAGAATGAATGAACCCAGTCAAGACCAGAAGACCCAACAAGCAAAGCCCAGTCCAAATAGCCCACACTTGGAGTCATAAGCAAAATATATGGTCACTTTTTGAAGCCATGCAATTTTGGGATAGTTTGTTATGCAGCAAAAGCTGACTGATGCACTTGGTGTACAGTAGAGGAAAGCTCAGTGGCATTAAGGCCAGGTATTGTAAAGCTAGGATGGGGAGATCTGGGCAGCTCTTGAGGAAGTGCAGGGCAGTGAGATTCCAGAGCAGCTGCCACCCCTCTGCACTCTCAGGTCAGGCAAGGAAGTGCTGAGCAGTTGGGTATCAGATGTCAGGGACCCAAATTGCATGCAAGCAGAAAAAAAAAAATCTAAGGTTGTTATTTATAGCAAAAATTTAAACAGGGAAGCTCTGTCAGTTTTCTGAATTACTGACAGTTGCAGAAATGTTAATACAAATCTTTATAAGACTGGCCAGATGTTCGATATTAAACAAGCATCTGTTTTGTATAAAATACTTTTTATGCCCCCAGCACACTGTCTCTTTCTCTCTCTCCCCTTCTCATCCCCCTTTATTTGTCCTGATCCCAGGCTGGATCAGGGCAATGGCTGAGGGTAATTGCCTCAGCTATAGTTTTATTTAGTTTCTGAATGCTAGTGTCCATGGTGTCAAAAATACACCCCAAAAAATAACCCTGGGAAAGGTTAATAATGGCCTTTCTGGTGTCATATTCTGCACTTTATATGTTGTGGTAATTATTATCATTAGGGCTGTAAGAATGTCTAGTTATCTTTCTTAATCACATACTCTAAAGAAGTACTTCTGAACACATATCTATTATTTAATCAAAATCTCACAGTTATTGGCATTTGTGCTCCACCAGGGCTGTGTTTATTTTCTGTTTGCAAGGGGGGAGCTTTGCCTCCCAGAAAAGAGGGGGTCCCGAGTCCATACCCACTTTCATCGCTGTCATAGCATGTGACACTTGGTGCTATTAATATCGGAGACACCAAACACATGTTATTACTCCCCACTCCCCCTTTTGACTGCATTCTAGGAAAAGCACTTTTATTAACAAATAAAGGGGCAAACACATGGCACAGATGAAT
Organism: Gorilla gorilla gorilla; assembly: GCF_029281585.2. Classification (NCBI taxonomy): domain Eukaryota; kingdom Metazoa; phylum Chordata; class Mammalia; order Primates; family Hominidae; genus Gorilla; species Gorilla gorilla. Next base: position 113,635,195 of record NC_073239.2, read on the forward strand.
CTTGCTGCCTGGAAGAGGAGATTTAGTGGGGCTGAGACCTTTGGGGATATGCTGTTTCCAGGGAGGGAGAGCAAAGCAGGTCAGTGGGGGCATTATGGACTCCCTGTGGTGGCCACCTTGAGGCGTACTTACCCATTGCTCAGGAGGGAACTGCTCATCGGAGGAAGGAGACTAACCCCTAAAGGGGGACCACTATGCTCTGCTTGTTTTGAGGGTGCTTCAAACCTCTCTTCTTCTTCGTAATCCTCACAATGACCCTGATATGGTTTGAATTTGCCCCCCTGCCCAAATCTTATGTCGAATTGTAATCCCCAGTGTTGGAGGAGGGACCTGGTGGGAGGGGATTGGATCATGGGGGCAGATTTCCTCCATGCTGTTCTCATGATAGTGAGTGAGTTCTCATGAGATCTGGTTGTTTTACAGTGTGTGGCACCTTCCCTCTCTCTTCTTTCTGCTCCAGGCATGTAAGACGTGCCTCCTTCCTCTTTGCCTTCCACCATGATTGTAAGTTTCCTGAGGCCTCCCCAGCCATGCTTCCTGTACAGCTTCCAGAACCATGAGCCAATTAAACTTGCTTTCTTTATAAATTACCCAGTCTCAGGTAGTTCTTTATAGCAATGTGAGAATGGACTTACATAGACCCTATGCAGAATGTATCACTGTCACATTTTACAGATAGAGAAGTCAAGGCTCCGAGAGACTTACTTGCTCAGGGTCACATAGCTTGTGAGCTGGAACTTGAGGCTACCGCTTGCTTGATTCTAATGTGTATGGTTTTATCATAAAGCCATGCATGCTTCCCAGCCAGCACTGGCCAAGACAGTGGCCACTCACCTTGTGTAGCTACTGAGCACTTGAAACGTGGCTAGTCCAAACTAAGATGTGCTTTAGATAAAAAAACACTCACTGGAGTTCCAAGACAAAGTACCAGGAAAAAAAAAGACTATTCATTAGTAACTTTTAATATTGATTACATGTTAAAGAACATTTTGTATAATACATATTGGGTTAAACAAACTATATGATTAGAACTAATTTCACCATTTTCAAAACTTTTAAAAATGTCACTACTAGAAAATTTAAAATTACAGCTGTGGCTTGCATTTGTGGCTCACATTGTATTTGGACAGCACTGTCCCCAACTGTAAATCTCTGCGTGCTTCTTCAACAACAGTTTGTCCTATTGCTTAAGAGCAGTGCTTTTCAATTGGGGGTGATTTTGTCCCCCAGGAGACATTTGGCAATGTTTGGAGGTGTTTTTGACTGCTGCAGCTTGCAATGGGGAGGGTGCTACTGTCATCTAGTGGGTGGAGGCTGAAGATGCTGCCAAACATCCTACCGCACACAGGACAGTCTCACAACAAAGCCTTGTCCAGCCCTAAATGTCACTCGTGCTGAGGGTGAGACGCCCCAGTGTAGAGACGTACCTTGTATACTTTGTTCTCCTGCTGGGGTCCCCAGGGATGTCAGCAGTGATTTGAGAGAAAGAGGAACACTGCTGTGATGGTGTCTGTATTGGTAGTTTCTTCCTCCATTTCCCTCTAGAACACCCTCCTTCCTGATTTTTTCACAGAATTAAAAACCAATATCTGACCATAATTGTCACATAGCCCTGCCACGTGACCTATATTTTTTGGAAACATATGCAAGGGTGGCTATATGTCTTCAATGGCATTTTTAAGTAGCAAACTTCTTCCTTCCAGAAGAACACACAGCTCAAGTGAGGGCAGGAAAATGCTATTGGAGTTGGGAAGATCTGGCTGGAGGAGGGGAAAGGGGGCTTCCTAGAGAAGAGTGAAGGAGGGCTGACCCTGTGTTGGAAGCAGGCCCTCAGACAGACTTGGGGTGGAGGTCTTTGGGGCTGACATGAGCTCCAGCTGGGAGAAAAGGCCCAGGGAGAAGGAGCTGAGCCCTGGCTTGGGACACCTACAGCAGTGAAAATGATCCAGGCATGTAGCAGGTAAGGAAGGTCATTTTGCATTAGGGGTTGACTCTCCCTGGACCCTGGCAAGAGCAGTGGATTCTCTGGGCAACTGAGGTGGTACAGTGCTCCTGGAGGAGTTAGATATGGCTGAGGCAAACCCACAGGGGCCTGACAAGTGGAGGCCTGGGGGGGAAGTATGGAGAGCTGAGGTGCACCCTTCCCACTTTGAGCAGAGGGGAAGTACTCAGAGGGAAATGCGGTGCTGCCAGAAACTGGAGCCTTCAGGAGCAAGCAAAATAACTAATTGGCTCCAGTTTAGGGTCTGCTGTGGTCTGATGTTTGTCCTGTGTTGAAACTCAACACACAAGGAGATAGTATTAGGAGGTGGGGCCTTTGGGAGGTGATTAGGTCATGAGGGTGGAGCCCTCATGAATGGGATCAGTGCCCTTATAAAAGAGTCCCCAGAGTGCTACCTCACCCTTTTCACCAGTGCTTGCTTTCTTTTTTTTAAATTTTTTTTATTTTTGAGATGGAGTCTTGCTCTGTTGCCCAAGCTGGAGTGCAGTGGTGCAGTCTCAGCTCACTACAACCTCTGTTTCCTGAGTTCAAGCGATTCTCCTGCCTCAGCCTCCCACGTAGCTGGGACTACAGGTGCATGCCACCATGCCCAGCTAATTTTTTTTGTATTTTTCATAGAGATGGGGTTTCACCATGTTGGCAAGGCTGGTCTTGAACTCCTGGCCTCAAATGATTGGCCCACCTCAGCCTCCCCAAATGCCGGAATTACAAGTGTGAGCCACTGTGGCTGGCCTTCCACCAGTGCTTTCCATGAACCAGAAAGTAGGCCCTCACCAGACGCTGAATCTGCTAGCACCTTGATTTTGGACTTCCCTGCTTCCAGAACTGAGTGCAATAAATTGTGAAAAATAATAAGCTGTTGTTTAAAAGTGACCCAGTTTATCGTGTGTCATAGCAGCCCAAACAGAATAAAACAGGACCTAAATGTGTCCCCAGAGGGTGTGGCCTGGAAAATACATTTGTTACAGTTGTGTAACGGGCACAAAACTCAGACCATTAGCTTACGTGTGTAAGAAATTTTACTCATTTTCTCATTACTAGCTGTGGCATAAATGGCCAGCTATTCACCAAGGATTCATGAATCCCTTCAGGAATGTCTGGGAATGGCTGTCCAGCCAGGGGAGCCCCTGGCCCCTAGCATCTAGGTGGGGTCACCGACTACTTCTCAGCAATGTCATTGCTAGGTTGTGGGTAAGAAACAGATGTATCTTCTCTACCCAGTCTTTTCTCCCTCATTCTTCTCCCTGTCTCTTGAACAACTTCCAGGTGGCTATCAAGGCCTAAGATGATCTTGGAAGCTGCAGGCTGAAGATGGCAGGGCCTGAGTCCCTGAGCTACTGTGTGGAGTAGAGCCCCACCTCTTGCTGACCAGGAATATAGGCATTGGCGGTTACGTAAGTAAGGAATCAACTTCTGATACGTACAGTCGCTGAGATTTGGGGGTTTATGTGTTATGGCTGCTGATGTTACCTTAATTTCTATTGTGAACCCTGTAGTGGGCTGAATTATGTTCCTGCCAAGAACTATGTCCAAGTCCTCATCCCCAGTATGTGAGAATGTGACTTTATTTTAAAATAACATTATTGCAGATGTATTGAAATTAAGGATCTAGACTTGAAATCATCTTGGATTTAGGGTGGGCCTTAAATCCAATGATGAGTGTTCTTAGACAGAAAAGGAGGAGATGCGGAGAGAAACAGAGAAGAGATGATGTGAAGCCTGAGGCAGAGATTGGGGCAATGCATCTGCAAGTCAAGGTTTGCCCCCAGCAGCCAGGAGTGAGGCATGGAGCATATTTACCCTCAGAACCTCCAAGAGGAACCAATTTTCCCAACACCTTGATTTTAGTCTCCTGGTCTCTGGAACTCTAAGAAAATAAATTTCTGTTGTTTTAAGCCACCCAGTTTGTGGTCATTAGTTAGGGCAGTCTTTGGAAACTAATCCAAATCCCATTCCACTGACTGATGTTCACCCAATTGTGATTCTATGCGACCTCACTGTAGCTCTTTCCCGCCTTTCTCCAGGGTTCTAACTATGTCCCAGAGCCTTGCATAATGCATGGAATGAGGCCAGGGAGCAGAGCGTCTATTGCTCAGTCATTAGCCATCCATTATGCCACTGGCTGAGATGTGCATCATCTTCTCTGGTCCCCAAGCTTTGACCTGCTGATGTGCAGCTGAGCCATCGCTCATCCTGACCTTAACGCCTTTCCACATCAGACAGTATGGAAGTCACTTCTGCAGGCCCTCTCAGGGGGAGGGGCAGAGGCCAACTCTTGTCCTGGCCACTCTGAGGCTTCTAGAACATAGAAAAGACTGTCTCAGGTCCTCTCTGCCTAATACCCTGTGTGGCCATTTATACCTTAATGTTCTTTCTCCAGACTTAGTGCAGCTTGCCTCTCCCCCATCATCATCCAGAAAAAGAGGGACAGACCCTATTGCTCCCAAGTCCTGCCCCATTACTTCTGAGTTTCTTCTCAATCTCCACTGTGCCTCCTGTGAGGCTCAGCCAGGTTTTAGAGGCAGGGCTGCTAGGGTTCATGTTCCCTTCTTGGGCACCTACCACGATCAACCCTCTTAATTCCCTCCTGCCCTACTCTCTCCCCAGCAAAGGAAGTTTTAATCTCTAGTGTGGTGTGGTAGGTGGAATTCTAAGATGGTACACACACCCTGCATCTCGTTTCCTTGAGTGTGGGTGGGACCTGTGAATAAGCCATTTACATACCTTTTATAGATATCACTGCCATGATTAAGTTACTCATAGGTTAGTTAGTTGGTTAGGCTAGTAACCTGCCATGATTAGTTTACTTATATGTAAAGATGAAGGGATGTTGCAGATGTAGTTAAGGTCTCTATTCAGCTGGCTGTAAATGGTTCAAAAGGAAGACTCTCCTGGTGGGCCTGACCTAATTAGGCAATCCCTTTAAAAGAGACACAGTGGGAGTTTGTGTACTGTGAGTCCCCGGAGGCCTCTCCAAGAAGCACAGGCTTTTGTTGCTTGAGTTAGGGACGTCTGAGAAATGGTAGGTGGGTTGCAGGTATTTCGAGAGGCATTCACGAAGCACCTATTATGTAACAGGCTGTGTGTTTAGACTGCAGGGCTACAGAGATGGGTGTGAGTTCACAGCCAGCAGGAGAGGAGAGTCACATAATAATAATGATCACCTTGATTGAACACATCTTACTTTATGCCAGGCTCGACTGTAAGTGCTATATATTAGCTCACTTAATTCTTCCCATGACATTGCTATGAAGGTGATATTATTATTGACATTTCATTTTCACAGATGCAAAAAACAGAAAGGTTGAGTAACTTGCCCAAAGTTATACAGTCAGATGGTAATAGATCCAGGATCGAGGCCAACTGGCTCCAAAATCCACACTCATTGCTACCATGCAAGACTGCCTCTTGGGATAGAGAATAAAAAGCATACAACTCTCCCTCCCCAAAAACAAAATAATCTGGATCCTCTTTCTTATTCTCTGGTAGGGTTGACTACACCCTTCACTTGTGTACCCATAGAATTTTGTTAAGATAAACTTAGAAATTTATATGTGTTCACAGTTTGTGGAGAAGAAGCGGGTGTATTGGTTTTGTAGCAATAATGATGTGCAGCAAATCCAAATCTCCAGGGTTTTCTAAATAAGCATTTCCTTCTCTCTGTGGGTCTTATGGCCTTCAGTTCAGATCCACTCTTGTCCCAGGATTGGGGCTGAGAATGCAATAACCACCTTGGACATGCCTTTTCCTTGCAAATGGCAGCAGCACAAGAGCACCAGGTCACGCTGTGCTCCTTAACGCCCCACCAAGAACTGTCATACCATCCTTCCACCCACGTTTCACTGGCTACAGCAAAGTCACCTGGTCAAGTCCACAGCCAATGGGGTGGGAAGTTGACTCCACTCCTAAGGAAGCCACAGTGAAGGGAGGGAAGGAAGGAAGACTGGTAAGAAAATGACAGGTGGCTTCCAGGCACTGATAGGAAGGGGTTTGAACCCAGAAGACAGGGAGAGATGAAGCTCATGCAGAGGGATGGGACCTCCCCCTGAGGGCTCGAGGAAAGTGGGTGAGGTCTGTGGCTGACACCCCTGAGCCTGTAGGTGTGGGGGCAAGAGGTGGCAGATATTCAATCTCAGGCCTCTGTTTTCCCTGCAGAGTAGTGGGTGAGTCATTCCCAGAGGGTGAGCAGAGGAGGCCACACCTCCAAAGAGTGTAGAGAGGGTTCCAAGTGCAGCTGACTCTGGGAATGTGTAAGGAGAGGAGCAGGGCCACGGCAGAGATTGCTGGGCAGTTTCAGGGCCCTACTGAAGCTGTAGAAGCTCCTGGCCTCAGGATGGAGGTTTTCTGGCCCCCACCTTCCGGAGGCTCCTTCCTTTTGAAAAACTATGACCTCTCTTCTGCCCACCACATTGACGCTGTCTCTCAGTCTGGGAATGAATAGGATGAGAGCAGTGGCAAACCATTTACAAAGGGAAGTTATGCATCTGGCCAATGGTGAAGGATTTCTTGAAGTCATTGCAAGTGATATTAGAGAACTGGTTGAACTACTGCAGAAGCCATTGGCAAAAGGAAGACCCACCTTAGAAGAGTTAGTGCTTAAAATATAATAAAAATTTAAAAAAAAAACAGAAATGTAAGAAAAAAGAAGAGTTAGTGCTTAATTACCATCATGAGTGATGATCTGATTGATGTTTTGAATGATTTCATATCAATGGATAGAGAAAAGCCTTTGAGACAATGGATTAAATCCTTGATTTTTTAAAAAATAGATTTTATTACTATACTGGGAGGCCAAACATGGAATGAAGGATGTTATAACCTGTTGTCTTGCAATTTTGTTGGAAAAATCATGCCCCCTCACCAATTTACCACTTATTCATTCTAAGAATTAATGCACAGCTGCTGTTATAATTTAAATTTTATTAACTTTATTAAAAACAAGCTTGATTTTAAGATTTTTAGCTTAACTTTTTAAAACAAAGTGCGTCTGTCACATTTTCAACCAATCGCATGTGGATTTATTCTTAGTAGAGATCTCCCATGCCCAGCCTTGAAGGATTCATTTCTTCCTCATGCTGCCTGGGAACTGCATGGCCCTGTGGCTCTTTATCCTTTTGAAAACTTGGCCCTTTGGTAATGGTCCTATTACAACAGAGTCAGCCCTCCTCTGGGCCAAGGCCATGGGAAGGGTATGTCCGGGGCCCATTGGTGGGAAGTGTTCTGTCCTGGATGGAGTTCAACCCTTTGTTGTGTGATATTACGATGACATGACATGTTCTGTGTCGTACCAAAAATAACTGCCTTGGAAATGAAGGCTTAGGACGTTACTGTTGAATTGCGTCACACCCAATATGAAATGGGCTATAATTACAGTCTGGGGAAGTCAAAATACAACCCAGCATGGGGGAATTGTTAAAGTGATTGAAACACAGAAATGAATCTGAACAGAAAGGTCTAAATCTTACCTGGGTTAGCATTATTCTTATAATAAATAATCACAATAATCCCATACATTTTATAGCTTACAAAATTCTTCTTATAGATTACTTCATTTGACTAGGTTAGGGAGAATAAATCTTAAGGTGTAATTTCTCTTGGAAATATCAATCTCTAGTCTATACTACACCTGGCTGCCTTTTTAATGGTCCCAAAGCACAGCTTCCCCATTCATTCTCCAGCTCAAAAACTTTTAAAAACTTTCTGCATCTAGAGAATAAGCTCCAAATTCCTTATCCTGGCATTCAAGACCCTCCAGTACCCTGACCCAACCTCTCCTTGCACTGTTTCTCTCAATCCTCCTTGTCAGGCATCTCACCTTCACAACTAACTGAAGCACCTGCTTCCTAGGTGCACAACCCGGTTCCTGCACTGGCACCCTTGTCCACAGAGCCACTTCCTTGTGAATGCTCTTCCCTCACCTCTTCATAGGCATGTGGCTGAGCCAACCCATCTTGCAAGACCCAGCCTCCAGACACTTCCTGAGTTCCCCTGTGAACCTGGACTTTCTGCCTTTGTGCTCTCTTAGCACTTTCTCTGATTGTCCCTGAAGACAGCCTGACCTGTAAAAGTCTAATAGCACCCCCAACTTATTTCTTGCAACTGTAAGCTCCTTGTGGGCAGGACCCAAATTTGATCCTGCTTTGTATCTCCTTCCTCTGCTATTGCGGCCCTCCCTACCCTGCCGAGTGACCAGCCCAAGAATCCACAAAACGTTTTCTGTAAATATTTCTGATAGTAAATATTTTCAGCTTTGTAGGCTATAAGGACTCTTGCAACTACTCAGTTCTGCCATTTTAGAGTAAAAGCGGCCATAGCGAAAATGTAAACAATGGGCACAGCTGTGTTCCAATAAAACTTTATCTACAAAAACATCAAGCTATCAAGCTGGATTTGGCCATGGGCTGTCGTTTGCTGACCTCTGGTTCAGCCAGTGTTTAGCAAAGGCGTTATGTAAATGTTTGTTGATTGATGGGATGGACGGGTGGGGGATGGGTGAATGGCTGACAGAAAGAACAACTTGTGAGTATTTGGAAACTGGGTTAACCCAAGTACAGAAAGTCGGAGCCCTGCTACTAACCACATAGCCACTTGCACAAGAGGGAAAAAAGAGTTGCCTGTGTTCAGGGAGCATTGCCTCGCTAAGAGGAGGATGGTCTCTGAGAAAAGCTGGAGGGGTCCCTAGGTGTGGTGGCATGGGAGGAGGGTTGGAGGGTGCAGTGAGGCCAGCCTTGTGGATCAGTGATGTGAGCAGTAGCTAGCAGAGAGCAGAAGCTTGCCATAGTCCTGCCCAGGATGCTGCGCCACTTAGTTCACTGTTTTGTCACCCCATTGAGTAAGGAGGCTGGCGTCCTGGGGTTGACGCCTCCATGGAGTTGATATGGTTTGGGCAGTGTGGACCTTCTCAACTAGTATTGTTTCTTGTCTGCCTTTAGTTGGCCCAAAGCCAAGACAGTGGCCTCCATCATCCAGAGAACCAGGCAGGTAGGTCCTGAGTAGCCTCTCCAGTGTGGCCAACATCGTCCTGTGCCATAAAACCTGGAGCCTGGCACCTGTCCCCCTGAGGAGGACACCTGACATCCATGTAACCCTTTATTGTCCACACAGGGCTCTCTGTGTCTCACCCCACTTGATCCCTCCTCCGACCAGCAGTTATTATTACTGTTCCCATTTGCCCTGGAAAGAAACAGGCTTGGAGAGTGTATGCAGATTTTGCTCAGGACCACAAAAGGTGGCTCTGTCTTCTCTCCAAGCAGAGAAGAAGGTGGCTCTCAGGCAGCCCATCTCCAGCCTGGGGCTCCCTGACACCAGCTTTCCTGCCCCGAGGTGGGGCTCGTCCCTTGCAGACACTGCTGTGTTGTATTTGGTTTGAGTCCCTCTGTCACCACGGCACACAGGTATGTTCACCAGCTTTCCGCAGGATTTGCAGAAACCCTCGCCTTTAGGAAAACTGTTTGCCAAGGGAGCCCCTTTCAAAGGGCCGTGACAGGCACAGTCGAGGATTTAAACTGGGACCCACATCGGAAGGACGGGCTATGAACTGCTGGGGCTGATACAAGGACAGGTGCAACATGGAACTGATGACCCACCAGACATTTAACCATCCACATATTTCCAAGCTGAAAGTGGAGAATTTTTCCAGCTTTCCCAGGTAATTAATGATCTGGTGATCATCTGAATTTCCCTCTCCTCCTTCTGTATAACGATGCAGGCAAAAGGAAAACAATAACCACATTTCTTAAAAAGAAATAATATAATAGTGATAGAGTGGTGGTATAATCTCTCATCCATGGTTCTTTGGATAAAAATGCTTCCTTGGACAGAAATATAATTCTCTGTAATAACACCCATGATTTTTTTCCATACACCTGGAGAGCTAGGGGAGAACTTTAAGAAGTTGACATGGAACACAAAGTTTGATTTTTGTAATCTGTCAGATGGGCAAGTTCAGGACCAAACCATTTAAGAACATTGGGGAAATAACTTGAAATATAATGATCCATTCAATACTTTTATCTTTCTTTTTTAAGAGGTGAGATCTTGCTATGTTGCCCAGTTTGGAGTGCAGTGATTATTCACAGGCGAGATCATAGCTCACTGAGGCCTCGAACTCCTAGGCTCAAGCGATCCTCCTGCCTCAGCCTCCTGAGTAGCTGGGACTAGAGGTGCATGCCACCACACCCGGCTCTATACTTTTACAAATAAAACAGGCCAGGAGTGGTGGCTCACGCCTGTAATCCAAACACTTTGGGAAGCTAAGGTGGGAGGATTGTTTGATCCCTGGAGTTTGAAACCAGCCTGGGCAACACACTGAGACTCCATCTCTATAAAAAATACAAAAATTAACCAGGCATGGTGGCACACACCTATAGTTCCAGCTACTCGGGAGGCTGAGGCAGGAGGATCATCAGAGCCTGGGGAAGTTGAAGCTGCAGTGAGCCGTGATTGCACCGCTGCACTCTAGCCTGGGTGACAGCGTGAGACCCTGTCTCAAAAAACAAAAAATAAATAAAATAAAGGATCTTGAGATCCTCTTCATCTTTCTAATTTTTTCCTTTTAATGGACAAGAGAAAAAAAATGATCAAATTATGACATGAAACAAAAAGGAACCCAAATATGGGGTAATACGCCATTTCCTTCCATGATTCTAAGAGGGGCAATAAAAACATCCACTTGGGAAGGGAGGCCCCACTCCTTTCCTCTCTTTGCCAAGGTTTCTGCTTGTCCCTGGATCACTTCTTTTACTTCTTAAGCCTCACTTCTCTTTCCTGTCTCTACCTCCTCCTTCAGCGTTTAAAGCTCTGCCTCCCCACTCTCTCAACATTTTAAAAATTCTTAATGATGCAACCTGAAGTTGCCATGGCAACTAATTTCCTTGCTGAGGCAGAGGTAGAGGCCTGTGATCGGCCTGCCATTGAAATCTCCAATAATTTTCCTTTTCTTTCAAAATTAAGTAGGGCATCTCAAGTGTTCCACTGTGGTTTTCCCTGCCCCCAAAGAATCAGACTCCCATGCACTGAAATATCCAGTTATTGCATTTCCCTGGTATCTTTTATGACTTCCTTCTTCACTGGCATACACACTATCCCTCTGGAAAAATAACAACAACACAATCTTTGTTATTTCTCTTTTGTCAGTATGAGAAATGGTTCTGATGAAGTCTAATGACATTTGATGGGTTTTCCCTCCTCTCTCTCTCTGTCTTCTTAAAAATTGCCTTTAGTTTCCCATTCTTAAAAACAAGTTTCTTTCTCCTTGAATCTTGAGGACAGCTTTGTAAATAGCACTTCCATGCACAAAACTATTTGAGCCCAAGAGGCTGCACTGGTGTCACCATGTGGACTTGCCCGGGAGCTGTGCCTACCTCCTCTGTGTGCCTGAGTGGTTCTCAGTACAGGTGGGGCTGGGCGCCTTCTCTCAGGATGCCACTATTCCTGTAGCACCTTGAACTAGCCCCATCTTTCTGCCCTTCCTGCTTCCCATCAGTTCCTCCAGCCAGGGACATCCAGCTCCTTCCTGTAGCAGGCCACTGAGTCTGCTCTCCCCAAAGTCCAGTAACTCTGTAACACAATGTCAGTGTGGCATGCTTCCTGCCTCAGTTTCCACGGAGAGACCTGTCATTAAAGTGAGCAGGAGAATCTACAAAGGAAACAAGGAAAAATCAGTTCTGTGGTTCTGGGGCCCTCAACCAGGTCCAGAATATTTAAAAAGGAGTCAGAGTGTGGAGCAGGGAAGGGTTTTGCACAGAGGCCATCTCTGGGCAAGTTGGACTGTGCGGAGGAGGGGGAAGGTGGAGAAGCAGGGGGCGTTTACCGTGGCTCTTCCCACTGCTAGCTGATGAGTCCAGTGAATACTTTTCAGTTATTCTCTTGACCTCCCTAGGCCCAGGACACTGTTATTACTTCCTTCTTTTTGAATTCTTTCCTTCTTTGGCTTTTACAATAGCAGTCTCTCTGGGATTCCCTGCTACCCCTCCAACTATTCGTTCTCAGGACCTTCCCAGTCATCCTCTGACACTGACATTTGCCAGGGTTACAGACTCAGTTGCTGCTTCTTTCCTGCCCCCCTCCCCCACTCTCTGCGCCATCTCATTGTACCATCTGTACAACTATCCCAAATGTGCATTCCAATCCAAAGCTCCCTTCTAAACAAACTCTACACCCATGCAACTGGCTCCTGAAAGTCACATTGGGCTGTCCCACAGACCCTCCAACTAAATAGGTCCCAAACATAACTCAACATTTTGCCCTCACACTCTTCCTTTGGTCTTATAAACATGGTAAGTTGTATTATCATCCACACAGGCCAGAAACCTGGGAGGCAGCTTTAAATCTTCTCTCCCACAAGCTCTGTGGTCGACCAGTTACCAGGGCCGTCAGGGTTCCATGTGAAGAGCCCCCTGGGCTATGCCCAGCAGGGCTCACCACCCCTTGGATGGCCCCCTATAGCAGCCTCCCCTTCATGGCACCACCTGCCACCCGTCCTGCCCTCTCTGCCCCAGAGGAGCTGTTTCTCCAATGCAAACATATCTGGGACAGGACCCTGCTCAAAGCAAACCATCCTTGCCTTGAGAATGCAAGTCCAAGTCCCTATTATGTCCTTCAGGGTTTGCAGAGATTTCAAGGGTCAGCGCAGGGCAGGGAATGCCTCCAGGCTGAAAGGAAATAGGAACAAAGACCAGAGCTATTGTGAAAGTCATGTTATTGTCCCTTCCTCACACATGATGAAGCAAAGAGGGGGTCTCTGCAGTATACTCGCAGTGCACTGGGGCAGAGCCAGGACGTGAACTTGAGCCTTCTGAGTCCTCTGCTTTTCCTGGAGGACTAGGACTCGTTGCTGCAGGCAGGGGCCTTGGAGTCTTTTTTTCCTCTGTCCCTCAGACCCATGGATACAGCCCACAAACCATGACAGTGTGACCGTCTCTTGCCACTTGGCTGGCTTGGTTATTCAGTTCCCATTTGTTGGTGCACCTGCTCGGGGCCAGATCCTATGCCAAGTGCTGGGATGTGGAAACAAGTAAGAAACTCTCTCTGTCCTCCAATAGCTCCCAGTCCTAGGGAGTGTTTGGGAGCTGGATGCTGGATCAGACCCCTATGAAACAATGGTGGAATCAGGGGAACCTCTTAACTTTTCTAGCTACCAGTTCAGCCTCTGTGAGATGAAGGGAATTATATTTTCCTATGGCTGAGCTTGGGAGCTACACAGGCCTGGGTCAATTCCTGGCACCCCCACTTAGTAACTGTGACCCTGGTCACATTGCATAACTACACAATCTTTGTTTCCTTACCTGCAAAATGGAAACAGTCAGAATCTCCACCTTACAGGACTATGGCAATAGTCAGATGAGCTGATGCATGAAAAATACTCACTGCAGCAACCTAACCTCCAGTGAGCACTTGGGATACCTGAAGGAGCGAACTTAGAAGGGGAGTTGGTCAGGAAAGGTGTGCTGGGGAAATGAATGGCTTAAGTTAACGTGTGGGGATAAGAAACAGCGAGGGAGTGTACACTGTTGCTGGGAATGTGAGTTAGGGTTGCCATGATAGACAACAGTGTAGCAGTTCTCACAAAATTACCATATGACCCAGCAATCCCTGTTGGTTAGATACAAAGGAACTGAAATCAGCACCATGTAGAGATATGTGCACTCCCATATTCAATACAGCTTTATTTACAATAACTGGGATACAGAAACAAAATATCCATGTCTCAGACAAATGGATATACACTATGTGTCTTAGTCTGTTTTGTGCTGCTGTAACAGAATACCTGAGACTAGGTAACTTGTAAAGAAAAGCTTATTCTCTCACAGTTCTGGAGGCTGGGAAGTCCAAGATCAGGGCACCTACATCTGGGAGGGCCTTGCTGTGTCCTCACATGGTGGGAGGCCAAAGAGCAAGATAGTACCCAGCTCTCTCTGTCAAGCCTCTTTATAAGGGCACCGATCCTATACATGAGGGAGGAGCCCTCATACCCTAATCACCTCTTAAACCCTTACCTCTTAATATTATGACATTGGCAACACCTGAATTTTGGAGGGGACATATTCAAACCATAGCACAATGGAATATTGTTTAGCCTTTAAAAAAGAGATCCTGCCATTTGTGACAATATGAATGAACCTGGAAGATATTATGCTAAGTAAAATAAGCCAGACACAGAAAGAAAAATACTGCATGATTTCACATGTATTTGGAATCTGAAAAAACAAACTCATGGTGGGTACTGGGGAGAGGAATGGGAAGATGTAGGTCAAAGGATACGAAGCTTCAGTTACGTAGGATGAGTAAGTGCAGAGATATAATGTATAACATGAGGACTGGAGTTTAATAATATTGTATTGTATACTGGACGTTTTTTAAGAGTAGAATTTAGGTACTCTTACCACACACACACACATATGAGGTGACTATGTGAGATGATGGACATGTTAATTTGCTTGAGTGTGGTATCATTTCACTATGCATGTGTATATCCAAACATCATGTTGTACCCCTTAACTATATACAATAAAAAATAGCAAGAGGGAGTGTGTGTGTGTGTGTGTGTGTGTGTGTGGTGTATACTGTGTGTGTATATGGAGTGTTTGTGGGTGTGTGTGTGTGATTTTGTCATATGTGCATAGTGGTGAGAGATGAGGCTGGAGAAGGAGGCTTAAGGGTGGACTTAGGTAACCAAAGATGACCTTAGGCCTCGTTAGGTGGTTTTGGCTGTAACCTGAGGGGCCCTGGGAGCCACTGGAAAGTTGGTTGCAGGTAAGGTGATGTGTGGCCTGGTCCCTCCAGCAGGCAGGACTGCGGGGGATAGCCTGCAGGGGTGAGCCAGGGAGAAGAAAGGATGGCCAGGAGCTGTCTGTGGAGCCCCAGGGGTAGAGGCAGGCCACGGACCAACTGGCGTAGAGAGTGTCTGGATGACTCCCATGGAGCCACCAAGCGAATACCTCTGAGCCCCCGGTGGGCAGGTGTGCGCTTGTTGCGGGCATCAGGACACAAATAAGCCCAGCCTCGTCGCTGTCATGTCCCTGAGATCTGAGACGAGTACACAGCTCTCTCCACAGATTCTTGATTTCTGATTTTCAGGCCTGTGATTTGGCAGCTTGGAATCACTATTATTTAGCACCTAAAATAAGTAGTCCCTGACACATAGTAGACACTCAATAAATATTTGGGAAAAGAATGCATGATTTCTGGGTGCATTTCCCACCTTTGTTCAAATGGCAGAAGTATTCATGTCTTGATTTAAAGCAGAAAGTGTCCTGAATTAAGGCCTTGGCCTGGCCCTGCATACAAGCTCTGAGTGTCTTCAGCTGACAAACCTTTCCAGCCTCAGTTTCCTTCTGGGTCCTGCTGCCCTCTTCCCCTTGCACCAAGGTTAAAGGAGAGAACAGATGCGGTGCTGTTTTTGCAAACGGCAGAGGCTAAGAGATCTTTGCTACAGTTTGCTCCATGAGCAGCTGGAGCAGTGGAGGGGACAGGACAGAATCCATCCCCACTAGCCTCAGGGCTATGCCAAGGGAGACTGCATTCCAGGACAACAGCAGGGCTCTTCTGCACTTTCTATTTTGTCTGCACCCGGGAGGTATTAGGTAACTCCGTGAAACCTAAGTGCCTTAAGGGATTAGAGAAATTCAATTAAATTCAGATAACCTTCACACTCATCATCCAATTTGCACATACCAAACCAAACAGACCCCCAAATCATCTCAAGTTCACCCAGCACTATCTCTCTTCTCTTTGTATTCCTCCTACTATCTACTGAGATAAATGGAGGTCCATGAGGAAAATTCCTCCCTTTGAGCCTTTTCAGACCTCCTAAGCAAAAATGACTTATCCAGCATCATTGGAGGTTAAAGAATGGCTCAAAGCCTTGAATGGAAACAGAAAGTGTATCTATTTACTTGGAGAGTTTCCTCTCCAACTCCTTCACATTAGGCATCAATAGCGCTGGTGGAACAATGCCTGCAACCCACCTGGCGGAGGAGCTCCAAAGCAGAAGGCAATGTGATTGACTGCGAGTCAAGGTCTCCCTGTGATGGAAGGAGAACACTCGGTAGCGATGATAAAGCACTCGGAAAGTAATGATGTACTTAAATGTACATATGAAGCACTTTTGATGTTTCTTCTTTTGACAAAGAGAAAACTGAAGTGGGCAGCTTTGGTGAAACGAACACTTCTGTCCCTAACTTATGCTGAGTGGTTGATCTAGGAATGTGAGCACTGTCAACAAAGGCATTATCACCAACAAAGGATTCTTTTAGAGGCTGAGAAGCAGGCCTTTGCCTCTGTTGCTTTATCTTTGCCTGTGAAAACATTTCTGTTAACATGCTGCTGGAAGAGAGAGGTACTCCACCAGTGTCTGCAGGAGACGGACATTTGGAGCAAAACTTGTACATCAAGGAGGTGAGACAGTATGGCGGTGAGGGAAAAACATGCTAGATTCCTTTCCAGGAGAGATGGGGTCTATTTCAGGCATCTAAGTTAGCAGACAGCAACCTAAGGAGCCCCCCAAGGAAAGAGATGTATTGGTTAGCTATTGCTACAAAATGCTGCATAACAAACCACCCCAAAACTCAGTAGTCTCAAACATCACTTATTCTTACCAATCTGCAGGTTGTCTGGGCTCAGATAGCAGCTCTGCTTCACACTTGGATCTGGTGGTGCTTGGTGGGGCATCTCTGCTCTATGCGTATCTCCTTTCTGCTCTCAGGCTAAGAGACAGCAGCTACCCAGGTGAAAGGTTTCTTACAGGAATGGCAGAAGCTCAAGATAACAAGGTCTCCTAAGGTTTAGGTCTGGAAATGTCCAGCTTACTCCTGCCCATATGCCACTGCCAAGGAAGTCACACCACTAAGCCCAAAGTCAGGAGGTAGGGAAAAGTGCTTTGTCTACAACAAGGCCATCTCAAGCTTGTGAGTGCAGGGAAAGGTGAGGAATTGGGGCCAATCATTTAATCTGCCTCAGGAAATGGCATCTGCTGAGCATCCACCATGTCCCATTCACATATGCGGGTCTGTGATACATACTTTCTCATTTGTTTTTCTCAGCAATTCTGGAAAATAGGCATTACTATTTCCACAGATGAGATTTGACAAAGGAAAGTAACTTGAAGAAGCTTACACAGCAGCATTGGGATTAGTACTTAGGTCAGCCTGATTCCAAAACCTAGACTTTTCCTGGCCATGCCACTGACCCATGCTGGGATTTTTCCTTTGGCAAATAGGACTGAAATCCCATTTTTGCCTCCCTTCACAAGCTTGTGTGAAGCTCAAACAAGATAATGTATAGAAAATTGCTTTTGAATCTCAAAGCACCATATAAATGTAAGTCTATATTGTTTAATATTATCCAAACTTTCACTGTGATTAGTATAGAATTTGAGTGAGGCTACCTCAGTCCCAGTCCCAATTAACTTCATGAGTAATCCTGGTCATGTCCTCTTTCCTTGGTCTACCCCACTCTTTTCATTTTGAAGAGGGGATATGAATTATAGTATTAAATAGTGATGTTTTGGATGGCCATGGGCAAAAGGGATGGGATGGTTGACTTTGGGCACCTCTTGCCTCAGGCCTGACCTCGCCATTGGCTATTCCATTGGCTGGTGGAGTTGCGATCCCCCGGCCTAGCCTCTGACTCTCTGCTCTGCCATTCTCCTTAGAGCCTGTGTCCTTTTGCCCATTGGCATCTTCCTGGCTTGTTCTGACCTCTAGGATCGGTAAACAGCCTCCATTGAACTGATTAACATAACTAGCCTTATTTTGCCTTGACCACATTGCTTCCTGGGCTCCACCCTTCCTCTGGCTTCTCCCAGGATGTTTCTTAAAAGTTCCCAGCTGGGAAGTAAACCAGTCTCAGAAAGTGGGCTGTCCAGGGACTACAGGTAAGTAGGAGTTCTGGCTGGAAGAAAGGGAAAGCGGGCAGAAAGAAGAGTAGAGACTGCCTAAGAAAGATGAGTAAATGAACCCTTTGTGAAAAGACTGAGTGTTAAGAGGACCATGAATTGCATCAATATTTTTAGTGGGCATATCATCTCCAGAGAGTTGTCCAGACCATTTGTGAATCCACCTTTCCATCTATCCATCACGTAAACATCAAACATCCATCCATCCGTCCGTCCGTCTGTCCGTCTGTCCATCCATCCATCCATCCGTCCATCCACATATTCACCCTTGCAACCAACATTTCTTTAGCACTGATCATAAGGCATACAATGAGTAAATAAAGGCAGTAAAAGGGTGAAGTTTTCAGAATGCCTACTATATACAAAGTGCTTTACATAAAATGTCCAGTTTAATTCTCACAGCAACCCTAAGATTATGTGTAGTTTGACAACAGTGAAAATGAGATTCAGAGAAGTCTGTCACTTGCCCAAGGTCACACAGTTGTCAAAGACAAAGCCATAATTCAAATCCAGTCCCTCTGACTCTCAAAGCCCTCTTCCTTCCAAGTACTGGTCCATCTGCACTCCTTAAGTTTGTTTCACTAGATGGGCACATGCCGCTGTAAGTCCTAACCATTTCTTGGTATGAAAATCCCATCATGGCCCTTGGCCATGACACCCAAGGAAGCCTGTGCTGCAAATTACAAGCTGGAATTTGCCCCACAACACTGCATCTCTGATTGCTAGAGAGAGCAGAAGAGTGACGAGAGCTGGGACAGATGAAGAAGTTTCTTGGTTGCTCATGGTGCCATGTTGACGAGCCTCTTGCTAGAGCATCACCCGCACTTTGTGCTCCTTACCAGGCTTCTGGCTGCCGCTAAGAGGACCATTGTTACTTCTGGATGGCTGCAGTGTCTTCCTGAGCCCCCAGAAACAGCCTGCTTGGGATGGGAATATTATCTTGAGGTCACATAGCCAGAGAAAGTTTGAGTTAGAGGAGACCTGAGCTCTCACCTTGTCCAGATGGCAAAACTGAGCCTGGAAAGGGTAGCAGAAGCTTCACGTGTCCACTAAAGTTCACTTGTCCACTTCATCCCCTGTGATCACTTGATCATTTTCTGGCCCACAGGCTGCTGATGTGTCTCCACTCCCAGCAGCCTGCCGTAGGTCTTTGTGCTAGAGGACTTTCTTCAGCACATGTTCATGAAGGCCTGGCCATGCTTGGGAACTGGGTTGATGTTCTGCAGAGGCCATCCCTTCTCCAGTGATGGACTGGTACAGAGGTATGAATGCTGCAGCTCCCTTACCCTGACTGGGACAACTCTCAGGTCGGGGCACTGAGCCGCAGTTGACCTCCATGGAACTTTGTTCGATGCCAATTCCTTGTTGGCCTCCTTCCCTCCCCTGTTCCACCTCCTCGTCCCCCTACCTGATTTTCCTGGAACACTTCCTCATTGATTATTTCACAGGAATCCTCATTTCAGGAGCTGCTTCTGAGGAACTCATTTTAAGTCAGAGAGGCAGAGTGGTCTCAAGGAGAACCAGCTGAGAATCTTGCACCACGCAGAGCCAAGCTCCGGGTTTTCAACTCTCCGAGTTTTCTCTGGGTCATATAACAGTGAAATTGGTTGCTGCTTCTACTCCTACAGCCTTCCATGATAGCTGCACCCGGAGTTATCAGCGGTTCAAACCCAAAAAGCTGATTTATCACTCACACTACAATCTAATGCAGGTGTTCCTGGCCAGTCAGCCACCCTGTGTTCACTGCGCCCCTTCCATCTTGTGTTCCTGTGTCTTGGGGTGCTCTTCTGTTCAGCCAGTGGATGTGGAAAGAGCTTGCAGGAGCATGTGGAAGGGTGTTATGTGCTGGGCCCAGACGTGGTGCCCATCCCTTCAGCCTGCATTTCCTCGGCCAGAACCCAGTCTTGTGGCCACACCTAACAAAGAGGCCGGAGCATCTCATTAGCTGTGTGTCCCTGTGGAAAAGGAGAGGAGTTTCAATGAACACACACTGTAATCTCTACCACAGGCAAGTGACTTAACCTCTCTGACCTGGTTCTGCTGTAAGTGGGGAGCCATAACACCCCCTTCCTCTGGTGGTGTGAGGTTGCCTGTGCCAAGACATAGCATGAGCTTCCACAGGAACTGCATACAGTAAGCGCATGGGACACGTTGACTCTCATTTCCTTCTTAAATTGTTGTTTTCAAATCTGGGCTCAGCACCACTGCATGGGGACAAAAACTATTAGTGCCCTTGGCAGCATCTCATAAAAACCTCCACTCTCCAGCCCAAAAGGAAGCCCCACGGCCTCCTCTTCCAGATCCCACAAGTTGTCTGAGAGCTGAGGTCTTTCATCCTCCCCTGCCTAAAAGCATGAGATAGAAACACAACATACGAAAGGGCACCGTGAAGCGTACATTAACCTCCGACCTCGTTAGAAGCCGCGTGCTCAAGGCCTGTTGGTGTCTCCGCATCACAGCCGGTCCCCTGCGCCCCTCATAGGTGTTGTCATTGTCATTCAAAATACCTGGGAAAATGTACTTTATTGAATCTGTTTCCACGTTGAATGCAAACATGCAAGTCTGCTTCTTTCAGCAGAAATGCTCTCAGAGTTCTTTTTTTCCCCCTCATCAAATTCCTCCTTCCTTAAATAAAAGACTCCTTTTTTTCCACCCTTGGCAGTGTTGTTCAGCAGGTGGTATTATATGGATGTTTTTCTACAGTGGAGGCCTTCAGTGACCCTCATCTTAAGGAACTGCTTAAGCATTCAATAATAGCCCATACAGTGGCTCTCTAAAAATAAACATCTGCTTAGAAAGAATTTAACCTGAGGACACACTTTAGAGGAGAGGGCATCCTTAATGGACTTTTAGTGCAGAGCCGAAAAGGAGTCCATTGCAGCTGAAAACTGCCGGCTTCTCGTCGTCATGATACCCGGGATGTTGTTAACTACTGGGCCAGGTGGGCTCAGGGAGTGGAGGTGACGGCGGCCTGCCGAGGGCGAGAGCCGGGGAGAGAAGGCGCTTCCTGCCTGGTTCCTTTGTTAGTCTGCGGACCAGCCTTTCTGCTCACATGAAGAGGAACGAAGGGGAGAGGAAGCGCCCTGGGTGTGACATGAGGACAGCCGTGGGCTGCAGCCGGCCTGGCGTCCTGTTCTGGTTTTGCCACGTCCTGCTTGGGTGACCCGTGGCAAGCTGTCTACCTTCTGAGCTTCACGTCTGCATCAGAAAACTGGAGCTGGGAAACCTCTCTCAGAGTGGCTGTGAGGATTAGAGACTGCATCTGGGAAACTCCAGCGTGGGGCCTGGCAAATCACGAACATTCGATAATACAGTGGGTGTGGTCACCAGATCCCCGAGCTGCAGAGGAAAGGAAGCGGCATTGCTGGTGCAGCTCGAAAAAAGATGAAACTCATGTGTCAAATCCCAGCAAGCAGAATGGGGGAACACCCAGGGCATGGTTTGGAAAGTCCCCGACATTGCGTAGGGGGTTATGTGAGGCAAATTCAAATAACGGATCATGCAAGTGTCATCTCAGGCTCTCCCCACGACAGCCCCATGAGAAAGGTCTCATGATCCCATTTTACAGGTGAGGAGACTGTGGCTCAGAGCTGTGCGTATGCCACCCAGCCTGCAGGGGGGGCCAGAGTTCAGTCTCAGAACTGGGCTCTTTCTACCCAGCAATTCTACTTCCCTTAGTGTCTGCCTTAGAATTTCTCCCCCAGAAGACGCAACCTACTACTCTTCAGTATAGATTCCACCATTTTCCATTGCACAAAGTGCCTGGTATGGAGGTACAGGTAGGAGAGAGTGGCTAAGGTAAAGTTTCTGCACAGCTGCGGAGCTCCTTGCAATGGCATGGATCATGAGTTAGGGAGGACCAGATAATAACAGGTAATGGTGAGGATGTGGAGAAATCACAACCCCATACATTGCTGGTGGACATGTCAAATAGCACAGCCACATTGGAAAGAGCCTGACAGTTTCCCAAATAGTAAACTGTAGACTTACCATATGACCTAGCAATTCTGCTCCTAGGTACATACCCAAGAGAAATGAAAACATGTGCCCATGCAAAAACTTGTACAGAAATGCTCATAGCAGCATTGTTCATAATAGCCAAAAGGCAGAAACAACCCAAATGTCTAACAATGGGTGAATGGGTACACAAAGTGTGGTCTATCCACGCAGTAGAATACTATTCAGCTATAAGAAGGAACAAAGCACTGACACATACTACCATGTGGAGGAACCTTGGAAACACTGTGCTAAGTGAAAGAAGCCAGACATCAAAGACAACGTAGCACATGGTTCCATTTATAAGACATGTCCAGAATAGGCAAATCTATAGAGACAGAAAGTAGGTTCGTAGTTCCTTAGGTCTGGGGAGATGGGGGAATGAGGAGGGAAGCTAAAAGGGGGTACATTATTTTATTTTCATTTATTTATAGTTTTGAGATGGAGCTTGCTCTGTCACTCAGGCTGGAGTGCAGTGGCTTAATCTCTACTCACTGCAACCTCTGCCTCCTGGGTTCAAGCAATTCTCATGCCTCAGCCTCCTGAGTAGCTGGGATTACAGGCCTGCGCCACCATGCCTGGGTAATTTTTGTTTATTTAGTGCAGACAGGTTTCACCAGGTTGGCCAGGCTGGTCTCGAACTCCTGACGCCAAGTGATCTGCCCACATCGGCCTCCCAAAGTGCTGGGAGCCACTGCGCCCGTCCCAGGGTTTATTTTTGAGGTGATGAAAATGTTCAGAATTGGCTGTGGCAATGTTTGCACATAGCTGTGAATATATTAAAAACCACTGAGGCCAGGCATGGTGGCATATGCCTGTAATCCCAACACTTCAGGAGGCCGAGGCAGGAGGATCCCTTGAGCCCGGGAGTTCGAGGCTGTACTGAGCTATGATGACACCACTGCACTCCAGCCTGGGCCACAGAGCAAGACCCTGTTTATAAAAATAAATAAATAATAAGACAGTAAAAACCATTGAATCGAACACTTTAAATGGGTGAATTGTATGGTATGTGATTATGTCTTAATATAGCTGTTATTTGAGGAAAAAAGAGTTGTAGGGGGTGGGTGCCTAAAAAAAGAAAATAGGGTGCCATTTTTAGAAGATTAGAGAACAGATGCTGGGCAGGGAAAAACGGTCAGTGCTCACTTTTACGCGACTGATAGATGAAGCGCTCTCATGTGTAGAGGCGCCTCGCCTGTGCCTGCTGGTGGCAGACTTCAGCAAACATGAGTTTCTTTTCCTTTCCCTCCTCCTTGAATACCTTTGTGTAGACCCCTAGTCTCAATGGACTTACCAAGCGGAACAGTTTCCTCCCTGCTTTGAGGTGGGAAAGAAAACTGTTATAAGCCAGTATTTCTAAACGAGAGGAAGCAGATGGAAAGGCACCCATAGTCAAGGAATATAGGGCTGTGCTTGGTGACATAGAAGGTCACTGGCATCTTTTGGAGTGTGCTGTGTGCTGGGCCAGGACCCCCCTCCCCTGCCCCTCCCACCTAGAAGCACCGAGTGTGACTGGTTTCCTACGGAACCCCCTTTGGAAAAGAGCTTGAGTCCACAATCAAAGTGTCAAGAAGTGACTGACCTCTCCCAGCCTCTACCTGCCATGGTCTCTGAGCTCTGGACTTGGTTCCCAATGAGAGACTCCACATCCCCTGAGGGTCCAGCCCTGGCCCGAGAGCTGGCCCGATCCTTTTGCCTGGGGCTCGGCAGTCAGTTGTACTCTGGATGCCCTTCCTAATTTCATCTGAGGCCTCACTGTGTTGACCTGGCCTCTTCCTGCTTGCCCCTCAGGCTACTCCACTCCTCAGCCAGCAGGTCTCACTAAATATTCCAAGGCCACTTGGTCTTGGGGACAAGGTGAGAGGTCAGCAAGGCTGGGAGCATCTCTTGTGTGTCTGGCCACTTAGGCCATGTGGCCAGGGGAGGGGCTTGATTCTCTTGGAGCCTGAGATATACGTGCAGGCAGCACAAGGGGTTGGGTTCTGACAGGGTCCTTCTCAAAGGACCTTCTGGCTCCCCCACTTGACCTCTCCACTAGCATTGTCACTCAGTCCTTCAAGGGCCAGCTCTGCATCTGTGAAATGGGGTCATAATGCCTATTTCTTGAATTGCAGGGAAGTTTAAATGAGAAAAGTTTTGTGGTAACACCTAACAGAGTGGCATAAATAGGTGCTCATTAAAGCTTTTCATCATCACCATCATCATCAATGATATAGCCCGGGTGGGGGGTCAGTCCTTCCAGATCATTCAGGTAGATGGGTCCTTTTTGCAGAGTATTGTGTGCTGTATACATTTTATTTTTCCTGGATTGGAAAATGGCCTTCCCATTCATTTTGTTGTGGAAACTGAGGCACATCCAGGTGACTTAGCTGGGGTAAGTTCCCCTGTGAGCATACAGTATAGGTCAGCTTTCAACCGAGATTGCTTGGGGTGTGTGTCTCTCTCCTCTCCCTGGGAGCCCCTGCCTTCCCCTGGGATGAGCCTGGCACAGTTTCAGCAGGGGACTGAGCAGGTCATTAATGAGGGACCTGTTCAAAAAGCCAGAAAATATCACTCCCAAGACATCCACATAATGTATTCATGCCATAGGTCATTGGCTGAGCCTCCCTAATTAAGGAGATCTGCCTGTCGGTACCAGTTTTGAGGGAGGTATGTGTCTGTAGAGAAACTGGCTGCTTTCATCAGCCTGGGCAGAATGTGGCAGGCCAAGCCCCTGGGCTGCTGATCTTAGCAGAGGGAAGGGCCTGGGAGCCAGGCTGTGGGGCTGGCTGAGAAACACCCATGGGGGACAGACCACCCCTGCCTGGTAGCTTGGTTGGTGCCTTGAGGGAGAGGGACATTTATTCATTTGCTTGACAGCTATTGAGCACCTACTACGCACAGCACAGTGCTAAATGGTAGCAGACATGCAGCTAGTAAGTGAGCATCATCCCTTCCCTCATGTTGGAGGAAGACAGAAATAATCACGTGAGAAAACACAGTAGAGGGTATGGTAGTAAGTGCTACTGGGGAAAATAAGCCAGAGTGGGGGCGGGGTGAAGGGGGGTGGGAAGGACTGTGACCTCCGTTCCTTGTGGGATGAGTGGCCAGCAGGGTGTCTGGACCTGACTTACACTCTCCCTGGGTTGTCTGTTGACCAAAGTGAGCCTTTCTCCAAGTGGTTTGCTACTCACCTGGCACCCACTGTGGACGGGGCACAGGGGACAAACTGCAGGGTGGTGGCTTGGTGTTCTGAAAAGCAGAGCTTATGGAGGGAGGAAGTGGGGTTGCTCATAGTAACAAGGAACCTCGAATGTGGACGTTGGGTAGATTCTCCAGATGAGGTTACGGACACAGTCTCATGGACACACTGAAGGATGGAAACAAGGAGACTCTCTCTGTGCAACTTCTGTTTGTGTGTCCCACAGAGAACCTGATATGGTTTGGCTCTGTGTCCCCACCCAAATCTCATCCTGAATTGTACTCCCATAATTCCCACGTGTTGTGGGAGGGATCCAGTGGGAGATAATTGAATCATGGGGGTGGTTTCCTCCATACTGTCTCAAATAAGTCTCACAAGATCTGATGGTTTGATAAGAGGACCCATGACCTTTGCTTGGCTCTCATTTTCTTTTTGCCTGCCGCCATCCACGTAAGATGTGACTTGCTCCTTCTTGCCCTCCACCATGATTGTGAGGCTTCCCCAGCCACGTGGAACTGTGAGTTCTCCATTAAACATCTTCCATTTGTAAATTGCCCAGTCTCAGGTATGTCTTTATCAGCAGCATGAAAACGGACTAATACAGACCCTGTTCCTGGGGTGGAGGCAGGGTGGTAAAAATCCATTAAGCAAAACCAATGCGGTCATTATCTTGTGACTAGCACAGTAAATTATACTGTATTTTTTTTCATTAAAAGCGTTGGTTTAGTAAATGTACACATGTGATGTGTATCACAAACATTGTGACTGTTGTGGTGTTTCTGTTTTTCTGACCCTCTCTTGACCTCAGAGAAAGTAGTTCTGATACCTGGGCTGGCTCTCTTCGTTGTTCAGCATGGATTAAATACTTACTGTCTGCCTACTGTATGGGCAGCTCTGCTCCAGCTGCAGGGATATGGCAGGGAGTGAAACAGGCCGAAGCATCTGCCCTCCTGAGGCCGTGCTCTGAGTGGGTAGAGACAAACAAGTGGGTGAATGTGTCATATGTCAAATGGATGTGCTATGAAGACGATGCAGGAGTTGAGGCTGGAGAGTGGGGAGCTGGGCAGGGGCAGGGGGTTGAGCCTGGGGCAGGGAATGGGTTGCATGGTGGGAGAATAGGTCCTGGGGGTTGCCTGGCTTCCCTGGACCATACAGGGATGAGGAATAATGTCGGAATTCCCAGCACCTTGGGGGAACTGATGAAACCAGAGGGGGACTCACTGCACTATTTTTCCCCATGACCTCCAGGCAGATGGAGGGGTGAGGCTGTGAGTGGTGGTGGTGGTGGGATGCAGGGAGTGAGTGAGGGGCTTCCAGGAGCAGGCAGGCCTCCTGGGGCCCCCTCTTCACCTGTGCGTGGCCAGAGGCAGGAAGATGGAGCTAGAGCAGGCAGAGCTCCTGGGTTTGAGTTGTGGGTCGGGAAGGGGAGAGGAGGTAGAGAACACTTTGTTGGTGCCCACGCATGCCCCACGGCCTGTTCCAGAGGCTACCTGCAGGCAGCTGTTAGCCCCATGCTGATTATTTTCTGTGTCTTTCTCCCACCAAGGGTATTCCCTCCCCACAGGGCAGTGGTGAGGCCCGGGAGCTTGTAACCATGAAGGACCCTTCAACCAGTGAGGAAGGGTGGCTGGTAGACAAATGCTCCCTGGCCCCCACTTCCTTGTTCCTATGGGGGATGGGTCAAGGGTTCCCTGAGGGTCCCCAATGCCACCATTTACAGGCTCTTGCCCTACCTCAGCCTCACTTCCCAACTCCCTCACCTGCCTCCTGGGATCACCTCTGAAACAAACTACTTTCACCCAAGTCCTTGTCTCAGGAAGAGACGGGGGAACCCAAGCTAAGATGAGGAGAGAGGCATTCTACCCTCATGTTGCCACTAGCTCCCTTAGCCCTGCTAGAGAGACTCGTGGCCAGGAGGGAGGAAAGTGATCTTGCAAGATATGGACATCTTCTGGCCCCAAACCTCATGGATAAAACTGGTGCAGACACTGTCTCCATGGTGCCTCCTTCCCCTGCCTCCACATGCCCTGTGTGGCAGGGCGGCCAGCCCTCCCTGGTCTCTAGATGGTCTTAGTTCTCTCTTCAAATTCCCGGTCATTTCACAAAGAAGCAGTGTCCAGGCAAGTTTACTAGGGCCAGAAAGTGACATTCAAATCTCACTCCCAGCCCCGGGAGAGAGATTCACTGAGCAAGTGTCCAGCTGTGACATGCTGGGCACGTGGCACGGGCCTCTCCAGGCTATGCTCTTCTCTTCTGTATGTTGGGGTGATCGTGCCCCTCAGAGCTGCTGTCATGTCACTGTGACAGCAAAGCTCACCGACGGCCAGTGCATATCCATGGCAATGGTTATCCTCCATGGGAACTCAAAATCCTGAGTGCGAAGGCAGTGGGTGGGTGCTAGGGCAGTGGTGACTTAGTAGATTGGGGTGTTCCTGCACCCTGGATTTTCCAGCACCTCCAACAACTAAATAATGGATTAACTGATTCATTGCATTTTCCTCTCCCTTGCGTGGGGAACACTTCTCTGCCCCGAAGTTCCCAATTTGGCCCATAAATAGGAAGTGATGTCACCCTCTGCCTCACCAGGGAAGTGCTGGCCACCTTCCTGCAACACCTCAGCCGTTTGCAGGGAGGACTGAGTGGGAGTTTCCCTTCCCCTTCCTCCCCTGGGGAAAAGGGTATCTTGAGAGGTCCAGGCCGTGGGCTGGGGTCTCTCTTGGGCCAGGTTAATAGGACAGAATCGCTGCTCCTCCATGGCCCCTCTTGTTTTATCCCTTTCTTTGGATCAGCAGTGGCTCGCAAACAGTTTACACTGGCCGGATCAGCTGTTTACCATGGAGCAAAAGCCAGCCATGGTTCCATGCTGCGGGTCCCTCCTGCTGGCCAGTTATAGAGCCCCTGTTTTACCTGCGTGGAGCCCACAAGCCTGTTCCCAATCTCTTCTGTGTTGATCTTGGAGGGGGAAGAGAGGTGAACGATGTGGCTTAATATCAACCTTGGGCTGATTTTAAATTATGATTTTACTTTTATAACTTGACGATTGTGTCTTTCATTGTGAACTGTTTTAAATCCGCCCCAGAAAATACAGGATGTGGACAAATATAAAAAATTCTTTTGGGGCCTGGGTAAGGATGAATTTTATTTATTTGTTTGTTTCTAATGTCATTTTATTTTATAATAGGGGTTAAATTTAAAACAAAATGAGATTTTATTTTTCTCTCTAAAAGCAACCTGAAACAATTAGACATCTCTGTCAGCACTCACCAAAGTTCTTCACACACAATGGCTTTTGTGGTCAGGCCTCTGTATGTTTTATCAATAAATTCACAAACTAGGGAGAACTTCATCAGACGACTTGGCTCCATTTGGATGAAGAAAATATGGTCGCCAGGTGCGGTGTCACATGCCTGTAATCCCAGCACTTTGGGAGGCCAAGGCGGGTGGATCACCTGAGGTCAGGACTTCGAGACCAGCCTGGCCAATTGGTGAAACCCCGTCTCTACTAAAAATACAAAAAAATAGCTGGCGTCGTGGTGCATGCCTGTAATCCCAGCTACTCGGGAGGCTGATGCAGGAGAATTGCTTGAACTCGGGAGGTGGAAGTCGCAGTGAGCCGAGATTGCGCCACTGCACTCCAGCCTGGGTGACAGAGCAAGACTCTGTCTCAAAAAAAAAAAAAAAAAAAAAAAGAAAAGAAAAAGAAAATATGGTCTCCTTGAAGGGGATAGAAAGGACAGTGGCTTGGGAGCAGCTGCAGTCCCCACTCAGCCCCTAAATGTCAGTGTGGCCTTGGACGAGTCATGGCCTCTTAGTGAGGGGGGCCTCAGTTTCCCCATTTATAAAATGACATGGCTGAATGAATTGATTGGAAAGCCTCCCTTGCCCTCTACTTCTAGGTCTCTATCAAATACAAATCAAAACAGTTGTTAGTGTGAGTGCTGACATAAATACCCATTTTCCAAGGCTCTGAATCCACCGGGTCAGATTGTATGTGCACCTGCCCCATGGAGATTCAGTCTGCCTGCTGGGATGAAGCCTTTGTACACAGAGTCTTGAAGGATAATAAGTCCTTTGCTTAGGGAGCAGTGCATTAGGGAGAAGATGACTATAATTTCTTGTCTGCAAAGATACGGCTTCAAAAGGAGAATTCCTACTTGCAGAAGTGCAAGGACAGCAACGACAACAACAAAAATGTATGTGAAATTAGAGGGAAGAAAGGAAGACTCAGGCATAGCTATTTTGGAGATTTTCCATCATTCACATTGTTTGGGAAATAGGAAAAGCACATTGTCTGCTTCAAAAACCCTTCAGGAAATTATTAAAAACGCTGAATTCCTGTATAATCACCAAATCTCCTGAAGTGCACAAATTATACACATTGTGAATGAGAATAAATTTATGACTAGGAACTCACTTGAAATGAACTAAAAGTTGGACACTCTTTGTTGTGGCGCTAAATAAGATTTTAAAAGAGAAATCTTTTAAATAGACACATCCATATTATACTCAAAGAGGACAAAACCTATCAATAGACTGTTGGGACGTTTCTTTTTCGTTTGTGTTGAGAAAACAATACGACAGCAACATTAAAGAGAATCGTGAAAAAAATCTCTTCTTCTTACTATACAAATCTCCCAACAATTATTTTCATTTTTCTATGTTTTATTGTCTATGAGCATACATATTTTATAATACTCTAAACACGGTGTAAATACTTTGTTATGTCTTCATCTTGTTCTCTCAACAGTACATCCTAAGCATCTTTCCGGGTAGTACAGTTTTTTTTTTTAACACCACAGTTGTTCAAAGCTGTGTAATATTCCCACCAGCAGGAATATACCAGTCGAGGAGTTCATTCCCCGAGACACAAACATTGGGTTCATCTCCCCTCTGTTTTTATTGTTGCTGATCAAGGTTCAGGTAATATATTTTTCTCCCACCTTGTCATCTCTTGAATTAGTCCCAGGAGTGGAAATTGCTGATTCAAGGGCATTTTTAAGGCTTTTGATAGTTCTTATCTTTCACCATCCTAAAGCAGTCCATTGTAACAATGCACTATTTTATCAGGCCTTCAACTCTGTCTCACAAGCATGGCACAGGTCTATTTAAAATAGTTCCCCCCTCCCCAGTTAATTGTTATGACCTGGTATTTCAATGGTGCTCTAAAGTGAATTTCTTTGCTTAATAGCTAGAAATAGTATTTTTCCTTGGGTTTACTATTTGTACAGTTTCTTCAAAGAGTAAACAAAAGTGTACAATTTGTACACTTACTATTGTACAGGGTGATTTTATACCTGTTCTTCGTTCTTCCTCAATTGGCAATAGCAGCAGTGATCACAGTAGAGGTAATAATAACAGTAGTACCAGGACTGGTGGTAGCAGCAGCGAGCAGTGGAAGCGGTCTCAGCAGTGGTGGCAATGCCGGTGGTACTAGCAGTAGTAGCAGTGGTGGCAGTAGCAGCAGCAGCTGTATTGATGGCAGCAGTACTGGCAGCAGTAGCAATCGTAATGGTAGTAGCAGTGATTGTGGCAGCAGTGGTAGCATCAGCGCAGTGCTAACAGTAGCAGCAACAACAGTACTAGTGACGGTGGTATTAGTGATAGTAGTAGTGTTGTTTTGGTAATAGTGGTACTAGCAGTGGCAGTAATGGTGGTCATGGTGGTGGGAGCAGCAGCAGTGTTGGTCGTTGTGGGAGTAGCAACAGTTGTGGTCATGGCAGTAATACCACTGGTAGCAATGGTGGTAGTGGTGACAGTAGCAACAGTGGTGGTAATGGTGGCAATAGCAGTAGTAGCAGTGGTGGCAGGATTAGCAGCAGTGGTGGCAGCGGTGGTGGCAGGATTAGCAGCAGTGGTGGCAGTGGTGGTGGGATTAGCAGCAGTGGTGGCAGTGGTGGTGGCAGGATTAGCAGCAGTGGTGGCAGTGGTGGTGGCAGGATTAGCAGCAGTGGTGGCAGTGGTGGTGGGATTAGCAGCAGTGGTGGCAGTGGTGGTGGGATTAGCAGCAGTGGTGGCAGTGGTGGTGGGATTAGCAGCAGTGGTGGCAGCAGTGGTGGCAGGATTAGCAGCAGTGGTGGCAGTGGTGGTGGCAGGATTAGCAGCAGTCGTGGCAGTGGTGGTGGCAGGATTAGCAGCAGTGGTGGCAGTAATGGGATTAGCAGCAGTGGTAGCAGTGGTGGTGGCAGGATTAGCAGCAGTGGTGGCAGTGGTGGTGGGATTAGCAGCAGTGGTGGCAGTGGTGGTGGCAGGATTAGCAGTGATGGTTGTGGTGGTGGGATTAGCAGCAGTGGTGGCAGTGGTGGTGGCAGGATTAGCAGCAGTGGTAGCAGTGGTGGTGGCAGGATTAGCAGTGATGGTTGTGGTGGTGGGATTAGCAGCAGTGGTGGCAGTGGTGGTGGCAGGATTAGCAGCAGTGGTGGCAGTGGTGGTGGCAGGATTAGCAGCAGTGGTGGCAGTGGTGGTGGCAGGATTAGCAGCAGTGGTGGCAGTGGTGGTGGGATTAGCAGCAGTGGTGGCAGCGGTGGTGGCAGGATTAGCAGCAGTGGTGGCAGTGGTGGTGGCAGGATTAGCAGCAGTGGTGGCAGTGGTGGTGGCAGGATTAGCAGCAGTCGTAGCAGTGGTGGTGGCAGGATTAGCAGCAGTGGTGGCAGTGGTGGTGGGATTAGCAGCAGTGGTGGCAGTGGTGGTGGCAGGATTAGCAGCAGTGGTGGCAGTAATGGGATTAGCAGCAGTGGTAGCAGTCGTGGTGAGGGCAGCAGTGGTGGCAGTGATGGTGGGATTAGCAGCAGTGGTGGCAGTGGTGGTGGCAGGATTAGCAGCACTGGTGGTCATGGTGGTGGGAGCAGCAGTGGTGGCATCAGTGGTGGCAGTAGTAAAAGCTGCTGTGTCTTGAGCGTTGCCAAGTGCCACGCATTCAGTCCACCCAACAACTCTGTGATGGTTTTTGCCTACTCCCCTTTCACAGGTGAGGAGAGACAAGTGGACAGGAGAGTGGGGGTCTATTTGCCAGGCATTCCAGGGGTGAGTTCCTGCTGGGCCTGGACGGTGGGTGGAGGGGAGTGAGGGTGAGTGTGAGTGAGGGACTGATTCTGAAATTTGGCGCTCATTCTGGAAGCAACAGGAGGCCGTTATCGCTTCGTTCTGCTAGCACCATAATTAAGCACAGGCCTTCTTTCCTCAGATTTGGGTTTTGTCCATCTCATATTTCTCCATAGAATCTAGCATCACGCTATGCAGCAGTAGTACTGAATGAGTACTGAGTGAATTCATGATGTAGCCCCAGTGATGTTTCAAACGCAGTCCTGACCCTGCCGACACCTGCTCAGAACCCTCCCTCTGCTTCTCAGGGCCCCTAGGGTGGAGTCCAAGCAGCTTCCCCAGCCTGCAGGTCCCACAGCAGCCCATGTCCTGCCTGGGTTAAAATCCCAGCTTTGCCACTTACTAGCCATGTGACGAGTGGCATCTCTGTGCCCCATTTCCTCACCTTTGTGGAGAGAACAGGAGAATCTTACTTTAGGATTAAATAAGAGAATGCATAGAGGACATTGTTCCTGGCACAGAAGTATTGCTCGCTATTAGTACTTTCTCCACCACTGTAACCTCACAAAGGGGACCCTGCGTGAATAAGTCACCATAAGAAAGTGACCGTAACCACCACTGACACACTCTGCACAGAGTCAGCTGCAGCCCTCTAAGGGTGTGGGCCCCATGGAGGGCAACAGGTGCAAAGATAATGATTATCACCCTGGTAATCAGAAAAAAACAACAAAACTCTTTGCATTTTAGGAAAAAAAAAAAAAGTGATCTCACTTAAAACTGGGCTTGTTTCAGTTTATCTGAAACCTTTTCATATTTTCAGTTTTAATAAGATGTGACGGAAGCTGACATTTTTGCAAGCACCAAGAACTCGCGTCACTTTGAAAACTTGCAAGTTGATTTGAAGAAGCACCAAGAGGTAGCCAAGACTCGCTCTGCTCACAGATGGTGGGTGATTAGGTGCCAGTTTGCCGAAAAGCTTGGAATTGGCAGACGGTGGAGGGCAGCCGGCTGAGCTGCCCGTGGGCAGGCAGGATGGGCTGCCTGGCAGGAGGGTCTTGAGGCCTCGGCCATACCCCACCTGGCCCAGGTGAGGGCTGCCAGGCCCAGAAGGCGATCTGAGCCTGGGCACAGCTTAACCTCTTCCAGGGGCTTATGTCCAGGGCAAGACTGGCTCCAGGGACTGGGAAATGTTGTGTGGCCTTGGCTCATGCAGGTTCTAAAGCTCAGGCTGGGACCCATTTTTGTGACCACCTACCTGTGTGGCCTTGGGTGAGTCATTAACTCTCTGGGTCCAAGTCTCAGCATTGGGAGAAAATGAAATGAATATTTCTGTGAGGCAGCGAGAACCCCCATCTCTTAGGGTTACTGTAAGAAATAAGATCATACTGGAGAACCCTTTTTAAAGATAAAATCTAGCTGTTTAATTATCCAAATTGGGTAACATGGGGGGTGCAAGGGTATATGGGGAAAATGAGGAATTTATAACTAATTATTAAATGTTTAAATGTATTTTTACTTATTATTACTATTATTATTTTTAAGAGACAAGGTATTGCTCTGTCGTCCAGGCTGGAGTGCAGTGACATGATCATAGCTCATTGTAACTTCAAACTCCTAAGCTCAAGTGATACTCTTGCCTCAGCCTCCTGAGTATCTGATCTACAGGTGTGCACCATCAGGCCCAGATAATTTTTTTTTAATATTGTTTTTTGTAGAGTCGGGGTCTCACTATGTTGCCCAGGCCGGTCTTGAACTTTTGGCTTCAAGAGATCCTCCCGCCTCAGCCTCCCAAAGTACTGGGATTACAGGCATGAACCACCGTACCTGACCTAGTTATTGAATTTATTAACCATGCCTATATTCAGTTATTCTGGGTGTGACCTGATCAAAAAGCTGAAGCTGCAAAGATGAATACCCCCGAGGAGTTTTGAGACCTTTCCTCAAATATAGCTGGGGGAGGGGTGATGGAGGGGCTCAGAGAAGAGGAAATGATTCCTTTGTCCGGGAGCAGAGAATGCAGACAGGCAAGGTGAGAGGGCACCTGGCAGAGGGGAGGGCTGAAACAAGCCAGGGCCTGAATGGAAACGGGCCCCTGGGCCATTCAGGTGGCTGCAGCCTGAGGGAGGTCCGAGGCTGGGCAGGGGACCACACATACCGAGTTAGGATATCCCGGGCCATTTGCCGCATTCCAGTTGTTTCAGCGTGGCGCGCAGTTGAGTTGTCCTAGCAGGAAATGCGTGGCTCTCTCGTGCCCTTCTTTGTGTCCAGGGCCTGAGCTTCTCCTCTGGGCCCTCCCTGAGGGCTAAAGGTGGCTCAGAGATGGTGTCTCTCCTCCTGAGGAGCTTGAGTAGATGAGGAGGGAGGCTGTTTCCTCTCCTGAGTAAGTCCTGGCTCCCCGAAGTGGCAATGCCAAGTGCCAGCCCCGCAGTGCTGGGCAGTGGGAGATGCATGGACAGGCCCTAGGGCTTAGTCTCCCCTCTTGATGCTCCGGGACCCTGCTCAGCACACGGTTCCTAATCCCTTAATAAACCTCTCCTCATCCTGCACCCCACGAAGGCTTCAGGTTCATGGCAATGCAGAAATAATGATTTGCCTGTATTCACTGATATGATTGAACTAACAATAAGTTCACCCTTTCTGCAAGTCAGGAACTTGGGTCTGGAACGCAGCTGGTCTCCAGTTGCAGGACAGATGCCTTTCTGAGTGTAGCCAGGAGGTCTGTGTGAGGAGGGGGTTTTTGGTCCCTGTGTGGGTCTTCCTCGGACACCCCCATCCCTGAAGGGAACCTACATCCTTCCAGGTGTGAAGTAATGAAAGACCAGTAGTCATTCAGCTCTAGCTGCAAATGCCTGCTCTCTCACCTCTAAGCTGTGTATCCTCGGGCAAGTCACCTGGCCTCTCTGTGCTGTCTGAGACTGTCCACTCATGCTGCTATCAAAGGGGTGAGAGAACTGAGATTAAACTAGGGGAGGAGGCCGGGCATGGTGGCTCACGCCTGTAATCCCAGCACTTTGGGAGGCCGGGGCAGATGGATTACCTGAGGTCAGGCATTTAAGAGCAGCGTGGCCAACATGGGGAAACCCCATCTCTACTAAAAATACAAAAATTAGCCAGGTGTGGTGGCAGATGTCTGTAGTCCCAGCTCCTCGGGAGGCTGAAGCAGGAGAATCGCTTGAACCTGGGAGGTGGAGGTTGCGTGAGCCAAGATCATGCCACTGCGCTGCAGCCTGGGTAACAGAGGGAGACTCTGTTTCAGGAAAAAAAAAAAAAAAAAAAAAAAAAATGAGGGGAGGTGCTGCTGGAAGTGCAGGGCCTAGAACAGAGGATTACTTGGAAAATTTTTGTTGACTCTGAATCCTAAGACACTCTTCCACCTGGGAATGAGAATAGATAGATCAATGAGAAGCATGGGTTATTGGCCAATCAGAAGTGCCAGCTGTAGACGTTGGTTCATCCACATCAGGGTGAAAATGAAAATGCACTCTTGTCCCTTTCCCCTCTTTTTAAAAAGTTTCCCCACAACCCTCCATAACTGTGGTGGAAAGAGTATACAGCGAGGACGTAGGGACATTTAGCTAGAAGCATCCCAACCAGCCTCCTGCCTGATAATAACAACAAGAGCTAACATTTATGATTGTTATAATAAACACTAACATTGGTTAGGCTGGGTACTGTGTAAGGTGTTCTCCCAGCAGCACCCCATCCATGCTCGCACCAACCTCCTGACCTGTGCCCTGGATTCATCCCTATCTGGCATAGAACGGAACTTTCTAGGAAACAGAGCTTGCCTGGCCACATCAGCTCAGTAAATGGCAGAGTTGAGACACAAACCCAGGCTGCCTCCCCCAAAACCCAAACCCACCAAATTAGATTGTCTTCCAAATGCAGAAATCCTCTCTGCAGCCCAACTTGGCCCAATTCTCTAGGTTTTGGGAGAAATACATTTCCTCTCTTCCCGTAGCCTAATTCGAAAACGAGGCATCTTTCACTTCACATTTCACAGCCGCAATTCTTTCTTGCACATAAAATCTATCCATCCCGCTGGCCCCCTTCCCTCTTCTGGGCACATTACAGGCTGTTGGCGTGTGTGTCTAAATAAACACCCATCAGCCTGGATCCTTGCAGGCTGATTCTAAACATTTGGCTCCGAAGGGTAGCACTGGGGGCTTGTAAACCCTTCACCTTTCTCCCAGCACACTTCAAACATTCCCCTTCTTGCATCTAGGAAAACCAGAGTGGTTGGTTTCTCTCTCTACTCTTACACAGAACTTTGTGAAAACCTCTGTTAGACTGAAATAACCTTCTTTATTTCTGTCTTGCTCCTCAAGCTGAGAGTGTTTCTAGGTCAGGGTGGAGGGCCTGACATTTACTGTCTCCTTGGTACTAGGCTCTGTGCCACACATTACGCACCTTGATTTATTCTTTTTAACGGGACCACGTGAAGTATTAATGGTCCCCCTTCACAAGTGAGGAACAGGAGGCTGAAAGGAGAGGCACATTTTCTCAGATAACATGGCCACTTTGAGGCAGAGCTGGGATTTCTGGGCCCCCCCTCACTGTGCTAGGGAGACCCTGTTCTATTTAGCCCCATCCGCCTGGAGCCTCCAAAGGGCCTGGCACAGCTTTCCAGCAAATGTTTGTTGACTGACCAACTGACTGACTGAATAAAAGAATGAATGAGCAAGTGTCTAATTTCCAGGAGAACTGTGGAGTGGGAGCTGTAAAGTGGTCCTGGTGCCTTGCTTAGAAGCACAAACTAGGTTGGAAGAAAACTAGCTAATAGAGTTGTGGTCAGACATGGATTACACTTTTCCAAGCATTGGAATATGGCAATATTAATCATGTTTCTACAAATCGTCTTTTATTTCTTCTTCTTTTTTTTGAGACGGGGTCTCACTGGAGTGCAGTGGTGTGATCTTGGCTCACTGCAACCTCCGCCTCCTGGTTCAAGTGATCCTCCCGCTTTAGCCTCTTGAGTAGCTGGGATTACAGGTACATGCCACCACGCCTGGCTAATTTTTGTATTTTCTGTAGACACGATGTCTCACTATGTTGCCCAGGCTGGTCTCGAACTCCTGGACTCAAGCGATCCGCCCCCCTCAGCCTCTCAAAGTGCCGGGATTACAGGCATGAGCCACCACGCCCAGCCCACCTTTTGTTTCTTCTCATTCTGCATATGTGGAATTTGCTGCATCTGGTAAGTCAGGTCAACTACAGTTGACCCTTAGAGAAAAACGGGTTTGAACTGCACAGGTCCACTTCTCTATGGATTTTCTCCCACCTCTGCCACCCCTGAGACAGCAAGACTACCCTTCCTCCTCCTCAGCCTACTCAACATGAAAGAGCAAGGCTGAAGCCCTTTATGATGATCTACTTCCACTTAATGAGTAATACATAGATTTTCTCTTCCTTATGATTTTCTTAATAACTTTCTTTTCTCTAGCTTACTTTATTGTAAGAATACAGTTTATAGTACAACAAATAACATATGAAATATATGTTAATTGACTGTTTATATTATCAGCAAGGCTTCCAGTCAACAGTAGGCTATTAGTAGTTATGTTTTGGGGGAGTCAAAAGTTATACACAGATTGTTGACTGTGCATGGGGGGCGGGGTCACTGTCCCTAAGCCACATGTTTTTCGAGGGTCAACTGTACTTCATTTAGTCTGTTGACTGAGAGGAAGGCTTTGCACATTCTTTAAATTATTTAGACTCATTGTTCGACAAACATGCAGGTACAACAGATGCTGTGTGTGTACAGAATAGAGAGTGGCTAAATACTTTTTACCATGGTTTAATTTACAAACCTCGTGGCTTGGACTTTTAAGATCAACATTTGGTTATCTGGCATGAATTGCTCCTAATTTTCCCTGGCTTTTCCCCTTTAGTAATGGTCTCCAAGAGGAGTTGCTATAATTTTCTTTCTTTCTTTTTTACTTTTTTTGAAGACAGGGTCTCACTCTGTCACCCAGGCTGAAGTGCTGTGGCATGATCGTGGCTCACTGCAGCTTCAACTTCCCACACTCAAGTGATCCTCCTATCTCAGGTTCCCAGGTAGCTGGGACTACAGGCTTATACCACCACGCATGGCTACTTTAAATTTTTTTTTTTTTTTTTTGGTAGAGACAGGTCTCACTATGTTACTCAGCCTGGTCTCAAACTCCTGGCTTCAAGTGATCCTCCTGCCACAGCCTCCCAAAGTGCTGGGATTACAGGCATGAGCCACCTTGCCCAGCCACTAGAATTGTGATAGAAGAGAGCTTAAAGTTATCATCTGGGCTTCCTGTTTTAAAAACGAGGACATCCAGTTAAATGTGACTAGGAAATGGCAAATCTCAAACCAGAGTTCAGGTCTCCTATCACCCAGCCAGTGTTCTCTGCTTAAATGAAAACCAAGCAGATCAGCTTCACCATGCAACTGTGTACACTGCAGTCCTATATCCCCAAGGTTCCCCTCTGGAAAACAGAGTTGATTTAAATGCATGCACTGATCATCAACCTGAGTCTTAAAAATGATGACATGGTTTGTTTCTATAATATCTCTCCTAAGAATTGACCCCAAGAAAATAATCAGAAATGTGGATAAAGATTTACGCACCAAGATGTTCATTACTGAATTATTTATAACAGAAAAAAAGAGAATGTAATCTAACAAAGAAACATCTATAGTATAGACTGTTAGTCTGCCATTAAATTAAAGTTCTGAAGACTATTTAATGACTTTAGAACTTATTCAGAATAAAATACTAAGTGAGGAATGTAGGACAAAAACACACAGTCATAGAACAATTGCAATAGTAAAAATATGCAATATACATAGAAAAAAGACTGGAAAGAAATATACCAAAATGTTAGCAGAGGCCATTTGTTCAGTGATCACACAGTGCATTTATGGATCACTGCTATATCTCAGACACTGAGCTCTTCACTGGAGCGGGTTCCTACCTTCCTGGGCCCTACTGTCTGGGGAAAGGATGGGCAAAGTGACATTATTTTTAAAATAATCATTAAGGCTGGGCGTGGTGGCTGATGTTTGTAATCCTGGCACTTTGGGAAGCCGGGGTGGGTGGATCACCCGAGGTCAGGAGTTCAAGACCAGCCTGGCCAACATGGTGAAACCCCGCCTCTACTAAAATCACAAAAAATAGCCAGGCATGGTGGCAGATGCCTGTAATCCCAGCTACTTGGGAGGCTGAGGCTGGAGAATTGCTTACGCCCAGGATGCAGAGGTTGCAGTGAGCCGAGATTGCGCCACTGCACTGCAGCCTGGGCAACAGAATAAGACTCCGTCTCTAAAAAAATAAATAAATAAAATAAAATAATAAAAATAAAAATAATCATTAAAATAAACTTGTAATTACAAATTGTGATCATTACTATTACGAAGGCTATTTCTACAGGGTGGGATTATAGTTGAGTGTCATTTTTTTTTTTGGTTTTGGTTTGTATTCTTTTATTTTTTTTTCTTTTTATGTTCTTCCAATTTTTCTTCACATCTTAAATTTCTGACAGTGGGACTTTATTAGAAAAACAGAGGACTTTTAGAAACACACAAACACAAATGCCCAAGCACCTGCATGGCTTCCAGTGGCCCCACTGACGATGGAGCCTCGGAGCCCCTCAGAAGGAGCCTGGAGTGCCTGCGGAGAGGATGAAGCCCCCCCCACCCCACTGACAATGGAGCACTTGGAGCTCCTCGGAGGGAGCCTGGAGTGCCTGCAGAGGGAACGAAGCCCTGTCCCTGGAGCTTCATGACTGTCTGAGTTTCGTTTGCTGCTGTAAAAATTCCTCAAACTTAGTGACTTAAAAGAGCAACATTTATTTTCTTACAGTTCTAGAGACCAGAACTGTAAGAAATTTTGTTCAAAATTGATGTCAGGCCAGGCACAGTGGCTTATGCCTGTAATCCCAGCACTTCGGGAGGCCGAGGTGGGCGGATCATGAGGTCAGGAGATTGAGACCATCCTGGCTAACACGGTGAAACCCCGTCTCCACTAAAAAATACAAAAAAAAAAAAAAAAAAAATTAGCCAGGCGTAGTGGCAGGCGCCTGTAGTCCCAGCTACTGGGGAGGCTGAGGCAGAAGAATGGCATGAACCTGGGAGGTGGAGCTTGCAGTGAGCCGAGATGGAGCCACTGCACTCCAGCCTGGGCAACAGAGTGAGACTCCATCTCAAAAACAAAGAAACAAACAAAAAACAAAATTGATGTCAGTGGGCTGAAGTCAAGGTGTTGATGGGGTCAGTTCCTTCTGAGGTTCTAGAGGAAAATCTGTTTCCTTGCCTTTTTCAGTTTCTGGTGGTCACCTGCAATCCTTGGCTCATGACCTTTTCCTCAAATGCACCATGGCTTCC
Source organism: Gorilla gorilla gorilla (assembly GCF_029281585.2). Taxonomy (NCBI): domain Eukaryota; kingdom Metazoa; phylum Chordata; class Mammalia; order Primates; family Hominidae; genus Gorilla; species Gorilla gorilla. Next base: position 113,675,666 of record NC_073239.2, read on the forward strand.
ATCATCATGCGGCCTTTGACCCTCTCTCTCTCTCATAGCCAAGCCTCCCTTTTCATTTTAAAAGAACACTCATGATTATATTTAGGGCCTACCTGGATAATACAAGATCATCCCCATCTCAAGATCCTTAACTTAATCACACCTGCAAAGTCCCTTTGCCCGTAAGGTAACATACAGAGGTTCCAGGACTGGGGACCTGGACATCTTTGGGGGCTATGATTCAGCCTTCCGCAGTGTTTTGTCAAAAGTTTGCAGATTTACTGAATGCTAAACCTTGTTAGCCAATCCCAGAAAAGCTTTGCCTAATATGTGTGAGTTTTTTCCGTTTTGTTTTGTTTCTCTTGAGAAAAAAGAGTGGCATGTCTGAAAATTCATTTGTGCCATTAGCACTACTTACACCTTTGCTAACTCTCCACACACCCCACCAGGTCTACTCTGTTAAAGAATTTGCTTGGCAGTTTGTATCAAAAATGGGAGGGATGTCTGTGTATGCAAATAAAAAGAGAGAGAGAGAGTAAGGGACAGAGACAGAGAGAGGGCGGGGGAGGATTATTGTAAGCTAATGCTTGCATTTCAAACATTCAGTCCAGTTAAAACGTTGACATCAAGCATTGTGTATGTTCCTGGGAGAGGGCTCTCTGAGTTGTGTATCTCATGGGTGTCATTGAATGTTATTGTTGCCTCGCTAAATATTCATGGATGAATATGTGGAATAAATTCTCTTGTAAGCTGACAGAGAGCAAGTAAGGCCTGTCCTTGAGTCTCTCATCTGCATCCTTATTTCTGAAAAACTGTCTATTTGGGCACGAGTGTGTGTGTGTGTGTGTGTGTGCGTGCAAAACTGCGGGCACTACGTACTTGGTAAATTTAAGCAGAAGAATCCCATTTTCTTTTCTTTTCTTTCTTTTTTTTTGAGACGGAATTTCGCTCTTGTTGCCCAGGCTGGAGTGCAATGGCACAATCTTGGCTCACGGCAACCTCCACCTCCCGGGTTCAAGCGATTCTCCTGATTCAGCCTCCCAAGTAGCTGGGATTACAGGCATGCGCCACCTTGCCTGGCTAATTTTCTACTTTTAGTAGAGACGGGGTTTCTCCATGTTGGTCAGGCTGGTCTCAAATTCCTAACCTCAGGTGATCAGCCCACCTCAGCCTCCCAGAGTGCTGGGACTGCAGGCGTGAGCCACTGCGTCCGGCCAAGAATCCCATTTTCAGAGTAGAAAAGATGGATCTCTCCAGTTTGGTGACCTAAAAGTGGGTGGTGTTTAAAGAAAGCAAGTATTGCTCATCGAATAGCTCGGATAAAACTGCTCCCTTTGCTCTCTTGTTTCAAACTTCAAAACCAGCCTCACTTTTTCTGTCTTTTTTGTCTTTTTGAGATGGAGTCTCACTCTGTTGCCCAGGCTGGAGTGCAGTGGTGTGACCCTGGCTCACTGCCTGCAACCTCCACCTCCCAGGTTCAAGTGATTCTCCTGCCTCAGCCTCCTAAGTAACTGGGATTATAGGTGTGTGCCATGATGCCCAGCTAATTTTGTATTTTTAGTAGAGACAAGGTTTCACCATGTTGGCAAGGTTGGTCTTGAACTGCTGACCTCAAGTGATCTGCCCGCCCCGGCCTCCCAAAGTGCTGAGATTACAGGCGTGAGCCACTGCGCCCGGCCAAAACCATCCTCTTTAGGGGTTGTAGTTTGTTTGTTGAGAGGTGAGGTGGGTTCTAAGAGTTCCAAGAATGTACACACGCATGTGCACACTCACAGAGGAGAGCTTCTTTTGACTCAGAACGAAGTCTCTAGGGGTGGCCATGGGCCAGAGTGCTTCTGAGTGGAGAGAGAGAGAGAGTGGGGGTGGGGACACTGAGGACATTGAGTTACAGACCTATGAGACATAGAGGATGAGGGAGGAATGGTGATTCCTGGAGACTGCCTAGATGCTGCCTTCCTTAGGACACCTGCTGTGACCCTGGGTCTCCTCCTCCACCAGGACTGGCCAGTTGCCCAGCCTTGGGGTTCCCATGCCATGCTGCATGGACACCCATGAGAGCAAACTATCCCCTGATGGTCTGAGGGCTCCCCAAGGGCAGGAACTCCCTTGCTGCTGTATCTCTAGCACCCCAGCCATGTGCCATGTACTTAGAAGGTGCTGGTGGAAGACACTTGCCCTTGTTCACTCCATCCTCCATAGCCACAGAACTTTCAATGATGCCCACGGATGCTGAGAATGAGAACTGCATTCCTCTGCTTTCTTTGCAGTGAGGTGAGGCCAACTGCACCAGCAGGAATGGGAGGGAATCGATAGGATTAACTTCCACGTCCTACCTTTTTAAGAGTAAACACACACCTTCCTCTGCCCCTGCAGGCTGGCTGGAATTTGGGCGTGACAGAGAGCCCCCTTGAGCTGTGGAGCCAAGGGCAATGCACTAACAGGGCACAGCAACAAGATAGAGGGGGCCTGGCCCATGATGCTGTGAGGCTGCTGCCCAGCCCTGCACTGTTTGCCCCAGCTGTTTACCTGGGGAGATAATTACAGTTCTATCTAGGCAAGGATTTGGTATCTTGGGTCTCTGCTACAGCAGTCCAAGCTAAACACTATTCAATGCTCAGAATGTTTGCTCATTCACAGATGATAACAGGCTCAGAGCCTTCCGTCAATATCCCCAGCCAAGACTCTTCATGTCTCCTTGTTATAGGAAAGGGGTCCCGCTCCAGACCTCAAGAGAGGGTTCTTGGATCTCATGCAAGAAAGAATTCAGGGCCAGTCTGCGGAGCAAAGTGAAAGCAAGTTAACGTAAAGGAATAAAAGAATGGCTACTCCATAGACAGAGCAGCGCTGGGGGTGGCTGGTTCCCATTTTTATAGTTATGTATTGATGATATGCTAAACAAGGGGTGGATTATTCATGCCTCCCCTTTTCAGACCATATAAGGTAACTTCCTGACGTTGCCATGGCATCTGTAAACTGTCATGGTGCTGGTGGGAGTGTAGCAGTGAGGATGACCAGAGGTCACTCTCGTCACCATCTTGGTTTTGGTAGGTTTGGGTCAGCTTCTTTACTGCAACCTGTTTTATCAGCAAGGTCTTTATGACCTGCATCTTGTGCTGACCTCCTATCTCATACTGTGACTTAAAATGCCTTAGCCTCCTGGGAATGCAGTCCAGTAGGTCTCAGCCTCATTTTACCAAGCTCCTATTCAAGATGGAGTTGTTCTGGTTCACATGTCTCTGACACCCACACTGTGAACAGAATAATCCCATCCCTCTAGGAGATGTCCACATCCTAATCTCTGAAATCTGTGAATATGGTAACTTAAGTGGCAGAGAGATCTTTGCAGATGTGATTAAAATAAGGATGGGAGTGAGGAGGCCACGTGTTGTGTGACCCTGGAACCAGATCCAGGGAGCACAGGGCAATGCTGCAAAGACCAGTGGGTGCCAGAGCAGGGCATCCAGAGACCTGACAGCCACATGTCTCCTTACAGGACAGAAAAGGGACTAGGGCTGTCATCTGTCATCCCATGGGGTGGGTCACACCCTAACTGAAGGTCACTGGGAGCCTCAAGCAACATTTCCCCATCCCCAGCACCTCACTGACCCCTTGACCCCAGATTCCATCATGAAAGGAGGAGGGGAAGATCCTGGAAAATGGAGCAGAAGCCTAGAAAGAGGTTAAGATCTCACCTGACAACCACTGAGCAGCCTTAGTTGGCAAAATCGAGGTTTCTGCCATCACAGGACTGGGACTCGAGAGCAAGAGGAAAGCAGTTATAGACAACACAGCAAATCACTTTTTTTTTCTTTCGCGCATCTGCACATCTGCACAAATCCCAGCCAGCTACTGAAGGGGAAGCGGAATGCAGGAGAGGAATGTGGAGTCCACTCCTGTCACTGACTGTCTGGAAACTTCTCATTGGCTTGTTGCTGGGAGAGTTTCACAAGGAGAGCACGGAAGTAGATACAGCAGGGTCTGTGGGCTGGTGAGGCTGAGCCAGCCTCCCTCTGACCAAGTCTGTCCCGGGAGCTGCGGGGAGCAGCAAGGGGCATGATCTCTATTCTCCAGACCTCTACAGGCTCCTTTCTGCTTTTTGCCTCACTCAAAATGCCCCAGAAGTGATCAACTGGGCATTCATCTTTTTCTTTTAAGAGTGAAGATTGTGAGCCTTCTCTGGGTATTCCTGAAGGTCACTCAGCTTGGGAAAAGTTGACACAGCACCTGCAGGAAGGATGGAGCTTTTTGAGAAATGGCCTTCCAATTGCTGGGGCCACTCCTGTTGGGGTCCTTAGTGCAGGGCTTGGAAAGGCACCCCGTCCCTCCATCAGTGCTGGCTGAGCTGGCCTGAGGGTGGAGTGACAGAACCCACATTATGCCCTTCCTGAGATGGTTTTCCTATCAGGGTCCCTTGAATGGAAAACCTTCTCCATGTCCAAGGGCTGGGGGCAGATGAGGCCTGAGGTAGTAATTATTATTGTTTTATTATATAAAAGGGAAATCTTTGAGGCTTTGACAGGATGGAAGTCTGTTCATGGCATATGACCAAGCAGATCCAACTCAGATGCTGAGAGTCACTACCTCTAAGCATCTCTAAGGCTCTCAGTCTCTAAAGCTAACTCTTGCCGTCATCATGATGGCCACGAGGGAGCTCATTGTCTTGTAAAATCTGACCCCAGCTTGGACACAGCTCTCCTCCCGAAAGAAAAAACACTATGCTGACAAGCAGCAGGTGCCCACTAAAGAGTACTTAAGTAAGGAGTGCTTAAAATGACGAGGGGCCCTGTCTGCCTGGGGCGTACTCCCAACACCCTACTTTACAACTTCTATAGGGGCTGATAGGGTCTGGGCCATTGCCATCTACCCAAAGTCCAGCTGAGGCTTGTCACAGCCAGGCCCGAATAAACACGCGCTGTAGTTGAAAGAGCTGAGACTCTCGGCTTGCTTGAACTATGTGGCCTCCCCTGACGTCTAAGATTGCAAGCTGAGTTGTCCATTTATTCATGCAGAAAGGATTTCTTCTGGGTGCTTGAATAAGTTTTATTTCCTCTCTTACGTCTGGGTTTCTCATTAATAAGAGCGACATTCCAACTCTCAAGACTAGGACCAGGGGTCAAATTTCCAGGAAGCCTCCATGGATGGGTGGGGCCTCTTTCTGCCCCGAGCCCTTTGAGCTTCCCTCTACCCTGGTGCGGCACTCGTCCTGCCGCTGTCTGCTGACATCAGTTTTCCCACGCAGAGCTTGAGCTCCTTCATTGTCAGGGGCGTGGTTCTCAGCTGGGCCTGGCACCATCTAGGCCCTCAATGCGTGTTCTTGGGATGAGCCAAGGAAGGCAGGGATAGATGCAAATCCATGATATAACCCTAGGGATAAGACTACCACACACCATGGCAGCAATGCCCTGGCAGCAATGCCCAGGTAGAGGTGGGACCTTTGCTCTGTGGCGGGAACACACTCTCCTTACTATGCATTCAGAGATTCGCCGTGTGTTTTGCATTCGGGAACATGACTTTCAACGGGAGAGTTCCATTAGTGAATAGGAAGCTCTGACCTACTGTGTTGCCATGACGGGCAGGGGCAATGGAGGGCCCTGGCTCATTTCTTTGTAAACCATGTCTGCTTTAATGCTCTCTCCTCCTGTCTGTTCTCCCAAATAAACCATGAACTGAGGGATGACAGGAGGCTGAGGGATGACGGGAGAAAGTGAGGCAAAGTCTTTATAGCTTCTGCTCCTTGATTCTGGCCTTCCCAGCTCTGGGCTGGCTACCTGGGTGGATAGGGGGTCCCCAGGGCCAGGAACTAGACCCCTAGCACATGTAATTTCCTCCTGGGCCTGGTGTGTGGATACGGGGTCCCCAGGGCCAGGAACTAGACCCATAGTGCATGTAATTTCCTCCTGGGCCTGGTGTGTGGTGCTGCAGGTGGCACTTAATCTTGGCTGGTGACTGACTGGCTGACCAGAAACCGGATTCCAGATGGGAAAGGAACAGGCATTTGCCCCCAACCAATAGCTCACGAGGACAAGCAATCAATTATTCAGGGAGCAATTATTAAATTAGGGACCTGTCTGGACCTTCCAGCCTCGACTGCTCTGTTCCTGCTGCCTGGTGGGGTGGACTAGCACCCCCAGAAAGAGGAAAGAAATGCATCCAAGCCAGGCACCCCTGCTCTGTATCCCAAGAGGCTGTGGGAGTGCAGGGGTTCCAGGACCTCCCGACTCGCTGAACTCTCGGGGACGAGCCCATTCGTCTCTCCGAGCCTTGCTTTTCTTGTGTGTTAGGATTGTAAACCCTGTTCTGCCTAACTCTCAAGTCGGGTTGGGATGGGGACTTTGCTGCCTATAAAATGTGTGCCACTATGAGCAAGCCATTGTAGGTAGCACCCCCCAAAAGCTTGGCAAGAGAGGAAGTGGAGCCCATTTGCTGCTGTGAAGATCTGGGTTTTCTGTGGGTTTTGTTTGCCTGCCAGCCCCATTTGGCCAAGGCTTGGGAATCTGGCCCGGATTTTACCAAGCTGGACTCAATGCGGGTGGATGCTGTGGTCCATGTTCACAAGTCACTGTGTGGCCTTCCCTTCAACCCTCTGCCTGTGGAATCTGCACCTGAGCCCCACCTCCCCTCAGTGCCTACTCTGCGCCGAGCTCTGTATCCCTGGGGATAAGACTACCACACATCATGTGGATGCATGTGACACATGTGTGGGTTAGTTTCCTCCTGTGACTATAACAAATCACGACATATTTAGCGGCTTTCAAGAACACAAACTCATTCTCTAACAGTTCCAGAAGTCAGAAATTGGGTCTTACAAGGTGAAAATCAAGTGCGGCAAGGCTGGTTCCTTCTGGAGACTCTCGGGAGAATGGTTTCCTGCCTTTTCTAGCTTGCAGAGACTGCCTGGATTCCTTGGCTTGTGGCCTCTTCTTTAATCTTCAGAGCCAAACAGGGACTATCAGACTGCTCTCTCCTCGGTTATTATAGACCTTCTTCTCTGTCCTCTGACCCTAGCCTCCCTCTTACAAAGACACTTAGGATTATACTTAGGGCACACCCAAGATCATCCAGGAGCATCTCCTAGCTCAAGATCTTTCACTTAATCCCATTGGCAAAGTCCTGTTTGCTATGTAAGATGACATATTCACAGGTTCCTGGGATGAGGCGGTGGGCATCTTGGGGGGCCAGTATCCAGCCTATCTCACAAGTTCTCTGCCCTATGGGTGGAAGGGATGGGCAGCACCACCATTCCAGTTCCCAGTAACCCTGGCCACCCTGGTCTGAGCACGCATCTGGGGATCCCCACTTCACCAGGACGCTCTACAGGAAAGGAGCACATCAAACTGGACTTAAACAATGGACCTAGTTAGTAGGGTGAAGGAATTGGTCTCCTGAGGAGTGGCGGCAAGATATTTTTTAATTATTTAGCAGTGTGTGCATTAGAAGGCCATTATATAGAATAGCAAATTATAAACAACAACTTCCACAATAAGGTAATAAAATAAATAATACATGAACGAGGTGCAGTGCTCCCGAGTCAGAGGGGCTGACAGTGATGGCGCCCTGCCAGACACAGCGGTCTGCCGGAGCAGAGGCCGGAAAGCTGCGCGTACTAAGTGAAGCAAGTGAGTACTAGGGGCTGGGCCTCCCACCTTCCCAGCCCACAGGTGTCCAGGGCCCAGTGAGGAACGGTCACCACCAATGCTGAGATAGCTGTGCTGTGTCTGTTTGAAGCTTATTGTGAGGTTTCCTGTGAAGCCGCCCGGCCACACTCCCCTCAACTCTGGACTCTGGGATGACCACCACGGCGCTTACAGGTGCTGTGACGTTAGTCGCACAGGTTCTGGGTCTCGACAGCCTGGATTCAAATCCTGGCTCTGCTGCTTACTGAGCCTCCAGGTTCTCATCTGAGAAATGGGAATGATGACAATGGTATGTCTCTCATAGCACTACCAGTGCTGTGACCGGTACTCGTGAAGCTCTAAGAGTACTGGGCATACAGTAAACATGCGATGACTGTTAGCTCTTTGTTTTCAGCTATTATTATTATTATTATTTTACCAATAGGGTCTGGCTCTATCACCCAGGCTGGAGTGCAATGGTGCAATCACAGCTCACTGCAACGTCGAACTCCCAGGCTCAAGAGATCCTCCCATGTCAGCCTCCTGAGTAGCTGAGACTACAGGTGTGCACCACCATGACCAGCTAATGTATTTATTTTACTATTATTATTATTTGTAGAGACAAGGTCTTGCTTTGTTGCCCAGGCTAGTTTTGAACTCCTGGGCTCAAGGAATCCTTTCACCTCGGCCTCTCAAAGTGCTGGGATTACAGGCGTGAGCCACTGCACCCAGCCAGCCATTACTATTATAGTAGGATGAATCATGGCCCCCAGAGATACATTTCCAGGCCCTAATCCCCAGAATCTGTGAATACGTTACCTTGCATGGCAAAAGGGACTTTGCAGATGGGATCAAGGGAAAAACCTTGAGATGGAAAGATGATCCTGGATAATCCGAGTGGGCCCTAAATGTAACCATGAGGGTCCTTCAAAGAAGGAGGCAGAGGGGAAATTGACACAGAAGAAATGTGACAACAAGCCAGATGCAACACTGCTGGCTTTGAAGGTGGAGGGAGGGGCCATAAGCCAAGGAACGGAAGAAAGGCAGCTCTGGAAGCTGGGAAAGGCGGGGAAATGGATTCTCCTCTGCAGCCTCTGGAGAGCACAGCCCTGCTGACACCTTGATCTTGGCCCGGTGAAACTGGTTTTGGACTTTTGACCTTCAGAATGGTAAGAGAATAAATGTGTGTTGTTTTAATCCACCCACTTTGTGGTGATTTGTTCTGGCAGCCATGGGAAACGAATATAGTTATTATGCACCGCACGGTTTCTGTGTGTAGTGGTAGAGGATGGTATTAAGAAAAGTCGTGATGTTCCCTAAGTACGTCTTGTTCATGGATCTGCACATTTATTGAGTACCTGCTATGTGCTCAATACGTTTTTATTTTGTGCTATAAGGCAAGGCTATGCACAGCCTGTTGTAAATAGGAAATGTCACTCAGACCATGAGAGAAGTAGGCGGTGGGCTCTGCAATCAGTGACCTGGATGGCAATTCTAGCTCTAATTAGCTATGTGCCTCTAGGCAAAGTGTTTAGCCTCTCGGGGCCTCCCTGTCTGAGTCTTTTCAGTGGGAATACTATTAGCATCTCCCTCACAGGGTCCTTGTGGCGATTAAATAAGTAAATACACAAAAGGATTTTGGAACAGTGGTCTGAGACATGCATTACTCACTAAGCAGTGGCTACCATTATGACAGAAAAAAACAGGAGAACCATATTCCAATGAGAAGGTCAGGAGCATTCCTTCTGCATTCCAGTCAGAGAGAAGAGCATATGCAAAGGGCCTGGGGCAGGAAGAAGCTGTGAATTCAAAACAACTAGACAAAGGCCAGAACAGAGACAGAGTGGTGGCATGTGGGCATGTGGGCATGTGGGGATGTGGGGCAAGTTGAGGCCAGATGCCGCAAGTTCCTGGAGGTCACAGTGAGGCTTTCAGGTGTATCCTTGGAACCATGGGAAGATTTGGAGTGGTTTTTAGGCAAGCAAGTGATACAACGTGATTTGCAGTTTAAAAAAATTACTGTGAGACTGGAACAGAGAGGAGTCAGAGAGGCTATTAGGGAATCTGAGACAGGGCTTTTGCAACTTGGGTGAGACAGGTGTCTGGAATCAGGATTAAGAAAATTGAAAAGTCGAGAGGAAGTCAGAGGGGCAAAAGAAACAGCTTTTGTAGAGGTCCAGCTGCTGCGTGGGGGAGGCTGGTGTGTGCAGTGGAGTGAGGAGGGGTGGGAAGCAGGCAGGGTCACATGGTGAGAGGAAATGGGAAGCAAGAGCAGCATGGTTGGCCAGGCGTGGTGGGTCATGAATGTAAGTCTGTAATCCCAGCACTTTGGGAGGCTGGGACGGGTGGATCACGAGGTCAGGAGTTCGAGACCAGCCCCTGTCTGTACTAAAAATACAAAAATTAGCTGAGTGTGGTGGCGCATGCCTATAATCCCAGCTACTCTGGAGGCTGGGGCAGGAGAATTGCTTGAACCCAGGAGGCTGGGTCACAGTGAGCCGAGATCATGCCACTGCACTTCAGCCTGGGTTACAGAGTGAGATTCCATCACAAACAAACAAAGAAACAACCCCAGTATGGTTCAGATGTTAGAAGGGACCCTCCAGGGCACCATGTGCAGTGGTGCTGGTTGTTCACAGCACAAGTATACCAAAGTAGTTGGGGGAGGTTGGGGCAGGTGAGAGGGGTTGACATCCAGCCAGTGTTCAGCCGGTAAAGCTGGGCTGGGTCTGCCCAGGGGAAGGGTCACCTTTTCCTGTGTCCCACAGATATGCCCTATGGGGTCTGAGGGCAGCATTACTCTCATCATACCAGAGCAGGGTTGTGGTCATTTTGGGGTGAGACAGAACACATCTCGTGGCTCCCACACAATCTGTGGTGGGAACAGACCAATGGCGTGGAGCTCATGACTTGGAGTGACTTGGGGTGAGCTGCCACTCACTCACAGAGTGACCTCCAGCAGAGTAACCTCCAGTAACCCCTCTGGCCTTGATTCCCTTGTCTGTAAAAGGGGACAATAACGCCTCTCATCTGCATTGCTCACAGGAGTCTCAGGGTTTAGAAAGGATGCAGAGAAGCTGGGCAACACCCGGCACTCCCTGCAGACCACAAAACTCCGGACTTCATGCACCCGGTCCAGCCTGGTTTTCCTCCTTGCCATGTTTACACCTGAGCCTCTTACCCAGCTCTTGGGGTGAGAATGAACTCCATCTGTGACCATCAGGAGACCCCTTCTGTTGTTTCTCTTAACCCTGCTTACTTTACCGCAATCATCCCAGTTTATACTTAGTTTCTTTTTTATTTTGTGTTTCTTTTTTATTTTTCTTTTTCTTGCCTCATAAAACAATAAAGTATCCATTCTGTCTCAGTCACTTTTGTATCTTCAGAGTCTAGCACAATGCTTGATGGATATTTGTGGATACTGATAAATATTTGTTGGTGAGTGAAGGGATTCAGTGCTCCTGGAGAACCCCATCAAATGGCTGGGAATATCTATCCCACACACACGGGTGCACATCAGCGCTGACCATGTACACACAGCAGCCGGCTGAGGCCAACTGAGATGTGTGTGGGGGAAATGTGCCTGCTTCTAATTTCTAGAAAGGGGCAAGGAAACGGAGGAGACGAGAAATGGACACTTGAAAGGGAACAAAAGGACAGAGAAAGAAGATGTTTATTTTGGGGTTGTTTATTTATTTTGTTGAGGATTTTATGATGTACCAGGATTTGCCTGATGCCTGGAATGACCCAGCTTTTCTCTAGCCCTGATACAAGCCTCAGACAAGAAGGTTGATCTGAAGTCACTTACGGCTGATTTCTGCAGAATGAGAAAGCCAGGGTACAGAGAGACTTAAAAGGGGCACCTGAAAAGCAGGCTCTATTGGTCCGATCCATAGCATATTAATTATGAATTATAAGAACATTTCAGAAAGGTGTGGTGGGCCCCTCTGGGATCCTTTCTGTGGATACGTCTTCGGGGAGGAATTTTAGACTTAACATTTAAGGAATCACTCTGCGATCTTCTGACAGGCAGCCCCAGCAAAAGAAAAAAAAGCCTCCAAGTCTCGTCCTGCGTCCTATTTGTGTATCTGGGAAACTGGTCTTCCGCATCTGTTCTGATTTCCCTCTCAGCCAATGAAATAAGGTTTCTTCACTGCCTCACACTTGTCGGATATTTATTCAGGACTCATTTTAGAACCAGGAAGCTCCTTAGCCCAAGCGATTTGCACTTCTTGGTGAACTCTTCAACACAAATGTAGAAAAATTAAATGTTTTTTTCTGTAATGAGATTTTCCTTAATGTCAATTTCCTTGGACATTTATTTATTGGCTGCTTTCTGAGCTGTCTTCAGGTGCTGTGGCTGCAGCCCCAGCCCATGCTTAAGCTATATGTGATTTTGCTAATCAGAAGGGTTTGGGAAATATTTTACCCTTGACAGTGACCTGTATTACAGTTAAAGCTTATGATGTAGGTCTCTTATTTGCCTAAGGAGACAACAAGATTTGCTATGTAATTTGAAAAGCACTTACAATACAGCTATCCATGCCGTAAGCTGATTATAAATAAAGTTCAGCCCAATTGCTTCCATCAGAATATCAGCATTCACAGTCAAATAAAAGGGCACCACCCTGATGCACAGTTGCTCTGTATTGCTTTTGTACATAAATCAGATTCTCTTAGCAACTGCTGCATATCATGTTTATTAAACACCTTCTGGTTATTACAGAGCAGGGTACTAAAAAATCCCTCTCAAAGAGTCTCAGAAAATCTTTTCGCTTATCAACTATTTTTAAAGTCTACTTGAGATGAACAGTGTTTTCTGCAGAAGAGGCCCTTTGAGGGCTTGGCGTATTGGGTGGCCTCTGGAAGTCACATGAGCAGAGGTTTTTAAATTTTTTTGCTCACTTTGCAAACAGAGCAACATGTCTCCTGCCAAACCCTTTGCCTCATTGTGTCCGTTAGGGTTCATAGGACAGAAGGAAATTTAATCGTTTCTCTTGTCATTGGCAGACAGACAGTTGGGGATTCTTTGAGCTGAAAGGGCTTCGAGAAGCTGCGGTATCCAGCTCCCTGGCTGGACAGACGAGGAGGCCAAGGAGCAAAAAGAAGAGGTGACCTGTGACTATATGATCACCAGGCAAGCAAGAGGCGGGGCCCAACTCACAGTACTGCACTCATTTAGGGGTACAAGAGCCTTCAAGCTCCTTTAGTCATTCAGCTTATTTATTTATTCTATTAAACACAACTATATTCTTAATGTATATTATTCAAGCCATACATAATTAGTGGGAGCAAAAGGTGAAGTGTCCACTACTCTCCTCTCGATGCCACTTCTGTTCCTCGACTACCGCAATGAGACACCTGAAGCAAGAGGCAGATGTGATTGAGTTAAGGCTCTTGAGATGGGGGATTATTCTAGATGCTCAGGTGGGCCCCAAAATGTAATCACCCATGTCCTTATCAGAAGGAGGCAGGGGTGGATTTAACACTCTCACCCCTTTTGCTCAGCATTTTATAAACCTATGTGTATTTGCACAAAAGTAGGTTGGTGTTCTTTTCATAGACAAGATCATACTGTACATATTGCTCTGCAAATCGCTATTTTTTTTGTTTTTCTCTCCTTTAACATCTCAGAAATCTTTCCACGCTGGTGTACTGACACACACACACACTATACATATACGCACACACACTATACATATATACACACACACACTATACATATATACACACACTATAAATATATACACACACACTATACATATATACACACACACACTATACATATATACACACACTATACATATATACACACACACATACATACACACACACATTGTATATAGGTTGTCCTCTTTCGTTTTAATGCTTACATAGTATTCCACAATAGTAATAAACATCATTTATTTACACTTCTCCATTATGAACATTTAGCTCACTTCCACTTTTTTGATACTATTAATACAATCAATGTTTCCATGAATACCATATACAAGCTATTTGCATGGATGTTTGAGAAAGTCTCTAAGATAGATGCTGGGGAATGAATTTGCTGGATCAAAGGGTATGTGCAGTTTAAATTTTAATACGTGCTGCCCAATTATTCTCTAAAAGGACTGAAGTCATTCACATTCCCACCAGCGGTGTTAGAGGCTTTTCTAGGTAGGCAGACAACTTTGCTGATGATTTTATATCAAGGGCCTCACTTTAAAAGATTATATTTAGACACCATCACAGGATCTTTTAAAAACAAACCCTTAAAATATTATGCAATCATCACTTCCTTTGTGGAAAAAATTAGAAAAAGTGGGAAATATATATGAATATAATAAAAGTAAAAATCGTCCAGTGATGATCGCATTAGTGAGCTTTTCTTCTAGACTTTCTGTAGGGAGAACATACATTTACATAATACAGGCCTAGGATCACATTATTATATATACTGTTCGTAGTTGACTGTTTACATTTAATGGTGTATAGCGGAGCCCTGCCCATTGAACTGACTACAAATCGACGTAATGTTTCAATGGTTTATAATATTTTTTAATCCCCTATTGTTGGGCACAAGCGTTTCTAGGTTTTTGCCATTGTAGAAGATGCAGTCATGACTTCTGCTCTCAGATCTGTGTGTGCTTGCTTTGTGTCTCCCATGTATTTCATCTCTGTTTTCTGCTGCTCTGCTGTTCCAGAGCCTCTTCAAGATACTGGAAACGTGACGCTGCCTCAGATTTTAAGACTCTGAGGCTTACCACTAGTGCGTCACTGGCTTTGGGGTGATGCTCATTTACCCCACCTCTGAGAGTGTGTGTGCGTGCGTGTGTGTGTGTGTGTGTGTGTGAGAGAGAGAGAGAGACAGGGTCTCACTCAGTTGCCCAGGCTGATGCACAGTGGTGGTATCACAGCTTACTGCAGCCTTGACCTCCCAAGGTCAAGCAATCCTCCCACTTCAGCTTCCCGAGTAGCTGAGATGACAGGTGCATGCCATACCTGGGTAATTTTGTATATTTTTTATAGAGACAGGGTTTCACTGTGTTGCCCAGGCTGGTCTCAAACTCCTAGTCTCAAGCGACCCACCCGCCTCAGCCTCCCAGAATGCCGGATCACACCTGTAATCCCAGCACCCCCCTCCACTCTCAATGTACGTCCATCAAGGATTCTTCCTCCCAGCCACTACCTTGGACTGCCCTGATCTCCTAAGATGACAAAAACTCACCTCTGCCCAGAGAGGTCTGTATCAGTTTCTGGGGCTGCTGGAACAAAATACTATAAACCAGTGGCTTAAACCAGCAAAAATTATTCTGTCACAGTTCTGGAGGTCGGAAGTCCAAAATCAAGGTGTTGGCAGGGCCGCACATCCTCCAAAAGATCTAGATGAGAATCTGTCCTTGCCTGTTCCAGCTTCTGGCGGCTCCTGGAGTTTCCTGGTGTTCCGTGGCTCATGGCAGCATCATTCCAATCTCCGCCTCTGTCTTCACACGGCCTTCTCGGCATCTGTTCTCTTTTCTGTGTCTCTTGTAAGGACCCACCATTAGAGTTAGGACCCACCTGGATAATACAGGATCTTGAGATCCTTCAGTGAATTACATCTGCAAAGACCCTTTTTACAAATAAGGTCCACATTCAGAGCAGGCATCAGGATGTGGACACAGCTTTTTGGGAGTCACTGTTCAATCCACCATGAAACCCCCCCTGTGGCTGCCTTCCATACTAGTGCCTCCCGCCATCTTTACCCACCTACCCCTCGCCCTGTGAGCAGACAAAGCACCTTCTCAAACCACGCTGTTCTGGGGCTTTTGGTTCTGAAGGCCTTTGAAGCTGCAGACTTTGGGGCTACTCCTCAAACCCTGGTCAGAGGATGAGACCCAGTGTTGGGGCATCCCAGTCACCTACATGCTTCTCAGAGCAGGTCTTAACTATTTGTCTCCTTCAAGGGCTGTTTCTAGACTTGCCTCTTCATCCAGCCTTCCCACCAGGCATCACAGCCCGAGGCATCCGGCCAAGACGGCTGGGGCCCCGAGTCTCTCAGCCAAGCAGGAATGGCGCCCACCAAGATATTAAGGCCATGCATTAGAAAGCACAGGCCCAGAAGGTAATCAAAAGTAATGTGGCTTTGCTCACATTTCAGAGCTTCCGTTCCTCTTTTGAATCTCCCGGACCTTGGCAAATCTCCATTCTTTACGGGTAGATTTGATTTTTAGAAACAGTCAGTAGCCATGGGGGACTAAAGCAGCTCCTGAGATGGATGACGAAAAGCTGGAGAAACCATTTGGAGTCAAGAAGGATGGCGGATAAGGAAGCCGGGAGGGGCGCAAAGTAGAAAGCGGTTCTGAATGTGGCATGGGGGTTGAGCCCCCCAAAGTCACTGCTGCCAAGGGAACAACATGCACACTTGAAAATTCTCACATTTTTGTCCTAAAAAAATACTAATTTTATTATTTGTATCACTCAAAAATAACTGTGAGTAGTTTTATGGGGGACATTTGCATTTTTGCCTCCCAGTTCTTCTTTCTCTTACCCTCAATAAGGGTTTAGAACTGGGAGATTTGATCAGAAATCTGAATGAAGCTGTAGCCTCAGCCATTTGTTCTAAGCCCTTTATGTTTATGAGCCAGAAAAACATGAAACAAATTTGGGGTGAGAGAGGCTAAGAGAGAGTCGCTAACTTTTGAATTTTGTCAAAGTTGAAAATGTAGAAAGAAAAAAAAACAGCTTCTCACATACTGTCACCATAATTTCATAAACAAAAGGATGTTTAAACAGCAAAGAAGAAGTAGAAGTGACATCATCTCATAATAAAACAGCCCTTCCGATGGAAAGGATTTTGCTTTATGAAAAACTCCACATATTATCTTCCTCGTTCTCACTTGGCTGTAGGTTAGTGAAAACTTGTTATAAACCAGCACCACCCGTGAGTCATGGGCTGCTGTGAATAGGAACCTGAAGGCTAAAAATCCTAAAGCCAGGTGTTTACCATACTTGACCTTTACTCCTGACAGCAGCGCTGCACCGCAGACACCGTTAGCTCCATTTTATGTATGGGGGAAGTGGGACTCTGCTGGTCTAAGTGATTTTGCTCAAGGGCCACAGATCCAGCTATGGTAGAGAGGAATTGGAACTTCCGTGGCCTTGACTCCAACCCGTCTTAGTTTCCACCGAGGACATTGTCTCTCACTCAGCACAGGTGTGTTCTCTATTTGAATAGCCTTGGGCTTTACAAATTCACCGGCACAAGCATTCATGGAGCCATTTCTATGTGCAAGGCTCTGTGCTAGGTTCTGGGGTGACAGCGATACATAAAACACGATTCCTGACCTCAGCGAGCTCGCCCTCCCATTGAAACAACCAACAGATTCACATAAAGCCACTGATGAACGCAGTAGCGATAGTCATCCCAGTCACTGTGAGAGTTCACAAGGTCAGGTCCACGTGGAGTCTGGATGTGTAGACAATCAGCTTTAAAAGGACCACACTTTCAGGAGACACTCTCACACTGCTGGCCAGCATGCAGACCTTTCCAGAGGGCAATTTAATAATATGTTGTTTTTTAAAATATGTATTTTCTTTGACTCCACAACTCCACTCCTAGGAAATTATTTTAAGGACATAGAGAAGTGCGCAAAGACAAATATACCAAGGATGTTCATTACAATCCTACTTACAACACTGAGACCTGTTTAGAAAATAAATCCTTGCCCTCAAAGAGAAATGTGCTCTATGAGAAAGTATAAGCAGAGATGTCTCTTCTTTTTCCATCAAAGAAGAGACAGATGTGCGGCCTGGGGTCTGACAATGCTGAAACCCGACTTTGTGACCTTGAGCAGTTACGACCTCCTTGGTCCTCAGTTTTGGGCTCAGGAGGTGGGATAAGAGAAGCAACGTCCCCGGAGCCGTTGGAAGCTGGGCTGCATCATACAGGACACAAGGAACCGTGGGCTGCATCATATAGGACACAAGGAACCCTTGGCTCAGGTCCTGGGAGAGGGAAGACACCCCGGGGGGGGGAGCTAATTAATATTATTTTAAAAAGTGATTTCTGACCTCAGCTTAAAAGCCCTTGGAATTACAGAAACCTGAAGCAGGGCAAGTTGAAGACAGGGATGAGCCGGGGGTGATGGGGAGGGGCTGCTGGTCTGTCCGAGGGGAGCTCCCGGGCTCCTGCCCCTGGGAGCCCCTCCGCTTGCAGGAGGGTGCAAAACCGCAGGTCATTTACGCTCCCCTGGTATTTAGCATGAGAGGAGGAGTAATTGCCCTGGCAGTGTCCTGGCTGAGTTCCAATTTGGGTGATTACATTCTGCCTACTTAAAATTCCCCTCTCTGGTATCCATGGTAGAAGCATTCTTCAAACCCTCTCCTGTTACGGGGAAAAAAAAATAAAAAGAAAGGAATCAGCCCAGCCTTCTGTATACACATGGTATAGAGGGTTGCTCTGTGCACCCCAGAAGTGGTTTCCTTTAAAAAGGGGGGTGGAGGATCCCCAGTGGAATAAATCTGTCAAACATGTTGGAATTTTCCAGAAAGAAAGATTTTGTTTCAGGAGGGAAGACAGTGCGGGTGGGAGCTCTGCGGCTGAGTATGGAGAACACTTAGGTGAAGAGAATCTTTTAGGTGAGGCTGCTGTGTCACCTGCTTGGGGTCGCACTGGTGGGCTTGGGGCTCAGGCCTCAGTCCTTTACCCACTCCCCCACCCCCTCACCATAATGCCTCCTGCCTGTTGCATTCTTGGTGTTGCTTAATTATAGAATATAAAATTGTTTCTTTTCATTTGGATGCTATTGGGAGTGATGTATGGATAACAGCTTGAGAATTCAAATTATTCTACAGATCAACATGACCCGAGAGAAGAAAAAATGTTTTGACTATTACACTAAACAAACCGGGCTGGATGTCAGAAAGATGCTGGGCTGTGCACGTCTCCGCGTGCACGATTTGCACTCGTCCTAAGTGGCTTTATTAAAGCGCACCAGGACTTTGAAACATTTGTACCAAATGTATTTTTCAGACACACACACATGCACAACAAATGGTTCGGTAAAAGCAGTAAAGTTGGATTTCAGAAAGTAGCCCCCTCCCTTCGACCCCTTCCCGACTTGCAAGTGATCCTTCAGAAGTCTCGGCTTCCTATTTCCATGGGTCTGAAAGAATCACAATTAACCCCTGATTTACGGGAGGGCTGTAGAGGTATGAAATATGAGAAACCTCGGCAACAGAGACAGAAACGCAGGAAGACTCGTGTGCAGGGATGATGCGGGGAGAGCCTGTCTTCAATCACAGTGTCTGTGCCGGCGAATTTACGATAGTGTCAATGCACAGCTGAATAAAAAGCCAAAATATCCACTACAGATGAAACCTGTGTATCTCTATATGTATTTGCCCATCTATCCATCCTTGTTTCACAAAAGGCAACTGTCCCTCGCATTCCTGTGTTCAACCTCTCCCTATTAGGCAACAATGGCTGTAAGCTCGTTGGTTTTGGTGGATTTGGCGATTCTCATGCCTCTTTTGATGACCAGGTGAGACTGAAATAACACATGGTTAAACTGCGGCTTCTCTCGTCTTAGTCCCCCACGCTTAGACGGACAAACAGCCAAGGTTGCATCTTGCCGCGAGTTTTTGTTCTGCTGATGTTCATGTGAGCAGAAGGAAATCTTTCTACTTGAAAATCCTAATCACTTGGAGGGATGTGTTCATGCACCTGGCTCCTCTGGAGGGATAAACCTAACTGCCAGTGTGTCTTCCACAATGA